>NC_079491.1:92520994-93165161 GCF_020520425.1 Spinacia oleracea | reverse complement strand
GCACATGAAGCAGCAAAGGAAGCTATATGGCTAAGGAAGTTCATAGGTGAACTTGGTGTAGTCCCCTCCATTAAAGGACCAATAGCCCTGTATTGTGATAATAACGGAGCTATTGCACAGGCAAAGGAGCCTAGACACCACCAGAGAGTCAAGCATGTACTTCGTAGATTTCACCTTCTACGAGAGTTCGTTGAAAGAAAAGAAGTCGAGATAAACAAGATTGGAACTGATGACAACATATCAGATCCATTGACTAAACCTCTGCCGCAGGCGAAGCACAAGTCGCACACTGCAGCTATGGGAATCAAACATATTGGAGAATGGCTTTGATATCCATGTTTAATGTTTTACAGTTTTAGAGTTTAAATCTTTGTAAAACATTATTGGTTAATCATTCACAATAAATGAAAAGAATTCATTTTTTCCATTTAATTTGTGGTTTATTAAATGATGAGTCCCTTCAATTTGACGATGTATTCAAGATAGACTGTCGGGACCAGTCATGTGACTAAGAAATGTCTATCAAGTGAACTTGAATGTCAAAGGTTGAAAATGGTCCCTAGTCGGAGTTTTCTATAAAATTGGACGCATAGAAAACGTTAGACGATTAGAATGCAAGATGACTAGTAGTTCTGTTTCTTGAACTATGTGGACATGGCAATGTCATAATCATTTGCATAGATACTTACTTTGGGAAGACTAGTATCGGACAAGACCTATGAAACTTTACTGTAAGAGATGAAAATCTGTCATAAGTAAATTTCATTAAAATTATTAGACACTAAATCCTCAATACCTGAGTGATTTGAGATTACTTGTTTGAGAACTGGTTGCTTTGACGTTGACCAACCGTCGGAGAGCTAGAAACTGTGAAATGCATGGCCGTGCTCGGATGAATCATAGGCTATGATTATCTGTTTATTTGATCAGTTGAACTCTGAAACCGAGGAACACCTCTGGACATAATAAGGATGACAACTCTTACCTTATGTTCAAGAGCAAGCATCGAGCGACAAAGGAATTAGGAAATGCACACTTGTCCCTAAGGACAAGTGGGAGACTGAAGGAAATAATGCCCTTGGTCCAAGTATGCATTCAATGTTAAGTCTAATAAATGCGGTTCAGTATTAATTAACAAGTTAATAATTCAGTGAGATCAAGTGAGCTGAATGCCTGACTAGAGGCCGCTTCAGTTCAAGTGGAATTAATTATATTAATCCACAGCTTACTCTTGACTGAACCCGTAGGGTCACAAAAATAGTACGTAAACGGATCAAGTATTTAATGGCATTAAATACTCCATCTATGGATATTCGGAATCGACGGATCTTGGTTTCAGTGAGAGCTGAGATCGTCACAGGCAAGAAATGAATACTCAGGAAACGATGATATTGCCGGAAACGGAAATATGGATCGTATCGGAAATATAAATATTATCCAAGTCGTAGATGTTGCCGGAAACGGAAACATGGTACGTATCGCAAAATATTATCGGAAATGGAAATATTGCTGGAATCGGAAATATTGCCGGAAACGGAAATATTGTCAGAATCGGAAATATTATCGGAAATGGAAATATTGCCGGAATCGGAAATATTGCCGGAAACGGAAATATTGTCAGAATCGGAAATATTATCGGAATCGGAAAATAATTCCGGAAACGGAAATATTAAATATTTGTTCGAAACGGAAATTGATTCCGGAATCGGAAATATTAAATATTGTTCGTATCGGAAATGAATTCCGGAACCGGGAATTTAATCGGAAGCGTATCGTACGAATAAACATCGGACGAGCTTGCTAGACGCAAGGCCTAGCACGAAGCTAGGCCCAACGCCTAGCAAAGCCCGCGCGCGACCAAAGCAAGCAAAGCCCAAACGCGAGAGCAAGGCCAACAGGCGCGCGCCCCTCGTGGGCTGCGAGCACTTGCTGGGCCTGGGCTCAGCGCGCGCGCGCGCGCATGGCGCCCCTCGTGGGCTGCTGCGCCTGCGTGTGTGTTTGTGCTTGCGTACGAAACCTTGATCAGTTAGGATTCGTATAAGATTGATTTCCTAAGTCTACTAGATAAATTAAGTGATTGAATTTTAGATTAATTCAGATTCACTAAATCGTTTCCTAGTAGGATTCTAATATCCGATACCCATGCCCTATAAATAGGTGATCAATGCTCACAATTTATATCGAGTATTCAAGTATTCAAAGTGATTTTTGAGAGCAAAAATTCAGTCATACAATTGCCTATATGTGCCGAAAATTCTAAGTACCTTAAGGGCGATCCTAGTTGGTCAAGCTTAAGGGGGATCCGGACGTGCTGTGGACTATCTACGGAGGGACGACACTTGGAGTCCTAAAGACTTGTTCTTGTTCGGTTCGGGCGCAGCTAGGGAAGGCACGCAACAAAGTGTATGCATCTAAACTATGCTAAATGATTATGTGTAAATAATATGCTTTCCTGGCTTTATGGTTTTTCCGCATGATTTATGAATTGTCATATGTATCATAACCTAACAGCCAGGCCACCGCCCAGCAAGCCACACGCATCACCAACACACGCCAAGCCTCGACCAGGCCCAGCACAAGGCCAGGCCCAGCCAAGTCCTTGGGCGCGCGCGCGGACACAGGCAACAAGCATGGGCCGAGGCGATGTGCGCTCAGCGTGGGCCGCAAGGCCTGCGCGAGTGTGCGGTGCTCGTGCGATGCTCATGTGCGTGCTATACGAATCCTAAAGCTATCAGGATTCGATATATGATTAAATTCCTAATCCTAAAAGATAAATTAATTAAATATGAGTTCTACTAGGATTCTAATTTAATTAATTCGTATCCTAGTAGGATTCCAATTCTCTTTCATACCCCTATAAATATGTGGCCTGGGTTCACAATTGTCATCGAGATTTGAAGTATTCAAAAGGTAAGATTTTCAAGAAAAAATCAGCCAAACACTTGCAACCCAAATAGCCGAAAATCCTAGTAACCTTAAGGGCGATTCTAGTTGGTCAAGCTTAAGGCGGACCCGGACGTGCTGTGGACTGTCTACGGAGGGACGACACTTGGAGTCCTAAAGACTTGTTCTTGTTCGGTTCGGGCGCAGCTAGGGAGGGCACGCTACAAAGTGTATGCATCTGAATTATGCTAAATGATTATGTGTAAATAATATGTTTCCTGGCTTTATGGTTTTTCCGCATGATTTATGTTTATTCATATGTATCATAACCTAACAGTGGTATCACGAGCCTCTTATTATTTTCATAATCTAAATTGCATGAACATGGTTAAATTTTACAAATTTGCAAAGAATTAAAGGGGTGATTAATTTTCGTAATTAATTGCAAATTGCGTTTATTTAATTATATGTACGCAGTTTTTCGGCAATTTCTTCGTTACTCATCCAAATCGAGTGATTTTTGTGTCAATTCCGCATGTAAAAGGCATTCTAAAATTTTGACAAAAATAAGTTTTTTCGGCCAAACCCAGAATTCCCAAATTCGAAGCCTAACTATGACTTTTCGGAGGTTTTAGTTTTTCGAACGCAAAAGTTTGTAAATTTAAGATGTTTAATTAAGTATTTGCGATTCTTGTTGATAAATCTTGAGTTTTTGATTGACCTACAGTATATGTTTAACAATTATGAATGCCTAGACTTGTTAATTATACAACCTAATTTGTAATTATGATTAATTTGTTGAAATTCGAATAATTTAGAATTGATTTGATTTTCATAATTAATTAATAATTTAATTAGGTATCCATTATTAAAATCCACCATAAAAATTGTTAATTTATGTTAAAATTTTAATTTTTATGACCTAGATTTGAATCCATGTTAATCGAAAATTAATTGATTAATAAATTTTCGATTTTTCGCCCTAAAATTATGAAATTAATATGTTTTATTAATTCGTCATTAATTTTAAATTAAAAATTTTAAATTTTTATGAAAACGCTCATGAATGTTGCACGCACAAAGCAATGGAAGCTACGTGTTACCCTTAAGGGGTGTTGTATAGTGCGGGCACGCGACGACAAGCGAGCGCTGGCCCGCGCGCAGCGAGCGCTGGCCCGCGTGCAGTGCCTTGCGAGGGTGAGCAGCAGCAGACGCGACACAGCACAGAGGCTGCGCGCATCGTGGCCAGCGATGGCTGCGTGTGCGTGTGGCCTATGGCTGTGCGTTGCGTGGTGATGTGCGTACCTTGTGTTACGATTAAATCGTTTTAAATTTTAATTAGAGATTTTCAGTTCATGTAATTTTAATTAATTTTAAAATTAATAATTTAAATTGTTTTCTTGGATTTTAATTTTGAATATTATAATTATTATAAATTTTAATTTATTCTAATTATTTTACTAAAATTAAAAACCTTGATATAATTTAAATCCAACTGAAAAATAAATTAAATAAGTGGATTCAATTGTAAATTTATATGAGCTTTAAATTTTAATTAAATTTGTATGTTTCCGGTTAGACTAGAAATACATTTTTATGTTTAAAATTAGTAAAGCATATGAATTTATTGGTTTAAGTGGGAGCAATTTTAGTCATAAACTCTTGATTAGGTCTACAAATCCTTTAAGGTTAAACAACTTGATTAGAATTAATAAGGACTGAATAATTGGTAGATTATTGGTGCCCTTATTTAATTGCTGCAAATATTTATGTGATGCATACAATGTGTTTTAACTAACCAATTATGTGGGCCATTCATGATAATGAATGGATGAATGGTATATATATTGTATATGTACTGTTTTGCAGGTTATGAAGTGACTAGTATGGCCCAAATAGGATAGAAAATATAGTCTGCGTACCATTAATTTGAATGTAATTGGTCTAAAGCACCAAATTTGTTTTTCAATTCAAATATGGTCTGCGTACCATCAAATAGTTGCAATTAGTTTAATTATAGCTTATCCTACTTGAAGAAAATGGCGCATCCCACGATGAAATTCAAGACGGAGTTTCCAATCCATTTTCAAGACGGACTTTGAAGTTGAAGCTTCAAGATGAAGTCGGGCCATACTAGATCACATTTATCTTATGCATGCTTAAAGTTATTTATTGCAATTAAATATGTCTTAAATATGCATGAGATCAAAGCTTGATTATGTTGCATGATTAAGGATTTTAGTTCACTTAAAATCTAACCAACATAGTAAGAGCCTTAAGTTCCAAACTTAAAATTTGAGTTAAAAGGTGCCATGCCAAAATAACACTTACTTGGATATCCTTTACATCGATCTTAGTAATAGTTTTCCGCCATAGCGAGGTGTTACTTAACGATATTAAAGGGGTAAGGTACACAAATAATTGTGAGTACATGTTAGTTTTGGTGAAACTCAACGATATAAGTAAGGAGTCCTTTTATGTCGTGGCAAAATCGATAGGTTTACCTAATAAGTTCTTAGACGTACCTATCAACCAAAAGTAGTTTCTAGACTATTAGCAAAAGGCTTTTGCTTACCTAAAAGATTTTAGAATTGAGTTTAAATACATAATGTGCTTAATTCTTCAATGGGTTTTAGGATCTTGGAATCATTTTATTCACACCTGCTGGAACACATAACTTGAATAAAATGCTTAATGAACATTGAATTATGCATGTATGCTAGAATTTAAGTTTATTAAGAGAAACTGTGAATGATTATTTATTTGTTTATACTTTTTCAATTGTAGTTTTACTATGGGAAACAACAATCAAAACATCATCATGGGTTCTGAGCTTATGGTCAAGCTGAACCTAACAAATTTTCTTGAATGGGAAGCTAAGCTAGTTGAAATAGTCAGACTCAATGGAATTGAGTATGTACTGTTACATCCCATGCCAAGCTACTATGCCAGAGACATGACCCCTGAAAGATTTTCTGCCTGGGATGCGGATATCAAAAAGGTTATGAGTCTCATGCTGAACAATATCCCTGATGAATGGGCTAGAAGGTTTGTAGCTTATGAACCTTTTACGCTCATCAAGAATCTGAGGGATATCTGTCGTGGAAGCACGGAGGACAGGGACCTGAACGTCCATGAGTTGATTGAATCAATGTCTGGTCTAAAGGTTAGTTCTCCCAACAGGTGTTATAGGATGGAAGTCCAAGAAACACATGTTCATCTCCTTCGCACTAAACAAAGGGTAAGCGTCTACTAAGGTTCCATGTGGATCTTATGCTTTCATATTTCGATCGCCTAAGTCTACTAGGAACACCAATAAGCGAAAGGATGGCAGTCTCTATCTTGCTCAATTCACTGCACAGTGGGTTTGGTCGCTTCAAGCAACTATACCTAAGTGAACCAAGAGAAGAAACAGTTGCAGAATTTGTTCACCTTGTCAGAAAGTCTGAGATAATACTGGACTGTGAAGCCAAATATTTACTCAAGGCTAAAGGGAGACCGTTCAAGAAAAGTGGAAAGTTCAAGGGCAATACTAAATCAAAACAGGACAAGTCCACATCAATCTGCCTTTATTGTGATGGAATAGGACATTACAAAAGAGAATGTCCAAAGCTAAAGGAAGATCAGAAGAACGGAATAGTCGTTCCATCTTCAGGCATTTTCGTTATAGACTGTATACTTGCTAATTCAACTTCTTGGGTATTAGATACAGGTTGTGGCTCACACTTATGTTCCAATTCACAGGGACTAAGAAGAAGTAGAAAGTTAAGCAAGGGTGAAGTCGACCTACGAGTGGGAAATGGAGCACGGATTGCTGCATTAGCTGTAGGAAGTTATTATTTGTCGTTGCCCTCTGGGCTAGTTTTGGAACTGGAAGAGTGTTTCCATGTTCCAAGTCTTACTAAAAACAACATTTATGTTTCTTGCTTAGATGCTAAGGGATTTTCCTTTTTAATAAAAGACAATAGTTGTTCGTTTTATTTTAAAGAGATGTTTTATGGATCTGCTAGATTAGTCAATGGACTTTATTTATTAGATCACGACAAACAAGTTTATAACATAAATACTAAAAAGGCCAAAAAGGATGATTCAGATCTCACCTATCTGTGGCATTGTCGATTAGGCCATATTAACTTGAAACGCATTGAAAGACTTCAAAAGGAAGGAATTCTAGAACCATTTGACTTAGAGGATTATGGTAAGTGCGAGTCATGTTTACTTGGCAAAATGACAAAGCAACCTTTCTCTAAAGTTGGAGAAAGAGCAACTGAACTATTAGGTTTAATCTATACAGATGTATGTGGACTAATGAGTACAAATGCTAGGGGTGGTTTCAGCTACTTTATCACTTTCACTGATGACTTCAGTAGATATGGTTATGTCTACCTAATGAAGCATAAGTATGAATCCTTTGACAAATTGAAGGAATTTCAGAGTGAAGTAGAGAATTAATTAGGCAAGAAGATTAAAGCACTGCGGTCTGATAGAGGCGGTGAAAATCTGAGCTATGAATTTGATGACCATCTGAAAGAATGTGGAATTCTATCATAATTGACTCCTCCTGGAACACCACAATGGAACGGTATGTCGGAACGGAGGAACAGAACCTTGCTAGACATGGTTAGATCAATGATGGGTCAGGCCGAACTTCCAATAGAATTTTGGGGACATGCACTAAATACAGCCGCACTCGCTATAAATAGAGCTCCGTCTAAAGGTGTTGAAAAGACTCCATATGAGTTATGGTTTGGAAAGCCTCCAAAAGTGACTTTTCTTAAGATTTGGGGATGTGAAGAATACGTCAAACGATTAATTTCAGACAAACTTCATCCAAAATCTGACAAATGTATCCTTGTGGGATATCCAAAGGAAACAAAGGGGTATTACTTCTACAATACATCTGAGAACAAGGTGTTTGTTGCTCGAGATGGTATCTTTTTGGAAAAGAATCACATTTCCAAAATGACAAGTGGGAGAAAAGTAGACCTCGAAGAAATTCGAGTCGAACAACAAACTCTAGAGAATGCTCAAGATGAAATTCAGGATGAAACTCAGAGATCTTTAGAAGTTTCTGGTGAGATTCATGGACAATCTAGAGATGTAACCCCGCGTAGATCGCAGAGATATAGATCTCAACCGGAAAGGTACTTAGGTATTTTGACGAACGAGAGCTATGACGTTCTATTACTTGAAAGTGATGAACCTGCGACTTACAAACAAGCTATGACGAGCCCTAGCTCCAAGCAATGGCAAGAAGCCATGCAATCTGAATTAGACTCCATGTCTGAAAACCAAGTTTGGGATTTGGTCGATTTGCCAGATGGCTACCAAGCCATTGGAACCAAATGGGTTTTCAAACTGAAAAAGGACAAGGTTGGGAAACTAGAAGTTTTCAAAGCTAGATTGGTTGCAAAAGGTTACAGGCAAGTCCACGGTGTGGATTACGATGAAACCTTTTCACCAGTTGCAATGCTAAAGTCTATTCGGATAATGTTAGCAATCGCTGCATATTACGATTACGAAATATGGCAGATGGATGTCAAAACCGCTTTCTTAAACGGCGTTTTAACAGAAACAGTGTTTATGACACAGCCTGAGGGTTTTGAAGATCCAAAGAATGCTAAAAAGGTATGCAAGCTAAAGAAATCAATCTACGGATTGAAGCAGGCATCCAGGAGCTGGAATATATGTTTTAATGAAGCAGTCAGTGACTTTGGTTTCATCAAGAACGCAGACGAATCTTGTGTATACAAGAAGGTCAATGGGAGAAAAATTTCTTTTCTAGTATTATATGTCGACGACATATTACTTATCGGAAATGACATTCCTATGTTGAACTCTGTCAAGATTTCACTACTACAAATTAATACTTGTGCCACGAATTATGCCACGGGAAATCTTAATTTGTGGCAGATTTGTATCTTGCCACAGGAATTACACTTTTATACATTATAATAAGTTTTTCAAAAAACATTATGCCACGGTAAAAATCTATTTGTGGCAAACATGTAAACTTGCGACGACCTTTTATATGGCAATGTATAATTTTAAAAAACCGCCTAAATTTTGGGCTATAATTTATTATAACCGCCAGATTAAAGCTCCCTCCAAAATTTTGGAGGCTTCTAGATTAAGTCAAACACACTCAGTCATATGAGATAAAGTGTAACCTTCTCACGCGGTCTCCTATACTCATCTCCCCAAAAAATTAGAAAAAAACAGAAAAAGAAATATAAAAACCCTACAAGACTCAAACACAGTTTCTTCCTCTTCCTCTGGCTCTCCTTTTTTTCCCCCCATTCAATGGTGATGGATTTTCGTCCAATTTAAACGCTAATCCATTGTATAATCTTTTATACGTTTGGTAGTTCTCTAAATAGCTCACAATTTTGATATTTCTCAAAATAATATTTGCGATTCCGCTCACAATTTCACTAATTATGTTCACAGGTTTCAATTGCTGCGGTGTTTTTCGACTTCTATCAATTCATCTAGTCAAAGAATTTTGTTTCTGAGAAGAATATACATAGTAAGTTTGTTTTCTTTATAAGATTCAATTTTTGTTGTTAGGTTATCTGATCGAACCAATTTTGAATTACTAGAAATTGTCAATTTCTTTAATCATGTTCTTTAGTTTACTGGATAATTAGTTTCATATTTACGGTTCGATTCAATTGTTTTTTCAAACTTCGAGCTATGTTGATGAATCAGTTGAAGGATTTTTTTGATTTACTGGTTTTCTGATCAGGGTTCTGTGAAATTTTGGGTCTGGATTTGAATTTCTTTTTCTCAGATATTGGGATTTGATGACGAATTAATTGTAGAGTTTTGGTTGGGTTTTGATTTTCTGATATGGGTATCTGGAAATTTTGATGAGGAAATCGCTGGTGGTGTGCTGGTGTGTTAATTTTGCTAGGTTGTTGTTGATTTGATCTTTATTCGTTGAGTTTGTGGGTCTGTTGTTCAAAATTTTGATTTTTTTGGACTTTATATGATATTAGGTGGCATGATTCCCCATTTGTGCATCTTTTTAGCTTATGATTGCTTTTTTACTCTTTTGATTTCATAATTTTGTCACTTTGAAAATTATGTTATCCATGATTAGAATCTAATAATTACGTGTCACAATAATTTCTAGATTACCAAATTTCTCAAAATATTTAAGCTAAGCCAACTAAGTGTACCTGGGTTAATTAACACATTAATAAGCTTCAATTGGAAAGGTTATAATTTCTACCAACCATGTCATTAATTAAGAAATGTAAATAAGAAATTTGTGTTTGCTCCATTGCATTGGACGTCAGTTTTGTCCCGTAATAGTTTCATATATTTTAAGTCGTCGTCTAGCTTTATTTTGTTGCTGATTTCTTTTTTAATTCCCTTTCTAATACTCCCTCTGTCTCTCAATATCGTTCTTGTTTGGAGAAAAACACGGGTATTTTTATTTTTGTAAAAAGGTGCACTACCTCAAAAAAGCCAAAAGAGACCACTAAAAACCCCTTAGACCTCACAAGAGATGGTCTTTAGATCACAAGTCTCATAGACTAAGAAACTACCTTTTTGAATAGATTTCTTTGTAAAAACTAAGAAACCAATTATCTTAGAGAGTTGGTTATTTATATAACCTATATAAGGAATCACCTTTTCCAGAACAGTGGTCTCTTTAATAATTCAAAAAGACCACCTCCGTCCGTAACCTGGTCTCTTTAACTTTCTTTAAGAAACCCTTTCACATGAAAATATGTTATATTGTGTTGGGTGTGAATATTTAATATACGTAAGGACACCATATTTTTCGATTGACCGGTTTCTTATGTCTTTTTTTTTTTTGGTTGTTGTGTCTGCTAGATTGTAAGGCCATATATGTTGCCTCGTAATACTATACCGATAGAACCAAAAGAATCTAAATCATTAATTAATCCAAAATAAATGTTACAATAAATGTTAACATTACAATAGGACTTGATGGTTAGTCTAATAATCTTGCCGGAAAGAAATACAAAAGACTAAAGTTAAAAGGAAAAATTGATAACATGCTACAATAGGTAACTAGTTTTAAACCCGTGTCACGCACGTATATTTTATTTTGTTGAATTTATTCATATGAAATATGCGGTTGTGATTTTTTTATGTTAAAATTCCGTTTTTTTTGGCAATAGATATTTTAAATAGAAGTATTCTTACCGATAAATAAAAGAAGAGAAATTTGATACTTCGTATAACTTTATTTGTTCAACCTATACGTCACTGGTGATGTGAAATTGAAGGTCATATTCGAAGTGTAACATAACTGTGTTGATTTTATAGGAAGACAATCTAATACTCCATATACAAATAAATGAGTTTAAGCATGATCCAACTACAAAGATAAAATGAATGATACGTAGTACTCGTCCCGCTTTCCTTGTAATGCCATCCCTTAATACTTGTCCCGTTTCTATTAATGACATACTTTTACTGATATGATATCATTTCTCCCGCTTAATTATGGACCCACATATATTCCTACTTCCTTTATTTGACATTAAAAAATTCAAAAACCCCTCACCCCCGCCCCTTTATTTGACACATTTCCCACTAACTATATTAATAAAACACCACACTATCAATACCACCTAATAAATTAATAAATTAAATTATCTAAAACTTTGTGCCGGTCAAAACGGGACGAGTATTAAGGGACAGAGGAATTACAAACCATTACATATGGGCCAAAGTAGGGACTCACTGCTTCTAGTACAGAAAAATTGGTATTTACTATAATTTATGGACTCTTTGTACAAATTTAACAAATGACTTCATTTCCCCTGACATAGTCATTAGCTAATTACTTACAACAACAAAAATAATCTAGGCCACACACTACACATCAATTACCAAGTAGCTAAACACGATATTAGCTTAGCAATTCGATGTTCTGTTATTTAAAATCGGTTTTGGGGCTCCTTTTATAACCAACTACCTAAATATGATATTAGCAATTGGATGTTCTTTTATTTAAAATTCGTTCAGAGTACTCCTTTTATATGTTGTCTCTAAAATAATTTTGAATGTTCTTTTATTTAAAGATATTTGATTGTTTATCTTGTAGCTAAATTTTCTCTTGAGACATGGATATTTCCGATCCCTTAAAGAAGAGGTTAGAATGGATGAGTTGTGATGATAGGACTCATACATTATACATTAATGGAGTGAAAGAATGTTTAGACTTTGCTTTTACTGATTTACCTACCGGTAGTGAAATTGAGGAAGAAGAAACTAAAGTCCCTTGCCCATGTAATCGATGCAACAATAGTAGACACAAAACTAGGGAAGATATTTTTGAGGATTTGTTATTGAACGGAATTGTGAAAGGTTATGTTCGTTGGATCTATCATGGTGAATATAAACCCCCTGAAAAACGATGTAGAGTTGAAACGGGAGATAAGGGCCGGGATGAAATTTTTGAAATGATCTTTGATGCTCATGAGCCAATGAGTTCATATGATGTTCTAGATGAGGAAGTTGATAACCATCCAGAACATAACGACATAAAGGGTTTAGGAGCTTTTGAAAGATTATTGAGAGATGCTCAACAACGTCTATACTCTGGTTGTGATGACTATTCAAAGTTGTTATTTATTTTAGAGATGTTCCAAATCAAATGCATGGAAGGAATAACTAACAAAGCTTTCACAAAGATGCTTAAAATGTACAAACGTGTTTTACCCAAAGATGCAAATGTGCCATCAACATACCGAGAAGCACGTAAAATGGTTACTAATTTGGGTTTTGATTATGAGAAGATTGAAGCATGTGAGAATGATTGTATGTTGTTCTGGAAAGAGAGTGCTAACCTTGAAAAATGTAGTGTATGTGATACAAAACGTAATAAAACTTCTCCAAAAGTATTGCGCTATTTCCCATTAACACCAAGATTGCAAAGGCTGTTTATGTCACGTAAAACTGCTAATGACATGAGATGGCATAAAGATAAGCGAGATGATGATGGAATTCTTAGACACCCGGCTGATAGCAAAGCATGGAAGCATTTCGATGAGTCGTATTCTTCTTTTGCTTTAGAGTCTCGTAACGTGAGATTAGGTTTGGCATCTGATGGGTTTAACCCCTTTGGTGGTCTAAGAAGTGACTATAGTATATGGCCAGCAGTGATTGTCGTTTACAATCTCCCTCCATGGATGTGCATGAAACAACCTTATACAATGTTATCTCTGTTAATACCCGGTAAGAGTGCACCAGGCATTAACATTGACGTGTATTTGAAACCTTTAGTTGAAGAACTAAAACAGTTGTGGGAATTTGGGGCCAAGACTTATGATGCTTCAAAAAATGAATACTTTGATATGCATGCAGCTCTCTTATGGACTATTAATGATTTTCCAGCGTATGCAAACTTATCTGGGTGGTCTACCAAAGGTTATAAGGCATGTCCTTGTTGTATGAATGAAACTTCTTCAACTAGACTACCTAATTGTAGGAAATGTTGCTATATGGACCATCGACGATTCCTTCATGTAGATCACAAATGGAGAAATAGTAAGTCTTTCAATGGAAAAGTTGAAAGAAGAAGTCGCCCAAAGAAATTATCAGGTAATGAGATTTTAGAGCAAGTTAAAGATCTCGAAGGAATGAAATTTGGGAAAACGTTTAAGTTGCCAAAGAGAAAGGATAACTGGAAGAAGAAGAGTATATTTTTTGATTTGCCTTACTGGAGTAGCCTCTTGATTCGTCATAACCTTGATGTCATGCATATCGAAAAAAATGTATGTGATAATATTCTAGGCACTTTACTAGACATTGAAGGTAAAAGTAAAGATCACATAAAAGCCAGACATGACTTAAAGCATGTGAATATTATGAAGCATCTTGCCCCAAAACTGGTTGACGGTAAATGGCATATACCTGCAGCACCTTATACATTGTCTAAATCTCAAAAAATAGCAGTGTGTAAATATTTGGAAGATATAAAGGTTCCGGATGGGTATTCATCTAACTTTTCTAAGTGCATAAACCTTGATAAGCGTAAGATTTGGGGACTTAAAACACATGATTGTCATGTTCTTCTAGAGGAATTGTTACCCTTGGCGATTCGTGGAGTATCATCTGCCAAAGTGTATGAGGTTGTTACTAAATTGAGTGAATTTTTTAAGAATTTGTGTTCCAAGTCTTTGAAACTTAAGGACTTGAATGATCTTGAGAATCATATTGCTATCACCTTATGTGAAATGGAAAAGATTTTCCTTCCTTCCTTTTTTGATGTGATGGTGCACTTGTGTGTTCACCTTGCTGAGGAAGCTAAGTTAGCTGGGCCAGTTCACTATCGATGGATGTATCCTATTGAAAGGTATTCCTCTGCTTTGCTAAGTCATTGAAAATTTCATTATCTTGAATAAAATGTTAAACGAAATTAATATTTATCTTATAGGCTTTTGCGGAAATTTAAGTCATATGTGCGGAATAAAAATAGACCAGAGGGCTCTATTGCTGAAGGATATATAATAGAAGAGTGCATGTTCTTTTGTTCCAGGTATTTAAATGAAATGGAGACAAGATATAATCAACCTGAGAGGAATGCAGATCATGGAAATGATGTATATAAGGGACTATCAATATTTTCTCCATATGGTATTCCCTTGGGAAAGGCCAAGTCTAGATATCTTAGCAATGAAGAGTTGGTACAAGCTCAAGAATATGTGCTGAAAAATTGCGATGAAGCTGAATTATACCTTAGGTATGAATTTTCTTATTCGATTTATTTGTATGGTCTACCAACTCTAAATAGCGACTTATGTTGTACAATGTAATTTTATTTGATTTTCTTACTTTTTTTTTACAGTGAATATACACCGGGAAGCAACGGAAAAAATTTGCAGGAATGGTTTCAAGATCGGGTATGTTAGCATTGTAATGGTTTTTTTTTTCTTTTTCTTATTATCATGTGACTAACCCAATCTCCCCATATTAGGTAACAACATTTCCAGAAGAAAGTGGGGATCAAGTAATCAAAGATTTAAGAACATTGGCTTTAGGACCTTTTAGAGGTGTCCAATGTTTCGGTGGATATCTAGCTAATGGTTTTAGATTTCATACTAGCGATATTGAAAAGAAGAGAAAAAACCAAAATTCCGGAGTTATGGTGAAGGGAATTGTAGAATCTAAAGATATTGATTATTATGGGGTTCTTAATGACATAATTTCGCTGCAATATTTAGATGGGAAGCGTGTGATTTTGTTCCGTTGTGATTGGTGGGATGTTCATAAGATTGGTAGAGGTGTTAAAATTGACAAAGGTGGTGTAGTTAGTGTCAACACTAGATATAAGTGGAATACTAGTGAGCCATTTGTGCTTATGTCTCAAGCTCAACAAGTTTTTTATGTCCGAGATGGTTTTGATCCACATTGGTTGGTTGTTGTTAAGACTCATTCGCGACATCAATATGACATCCCTGAGAATGAAAATATTGAGGTAGATGAGGATGCATTACAACAAAGTGACTCTATGTCCTTTGATGATGTCTTCTTGTCAGGTGATCCAGATTTGGAGGACATTCATAATCCATTTGATGGGAGAAGAGATGACACTGATGACATAATAATAGATGCCAATGACCAAAATCAACCTAAGATTTTTGATGGAATTGAAAATGAAGATGATGAAGTTGATTTTGATGAAGACAAAGACGGTGATGATGGCAATGACATTAGCGATGGTGATGGAGAGGAGGACGACGATGATGATATTGCTTGACTTTAATATTTGTGACTATTTTTTATAATTTTTTCTGACTGAAATTTCATTGATAGTTTGACATTTTGGTTTATTTCACAAAATATTTATGTTTGGTGACATTTATTTAATCATTGATATGCTCAATATGATAAATTATAATCACACACATACATATATATATATATATATATATATATATATATATATATATATATATATATATATATATATATATATATATAATATATATATATATATATATATATGTATGGTGATATTTAAATTTGTTTATAGCTAACACTTTTGGAGCAAATTGATGGAGAAAGCTGGGAAGAATATGACTTCAAAGCAACCTCTTCAGCAAAATGAGTATGAACAACAAAGGCTAATGAGGATTCAGTCTAACAAGTGTAAAATGCAATCTTTGGGTATAAAACGCATTACAGCTTCCCTTACAAGTTTAGTAGATAGCGAAAAAGTAAAGAAAAAGAGAAAGAAGAACCAGAATGTGATCGAGGAAGATAAAGATTATATTCCTACCTCTGGTGATGAAGAACAGGATATGAATACTTTAGAGGATGAATATGAGAAAGAAAATGACTTTTCAACGTCAAAACAGGTATTATCATGAATTTGTAAAATTTCAATTTTGTTCTAACATAATCGGCTTTAAACATCTACTTAAATATATTTTTCAGATTCAACGTTGTCCATCAAAAGGAATATCGAAAAGAGGTCAATTCATTCCACCGATGTCTGTGGCAAAATTTTTGAATATGAATAAAAAACAGCAACAAGCAATGGTAGGAGATAAAACATTTAATTCACTTTCAAAAGCCATGAAAGTTCTGGAACAAGGTATATACTTTATATTATGACTTTCTTCAATAATATTAGTGCTTATTACTCGGTTGCGTAAAAAGTTGATATTTTTAATGCAGCCATTAGTAATCATGAACAATTGAATGTTGATCAAGAAAATACTGTTTCAAATGAAGGTAAAATATGCTCTTCACTTATACTGAATTATGCTTTTAAGGTAGAAGTTTTATGGTTACTTTTGGTTAGTATTCTTTGTTAGGGTGGAAATATTAAATAGTAAATGATGGTATTATATTGGAATTTAAAAACTATTATCTACCTACCTTAGAAATTCACTTACATATTAATAAAAAAAAATTCACTTGATTTTTATCTTGCTTATTACAATGTAGTCATGCAAGATATAGAGGGTGATGCAGAGGAGTTGAATGGAAATGCAGGAGGGGTTGAAGTGAATGACGGTACTTAAGTTGTACCTATATGTTGTTTTCTTAAGATCAAAAGTGGGGTTTTGGTCTTAAAATTTTCAAATCTTGATGCAATTCAATGTTTATCAGGTCAAAATGAGCATTTATTTGGTGATGGAGATGTACAAATGAATCAAGGTATGTAAATTATCATTCTTGGAAACCTACTTTGTGAATATGTGAATTTAGCCAATGCTATTTTTAGTCTTAAACTATAACTATTTAATAATTTAAAAGATATTACTAATGAAGAGGATCGCCGAACAAGAATGGACTCTACACCGGAAGATGAATCTTCACATGAGGCGAATGATGAAATAGATGGAGATAGGATGCTTGCATTGGTGGAAGGTTAAGTAGTGTTCCTAATATTAATATTTTCTGGAAAAATTCAATTATGTTAATTTTGTTGTTTCGTGATTCTTTGTGTTTAGGTGCTGTTAAGGGAAAACGAGGGCCTGTTAAAGGAAAACGAGGGCCTGTATATTGCAGAAAGCTTACTGCATTACCTCTTGGAGAAAAAATAAATGTGGAATTTGATAGGGATGGTATTCCTATTGGTAAAAATTCTTCCATATTTTCCTTTTTCTTAGGTGAGCAGGTACGAAATCGTGCTGTCATTCCTGTACAAGTCGAAGGCTGGACAGAAATTAAATCTGAAAAAATAGAACATCTTTGGAGTTGTGTTTTGGTAAGAAAAGTCTCTGATGCATAATATCTTTTTTTACTTTTCTGATCCATTCTTTTCCTTATCTTTGTTCTAATTTTTTTTTATTGCCTATCTTTTAGGAAAAATGTTCATTTGACGACCCTGAGTTAAGAAAAGACAGTGTTATTCAACATGCAAGAAGATTGTTTAGAGACAGTAGACATAAGCTGAAGCACCAATATTATGATGATCCGAAATTGAAAACAAAAGAGGATCGCGTAAGAAACAAGCCTGAAAAGATGACTAAAGGAGATTGGAAATACTTGGTTGATTTTTGGAGTGGTGATAAATTTAAGGTATACAAAGTTCTTGTGATACGGTGGATTATGATTTTTTATTTTTTATGTTATATTAACTTTTTCCCATAGGCAAAAAGTGCTAAAGCTACCGAAAGTCGAGCTCATCAAAAGATGCCTCACTATAATGGGACTAAAAGCTTTGCTCGTGCTAAAGATGAATATGTAAGTAGTTGCTAATTTAATTTAAACATATCTTACTCCTTTTTATAAAATATTAATTGCACTTACATGTTATTGTAGAAACAAACGCATGGGAAGGATTGTTCAAGAGTTGACTTGCTAATCGAATCTCGTAAGAGGAAATCAAAGAAATCTGTTAATGCTATTACCTTAGCTAATAACATAAATGCAGTAGTAAGTAAAGTCAGTTTTTTTTACTTGCCCATAAAAATCACAATTCTAAATGATCTAATTCATCTTTTTGCTTTTCTATTTTCTTTAGTCTGAGATGAAAAAGTTGACAGAAGAAAGACAACAAGGGCTTAATAACCACACAGATGAACAAATATTTGAGAAGGTGCTTGGTAAAGATACTCATGGATACTTGCGAGCCTATGGAAGAGGTAAAAGTATCACAGATCATTTTGGCGTTAAGCCATCCCGTATAAATCTTGCTCATGAGGTGATTGAAGTAAGAAAGACAGCTGAGCAAGCAATTCTAGAAGCTCGAAAAGATGCTGAAGATGCTACAAATGCTAGAGAAGAAGCAAAGCTTGCCAAGAAAGAAGCGGAAAATGCTAGAGAAGAAGCAAAGCTTGCCAAGAAAGAAGCAGCAGCAGCAAGGGATGAGATAGATCAAAAAATTGCTGCTAATAATAAGTTGTGGGAGAAACGACTTAGAAATATACTGCAAGGGGCTGGATTATATGCTTCAGAAAATAATGATTCGGAGAGTACTGGTTCATCATCTTGAAGTAAGTATGTTTGCATATTATTGGATTGACTAATTAGTATTTGATACACCCAAAACAATACTCTAAGAAAAAAATACTTTATGCTCTTTGGTAGTTGAACAACATGAACACGAATAACCTGGTTCATCTTGTGACTCTCACTGTTTCTATTCATTCTACTTGGTGCATATCATCTCCATATATTTGAAACCTAAGTCTGGAAGGACTTTTACCCTCCCAAGACCATCTAATACTTTAGATTATTATTGTTGTTGAGAGGATAGATGTTAATAATGGTTACAGGGTCTTGAAATATTGTGTTAAATTTTGACTGATGTTAGGGTGGGTAATCATAGTTTATCGTTCTTTTTATGCTTATGCTATACAACCCTTCGAATTTTTTGGTGTTTGGTGCTTTTTTGATAATACGACTTTAATAGGTTTCTTTCCTATTTTTTTCCTCCTTTTTTCTTTTGCAATACATCACTTTCTAGTTTCCTTTATTTACTTATTTTCTACACGTATTGTAAAAGCATTTTATTTCTACATAATGTCGAGACACAATATTTAGATATAAGAGAATAAAGGTTATATTATGTCCAATGCAGATATTTTTTTTAAAAGTGATGATTTCTTTTTATGGCCAACCATTACTACTGATGATTTTAATTTCATGTATTGTGTGGTGGCCTGGTGGGTTATTTAAGAGATTTGGCAGCAGTAGTAGTATATACTTGGTCTTTGTTCTAATGGTGTGCTTACTATGATCATACCATTGTTGATACTTATACAATTTTTTTGTCCCTTGTAGGTAGAAGTTCCAGCAGTGAAACCTTTCACTAGATATCAGAAGCAAAAGAAGAACAAGATAGATATTCTTTGTAACAACTAAGTAAAAGACTGCTTTTTTTTCTTTTCAATATTACGTACACTAGGATGTTGTTATGTTACTATTTTTTTTTATGTAGTTGACTTTGTGGAACTTTTAAGTTCTTTGTACTCTTGTGTACAACATATTTCTAACCTATTATTGGGTATGAAATTTTATTTTATTTTATTTTTCGGATCCCAGTGAATTATTTTATTTTTATTCTGTCAAAACTTGCTTATAAATAGTTATAACAATGGGTATTTACTAGTATTGCCGCGGTGAATATTATTGTGTAGCCACACTCAAAGAAGGGTAGCTAAAATTATTTATTAGCTGCATGATGAAACTTTGCCACGGATACCCATGTGGCTTAAAATGAGGTTTCTATACATGGAATAATCTATTTGCCACGTGTGTATTTGAGGCAGGGGATTTTTTAGCCTCGGTATTTGTTGTGGCAAGAAAATTGGTTTATGCCACGGGATTGTATTTCCCGTGGCAACTACCTAGCCACGCACACTTGTGCCACTGAAGCATTTGAGTTGAATTCCCGTGGCAAAGTAGCATTGCCACGGGAATATCAAGCTTGTGCCACAATACTATTCGTGGCACAAGAATTAATTTGTAGTAGTGAAATTTGGCTTGGGAAATGTTTTTCGATGAAGGATCTAGGAGAAGCACAGTACATATTGGGAATCAAGATTTACAGAGATAGATCTAAAAGGATGATTGGACTTAGTCAAAGAACTTATATCAATAAGGTGCTTGATAGGTTCAAGATGGCAGACTCCAAGCGAGGCTACCTACCCATGTCTCATGGAATAAATCTAAGAAAGACTCAGTGCCCAAAAACACTTGATGAGCGTAGACGAATGCATGGGATTCTATATGCATCATTGATTGGTTCAATAATGTATGCTATGATATGTACACGCCCGGATGTTGCGTACGCACTCAGTGCTAGGAGCAGATACCAGTCAGACCCAGGAGAGGCACATTAGACTGCTGCCAAGAATATTCTGAAGTACCTGAAAAGGCACAAAGATGACTTCCTGGTCTATGGTGGAGATGATGAATTAATTGTTAAACGCTATACGGAAGCAAGTTTCCAAACTGACAAAGATGATTTCAGATCACAGTCTGGGTTTGTCTTCTGCCTCAACGGAGGAGCAGTGAGTTGGAAAAGTGCTAACCAAAGCACCATTGCGGATTCTACAACTGAAGCGGAGTACATTGCTGCACATGAAGCAGCAAAGTAAGCTATATGTCTAAGGAAGTTCATAGGTGAACTTGGTGTAGTCCCCTCCATTAAAGGACCAATAGCCCTGTATTGTGATAATAACGGAGCTATTGCACAGGGAAAGGAGCCTAGACACCACCAAAGAGTCAAGCATGTACTTCGTAGATTTCACCATCTACGAGAGTTCGTTGAAAGAAAAGAAGTCGAGATAAGCAAGATTAGAACTGATGACAACATATCAGATCCATTGACTAAACCTCTGCCGCAGGCAAAGCACAACTCGCACACTGCAGCTATGGGAATCAAGCATATTGGAGAATGGCTTTGATGTCCTTATTTAATGTTTTAAAGTTTTAGAGTTTAATACTTTGTAAAACATTATTGGTTAATCATTCACAATAAATGAATAGAATTCATTTTCCATTTAATTTTTGGTTTATTAAATGATGAGTCCCTTCAATTTGACGAAATATTCAAGATAGACTGTCAGGACCAGTCCTGTGACTAAGAAATGTCTATCAAGTGAACTTGAATGTCAAAAGTTGAAAATGGTCCCTGGTCGGAGTTTTCTATAAAATTGGACGCATAGAAAACGTTAGACGACTAGAATGCAAGATGACTAGTAGTTTTGTTTCTTGAACTATGTGGACATGGCAATGTCATAATCATTTGCATAGATACTTACTTTGGGAAGACTAGTATCGGACAGACCTATGAAACTTTACTGTAAGAGATGAAAATCTGTCATAAGTAAATTTCATTAAAATTATTAGACACTAAATCCTCAATACCTGAGTGATTTGAGATTACTTGTTTGAGAACTGGTTACTTTGACGTTGACCAACCGTCGCATCGTAAAAGGAGGCTATAAAGGCAACGCTCAGGTAATCACCTATCAAACGAAGTCTAATCTCAAGATCACAAGATTGGGATTGTCCTCCCATAAATCGGGATGAGATGCTTAAAAGTAGTACAAGGCCACTCGGAGAGCTAGAAACTGTAAAATGCATGGCCGTGCTCGGATGAATCATGTGCTATGATTATCTGTTTATTTGATCAGTTGAACTCTGAAACCGAGAAACACCTCTGGACATAATAAGGATGACAACTCTTACCTTATGTTCAAGAGCAAGCATCGAGCTACAAAGGAATTAGGAAATGCACACTTGTCCCTAAGGACAAGCGGGAGACTGAAGGAAATAATGCCCTTGGTCCAAGTATGCATATAATATTAAGTCTAATAAATGCGGTTCAGTATTAATTAACAAGTTAATTAATTCAGTGAGATCAAGTGAGCTGAATGCCTAGCTAGAGGCCGCTTTAGTTCAAGTGGAACTAATTATATTAATCCACAGCTTACTCTTGACTGAACCCGTAGGGTCACACAAATAGTACGTAAGCGGATCAAGTATTTAATGGAATTAAATACTCCATCTATGGATATTCGGAATCGACGGATCTTGGTTTCAGTGGGAGCTGAGATCGTCATAAGCAAGAAATGAATACTCCGGAAACGATGATATTGCCGGAAACGGAAATATGGCTCGTATTGGAAATATACATATTATCCAAGTCGTAGATGTTGCTGTTAGGTTATGATACATATGAATAAACATAAATCATGCGGAAAAACCATAAAGCCAGGAAACATGTTATTTACACATAATCATTTAGCATAATTCAGATGCATACACTTTGTAGGGTGCCCTCCCTAGCTGCGCCCGAACCGAACAAGAACAAGTCTTTAGGACTCCAAGTGTCGTCCCTCCGTAGATAGTCCACAGCACGTCCGGATCCGCCTTAAGATTGACCAATTAGAATCGCCCTTAAGGTACTAGGATTTTCGGCTAAACAGGGCAAGTGTTTGTGGCAGATTTTTGCTTGAAAATCTTACCTTTGAATACTTCAATCCTCGATGTAAATATGTGACCCTAGGCACCTATTTATAGAGTTTATGGAAAGGAATTATAATCCTATTAGGATACTAATTTATTTAATTAGAATCTTATTAAAACTCTATTAAACAAATTCTATCTTTATTAGGATTAGGATTTAATCATAGAACAAATTCTAATAGCCTTAGGATTTGTATTGCACACAACCGCACACGAGCACGAGCACAAGCACAGCCCGCGCAAGCCTCGCGGCCCACACGAGCTGCTCTTGCTCGCAGCCCATGTCGCAGCCCCCGACTGCTCCGCACACCATGTTTCCGTTTCCGGCAACATCTACGACTTGGATAATATTTATATTTCCGATACGATCCATATTTCCGTTTCCGGCAATATCATCGTTTCCGGAGTATTCATTTCTTGCCTTGGACGATCTCAGCTCCCACTGAAACCAAGATCCGTCGATTCCGAATATCCATAGATGGAGTATTTAATGCCATTAAATACTTGATCCGTTTACGTACTATTTGTGTGACCCTACGGGTTCAGTCAAGAGTAAGCTGTGGATTAATATAATTAATTCCACTTGAACTGAAGCGGCCTCTAGCTAGGCATTCAGCTCACTTGATCTCACTGAATTATTAACTTGTTAATTAATACTGAACCGCATATATTAGACTTAACATTATATGCATACTTGGACCAAGGGCATTATTTCCTTCAGTCTCCCACTTGTCCTTAGGGACAAGTGTGCATTTCCTAATTCCTTTGTCACTCGATGCTTGCTCTTGAACATAAGGTAAGAGTTGTCATCCTTATTATGTCTAGAGGCGTTTCTCGGTTTCAAAGTTCAACTGATCAAATAAACAGATAATCATAGCCTATGATTCATCCGAGCACGGCCATGCATTTTACAGTTTCTAGCTCTCCGAGTGGCCTTGTACAACTTTTAAGCATCTCATCCCGATTTATGGGAGGACAATCCCAATCTTGCGATCTTGAGATTAGACTTCGTTTGATAGGTGATTACCTGAGCGTTGCCTTTATAGCCTCCTTTTACGGTGCGACGGTTGGTCAACGTCAAAGTAACCAGTTCTCAAACAAGTAATCTCAAATCACTCAGGTATTGAGGATTTAGTGTCTAATAATTTTAATGAAATTTACTTATGACAGATTTTCATCTCTTACAGTAAAGATTCATAGGTCTGTCCGATACTAGTCTTCCCAAAGTAAGTATCTATGCAAATGATTGTGACATTGCCATGTCCACATAGTTCAAGAAACAGAACTACTAGTCATCTTGCATTCTAGTCGTCTAACGTTTTCTATGCGTCCATCTTTATAGAAAACTCCGACCAGGGACCATTTTCAACTTTTGACATTCAAGTTCACTTGATAGACATTTCTTAGTCACAGGACTGGTCCTGACAGTCTATCTTGAATATATCGTCAAATTGAAGGGACTCATCATTTAATACTAAACCAAGATTAAATGGAATATGAAAATACATTTCATATATGATAAATGTTCAACCCTAATGTTTTACAACCATGGGCCTCAAACCCATCTTTAAAACAGTTCATGGAATTCAAAGCTATGCTTGATTTCCAGTGCTACAATGTGAGTGTTGCTTCTCACTTGTTGCATAGTTTCAGTTATCATGCTTTGCCAATCTTAATATCCTTTTCATCGAATGTTCTTCGAGATAGGATGATAAGATCTTTTGAGTTTGTTTATTATGTGATCTAATCTTTCTTACTTCGATAGTGGTTCTACGCATTTTGCAATGAGGAACCATCAAGTCAGCAGACATGTGATCCACCCAGGTTCAGTGAAGAACTCTTTAACGTAAACAACCCTGTTTTATTGCTTCTTAGGAAATAATTACTTTTACTTCAACTGTTTAGGTTGCTAGTGATGCTTTGTTTGGATTTGCTTATCCAAGCAGTTCATAGACATGTGGAAGACTTTCCAGCTGTATCATAGAACATAGAAATTAATATTTAATTTCCCATGCAACAACTCATGGTCTTCAATCCATGTTGCCATTTCAAAAAACGATGCTCTATAGCTCGTCCTTGCCAATGGTTAACTCCAAAGGGATCTTGCTTGATCCTTTACCAGTGTTTATGCGTGTAGCATCAATATTTAGCATATCTTTATTTCCTTGAATCAAGAAGTATTCCTATGTACCTTTTCAAGTACCATAAGTATTCTTGATTTCAATCTAGTTGATCTTCACTTAGATCAATAGAGATTGGTATATGTTCGTCATGCCTAAAGTCATACGATACGTTTTTGGCGATCCTCATATTATATCATACATGATAAATTCTTTTGCAGAATAATTCCCAATTGAATTCTATTCATGTAACTTTAGCTCATTCTAGTTTCAGTAGATACTAAATCCAGCTAAATTCTTTGACATATAATATAGGTTAAGAATATCATTTAGATCCTTTGATGTTTAACTTAGTAAATGCTTATACATAGTTCAAACATTCATTACTTAGATTTATTCATATGGGTCGAATATCTCCAATGGAGTCTTTCGTGTTTGATTTAGTAAATTAAATACCATTACTTAATCCAAAACAATGTCATAAGATCTTTGTCAATAGATCTTAATACCCAGTATGCACTAAGTCTCGCCTAGGTCCATTATTTATGAATAATTTCAAATCTAAGTCATTAGCATTTGAATGTCATTTCACAATAGAGAGATATGTGTGTGATACACATAGGACCAATCAAATTTTATGTAATCCCACTAAACTTCTTATATATTTATAAGAATCATGTATATTTTATGAAACTAAAATACTTATTAGCTTCACTAAAATACAGTTCTAATTCCCCATTGCTTGCTTAAATCTGTACTTTAGATTTCATAGGCTAGCTTTCTTTTCAAGTAATTATTTGGATCCACAAATCGTACGACATACCATGTACATAGTTTCTTCCAACATTTGATTGAGGAAGATGTTTTGTCATCCTATTGCCATAATGTACCAATATGCAATCATTGCTTGAATTATAGACTTGAGCATTACGATTATGCATGAGGTTTCAACACAATCCACACCATGAATTTTCTTGTAACCTTTAGCAACTAATCTAGCTTTGTGTGTGAACACAATTCCATGTTTGATGGTTTTTATCCTTAAAACCAATTTGCATCCAATAAGTGTTTAATCTATTCTTGCAAATCCACAAAATTTCAATTTTGTCATCAAAATATTGGTTATGTTTTATGGCCTTTAACCGTCTAAAATATTGAGTCTATATGGCCTCTAACCATTTTAGGGATCTATGTTTCGTCATAGCTTTCTTACAAATCACAAACTCATTAATCTACATGATAATAGTTTAACTGTAAGTTGTAGGTTTCTTCACTATCTAATAGAAGAATCTCATAGTTTCAGTGATTTGAACTCTATGCCTACTTGGGTATAGAACATCAAACAATAGAATATCAATAGCCACTTGAAAGTCCTTTGAATATTCTGTTCTCCTTGAAGCACTTTTAAAGTCTTCTAAGAGATGTCTATTCTTTAAAGCCACTTCTAAAGTCCTTAAGAATAAGTGTTTGGATTTTCTGAAGAACTTCGAAAAGCCTCCGGAATGTCCGTTTATGTTTGTTGTTCGCCTCGAAGACTTTCGAGGTCTATTTTCTCCCACTTGTCATTTTGGAAACGAATCTCCAAAAGGACATTATTTCGAGCAAACAAACATTATGTTCTCAAAATTTGTTGTAGAAACAATACCCTTGTGGCTCATTTGAATAAATCACAATGAAACATATATCTATAGTTGGGCCTTAGTTTGTTGAACACTAAGCTCCCACTGAGTTTTCCAACTCTTTAGATATATTTATATTGTTGAAAAGATATTCTGAAATTACTTTTCAATAGCTTTGACGAATTTGGTTTAGTTTGGTGGTAGTTGAGCATTTTGTTTTAGAAATTATAGGAAAAGTCTTTATGATTCATCATTGATCGAATCAAGTACTAATTGACTTCGATCGTTCCAACTTAGATATGCCATATCCTATGGAGCTAGATCGTGAAATTATAACACACAATCATTGATGATCATTTTTGGTTTCAAGTAATCATTAACATGATCTATCCTAGATCTTTATGATTTCTTGCCAAGTGGATTTTATACTTCTAAATCTTTGAACTAGCCAAACAGATTCAAACTTATATCACATTTGAGTAAATAAACCTCTATTCACTCAAGTCCATGTGAAATAATAAAGTCATAAAATCATTCTTTAGCTTTGAACTCTATTGTCTAGGCGTTCTAACAATAGTTCATATCCTTTGTTACTTTGAACAAGTAAGATTAGCTTGTCTTGAATTGATCTAGAAATCAACCAACTTTCAAAAGTCCATCAAAAAAGAGCTTTTGAATGTTAACTTGTTGATATGGTCTAAGCAACAATGCCAAAGATTAGTGGAACTCAAATCAAGGGGTTGATTTGAACCTAGTAAAGTTTTTATTGTTAAAGAGTTGTTTGTTTTTAATCAAGCATATTGACTCAACCCGTAAATGACCATTTCATTCAAATAAACAAACAAACAAGCATTGTTTTTGTTCTTCTGAATGTGAGTCTTTCTGTGTTTGAAGCAGAAATTTAGGTATGCTGATTATGGAACAAAATAGACATTAAGTTCCTGCCTTTGAAAGGACTTAAAACAAAATAGATGACCCTACAACTAATGTAGCATTGCCATGCTTCATTTCCCACTTGTAGGTCAATAGTGTAGCCTAGCTTCCATTGTTTGAGTTATTACCGAAGTAAGAACCTCAAGCGGTATATGATACCAAGGAAGTTTGATTGCTTGTTCACTTCTCTTTAAACATAAACTTATAGGTAGAAAAGGAATTGTAAATTCCTTTCATTTGTTCCTTGTTTTCCTATTTCTTGTACCCTTTCTTATAGTCTTAAGAATTGAATTCTTTAGTTTTGACTTTTATACATTGTCTAGACATGTCCCCATGTCACTCCAACAAAGTTCTTACCATTTATGTTGAATATTCTGTTTCAACTAGATGATCTTACCAGAAGCTTCTAAAGTTCTCTAAGCATCGATCTATTCGAATGTCTAAGGACTAGACTCATTCGAGAATTAAATGGACAAAGATATTAGGTTGTTAACCATTGGTAAAGCTGAGCGTTTAAACTCAATGCTTTATCATCTCAAAACTACATTGTATTTTGAATTCACAAGCAGCAATCGGTTCGCCATTCGACTTTGATACTCGAAAACAACCATAAAAGTCGCTAAAAGAAACAGACATTTTAAATTGCTCATTTTCTCTCATTTCCGTGAATCGTTCTTGGATTCAATACCAATCGAGGAAATTTACTGTTACCTTTCTAAAAGGATTTACTGCAGTGCAAGATATTTAATTATAAACAATAATTAAAACATACATTGAAACATGCAAAGTCTAAAACATTTATCATGAGTAATAACTTGAAAATTAAAGCAATCATGCAATTTAAACAATTTATTGCCATTTTATTCGAATTTATTGTTCCGGTAGGTGTGAATAAAAATGATTCCAAGACCCTAAAATCATTGAAGAATTAAGCACATTATGTATTTTGACTCAATTCTAAAATAATTTAGGTAAGAAAAAGCCTTTTCCTAATAGTCTAGAAACTACTCTTGGTTGATAGGTACGTCTAAGAACTTATTAGGAAAACCTATCGAATTTTCCACGACATAAAAGGACTCCTTATTTATATCGTTGAGTTTCACCAAAACTAACATATACTCACAATTATTTGTGTACCTTACCCCTTTAGGATCAATAAATAACACCTCGATGAGCGTAAAACTATTACTAGATTGATGTAAAGGTTATCCAAGTAAGTGTTATTTTGGCATGGCACCTTTTAACTCAATTTTTAAGTTTGGAACTTAAGGCTCTTACTATGTTGGTAAGATTTTAAGTGAACTAAAATCCTTAATCATGCAACATTATCAAGCTTCAATCTCATGCATATTTAAGACATATTTAAAAGCAATAAATGACTTAAAGCATGCATAAGATAAATGTGATCTAGTATGGCCCGACTTCATCTTGAAGCTTCAACTTCAAAGTCCGTCTTGAAAATGGATTGGAAACTTCGTCTTGGATTTCACCATGGGAGGCTCCATTTTCTTCAAACAGGATCAGCTATAATTAAACTAATTACAACTATTTGATGGTACGCAGACCATATTTGAATTGAAAAACAAATTTGGTGCATTAGACCAATTACATTCAAATTAATGGTACGCATACCATATTTTCTATCCTATTTGGGCCATACTAGTCACTTCACAACCTGCAAAACAGTACATATACAATATATACCATTCACCCATTCATTATCATGAATGGCCCACATAGTTGGTTAGTAAAACACGTTATTCAGTCCTTATTAATTCTAATCAAGTTGTTTAACCTTAAAGGATTTGTAGACCTAATCAAGAGTTTATGACTAAAATTGCTCCCACTTAAACCAATAAATTCATATGCTTTACTAATTTTAAACCTAAAAAAGTATTTCTAGTCTAACCGGAAACATACAAATTTAATTAAAATTTAAAGCTCATATAAATTTATAATTGAATCCATTTTATTTAATTTATTTTTCAGTTGAATTAAATAAATTTAAATTAATTCAAGGTTTAATTTTAGTAAAATAATTAGTATAAATAAAAATTTATAATAATTATAATATTCAAAATTAAAATCCGAGAAAACAATTTAAATTATTAATTTTAAAATTAATTAAAATTATTTCCGAACTGAAAATCTCAAATTAAATTCAAAATGCGTCAATCGTAACACGACGAGGCACTTGGGCTTGCGCCCAAGCCCCATCGAGTCATGAGGCAGCCGCGCCCCATCGACTGATCGCTAGGTGCGCACGAGCAGGCCACACGCATCGCAGTGATGCCAGGCCACGCTGCGCGCAGCCCGCATAGCACGACGCTACGGCTTTGCTCGCTGGGCGAGGCAGCGCGCGCTGAGGCGCAGCTCGCTTGCTGCCCACACGCGACTGCTCGCCTGGCACACGCCACGCCCTCCGCCCATCGCCCATTGAGTCGCACACGCCCAACTCCCTTGCTTCGCGCGCGCGCCTCTTGTTTGTTGCTCGTTGCATTCGTACCGTATGGGCGACGAGCTCCCTTGCTCGTCGTCGCATGCCCGCACTATACAACACCCCTTAAGGGTAACACGTAGCTTCCTTTGATTTGTGCGTGCAATATTTATGAGCGTTTTCCTAAAAATTTAAAATTTTTAATTTAAAATTAACGACAAATTAATAAATCATATTAATTTCATAATTTTAGGGCGAAAAATCAAAAATTTATTAATTAATTAATTTCCGATTAACATGGATTCAAATCTAGGTCATAAAAATTTAAAATTTAACATAAATTAACAATTTTTATGGTGGATTTTAATCATGGATACCTAATTAAATTATTAATTAATTATGAAAAACAAATCAATTCTAAATTATTCGAATTTCAACAAATTAATCATAATTACAAATTAGGTTGTATAATTAACAAGTCTAGGCATTCATAATTGTTAAACATATATTGTAGGTCAATCAAAAACTCAAGATTTATCAATAAGAATCGCAAATATTCAATTTAACATCTTAAACCTCCGAAAAATCATAGTTAGGCTTCGAATTTGGGAATTCTGGATTCGGCCGAAAAATTAATTTTTTTGTCAAAATTTTAGAATGCCTTTTACATGCGAAATTGACACAAAAATCACTCGATTTGGTTGATTAATGAATATTCTGCCGAAAAACTGCGTACATATAATTAAATAAACGCAATTTGCAATTAATTACGAAAACTAATCACCCCCTTAATTCCTTGCAAATTTGTAAAATTTTACCATGTTCATGCAATTTAGATTATGAAAATAATAAGAGGCTCTGATACCACTGTTAGGTTATGATACATATGACAAAACATAAATCATGCGGAAAACCTTAATGCCAGGAAACATATTATTTACACATAATCATTTAGCATAATTCAGATGCATACACTTTGTAACGTGCCCTCCCTAGCTACGCCCGAACCGAACAAGAACAAGTCTTTAGGGCTCCAAGTGTCGTCCCTCCGTAGATAGTCCACAGCACGTCCGGATCCGCCTTAAGCTTGACTAACTAGAATCGCCCTTAAGGTTCTAAGAATTTTCGGCTAATAGGCTACAAGTCTTTGGCTGATTTTGTTCCAAAATCTTACCTTTCAATACTTCAATTCTCGATGTAAATATGTGACCCTAGGCACCTATTTATAGAGTTTATGGAAAGGAATTATAATCTTTTAAGAATACAAATCTATTTAATTATAATCCTACTAGGACTCTAATTAAACAAACTTTATCTATTAGGATTAGATTTAATCATATTACGAATCCCGGTAGCCTTACGATTCTGAGTAACACACACAAGTGGCACAATGCACCGCACGCAGGCCTTACGGCCCACGCACAGCGCACGGCCCAACTCGCCGCTGCCTTTGATGCGCGCGCGCCCAAGCCTTGGCTGGGCCTGGCCTTTGCGCTGAGCCTGGTCTTGGCTTTTGCGTGTGTTTGCGCTTTGGCTTGCTGGGCGATGGCCTGGCTTCGTGCTAGGCCTTCGTTTGGCAGGCCTCGTCCGATGCTAATTCGTACGATACGCTTCCGATTAAATTCTCGATTCCGGAATTCATTTCCGATACGAACAATATTTAATATTTCCGATTCCGGAATTACTTTCCGTTTCGAACAAATATTTAATATTTCCGTTTCCGGAATTATTTTCCGATTTCGATAATATTTCCGATTCTGACAATATTTCCGTTTCCGACAATATTTCCGATTCCGGCAATATTTCCATTTCCAATAATATTTTCCGATACGTACCATGTTTCCATTCCCGGCAACATCTATGACTTGGATAATATTTATATTTCCAATACGATCCATATTTCCGTTTCCGGCAATATCATCGTTTCCGGAGTATTCATTTCTTGCCTTTGACGATCTCAGCTCCCACTGAAACCAAGATCCTTCGATTCCGAATATTCATAGATGGAGTATTTAATGCCATTAAATACTTGATCCGTTTACGTACTTTTTGTGTGACCCTACGGGTTTAGTCAAGAGTAAGTTGTGGTTTAATATCATTAATTCCACTTGAACTGAAGCGGCCTCTAGCTAGGCATTCAGCTCACTTGATCTCACCGAATTATTAACTTGTTAATTAATACTGAACCGCATTTATTAGACTTAACATTATATGCATACTTGGACCAAGGGCATCATTTCCTTCAGTATTCAAGCCCCAACAACGGGTGCCAACAACGTTGATATCAAGCCTGCCTTGATCAATTTGGTGCAAAGCCACCCCTTTTGTGGGAAGAGTAATGAATCACCTCACGAACATCTCAAACAGTTCGAGCACTATTGTGACACAATCAAGCACAATGGTGTCACATCGGATTACGTGAGGTTGACATTGTTTCGCTTCTCTCTACTTGGGCGAGCAAGTGATTGGCTTGACAAGGAGGTCAAGCCCAACTCACTTCGCACTTGGACCGAAGTGACAAGTGCATTCTTAAACAAGTTCTATTCGCATGGGAAGACGGCGGAGTGTCGCCATTAGATTCAATCCTTTGAGCAAAAGCGAGATGAGTCACTCTTCGAAGATTGGGATTGTTTTAAGGAGTACCAAAGGGAATTCCCTCACCATGGGATTCCTAAATGGTTGTTGCTCCAAACATTCTACTTGGGGTTGAGTCCAAGTTCGAAGACAAGTCTTGATGCGGGCGCGGGAGGCCCCATCATGAATAAAACTGAGGATCAAATAGAGGAAATCATTGAGGATGTAGTTCAAAACTACCAATCTTGGCATGTAGGCACAAGGAATTATGATGGGAAACGTAGGAGTGAAGATGGTAAGGGTTCGGTGTACTCCATAGAGCAAGCACGGATGATAGAGAAGCTTACCTCACGCTTGGTGAAGCTCGAAAACACACCAAGACAATCGCCATCACCGTCTACAATCCCTCCTCCCTCGGCCACTCTTCTCTCTAAGGGGAAGGGCAAGGTTAGTTCTTATGGCTCAATGCCTCCGGGCACCTTCTTTTGCGAAAAATGCCAAGACTATAGTCATTCCCCCGATGCATGCCCCTTGGTTCATAACTTGTCATTTGTGGATTATGGCCCTTCGTATGAAGGCGAGTTTGATGTAGAGTATGCTAATGCCATAAATGAGAGGTCTAGGAATGATAACCCTAACAATCCTAATTTTGCTAGGCAACCTAGAGGGCCCTCCATGTATGGTCCCCACCAAGGCTATGGCCAAGGAAGCGGGTATGATAGCCAAAATCTAGGTGGCTATAGAGCACAAGGCTATCAAAGCCAAGCGCCCTATGGTCAATCTCAAGGTTTTGGCAATCAAGGCCAATACAACCAAGGGAGTTATAATGCCAACCATCAAGGTGGAGGGGGTTATAACTACTCTTATGGGCAATTTAGGGGTGCATCAAGTGGGGGCTATCTGAAGGAAATAATGCCCTTGGTCCAAGTATGCATATAATGTTAAGTCTAATAAATGCGGTTCAGTATTAATTAACAAGTTAATAATTCAGTGAGATCAAGTGAGCTGAATGCCGAGCTAGAGGCCGCTTCAGTTCAAGTGGAATTAATAATATTAATCCACAGCTTATTCTTGACTGAACCCGTAGGGTCACACAAATAGTACGTAAACGGATCAAGTATTTAATAGCATTAAATACTCCATCTATGGATATTCGGAATCGACGGATCTTGGTTTCAGTGGGAGCTGAGATCGTCACAGGCAAGAAATGAATACTCTGGAAACGATGATATTGCCGGAAACGGAAATATGGATCGTATCGGAAATATAAATATTATCCAAGTCGTAGATGTTGCCGGAAACGGAAACATGGTACGTATCGGAAAATATTATCGGAAATGGAAATATTGCCGGAATCGGAAATATTGCCGGAAACGGAAATATTGTCAGAATCGGAAATATTATCGGAATCGGAAAATAATTCCGGAAACGGAAATATTAAATATTTGTTCGAAACGGAAATTGATTCCGGAATCGGAAATATTAAATATTGTTCGTATCGGAAATGAATTCCGGAACCGGGAATTTAATCGGAAGCGTATCGTACGAATAAACATCGGACGAGCTTGCTAGACGCAAGGCCTAGCACGAAGCTAGGCCCAACGCCTAGCAAAGCCCGCGCGCGACCAAAGCAAGCAAAGCCCAAACGCGAGAGCAAGGCCAGCAGGCGCGCGCCCCTCGTGGGCTGCGAGCACTTGATGGGCCTGGGCTGCTGCGCCTGCGTGTGTGTTTGTGCTTGCGTACGAAACCTTGATCGGTTAGGATTCGTATAAGATTGATTTCCTAAGTCTACTAGATAAATTAAGTAATTGAATTTTACATTAATTCAGATTCACTAAATCGTTTCCTAGTAGGATTATAATCCGATACCCATGCCCTATAAATAGGTGATCAATGCTCACAATTTAGATCGAGTATTCAAGTATTCAAAATGATTTTTGAGAGGAAAAATTCAGTCATACAATTGCCCCTATGTGCCGAAAATTCTAAGTACCATAAGGGCGATCCTAGTTGGTCAAGCTTAAGGCAGATCCGGACGTGCTGTGGACTATCTACGGAGGGACGACACTTGGAGTCCTAAAGACTTGTTCTTGTTCGGTTCGGGTGCAGCTAGGGAAGGCACGCAACAAAGTGTATGCATCTAAACTATGCTAAATGATTATGTGTAAATAATATGCTTTCCTGGCTTTATGGTTTTTCCGCATGATTTATGAATTGTCATATGTATCATAACCTAACAGTGGTATCACGAGCCTCTTATTATTTTCATAATCTAAATTGCATGAACATGGTTAAATATTACAAATTTGCAAGAATTAAAAGGGGTGATTAATTTTCGTAATTGTTAATTACTTGCAAATTGCGTTTATTTAATTATACGTACGCAGTTTTTCGGCAGTTTCTTCGTTACTCATCCAAATCGAGTGATTTTTGTGTCAATTCCGCATGTAAAAGGCATTCTAAAATTCTAATAAATAGTTTTTTTCGGCCGAACCCAGAATTCTCAAATTCGAAGCATAACTATGACTTTTCAAAGGTTTTAGTTTTTCGAAGGCAAAATTTCGTAAATTTAAGATGTTAAATTAAATATTTGCGATTCTTGTTGATAAATCTTGAATTTTTGATTGACCTACTGTATATGTTTAACAAGTTTGAATGCCTAGCCTTGTTAATTATGCAATCTAATTTGTAATTATGATTAATTTGTTGAAAATTGGAATAATTTAAAATTAATTTGATTTTCATAATTAGTTATAATTTAATTAGATACCTATGATTAAAAACCACCATAAAAATTGTAAATTTATGTTAAATTTTAAATTTTTATGACCTAGACTTAAATCCATGTTAATCGGAAATCAATTGAATAATAAATTTTCGATTTTTCACCCTAAAATTATGAAATTAATATTATTTATTAATTTGTCATTAATTTTGAATATAAATTTTAAATTTTTATGCGATTCGCTCATATAACTTGCACGCACAAAGCAATGGACGCTACGTGTTACCCTTAAGGGGTGTTGTATAGTGCGGGCATGTGACGACGAGCAAGGGAGCTCGTCGCCCATGCGGTACGAATGCAATGAGCAAGGCCATGGTGCATGAGCACAAGGCAGCAGCCCTGCCTTGTGTCGTGGGCTGTGTGCGATGGGCGAATGGGCGAGGGCGAGAGCAAGGCACGAGCAGTCGCGTGTGGGCAGCAAGCGAGCTGCGCCACAGCGCGCACTGCCTCGCGCAAGCGTGCGGAGCCTCGCGCGCAGCGAGCGCAAGCTCGCGTGCCACGAGTGCTACGCCCCAGCATCGATCCCTCGCGCGCAGCGAGCGCTATTGTGCGTGCGACAAGCGCTGCGCCGAGCGATGGCGTGCAGCGTGCTTGTTGCGACGTGCGACGAGCGCTGCGCCCAGCGATGGCAAGCAGCTTGCTTGTTGCGACGTGCGACGAGCGCTGCGCCCAGCGATGGGCTACGGCAGCATGCTCGTGCGTCGAGCGCTGGCGCGCGCAGCGAGCACCAGCTCGCGTGATGCCTTGCGATGGTGAGCAGCAGCGATGCGACGCAGCGCATGGGCTGCGCGCACATGGCCAGCGATGGCTGTGTGCGTGTGGCCCATGGGCGTGCGATGCATGGGATTGTTGCGTTGCGATTAAATCGTTTTGAAATTTTAATTTGAAATTTTCAGTTTACGTAATTTTAATTAATTTTAAAATTGATAATTTAAATTATTTTCTTGGATTTTAATTTTGAATATTGTAATTATAATAAATTTTATTTATTCTAATTATTTTACTAAAATTAAAGTCATGAATTAATTTAAATACGACTGAAATTAAATTAAACTTTTGGATTCAATTATAAATTTATATGAGCTTTAAATTTTAATTAAATTTGTATGTTTCCGGTTAGACTAGAAATACATTTTTATGTTTAAAATTAGTAAAGCATATGAATTTATTGGTTTAAGTGGGAGCCCCTTTTAGTCATAAACTCTTGATTAGGTCTACAAATCCTTAAGGTTAAAAAAACTTGATTAGAATTAATAAGGACTGAATAATTTGTAGATTATTGGTGCCCTTGATTAATTGCTGCAAATGTTTATGTGATGCATAATGTGTTTTACTAACCAGCTATGTGGGCCATTCATGATAATGAATGGGTGATTGGTATATATTGTATATGTACTGTTTTGCAGGTTATGAAGTGACTAGTATGGCCCAAATAGGATAGAAAATATGGTCTGCGTACCATTAATTTGAATGTAATTGGTCTAAAGTACCAAAGTTGTTTTTCAATTCAAATATGGTCTGCGTACCATCAAATAGTTGTAATTAGTTTTAATTATAGCTTATTCTATTTGAAGAAAATGGTGCCTCCCACGGAGATTTTCAAGACGGACTTTGAAGTTAAAGCTTCAAGATGAAGTCGGGCCATACTAGATCACATTTATCTTATCCATGTTTTAAGTTATTTATTGCTTTTAAATATGTCTTAAAATGCATGAGATCAAAGGCTTGATTATGTTGCATGATTAAGGATTTTAGTTCACTTAAAATCTAACCAACATAGTAAGAGCCTTAAGTTCCAAACTTAAAAATTGAGTTAAAAGGTGCCATGCCAAAATATACACTTGCTTGGATATCCTTTACATCAATCTAGTAATAGTTTTCGCTCAGCGAGGTGTTACTTATTGGTCCTAAAGGGGCAAGGTACACAAATAATTGTGAGTACATGTTAGTTTTGGTGAAACTCAACGATATAAGTAAGGAGTCCTTTTATGTCGTGGCAAAATCGATAGGTTTACCTAATAAGTTCTTAGACGTACCTATCAACCAAGAATAGTTTCTAGACTATTAGCAAAAGGCTTTTGCTTACCTAAGATGTTTTAGGATTAAGTCGACAAACTGTGCTTAGTTCTTCAATGATTTTAGGATCTTAGAATCATTTTATTCACACCTGCCGGAACACATAACTTGAATAAAATGCTTAATGAACATTGAATTATGCATGTATGCTAGAATTTAAGTTTATTAAGAGAAATTGTGAATGGTTATTTATTTGTTTATTCTTTTCAATTGTAGTTTTAAATATGGCAAACAACAATTCATTCAACATTCGATCAATTCTCGAAAAGGAGAAGTTGAACGGGAAAAACATCCTTGACTGGCAAAGGAACTTGCAAATAGTTCTTATGCAGGAAGAAAAGGAGTATGTCCTAGAAGAGGCGATGCCCGAAGCCGCAGGCGACAGGGTCACTCAGGCAGCCCTCAATCGTTGGATTGATGCCAACAAGGATGTGAAATGTCTAATGCTCGCCACCATGAGTGCAGATCTGCAGAAAACGTTCATCAACTCAGATGCTTTCACAATCATCAGTGAGTTGAAGAACATGTTCCAAGATCTGGCTCGAGTCGAAAGATTCGAGACTCATAGGCAAATTCTTGAGACCAAGCTTAAGAAAGGCGAGCCCGTAAGTCCACATGTTCTCAAAATGATTGGACTCATTGAGAATATGAGTCGGCTGGATCAGCAATTTTCTCAGGAAATGGCTATAGACACCATCCTCCATTCTCTTCATAGCGGGTATGATCAGTTCAAACTGAACTATGGTATGAGTAGTCTGGACAAAACGCTCACTGAGCTTCACGGTATGCTGAAGACCGCTACAAAGATGCTCAAAAGTGATAAGCAGGATGTGCTTATGGTGCGTGGGGGAAAGTTCAAGAAATCTGGAAAGAAGAGGAATGCTAAGAAAGGTGGCAACAAGGCCAGCCCAACTAAGCAAACTGGCGCCAAATCTGCAAAGAGGAAGGTCAGTCAACCCACTTCTGAATCCGAATGCTTCTACTGCAAGAAGAAGGGGCATTGGAAGAGAGATTGCTTGAAGCTAAAGGAAGATCAGAAGAACGGAACAGTCGTTCCATCTTCAGGTATTTTTGTTATAGACTGTATACTTGCTAATTCAACTTCTTGGGTATTAGATACAGGTTGTGGCTCACACTTATGTTCCAATCCACAGGGACTAAGAAGAAGTAGAAAGGTAAGCAAGGGTGAAGTCGACCTACGAGTGGGAAATGGAGCACGGATTGCTGCATTAGCTGTAGGAACTTATTATTTGTCGTTGCCCTCCGGGCTAGTTTTGGAACTGGAAGAATGTTTCCATATTCCAAGTCTTACTAAAAACATCATTTCAGTTTCTTGCTTAGATGCTAAGGGATTTTCCTTTTTAATAAAAGACAATAGTTGTTCGTTTTATTTTAAAGAGATGTTTTATGGATCTGCTAGATTAGTCAATGGACTTTATTTATTAGATCACGACAAACAAGTATATAACATAAATAACAAAAAGGCCAAAAAGGATGATTTAGATCTCACCTATCTGTGGCATTGTCGATTAGGCCATATAAACTTGAAACGCTTAGAAAGACTTCAAAAGGAAGGAATTCTAGAACCATTTGACTTAGAGGATTATGGTAAATGCGAATCATGTTTACTTGGCAAAATGACAAAGCAACCTTTCTCTAAAGTTGGAGAAAGAGCAAATGATCTATTGGTTTTAATCCATACAGATGTATGTGGACCAATGAGTACAAATGCTAGAGGTGGTTTCAGCTACTTTATCACTTTCACTGATGACTTCAGTAGATATGGTTATGTCTACCTAATGAAGCATAAGTCTGAATCCTTTGACAAATTCAAGGAATTTCAGAGTGAAGTAGAGAATCAATTAGGCAAGAAGATTAAGGCACTGCGGTCTGATAGAGGCGGTGAATATCTGAGCTATGAATTTGATGACCATCTGAAAGAATGTGGAATTCTATCGGAATTGACTCCTCCTGGAACACCACAATGGAACGGTGTGTCGGAACGGAGGAACAGAACCTTGCTAGACATGGTCAGGTCAATGATGGGTCAGGCCAAACTTCCATTAGAATTTTGGGGACATGCACTAAATACAGCTGCACTCACTATAAATAGAGCTCCGTCTAAAGCTGTCAAAAAGACTCCATATGAATTATGGTTTGGAATGCCTCCAAATGTGTCTTTTCTTAAGATTTGGGGATGTGAAGTATACGTCAAACGATTAATTTCAGACAAACTTCATCCAAAATCTGACAAATGTATCCTTGTGGGCTATCCAAAGGAAACAAAGGGGTATTACTTCTACAATACATCTGAGAACAAGGTGTTTGTTGCTCGAGATGGTGTCTTTTTGGAGAAAGATCACATTTCCAAAATGACAAGTGGGAGAAAAAGTAGACCTCGAAGAAATTCGAGTCGAACAACAAACTCTAGAAAATGCTCAAGATGACATTCAGGATGAAACTCAGAGATCTTAAGAAGAATCTGGTGAGAATCATGGTCAATCTAAGAAATGTTACCCCGCGTAGGTCGCAAAGATATAGATCTCAACCGGAAAGGTACTTAGGTATTTTGACGAACGAGAGCTATGACGTTCTATTACTTGAAAGAGATGAACCTGCGACTTACAAACAAGCTATGATGAGCCCTAGCTCCAAGCAATGGCAAGAAGCCATGCAATCTGAATTAGACTCCATGTCTGAAAACCAAGTATGGGATTTGGTCGATTTGCCAGATGGCTACCAAGCCATTGGAAGCAAATGGGTTTTCAAACTTAAAAAAGACAAGGATGGGAAACTTGAAGTTTTCAAAGCTAGATTGGTTGCAAAAGGTTACAGGCAAGTCCACGGTGTGGATTACGATGAAACCTTTTCACCAGTTGCAATGCTAAAGTCTATTCGGATAATGTTAGCAATCGCTGCATATTACGATTACGAAATATGGCAGATGGATGTCAAAACTGCTTTCTTAAACGGCGTTTTAACAGAAACTGTGTTTATGACACAGCCTGAAGGTTTTGAGGATCCAAAGAATGCTAAAAAGGTATGCAAGCTAAAGAAGTCAATCTACGGATTGAAGCAGGCATCCAGGAGCTGGAATATACGTTTTGATGAAGCAATAAGTGACTTTGGTTTCATCAAGAACGCAGACGAATCTTGTGTATACAAGAAGGTCAGTGGGAGCAAAATTGATTTCCTAGTATTATATGTCGACGACATATTACTTATCGGAAATGACATTCCTATGTTAAACTCTGTCAAGATTTGGCTTGGGAAATGTTTTTCAATGAAAGATCTAGGAGAAGCACAGTACATATTGGGCATCAAGATTTACAGAGATAGATCTAAAAAGATGATTGGACTTAGTCAAAGCACTTATATCAATAAGGTGCTTGATAGGTTCAAGATGGCGGACTCCAAGCGAGGCTACCTACCCATGTCTCATGGAATAACTCTAAGCAAGACTCAGTGCCCAAAAACACTTGATGAGCGTAGACGAATGAATGGGATTCCATATCCATCATTGATTGGTTCAATAATGTATGCTATGATATGTACACGCCCGGATGTTGCGTACGCACTCAGTGCTACGAGCAGATACCAGTCAGACCCAGGAGAGGCGCATTGGACTGCTGCCAAGAATATTCTGAAGTACCTGAAAAGGCACAAAGATGACTTCCTGGTCTACGGTGGAGATGATGAATTAATTGTTAAAGGCTATACGGACGCAAGTTTCCAAACCGACAAAGATGATTTCAGATCACAGTCTGGGTTTGTCTTCTGCCTCAACGGGGGTGCAGTAAGCTGGAAAAGTGCTAAGCAAAGCACCATTGCGGATTCTACAACTAAAGTGGAGTACATTGCTGCACATGAAGCAGGAAAGGAAGCTATATGGCTAAGGAAGTTCATAGGTGAACTTGGTTTAGTCCCCTCCATTAAAGGACCAATAGCCCTGTATTGTGATAATAACGGAGCTATTGCACAGGCAAAGGAGCCTAGACACCACCAGAGAGTCAAGCATGTACTTCGTAGATTTCACCTTCTACGAGAGTTCGTTGAAAGAAAAGAAGTCGAGATAAACAAGATTGGAACTGATGACAACATATCAGATCCATTGACTAAACCTCTGCCGCAGGCGAAGCACAACTCGCACACTGCAGCTATGGGAATCAAGCATATTGGAGAATGGCTTTGATATCCCTGTTTAATGTTTTAAAGTTTTAGTTATTAAATCTTTGTAAAACATTATTGGTTAATCATTCACAATAAATGAAAAGAATTCATTTTTTCCATTTAATTTGTGGTTTATTAAATGATGAGTCCCTTCAATTTGACGATGTATTCAAGATAGACTGTCAGGACCAGTCCTGTGACTAAGAAATGTCTATCAAGTGAACTTGAATGTCAAAGGTTGAAAATGGTCCCTAGTCGGAGTTTTCTATAAAATTGGACGCATAGAAAACGTTAGACGATTAGAATGCAAGATGACTAGTAGTTCTGTTTCTTGAACTATGTAGACATGGCAATGTCATAATCATTTGCATAGATACTTACTTTGGGAAGACTAGTATCGGACAAGACCTATGAAACTTTACTGTAAGAGATGAAAATCTGTCATAAGTAAATTTCATTAAAATTATTAGACACTAAATCCTCAATACCTGAGTGATTTGAGATTACTTGTTTGAGAACTGGTTGCTTTGACGTTGACCAACCGTCGCACAGTAAAAGGAGGCTATAAAGGCAACGCTCAGGTAATCACCTATCAAACGAAGTCTAATCTCAAGATCGCAAGATTGGGATTGTCCTCCCATAAATCGGGATGAGATGCTTAAAGGTTGTATAAGGCCACTCGGGTAGCTAGAAACTGTGAAATGCATGGCCGTGCTCGGATGAATCATAGGCTATGATTATCTGTTTATTTGATCAGTTGAACTCTGAAACTGAGGAACACCTCTGGACATAATAAGGATGACAACTCTTACCTTATGTTCAAGAGCAAGCATCGAGCGACAAAGGAATTAGGAAATGCACACTTGTCCCTAAGGACAAGTGGGAGACTGAAGGAAATAATGCCCTTGGTCCAAGTATGCATTCAATGTTAAGTCTAATAAATGCGGTTCAGTATTAATTAACAAGTTAATAATTCAGTGAGATCAAGTGAGCTGAATGCCTGACTAGAGGCCGCTTCAGTTCAAGTGGAATTAATTATATTAATCCACAGCTTACTCTTGACTGAACCCGTAGGGTCACACAAATAGTACGTAAACGGATCAAGTATTTAATGGCATTAAATACTCCATCTATGGATATTCAGAATCGACGGATCTTGGTTTCAGTGGGAGCTGAGATCGTCACAGGCAAGAAATGAATACTCCGGAAACGATGATATTGCCGGAAACGGAAATATGGATCGTATCGGAAATATAAATATTATCCAAGTCGTAGATGTTGCCGGAAACGGAAACATGGTACGTATCGGAAAATATTATCGGAAATGGAAATATTGCCGGAATCGGAAATATTGCCGGAAACGGAAATATTGTCAGAATCGGAAATATTATCGGAATCGGAAAATAATTCCGGAAACGAAAATATTAAATATTTGTTCGAAACGGAAATTGATTCCGGTATCGGAAATATTAAATATTGTTCGTATCGGAAATGAATTCCGGAACCGGGAATTTAATCGGAAGCGTATCGTACGAATAAACATCGGACGAGCTTGCTAGACGCAAGGCCTAGCACGAAGCTAGGCCCAACGCCTAGTAAAGCCCGCGCGCGACCTAAGCAAGCAAAGCCCAAACGCGAGAGCAAGGCCAGCAGGCGCGCGCCCCTCGTGGGCTGCGAGCACTTGATGGGCCAGGGCTCAGCGCGCGCGCGTGGATAGGGGCCCTTCTGGGCTGCTGCGCCTGCGTTTGTGAATGTGCTTGCGTACGAAACCTTGATCGGTTAGGATTCGTATAAGATTGATTTCCTAAGTCTACTAGATAAATTAAGTGATTGAATTTTACATTAATTCAGATTCACTAAATCGTTTCCTAGTAGGATTACAATATCCGATACCCATGCCCTATAAATAGGTGATCAATGCTCACAATTTAGATCGAGTATTCAAGTATTCAAAGTGATTTTTGAGAGCAAAAATTCAGTCATACAATTGCCCCTATGTGCCGAAAATTCTAAGTACCATAAGGGCGATCCTAGTTGGTCAAGCTTAAGGCAGATCCGGACGTGCTGTGGACTATCTACGGAGGGACGACACTTGGAGTCCTAAAGACTTGTTCCTGTTCGGTTCGGGCGCAGCTAGGGAAGGCACGCAACAAAGTGTATGCATCTAAACTATGCTAAATGATTATGTGTAAATAATATGCTTTCCTGGCTTTATGGTTTTTCCGCATGATTTATGAATTGTCATATGTATCATAACCTAACAGGCCCAACCGTAGCTTTGGGCGCGCATGCGGAGCAAGGGCTGCGACGAGTGGGCCTTGTGCTGTGCGTGGGCCGTGAGGCCTGCGTGCGGTGCTTGTGCGCCTCTCGTGTGTGTTACTCGAATCCTAAAGCTACCGGGATTCGACATATGATTAAATCTAATCCTAACAGATAAAGTTTAATTAAATAGAGTCCTAGCAAGATTCTAATTATACTAAACCAGTATTCTAATAGGATTGTAATTCCTTTTCCATAACTCTATAAATAGGTGCCTAGGGTCACATATTTACATACCACATTGAAGTATTCAAAGGTAAGATTTTGGAGCAAAAATCAGCCAAACACTTGCAACCTATTTAGCCTAAAATCCTAGGAACCTTAAGGGCGATTCTAGTTGGTCAAGCTTATGGCGGATCCGGACGTGCTGTGGACTATCTACGGAGGGACGACACTTGGAGTCCTAAAGAATTGTTCTTGTTCGGTTCGGGCGCAGCTAGGGAGGGCACGCTACATAGTGTATACATCTGAATTATGCTAAATGATTATGTGTAAATAATATGTTTCCTGCCATTAAGGTTTTCCGCATGATTTATGTTTTGTCATATGTATCATAACCTAACATTATCCTTTGAACTCGGGAGGTCCTTATGGTGCATCTCAATTGCCACTTCCCGGATTCAATGGACCGAGGACCTTTGGCAACCAATATCAAGAAAACCTTAGTGGTTATGGCGTTGCACCTCCACCGCTCCCGCCTCTTAAGTCTAATCTTGAGGCTCTCTTGGAGTCGTTTGTGGGGGCGCAAGCCAAGAAGAATGTCGAGTTTGAGGACGGATTCAAGCAATCCAACACTCACTTGAAGATGATTGAGACTCAACTTGCTCAACTAGCTAGCACTATCAAAGAGCAACAAGTGCATACAAGTCTCCCACCCCAAGGTCAACCTCCTAAGCAATTGTATGCCATTGTGACAAGGAGTGGGAAGACCTTAGATGATAGTGCTACGCATGTTGAAGCTCCTAGCTCTAGGGGTGAGAGTTCTATGGGAAATGAGTCCTCGGACCGTGATGATGCGGAAGAGAAGTCTCATGTCGACGACATGAGTGATGGTGATAAGTCGAAGGAGACTCCTCTTCCTCCTCTCCCAACTCCTCCTCCCCCCTATCCCCAAAGAGTTAATAGACACAAATTGGATGTGCAATTCGCAAAATTTCTTGTGATTCTTCGACAAATGTATGTCACTATCCCCTTTACGGATGCTTTGAAACAAATGCCTTCCTATACGAGATTTCTCAAGGAAATCTTGAGTGGGAAGCGAGATCTTGACGTAAAGGAGACGGTGAACCTCACCGAAAATTGTATTGCTATCATTCTTAACAAAACGCCACCCAAACTCAAAGACCCGGGAAGTTTTTCTATCCCTTGTGCTATTAAGGAGCTTGAAATAAGCAATGCCTTGTGTGATTTGGGTGCTAGCGTTAGTATACTACCTTATTCGGTGTGTGCCAAGCTTGACGTTGGAGATCTTGTCCCAACCAACATCACCTTGCAACTTTCCGACCGTTCGGTCAAGTATCCTATTGGTAAGGTTGAGGATGTTTCCCTAGTTGTTGGCGAGCTTACTTTCCTTGTGGATTTCGTCGTCTTGGACATTGATGAGGATGCCCATACCCCCATTATCTTGGGGCGGCCATTTTTGGCCACCGCGGGTGCTCTTATCGATGTGCAAGAAGGACTAATCACTTTGAAAGCGGGAGACGCCAAGGCTAGTTTCAAGCTTGCAATTGATGAACATTGTTGCTCTAAAATGAAAAGTTGCATGAAAATTGACACTCTTGCTTGTTTTGAGAACAACCACTCTTGTGGTAATTCTTCTAACGATTTTCATGTTTCTAAGTGTGCTAATAAGCTTGCTAGGTCCTCTCTTGATGACAAGAATGTCCATGGAGTCCCAAAGGCGCTTGGGGATGAGCTTGATGATGTTGTAACCATCCCCGAGATATTTGAAATGCATGTTGATGATGATAATGGAGCTAAACCCTCCAAAGTGTTTCATGGATCGGCTAAGAAAGCCAAGTAGTCCAAGAAAGCTAAGACTCCATCGAGTCCCGAGGAGGGGCAAGTTGGTGGATTATTTAGTTTCCGCCTCTTGAATGGTGATGTCGGTAAGATCTTTGTGCCCAAAGGGGCAAAGAAATGCATGTTGACTAGTGTTGACCCTAGGTTGGTTGTGTTCAACCCCCCTTGACCTTTGGGGGGGGGGGGGGTCTGTCAAGCTAATGACGTTAAACGAGCGCTACCTGGGAGGCAACCCGGTTGTCTAACTCTTGTCCTAATTTGTTTTTCTTCTTAAATTTTTGTTTTCATATTATTTTTTATTTTTTTTAATAAATAAATATGATGAGATGGGGGTGCATTAGTCGAGCAAGGCCAAAAGGCATTATTCCAGCTCTGTGCGATCGCACAGCTGATTCGTGCAGTCGCACAAAACTGGAAATTTGAGTCAGTAGCTCCCAGCGGGTTCGTGCGATCGCGCTAGTCTTCTGTGCGATTGAGCTCGCGCTGTGCGATCGCACGGATATTTTGTGCGCTCGCACGGATATGCGTCGTGCGATCGCACGGTTATTTTGTGCGCTCGCACGGGTCGGGCAACCCGGTTCTGCGATTGAGCTTATCACGAAACACACCCTTTCTTTTTCATTTCTGACTTTCATTTTTCATTTCTTCACCATCTCTCCACTTTTCTCTCTACTTAAACTCCTCAAATTCCATTTCCTACTCAATCCCACTCACACATTTCACTCTAAATCACTCACATTCAGAAATTCATCTTCTTCCCTCACTTCAAAACCAATAATTTCATATTTTTTCTCAAAAACCCCCAATTTCTAGGGTTTGTGTGAACTTTGATTTTGTGATTCCTTGTTGCAATTGGAGCTTTGGAGTTTGCTTTTGGGTGATCTTGTCTTCCTCCCTTACTTGTGGTGACGATTTCTTTCCCTTCTTTCTCCATTTTTCTTTACATTTAGGCTCATTGTTCTTATTATTTGGGTGAAATTCTGAAATTTTTGATTTTGATTGTTTGGATTTGCATGTTTGTTTTTGTGTTTATTCCTTGATAGTCTAGACTTGCTATGCATGTTTCATTGTTAATATTTGTAAAGACTAGTCTATTGGTAGATTTTTGGTGAAATGTTGGTGGAATTCTAGTTGGGTTGTTGTTTTTGGTTGATGATGTGGCCTAAAATAAACGCCACCTAAGCTAAACCGTAAAGGCCCATTAAGAAAGCCTAAAAGGGCCTTCCAGAAGGTCTTTAGGCCCTCTTACTAAGAAGGGACCCATCTCCACTGATTACTGTAGACACCTACTTTTATCCCTATTCCCCAAAGGGAAGGTTCGATGATGAGAATATAAATCTCCACTTGGCAACGCATCTCCTATAAAATAACGAATCTCAATCACCCTTTTCATTTCACCCGAAACCTGTTATTTATAGAAACCTGTTACTTATGGAAACCTGCTAAAAATAGTAACTGCCGTAATGGGTAGTTGTTAGAAGTGGCAAGTCATAAAAGATAGAAACCTGTCAGAATTAGGTTTCGCACTCCAACATAAATCCTAAATGAGATAGAAATTGCAAGAGGAATCCTATTCCTAATATGATTCGAAAATAAGAGTTACGTATTAATTAAAATCCTAACGAGCCTAGAGTTCGTAACGGGCCCAGACGCATTCCGTCATAAAGTTAATACGCACTAAAAGACTCGAATGAATCTCAAACACTCCGGATTCTAAAAGTCCAAATCTGACAAAGAAAACGGCCCAGACCCTATTTTCAACGCCTGGCTCTGGGCCCGGAAATCTTCGGTGCCCAGCCCTGGGCGCTGAAATTACCTGGGACGTGTTCTTTCCTAATTCTTTGTGGATTAGAGCTCTAAAATTCTATCTTTCCACAAACTCTTTTCTATAAATATAGCCCCAAATTCGACGTGAAACAACACACAATTCATATTCTGAGTATTGACTCCAACCCCTAAGCCTAAGGCTTACGCTGCGAAATTCATCCCGCGTTCTGTCGCAATCGATCCAAAAATTGAGCAGAACGTATCCTGTCCCTTGTAGCTGAAGAATTAAGCCCCGAAACTTGAGATTCGTTAAATAAAAGGAGAAATAGCAAAGCCAAAGTGGTTAGTTTTCTGAGAACCGTGACGCACCTCTCAAGGGTGCGTCATAATGTGTCCCTTTGCATGATTTAATCGCTTTCCTCACCCTTTTATAAAATTGTTAAACTATTAAATCTGATTGTTCTATCACGCCTAATAAAGATAATATTTTGGGAAATTGAACTATCATGCTAGGTCCCTTAAAGAAATCTAAATCAGATAATCGCGGTCGATCTAGTATTATGTGTTGCATATTGTTAAAATCAATTCAGATTAGTTTAATAGTTAACGCATGTCCCTTCAATTATTTATGCTGACCTAGTAAGGATATCCTGCCTCTGGAGTTATCGAAGAGCGAGTACTCCTCTCCGTAGTTACAGTCCCCCGAACCCTAAATCTCTACCTTGCGGGTGTATGTTGAGAGATCCCCACACCAGGGATCACAAGGGAACCTATGGCCGTCGTGGTCAAACATAATTGCACTCCCTTTATGTCACGATAACCGGGTTTTGTCAGTTTTTCTCATTGTCGTTAAAAACTGAATGGCGACTCCTATATTACTAGTCAATTGGGTGTAAACTCACAGGAAATCCAATTACACTTGATTTGACAAAAAGAAGCGTCACACCCACGAGGGACGAGGTCACGCATTAGCCTCGTGCTTTTTCGACCCCCTCACAGTGGCGACTCCACTGGGGATAGTGAAGGAAATACTCGTGCTCGTAGGTAATCAAAATAGCTGAAGGGTGAAACTATCCTACTCCGTGTTTATTTCCCCATCAAGTTGGGACGACCTGAAAATCAGCATACTAATGTGAACGGACAGAACCGCATAACGAATCTTGGCTCCCTTGGGATGTTTCATCTCGGGAGTTGGGACTAAGGATACCCATCACCAACCGGGAGGTGCATACGCTTCGAATGTTGTCCACTCGGCACTTTCGCTAGTAGTACACCCGTCCCAGACCCAATCGCTCGCCCACTAGGTCCCTCTCATTGGTGCATGCCCCCTTGGCTTACATCGTGATTGGCCTCTCGGGCGAAATTCGTCTGTTGAAGGCACTACCTCGACCGAGGCGTGTGTTGGATCTGCGATAGAACCGGTACCAAGCCGGCGTAAATACTACCCTTAGAAGCCTATCATAAACTACATGACATATTATTATCTTGCCTCATGATGTAATGTTAGTTATGTGTAGCGAAATACGTGATTGTGTGTGACAAACAATGTTAGAAAACCAACGACCTTAAAAATTGCCCAAACATTCATAAACCAATTGGCCAAAGAGTTATACCAAAATACGTGTTCCGCAAACCCGAAAGATCGCCGCAAAAAGAAGCGACGCTCAGGGTGGCCCGTAACGAATCCCACAAATGCCACACAACGCGTAAAGGACGTTATTAGGCAAACACGCAAAATCAAAGTCGCAAAAACAAAAAGTAGACGCAAACAGAAAACGAGAACCAGCCAGGGACGCATTTTCAACGCCCCTGGCTAGGCAAAAAAATTTCTCACGCCCTACGTTGGGCGCTGAAGTTGTTGCCTGGCCTTTTAGTCAGGCGTAGCAGCCTCGGTGCCCGCGCATGAAGAAAACACGTAGCAAAAAAAAAACCATTCGTAAAAATTGCTGCAAGGGCGTATGAAAAGCACTCGATTCTAAAAGCGACTAAAAAAAATTAAGTAACTCTTTGTGTCGTTGTTAGGCCTCCTACGACGACAATGCTCGGCACCAAAACAGAACATGCTAATTTAAATAACTTTGAATGTCACATGGGCAAAAGTATTCAAAAAATAATGTTCAAATAGAGTCTTCAAGGAAAAATAATGTTCGAATAAAAAATAAATCCGAGTCTAGACTAGGCTATGCCAAAGTACAATCTAAATCCTAAGTCTTAGTTGTCTTATCCATAGAATCGGTCCTAATGCTTGGTGTCGTTCTGCAAGTTAAAAGGTTAAACCATATTGAGTCTCCCTGCCTAACATTTAAAAGAAATCAATAAGCACCCATATGTAACTGTCATCCCTTGCTAAGAATCTACGGCCTCAATACTCTCTCTCACCAATAAAAAGAATATATTATAGTATTTGCAAAATGGAAACAGACACATTCTGAAAATCATTCCCCCATAGTCGCACGACCCCCAAAGTGAACCTAAGGTGTCAATACCATTAGCAAAAATTAATGGCCTCAAGGCTTATGATAACATTGGGTCATGACTATCATAGTCCTCTCGAGCCACTCGCTCCTTGAAATACTCCTAAGTACGGACTAAAATATTTTCCATGAATGCAACATGACGAACCATGAAAATACCCAAATCGGCATGCCATAAGGCTACCATCGGGGTAAAGCAATACACACTAAGAGGGAAGCCGCACTAATGATTCTAGTCTTGCAAAAATAAAAATTTGATCTCCCCAACTAACTACCTTGCCAACATTAAGCAAAATGGCGCATGACAAATGAACACCCAAGGGTTAAAATCTAAAGTGTCAACCAATGAAAGTTATGGTCCAATTAGCCTAAGTCTGAAAGTTGCTTGGTCAAGTATTATAGGCTTACGCCACGTCATTATTTTGAGTCTAGGCCACCTCCTTATATTCCTACATGGGTTATAATCAGAAAAATTAAGGAAAGTTCGAATCTAAATCAGAACTTCCAATTAAATTCCGAAATTGGAATCTGAAAAGAAGCAAAAAAAATTATTTTCGAGGTAATTCTTTCGTTAAATTTCAATAAGGTAAAAATAACATTTTGAATCTACGCTATTTGCAGAAACGACTAAATACGCTTGCAAAGTAAGACAATTTAAAGGTCCACCCTAGGCCTACTAAAGCTAAAGGTCCACCCTAGGCCTACTAAAGTTAAAGGTACACTATAGGCCTACCAAAAACGAGGCTCACTCAGTCTCGCCTCGTGACTCAAAGACCACAACAATCTACCTTTTAGCCCAAATAAAAAAAATTGAAGGATTTATGTTGGGAGAAATCCCAAGAAAAAAGAGAAAATAGAAAGAGAAAAGGGAGAGCGAAAAGAGCGAGCCATGGAATACTTAGCCCGTACCTTCCAAAGTGCGAAATTTACCCAAGTAAGCGAAGGAAAAGAATTAAGTCAACCAATCCAAATCATGCCGCAAAAACTACATAAAGTTCTGCGATGTCTACCCTTTCCAATCCTTATGTTCTTAGACGCCTTCGCTCTGGGGCCCCTGTTCAGCTCATTTAACCCATCCATGTTCTCATTGCCATAACCCAAGAAACCATTACCTCGACTCTTGTTCTTGAACTTGTTGTCAACTGCAAACGACGCACGGTCATTGACACGTGCGTCATACCTATTATTTCCAAAGCCCAAACCTGCTCTTACACCACCATTAGCATAATGACCATATAACTTGTATGGATACATCCTGTTGATATACCCTTGAGCCGTCCCCACGCTACTCATTGGCCTTGGTTGATGTAAACTAATGACACTAGCTTGAGACTGCAAATTGTGAGTCCTAGCAGATAAAATCCTCATGCTTGACCAATACCTATACAAATTATCCTATCTCATTCAACCCATCTTTCAAACCGTCTTGAGTCACGAATAAAAAAAATGAAAAGACAAATGAAAAGTACATTCTACGCTTAATGTAAAAAATATAAAAATAAAAAAAGAAACTTTGCAAAGCGCCTTTAAAGTTCGTCTAAAAAAAAGAAGCATTTAGCGCACCATAAAAAGATCCGCCCAGGAATCATTTTCAGCGCCCACGGCCCAGGAATCATTTTCAGCGCCCACGGCTGGGCGCCGAAATCTTTGACGCCCCAGCCCGGGCGCTGATTCTCTCTGCTCGCCAAATTTTGTCCAGAAGTGCTCGTCATTTTATCCGCACATACACGAAAAAATAACGAACACTTGGAGGGGTACAACACGTATTCAGATATACGTACCAAATAACACATGAAAAGATTTTCGTGCAAATACATGTACTTAAAAAAATATAACAAAATTTTGGCTTACGGCAAAGCAGCAGATTAAAATAAATAATGAACTTCACTTATCTCATCCTATTTCAAACATTACGATTCCACCTCAGAACGTACTTGTTTAAAATCGGCATTCAAAGAAACCATTTTCTGGCTAAGATCTACGCAAGACCTGATTCCAAATTAAATTTATTTAAAGCGGATACGTAGGCAATCCATGATTGGGTCCAACCAATTCGCAAAAATGTTAAAGCCTATAGAATAACGAGAATAAGAAATAGAGTCCCTTATTGAAATTCAATTACTTGCAATCCAAGTCGAAAGAAAATTTTAATTCAAAAAAAGAATCCAAATCATCAAGATGCCAAAATGAGCACACATCGAAAAATAATAAGGGCACGTACCCTTGCCAGAAGGAGCACTCACACTCCTAGGCACTTAGCCAAGACTCAAAAGATCGCTTTACCTCAATTGAATGGGGGCTAGCGCAAGCGTCCATGACCTCTAAAGTACTCGACTTGACCCTCCCTAAAGCAAAGTAACTCACTTAAAGACCTTCTTTCACTACTAGACACAGTCATAATCGCCAACAAGTAGTAAAGGCAGTAAAGCTTGCAATAAAGAGGATTATCCTACGGCATCGCCCCATCGTTCCTTCGAACGCAGGGCACCCGTTCATGATAATTCAAATGCTTGCGAGTCCCCTTTGAAAAAAAAAAATCAGACATTGTCAATAGGACTTGGCACTTAACCAAGGCTCACCCTACTCAGACATATGACACGGGCATCTAAAATCGAAATCTAAAAGCATCATTAATGGGAAGACATAATAGCAACTGGGGGCTAAAAAATTGAATTGAAAGAACTAGGGAAAAGAACTAAGTATACCTTGACCTTTTGTACAGACATACACCAAGTAAATCTAAGTCAATTTGAAAAAGGTTTATATTCCCGCAATTCTGGAAAAGATGGCCCTAAAAGCCCAAGGCATGTGCCACACGGGCACAAGTAATATCTTGACGCCTGCACCCTGGCCTCTAGCAAATCCTTAGACAGCATTCCAAAAATCGTAACAGTATTTTGATTCACTCATGTAATCCTGTACGAACCCTTCTATAAGTCAACTTCCTTAAGACACCTCGTATTGTACACAATAGGGCTCGGATTTCAAATAATTTTCAAAGACTTCTTCGAACATAATAAAGAGTCGTTGGTTTAATCTAAGTATGCGTTTATCTCGACGTTGCAAGTGAGTCAAAAAGATTTCTAAATATGATTATGGGTAAAGAAAGGCACCTAGCTTTTGGTCAAGGCACACTTCAACTGACTACCTTGACCATGGCAATGTCGCACAATACGACATTTACAAGAGAAGTAGCAAATCACTACTCGAACATACCTCGCACTAAACGAGTCTGGTTCAAACTATTCATGATCCATGTCACCATGAATGCATAAAAACGTATGCCAAGCATTATAGCACCAAGCCGATCCCGTAGCTATAATTGGCGGCTTGAGAAAAATACTCTAAAAATGATCGAAATGACGATTTTACCACAAATTCTCGACCCTAATGCTATACATACGTCATAGGGGCACAATCCTAAGCTTTAATCGTGTAAAATGAACCTTAGAATGGCTACAACCCCTCCCAAATTCTAAGAACTACTTAGAATATATAAAGTCACCCCACTAACAAGGGTAACTGAAAATCGCGAGTCACCAAAACTCCGATCAAACTACTGCACATAACGCTCGCCCTACAAGCACCCGTTACACAGTCTACGTCGTTCCAAAGCAAAAGTGAAAGAAAAATCAAGGATAAGAACTGTCAAAATATACCCAGAAATCATTTTCAACGCCCAGAGCTGGGCGCCGATATATTTAACGCCCCAGCCTGGGCGCTGAATCTTTCTGCTAGCCAAGTTTTGCCCAGATATAAAAATAAGAAAGAAACACCTATGAATCCTCGCATCGAACGAAGTAATAAGCCGTGCACACCCACGCAGAAGGTGCTACACTTGTTCGAGTACCTGAACGAGGCGTGATGAAGTACTCCAATGCAATAAATAATAATGATATCCCAACACCTGGAGGAATGTTCTAAGACACGCTGTTAGGCCACACAAGCCTACGTCGCACCATAAGTTCAACCATCCCACGGTACAAGTCTAAAAAAAAGAGAGAGTAAGGCATATTGCACTAACTCGGGCACGACCAAGAGCATGTGTAAAAGAGGCAAAGACTACTTATCGCCCAAATTCAAAATGCAAGCCACACGACTTCTACATTAAGGATTAAAGGTAGGAAAACATTACCTACCACGGAAGGGATAGCTCGCACCTACACGAGCGGAACCCCAAGGCATCTTTCTCAAAAGAACCTACAAAATCGTACGCCAAAAGGAAGCATCCCAACATGCATACTTGGGGGCTCCAAGCTACGAAACAACCATAGCAAAATAAAAAAAATCTCGAAGCAAATGTTTGAACAATCGAAAGGGCACGATGGTTGAGCCCACCTCGTGAATGGGCCTGAACCCTATCAAGCTTCTAAGAAAACTATTCAAAATCAGTCATTGCTCAAAAAAAAAATTTGATTCAAACAAACTGATTAATGGACCGCACACAACGGCCATTCTATGAACGCTCGTTCGCACATACATATCATCATTCTAAATATCGAACATTCACGAACGCGTTCAAAAGGAAAAATATACGTTCAAAATAGCAACAAGAGCGATCAAAGTCTTACGCCTCAAGGCATGTTTCTCGGGCCATATAGACTCGCCCGACTATTGCAATAATTGTACGCCTTAAAGAGCGACAAACACCGTAGTCCACCAATCGGCTACGGCTTCTCGGGAAATCATCACGAGAGAGTCCTGCCTGGGACGCACTTTCAACGCCCAGGACCAGGCGCCAGATATTCCAACGCCCAGCCATGGGCGCTGAAAATCAGCTCAACTCATTGCAATCTCCAAAATTCTACGTTCCAAAAAAAAAAAGGAAAAAGCAAAAGAGAAGAGAATACGTAGAATTTCCAAGTAAAAAAGAGGCCAACTGTGTCATCAAAACACCAGCCCAAACAACATTTTTAACGCCCAACCTAGGGCGTGAATTATTTCAACGCCCAGGCCTGGGCGCCGAAAATGAGCCCAGACCCAGGAAAGGCTCTGAGTTCTATAGGGCCCTGCCGTATCCATTCGACTCGAAAATTGCCGATTTCTTTACTAAAAGTTGCATCTCACGGCTTTGTTAAGAGTAGCACACCACTACAAAGATCGCTCGCACTTACGAGAACAATCCCAAACATGATCAAGGACATTACAAAATGCGTATCCCCAAGGAATCTCTTTGACAAGAAATGACCATCAAGCACGAATGCTTGGGGGCTCGAAAGAAAATGTATATTTTAAAAGAGAGTATGCAAAGTTAAAACAATATTCCCAGACTACGCTGTACGAAGTCCCGTGTTTGGATAACCTCAAAAGATAAAACCGGATTACGACCTCAAGACAAAGGTCGTCGTTGATACTTATACATAGTCCCCTAATCAAGGACCCAAGTAGTGGCAAAATTGAGCCGTAAAGACTAGCTCAAGACCATGAAAGATGATGACCACGAGACAATGGTCCGTCTAAGCACGTTGTCAACCCACGTTCAGGTTGTAACTGAATCCGAGCATCCCTCGAAAGAATTCGCTCCTACAAGAATGAATAAAAAGAAATTCTCAAGAGAAATCACAAGAAAAAATGAAATAGGGACTTGTCCACCTCCATCAGGCAAGACCGCGGCACGCGAATCCCAAATCAAAAAGACGAATTCAGGTTCGCTCACCTCCAGCGAGCGGGGCGTCCACCCTTAGCGGACAGGCTCGCCCACCTTCAGCGGGCGGGGTCTGCGTCACTAACCGCGCAGGTCCTTAGTTGCTGCAGCAATAACTTTTTCTAGTTTTCCCTTTTTTTTAAAGGATTGGTTTTCTGTTTTTCCAAAAAAGAACGATGTGAGTAGTTTTCCCTTTTTTTAAAAAGATTGGTTTTCCGTTTTTCCAAAAAAAAGAACGATGTGAGTAGCTTTCCCTTTTTTTAAAGGATTGGTTTTCCGTTTTTCCAAGAAAAAAAAGAACGATGTGAGTAGCTTTCCCTTTTTTTAAAGGATTGGTTTTCCGTTTTTCCAAAAAAGAACGATGTGAGTAGTTTTCCCTTTTTTTAAAGGATTGGTTTTCCGTTTTTGCCAAAAAAGAACGATGTGAGTAGCTTTCCCTTTTTTTAAAGGATTGGTTTTCCGTTTTTCCAAAAAAAAAGAACGATGTGAGTAGTTTTCCCTTTTTTTAAAAGGATTGGTTTTCCGTTTTTCCAAAAAAAAGAACGATGTGAGTATTTTTCCCTTTTTTAATAAAGGGTTGGTTTTCCGTTTTTCCAAAAAAAGAACGATGTGAGTAATTTTCCTTTTTTCCAAAAATTAAAGGATTGGTTTTCCGTTTTTTCCAAAAAAAAGAGGGATGTGAGTAGTTTTCCTTTTCTCCAAAAATTAAAGGATTGGTTTTCCGTTTTTCCAAAAAAGAACGATGTGCTGGATTTTCCTTCGTTTTACGTCCCATAAAAACATGGGGGTTTTCTCGTTTAGCTAACCCTGAAAATGAGAATCTTTAAAAACATTTTTACCTCGTGATTGGGCTTGGCCAGGCCCAATTACACTTTATAGCTTTGATTTCGAAAACATCTGTAGCTACTTCCAATGACAAAGTGAGGGAGTTCCTACACATCTTTAGATACTTTCAATGACAAAGTGAGGGAGTTTCTATACTATCCGTTGATAAATCCCAATGACACGTGAGAGATATGTCGACACTTCAAGTGATGACCCTTAAGTCAAATGTTCACTCGGGGGCTCGTGAGACCCTCGCAAAACAGGTCACCATGGCTTGTGTGACGCACTCCGTCTAATACTTTGACCATCGTCTTACTCCAAGACTCAGTCAAAGTGGGGGCTAACTGTAGACACCTACTTTTGTCCCCATTCCCGAAAGGGAAGGTTCGATGATGAGAACATAAATCTCCACTTGGCAACGCATCTCCTATAAAATAACGAATCTCAATCACCCTTTTCATTTCACCCGAAACCTGCTATTTATAGAAACCTGCTATTTATGGAAACCTGCTAAAAATAGTAATTGCCGTAATGGGTAGTTGTTAGAAGTGGCAAGTCATAAAAGGTAGAAACCTGTCAGAATTAGGTGTTGCACTCCAACATAAATCCTAAATGAGATAGAAATTGCAAGAGGAATCCTATTCCTAATATGATTCGAAAATAAGAGTTATGTATTAATTAAAATCCTAACGAGCCTAGAGTTCGTAACGGGCCCAGACGCATTCCGTCATAAAGTTAATACGCACTAAAAGACTCGAATAAATCTCAAACACTCCGGATTCTAAAAGTCCAAATCTGCCAAAGAAAACGGCCCAGGCCCTATTTTCAACGCCTGGCTCTGGGCGCCGAAATCTTCGGCGCCCAGCCCTGGGCGCTGAAATTACCTGGGACGTGTTCTTTCCTAATTCTTTGTGGATTAGAGCTCTAAAATTATATCTTTCCACATACTCTTTTCTATAAATATAGCCCCAAATTCGACGTGAAACAACACACAATTCAAATTCTGAGTATTGACTCCAACCCCTAAGCCTAAGCCTTACGCTGCGAAATTGATCTCGCGTTCTATCGCAATCGATCCAAAAATCGAACAGAACGTATCCTGTCCCTTGTAGCTGAAGAATTAAGCCCAGATCTTGAGATTCATTAAATAAAAGGAGAAATAGCAAAGCCAAAGTGGTTAGTTTTCTAAGAACCGTGACGCACCTCTCAAGGGTGCGGGGTGCGTCGTAATGTGTCCCTTTGCATGATTTAATCGCTTTCCTCACCCTTTTATAAAATTGTTAAACTATTAAATCTGATTGTTCTATCACGCCTAATAAAGATAATATTTTGGGAAATTGAACTATCATGCTATGTCCTTTAAAGCAATCTAAATCAGATAATCGCGGTCGATCTAGTATTATGTGTTGCATATTGTTAAAATCAATTCAGATTAGTTAAATAGTTAACGCATGTCCCTTCAATTATTTATGCTGAGCTAGTAAGAATATCCTGCCTCTGGAGTTATCGAAGAGCGAGTACTCCTCTCGGTAGTTACAGTCCCCCGAACCCTCAATCTCTACCTTGCGGGTGTATGTTGAGAGATCCCCACACCAGGGATCACAAGGGAACCTATGGCCGTCGTGGTCAAACATAATTGCACTCCCTTTATGTCACGATAACCGGGTTTTGTCAATTTTTCTCATTGTCGTTTAAAACTGAATGGCGACTCCTATATTACTAGTCAATTGGGTGTAAACTCACAGGAAATCCAATTACACTTGATTTGACAAAAAGAAACGTCACACCCACGAGGGACGAGGTCACGCATTAGCCTCGTGCTTTTTCGACCCCCTCACAATTACAAGAAGCCCAAAACACTTAATAAGCCCGCCAGACTCAAATCAATCCCCCAGTATTTACGCAAGACACGTGTCTTGATCTCAAGAAACTATCCAATCAAAGCAGGACCAGCTCCCAAAAAATCCTAACACTATAAATAGGGCTCAGATCCCAAGGAAATACACAATCAATTCATTCCCACCAACTTAGCATTAACTTTGCTCTGCCCTCTCTCTACAAATTATTTCTCTCTCTAGCATATACTTACTTAAGCATCGGAGGGAATATTCCTACAGGAATATTCTTGTTTTGCAGGTTGCCAGAAGTTCGTGCCAGGTCATACTTGATACCTCCGAGGAACGCGTGACACGTCATCACCGTAAAAGATCCCACAGCATTTGGCGCTGTCTGTGGGGAGGTATAGTAGCATGGCCAAACTACACTATGACAGATAGTACACTGGTGAGGGAGAAGAGAGGCGGCCTCTCGAAAGGAGCCAACGGCACATGGAAGAAGCCAATCGAATCGCAAATGCAGGAAACACACCACGTCGGGTGCAGGAGGCTGAGGTGGTTGTAGAAGAAGAACTAATGACAGAGGCGTCTCCGCCAGGCGGCCACCTAAGCCCCAGCGTCCGAGACGCCGTGATAGATGAGAATCTAGACTTGCTGGTCTCGGTGGGATCTTTAAGCGAGATCTTAGCAGGATTCCAACAGCAAATGAATTAAACCTTTCGACAACAGATGAGCACCATATTGCAAGATGAAATTTGGAAAAATATGCTAATCTACAGCGCTGAGAGGACAGCTCCACAGAGACCCCTCAGCCTAGGCGTCAATCGGATAAGCAGAATGCCACTCAGATCCAACGTATGGAGGGCTGGAGAAGGTTCTCGTCCACAAGCTAGCAATGGAGTCAGCCCTCTGCCTGAGCGCTCGGGAAACGGCCGCGACCCCCCTACTTTCTTACCTCGAAGGGACACGGTCATACGACCACCGTCTAGGGGAAGCCCACCAGCCGTCCTCCGGCCTGCTTCAAGGCGTCAAGAACATTATGAAGCTAAATCTGAACTAGCAGACACTGGGTCCACCCCTTTGATGGAAGATCCACCATTTTACCCCTCTACACGAGGACAGACCCAGATGACGCCCAACAGAGTAAGCATGCGCCCCCGCCTGCTATCCAACCGCCGTGAACCAACTTATCATATCCAGCAGGTTTAATAATCTGACGCTAAGGCACATGAGTACCCCCTTCTCCGAGGAGATCATGAACGCCCCGAAGGAACCCAAGGTAAAAAATCCTACCATTGAAGCCTATGACGGGACCACCGATCCCGATATGCACCTAGTCGCATACCGCCATCACATGTATGTTCAAGGAACCAATGAAGCCACTTGGTGCAAATACTTCCCAGCCACTCTCAAAGGAGTGGCGTCTAAGTGGTTTGAACGGCTGCCCCCAGGGTTAGTTGCCTCTTTCAACGAACTACAAACTTTGTTCTCCACAAGGTTCATGGCACACAAGGAAGAAAGGAAAACAAGCATGCATTTGGGACGGATCCAACAGGGGAAAGATGAATCCCTAAGAAGCTATGTGAACCGTTTCAACCTAGAAGCCGGACAGATCCCAGACTTGCCCGATGGCGTCTCCTTTGATAATTATATCAGAGGATTGAAGAAGGGATCCTTTAAGTTTGATCTGGTCAAGAAAAGCATGAGGACTATGGCCGAAGTCTTGGACGAGGCCGAAGCATTTATCCATGCAACAAAAATATGCAGCGCGTCAAAGGAAGGAAGGATTGGAGAAACAACAGACTCCTCCGGAAAGAAAGATAAAATGGACCGAAAAGCCCCACGAGTAAATGGCACATGGGCCCTCTCAAAAGAGCATGATACCAACTCTCCTGGGCACAAGAGGGAACGTCCGCAGGAAAGAGAATATTTTGAATATAACACAGACCTCCTCACAATACTAAAAGACGTCGGAACAAAGTTTGACCTTGAACGACCTTTCCCCATGAAATCTCCTGCTGAGAGTCAAGATCCCAAGTTATATTGCCAGTTCCATGAAGACATAGGACATGAAACTAAGAATTGTAGAAGCTTGAAAAGGGCTTTAGACGGTCTAGCCTCCAAAGGACACCCTCAAGAACTACTTACAGAAAAATGCTCATGGCTTTGAAAAAAACCAATACAAAATGAACAAATCACCTGCCTCACCTACGGAGGGACAGCACAGCGACGGAGGGTTTGTAGCCGTCATATCTAAAGGACCAGCCGCTGGAGGACCCACCATGAGAGGACAGAAAGATTATGCTCGCCGCCTAGGACAAGTAATGTTGTCTGCAAAATCACCTATGGATCCATTCCCACGGATAGAGATATGTAAGTCAGATGGTGGACGAATAGCCACTCCGCATGATGATCCTCTGGTGGTCGAATTCAAGATATCCAACATGAGAGTTAAACGCATTCTAATAGACACGGGAAGCTCGTCCGACATAATGAGTCTAGAATGCCTCAATCGCCTAGCGCATGATCCCAAAACCATCGAAAGTATTCACTATCCCATCATTGGTTTCGGAGGGAGCATTATTCACCCTGTGGGCGTCATCACTCTGCCGGTTCGAATTGGGGATAGGAAAAATGGACGAAGGTTGGAGGTGGACTTCCTGATTGTTAAAGACATGACTGCATACAATGTCATCTTGGGACGACCCACCTTGAACAAGATTAAAGCTGTAGTCGTCACCCATCTAATGCTTTTGAAGTTTGTGTGCAATGATGGAGTGATAGGCACCATACATGGAGATCAACAACAGCCTAGGGATTGTTATCTGACGACCCTCAACCCGTCAGCATGGAAGCAAGATTCTGCCGAAGTCAGAGGCAAAAGAAAGCATGAAGACGAACTGCAAGCCGCCAAGGAGAGTAAACCCGTCCAAACAGAAACGGTCAAGATTGAAGAAAGTGGCTAAAAATAGAATATCATTGGGTTAACTATTGTACCCAGAGCCTACAAAACGGCCTAGATATTGTACTAGAGCCCACAAAACGGCCTGTAAATGCCCGCCTAAGACGCGGTGAATTTAGCTTGCAATTTAGTAAATGAATATTTTCTTATCTGACAAATATAAGTCTCAGTTAAACCCTTTAAAAACACTAAGGGGTGGAGAAACCCACAAGAAAACAATCTCTAGATGGTGGCGTCAATATTTACTAAATAAACGACGACCCTAAAAATACCCATTGCTAATAAACACGAAAGACTTAGATATCCAACATGACGCCTCCTCCTTGGAAGGCGTCCAAAACAAAAAAAAGGACTCAACAAGAGCAGACATTCAACATGAGGCCTCCCCCTTGAAAGGTGTCTAAAAAGACTAATCGATTGACGGCCTGAGTAGTGGCCTAGATTAGCGCCTCAAATTAGGCTGATCACCTAAAACACTGAGGTTCTCGTCCATCAAATGGACCCATAAAGAATTCCTAAGAAATCAGTAACGAAATGAAATGGAATTAAAATAAAACAAGTGCATGAAGGCACAAAATGTTTATACATGCGCTCATGGCGCAAACAAACCAACACAAATAAATGCCAAAAGGCATCAAAGTTATTACAAACGCTCACGGCGTCATTCAAACCAACTACATAAAAGGCTGCTCAAGGATGAGGGGCGGTTGAACTCCCGTCCTAGACGTCTTGGCCTTCAGGGGAGTTCACTTCTTCCTCCTCCATGTCCTCCTCCCCGTCGCTAACGAACTCAGGGGGATCTAAGCCTAGGCGTCTAGCCGTCGAAATGGCCATCTGGTAGGAGATACGACGTTTGAGCCAGGAAAAGTCCTTCCCATCCATAGACTGCTCCCACGCCCTTTGGGCACTCTCCAAAATGGACTCTTCGCCTAATTTGAAAGAGCTCGCTGCCTCTTTGTGCACGACTTCAATCTCCCCCTGCATAGCCTTGAGCTGACCCTCCAGGACGTTCACCTTGGATGAGAAATCGGTCACCCGCTCCGAGACGGAGGAGTACTCCTTTCTCAGCACGGCCAGCCTCTCCTCATGAACAAGCAATTTCTGTTCATAATTCTGGGCGTCCTCCTCAGCCTTCTTCAGAGCGTCCTTTTCGAACTTAATCTTCTTGTCCGCGTCCAAATTGATCAATCTGGCCGTCTTCTCAGCATACTGCTCATGATTCTCAATATGGTCCTTGTGCTTGAGCATCTCATTATGCATATCGAAGCGGTAGTTCCTACTCTCGGCACAGCGGATGAAGAGCTGCCGAAAACAAAATAGAGTTAGCAAAAAATAATAATAACAATAAAAGAGAAAAAGAAGACCAGGAATAAGTGTCTCACATCAAGTACGAGGGACTGAATGGACCCAAAGAATCCCAAGTCAATCCCGGGAAGTGACCTCACATACTCCTCAGGAACGGCCACATACACGTCCAAAAGGATCTTATCCTTCACCTCTGAGCTAAAACTGTCAGAAGGGAGGATGCTCGCCACCTCAGCACGCCGCATCTGTTTGAACATATCAACTAAACCAAACGTCAAGATATCAAACACCATGCAAATACCGACTTGTCATGACAGATTAAAAGTATAGAAACACTAACCAATCGACGAAGCTGGAGGAGGCATGGAGGCATTATCAGTAGAAGGAGCGTCAGCCTCCTTGCCTTTACCCTTGTCCTCCTTGGACGAGGTGGTGGCTTCAGCAGCCTCAGCCTGGTCGATCGCTACTTCGTCAGCAGCCGCTCTGGCAGCGGAATCCCCTTCGGTGTCCACCTGGGGAGAGACTTCCTTATGCTCAGACGGAGGAATGGACGCCTGGTTAAGGAGAACCTCTCCCCCAGCCAGAGGAGCAGACGTTTTGACACCGACGGCTTTGCTACAGCATCGACCGTACCCATCTTCTTAAAGAAGGGTCGCTTTGGCTTAGGAGCCACCATTGAAGATGCAGGACGCTTCTTCGTAGATGACGAAGTGGGCTCCTAAAAAATGTAAAAAGTCAACGACCAAGTCGAAATCTGAAACGAATACAGAGGCATATTAAAAGCACAAAAAATACCTTGGCGACGTCACCAGAGGCACCTTCGTCGGACTTCTTGGAGGAGTCCTTCTTCTTGGCCTCCACGGCCTTGAGAATGTCCTCAGTGTATACCTCAGATAGCCAAGCGAGTACGTCCACTACGCCCTTGTCCTCGGAGGATAAACGATCCATGGCAGAATCTACTGAACCAAGGGTTAGTAGAAGAAAAAAAAAACGATGTTCAGTGAAAGTCTATAGAAAACTACCTCTACTTAAAAAGGAACAAATACCGACGGCCGAAAGAAAGACTATGTTGGTGAACTGGCCTACATGGGGAAGCCAAGCATTAGGCACCCAGGCATGGCTCTTTGGCGACAGCCGATACATCTCGGCCTGGAACAAGGGCTTTACGAGTCCCCAATCCCTTGACGAAAGGAGGGGGAAGGCGTCGTCTCTAGATAAATAACGGGGCCGACAGTTCCCCCTAGAAAGACGCCTTGAAAGAGAGAGGTCTTCCATTCGAACAACAGACCACCTCTTCCTCCACCAAACCCAGCTAGAAGTCTTACCCACCACCGTCTTATATCCCCAACGGCTGTAATGGGTGAACCATCCCTGGGGAGAACGAGAGGAAGGGGCAATAACTACAAGACGAAGGAAAGCAGGTAAGGAAGGGGTGATGCCGCTCAAAGCACATTTGGCAATAAATCCAAAAACGTTTGCCCAAGAGTTAGGCGTCAATTGAGCAAGGCCAATATCATACCCCTCCAAGACGTCCATCACAAAGGGATGCAAAGGAAATCTAAGACCCAATCTAAAGGCAGCAGTATAGACAGCAACCTCTCCCTAAGAGAGTTGGTCACAGAATCATGGGGTCGAGGGCTCCTAAGACTAAAACTTGGGGGCAGAAGCAGAAAACGCTCAAAGTCACGTCCCTGCTCCCTTAGATACCTCAGCCATTTCATGCTGGAAAAGATGTCAGAAGGAAACAAATTGACATCCTCCTTCCCCCGGACCATAGGAGGAAGATTTTTTGCAAACTCCTCGTCCGAAGAACTAGAGGAGTCATCTTCAAAATCATCGCGCGGAACGCGAGGACGGCAAGCCACGTTTTTCCTTCTCCTAGAAGAATGTGTCGGTTTTACGACCCCGTCTCCTGTATTACGAGAGGAGTAGACTTCACTCCTATCTCCTTGGGACGGGTTCGAAAAAGGAACCCTATCGTACCCCTCTCGCGGTGCAGCCCATGCACGCACGTTGGCTGTTTGCCTAATTCGAGCCATGCTGTCCTGCATAAGGAACAGGACGTCTGACTTTAGCAAAAGAAAGAAAGAGATGGGCGTCATAACCCACAGGACGCCTCCCCAGGACACTATAAACGATAAAAGAAAGGAGACCCATAAGCATGCAGAAAATAAGAGTTTTGATAGAGAACTTACCAGAAAATGATCAAACTGATGAGAAGTCTTGGCAAATCTTCTAAATCATCAAGAACACTGAACAAGAGTCCAAGAACACTCAAACGCAAGCACAAGCAGATCTTTCGCAAATCAAATTCTATTTCTCTCTCTAGGAAAATTGCTCTGAGGTAACAAAGGAAAAATGAGAGAAGTTCTGAAGGTTTTAAAGGAAAAACTGAGCTCTGAAAAGCCCTCACACGTGGCACGTTCCCAGGACAAGCAGCCTACCCGACATGGGCGAGGGGCATCCTCCTTGAGGGGCAAATGATGTGGCCTAAAATAAACGCCACCTAAGCTAAACCGAAAAGGCCCATTAAGAAAGCCTAAAAGGGCCTTCCAGAAGGTCTTTAGGCCCTCTTACTCAGAAGGGACCCATCTCCCCTGATTACAAGAAGCCCAAAACACTTAATAAGCCCTCCAGACTCAAATCAATCCCCCAGTATTTACGCAAGACACGTGTCTTGATCTCAAGAAACTATCCAATCAAAGCAGGACCAGCTCCCAAAAAACCCTAACACTATAAATAGGGCTCAGATCCCATGGAAAGACACAATCAATTCATTCCTACCAACTTAGCATTAACTTTGCTCTGCCCTCTCTCTAAAAGTTATTTCTCTCTCTAGCATATACTTACTTAAGCATCGGAGGGAATATTCCTACGGGAATATTCTTGTTTTGCAGGTTGCCAGAAGTTCGTGCCAGGTCATACTTGATACCTCCGAGGAACGCGTGACACGTCATCACCGTAAAAGATCCCACAAAAGTTGATGAGGATTGTTTGAAGTACTCTTATTCGCATTGAACTTGAGTGGTGAATTGGTACTTGTTTGTGATAAATTTAATAGTAGATTGTAGGTTTTTTTTGACTAACTTAGTTTTTCCTTTTTCTTTGGATTGTGTTTCTTTTCTTGCTTGTGTGTAGATTTTTGCTCCCTAAGGCTCATCATGATGACAAAACGATCAAAGAAGGGACCTAACTCCCAACCGAACAAGCGCAAGGCTATCACCCCTCCGGCCTTCGAGACTTAAAGAATTTCATTTCCGGAGCAACGGTCTTGGACTTACTTTGAGGAATTGTCTAAGCGGAACATCCGCCCGACAAAATTCTATGACAAGAAGGTCGTTCAAACTTTGGGGTTTGAGAAGGAGCTTAACACTTTGATTGAGGGGCTCGATCTCGAGGAGTTTGTGGGGATGAGTGCCAAGACATACAGGAGAGTCACTCTCGAGTTTCTTGCCTCGACTAGGAGGCGCCGAGTTCATGAGAATGGAAAAGAGTCGGTCGAGCTTCATTTTCAAGCATTCAATAATCAACATGTGCTCACCGACGAAGCGATCAATGATTTCTTCACTATCTACCCAAACCGGGGTCTTGTCGTTAACCCGGTGGTGGAGTGTGCGGATTCTTATGATGAGAATATTTGGTCGGGAGAGCTCACGGGAGAGGAGAGGAAGTTCATTTCCTCCTCGGCGAAGTCATCTTCTTTTCATCACCCCGCCATCCGTTACTTGAACCGCATGCTCCTATACGCGGTCTTTGCAAAAGGGGCCACCGGATCCTTGTCAAGTCCGGAGCTTGGGGCACTATGGCTAGCTAGTGAAAAGGATGAAGGGATCTTGGATTTTGGGCAGCTTTTGATCACTCGGATAATTGAGCATCGGGACGGGCAACCAACTACGGGGGATATTCTATTAGGTGGGATGCTCACTCTTCTCTTGAGGGCACTCCCCGGTGATCCTTATGAGCACACCCTAGCTGAGTTGGATGAGGTTCCCAGAGGGGAGTTCCTTGACTTGAGGACGCTCTCCAATGCCAAGTGGATCAAGGCCACCAAGAATGATAAGTATATTTGGACGGTGAAGCAACGAGATTGGTGCATCCTCCCCAATCCTACCATCACTTCTTGGACTCCCAATGTCCGGTATTTGCTTCCCCGCGATCCTCAATTCATTGCCCAAGAACAACAGTTTCCTCCTCCTCAACCCGCTCCGGAGTCTCCTCCCCGTGGTCCTCCTCCTATCTCGGAGTCTTCCCCTAATGAGGGTGGTACGTCCTCTTCCTCCTCTCCTTTTGATTTCCATGGCTTGCAATCTACCCTTGCGGCTATCTTGCAAGGACAAGAGAACCAAGCTCATACATTGGCTTCTGTTGCTCCTCGAGGGAGCCGCACGGGGGATTCTTATCCCGATTATGACTCGTCCTACTACGGTAGGCGGGTGTACGACTTCCATGTTGACAAAGGGGACTTTGCCCCCTATGTCAACTATCCTTATCACCCTCCCCCAACAAGGGCCCATCCCTAGTTGGAATGAGGAGCGTACACCCACTTACCCGTATTGGACGGGCCCATCCCAACCCGGTGTCACTCCTCCCTCTTTTCCGCCTTGTGATTATACCATGATGGGCAGGAGTGACTACCGCGGTGACCCCATGTATCCCACTCCCCCACCGGTAGATCGGCTAGATGGTTGGCCCGAGGATTTCACCGGGTGGCCTAGGGGGTACACGGGAGGTTGGGATGGTCCCCGAGGAGAGCCACCCCACGGCAACTACCCCCTTCGACCCGAATATGGTTGTCCGCCTTATACCGATGCTTCGGGCCCCGATGTGAACCCCACCTACAATTTCACCCCGTTCACCACCGATGAGGCTCGTGCTCATCGCCTTGAGAGGGATGACTATTGGAGGATTCATGATTCGAAGGGTAAGGCGCACGCCCCGGGTCCTTCTTCTTAGAGTTCCCTCCATTTCTCCCCCATCTTGATGTGATGGTATGCTTGCGATTAGCTTGGGTGCGGAGTGGGGGTTTGCTTAAGGATCTTTTGAAGCTTGTTGGTGTTGTTGGTCTTCTTGCCACTTCGTGTGGTTGTATATATGATGATGATGAGTCTATGATGATACTTTTGGTGTGTTTTGACCATTTGGCCCTTGACTCCTAACATTTTTTCTTGGTTGTTTTTGAGTCATTTTTGGTATGTTTCTTGGCGGTGGTTCACACTTTCCACCTTATGCCTTCTCCGTCTATATTTTGGTGAGTTTGTTCGGGTTTTAACGGTTCTTTGCGGGACTTGCTCCCACGACAATTCCGGTAACATCCTTCTAACTCTATTGCATACTTTAGGGGACGGGCATATATCATGTTGGGGCATTTGGTTGGATGGGTAGATGTGCCCCTCCTTCCTTGGTTTTAGGCCTTGAGGACATGGCCTAATTCTAGCTTGGGGGGAGTTTTGTTGTGTGGTTGCCTACTTGTTGATGCTCATTGCTATGAATCATACCATTACGTGCTTGTTTCTTTGTTTTTAGTTGGATTTTAGTTTCTTTTGTTTTTGTTTGTTTCTTTTTGTTTCCCTTTCTGGTGTGTTTTCTTATTTCCTTCCTTTTTCTTTTGTTTTGATTTCCTTTTCGTCAAGGCCAGTTTTTCTAGGTTTTCTTAGGCAATATTCTTGATTGGGGCATATAAAATTGGAACTTGTAGATTAGAATGCTTTTATTCCTAATTGGTAGATTTTTACACGGTTCTTAATGTCTTGGGTCGAGTCTAGGATTTGGTGTCAAGAAAGTTGGTTGAACTATGGGTAGCATGCGTCATGAACTCTTGGCTTGTGGTAAGATGGTCTACTGATTTGAAGCCGGAGAGAATGGTATTTGCTCCCTTGTGAGGTTCATGTTCGAATATGCCCAAACACATTTTCATATATTGAGTGGCATGGATCCTTAGCATTGACTTTCTTGTCTCCCGAGTTTGACCATTTCCTTCCCGAGACCGCGACCGAACTACTTTAGGGGACGATAGAGGCATTTCTTTCGGTGACTATTTTCCTTTTTAGTTTAGGACTTTATTTTCTATTTTTCTCATATGTTTTTGTTTGCATTTACCCCCTTTGCTAGCCATTTGATCCTTGACCCTTCATTTCTTATGAGCACATTACAAGCCTTATAGCCCTTTGTTTTGTTTTCACTCTTAGAAGTGATAGTGAAGCTTAGAGTTATGATGCTTGTTGTTTTGGATTGATTATGCAAAGTTGAAGAATAAGTGTTGTTTGGTATGAATAGCAAAGTTTTGGAAGAATGTTGTATATAGTTAATAATTGATGCAAAAGCAAAAAGAGAGTTAAGTTGTGAAAAAGCCAAAAAAATAGAGAAAAACAAGGCATGAGACGCTATTCTCAAGGGTGGATAAGATCTAGAGATTTGACGTGGTATGCCCGGATGTAGGGGGATTGACTAGTGCTTGCCCTTAGTTCTCTTTGCTTGATGCTCGAATCTTTCACTTGATTTAGGACATTAGTTAGTGTGTACTCATTTATTTGATTAGTAATATTAGTGTTCTTCTATACTTGTTCCATAATAAGTCCCCATCTTGGATTTTGTAGTTTAATTTCTTTTCTTCTCTTTTCTTTTCTTCTTCTTTTCTTTTCTTTGTTTTCTTGGTTTGTGTTTTCTATTTTAGTCTTGCCTTGATTAGATTTGCTAGATTTTGTTTTTGGTAAGTTTTTAGAACTCTATTAGTTGCTCATTCTTCCCTAGTTAAGTTTTGTTTGCTAGAGACTAGCAAACGCTTAGCTTGGGGGAGTTTGATGAGCGGCACTTATGTCGCTCTAGGCCTAGGATTTTATAGAATTTTATTATGCTTTTTGATAGTTTTTCATAGTTTTATTGCATTTTTATCCCCTTATTCCATCTTTGTACTTTTCAGGTAAAAATGTTGAAAATGATGGAAAATGGCTGAGAATTGCTCGAACAGAGCCCGTGCGATCGCACGGAATTTATGTGCGTTCGCACGGGTCACCAAAGTTGCCTCCAAAGTCAAGCAGGTTCGTGTGCTCGTGCCCCCAGGAGTGTGTGTTCGCACAAATTCGGAAAATCGATGCAGGAACTATATGGGAATTTGTGCGACCGCACCAGAAGAAGAGCTCGTTCGCACGAATCTGGAAAATCGATGCAGGAATTATTGAGTGACTTTGTGCAATCGCACCACAGAGGAGCCCGCTCTCACGGAATTTCGTTGGGCTCGCACTGAATTCCTGTGCGAGCACATGAGGATTTATGAAGAATTGGCCAAGTCAGAACCGTGCGATCGCACGATTGCTGAGCACGATCGCACGGATCGAAGGAGGAGAATCGTCGCTGAGCTCGTTCGCATGGAATCATAGCATGATCGAGCAGGTGCGATCGCAGCTGGGTATGCCCGTTCGCACGGCTGCGCGGGATTCAGTTTTCGAGTTTAAATCTCTTATTTTCGGGGTTTAGTATAAATAGAATTTTCTTTATTTTCATTAACAATGAATTTCAGAAATAGAACTTAGGAAGTTTTAGATATTTTGTTCTTCAAGCTAGTGTTCTAGAGAAAGAAACTCATTGATTTCAAGCTTCAAATCTGTAATTCCTTCAACTCTTCTCTTTTTCTTGCAATTTAATTCTTAGTTTCTTAATTCTTGCTCTTGCTTTGTTGTTGATTGTTCTTCAATTCCTTAATTTCTTGAATTCTTGATTTCATTGATTGAAGTTACTTTTATTTTCAATTTGTGATTTGATTGTGCAATTGAACTCTTAATTCTCTTCTCCTACTCCTTCAATTTCATGCTTGCTAGCTTAGAATTAATGGATTGCTTGATTTCTAGAATGACTAGTGAGTAGAATTAGGTTAGGGAAAGGGGAGAATCTAGGGGCTTAATTAGGGGAAATTGTTGATTTATTGTTGGTTGATTCATGTGATTAAATATGATTTGATGATAGGATGTCCATGCTAGTTGAGTGGTAGTTGCAAATGCTATTCGATTGGGTTCACGTGAAACCATAGGATAGGTTTGGCGAGAGATTGTGGGCCTATCTTGTGTGATCAAATGGCGGTGCCTATTATATGCTAGTTACATTAATCTAGGATTAGGCGAAAGCTCTTCCGTGGATTAGACGCTTAGCGTTCCCTATCCGAGAGGTGGCGGGTTCGTCTTTAGATGCCATTTGCCTAATCACCATTTCGTTGCATGATCACCATTGCTAGATAGTTGAATTCATTTCCCCCGATTTCGCTAGCCTATCTCCGACTCCCTAACGTTTCCCTTTCTTGATTCAATTTAGCATAATTCTTAGTTTTAGATTCTTAAAAGTGACAATTCAAAACCAAATCCTTGTTCGAACTAGATTGACTTTCAAACTCAATAACCACCGTTTCTTTGGGACGATCCCTTTGCTTACCGCTAGCCGGTAGTTGAGTGGTTTTATAAATATTGCTTGCATAGGTTGTTTTCTATCAACGACGGAAAATACGCCTATCACCGCCCACGGCAGTCGCCCACAGCACGGCCGCTGCCCACGACAGTCGCCCACAGCACGGCCGCTGCCCACGGCAGTCTCCCACAGCACAGCCGCCGCCGCCCACTCCGCCTCCATTGTTCATTGTCCTCTCTCCTCTCTTAGGTATTGAATTTTAATTTTGATATTTAATGAATTTTAATTGTGCATTTTAATTTTAATTATAGACACCTGGTCATGTAAATTCATTGAAAAATGTTGGTTATGACATTAGTTTTGCTGAATTTGTGAGTGAATGACAGTCAAAGATGCTTGTCTTAGCTATGATGTTGGCAAATTAGCTTCATATGTTTAAATATTTAGTTGTATACACAATCAGAGAAAAGTATATAGACGGCACCCTTTTCGGTGTCCGGTGATTCGCTGGCATCTGAAGTAGTGATTGAGTGAATGTAGATTGAGACGTGGAGTTAGTAATCTTAGTAACAATGTGTTGAGCATCTTGATAGGAAGATTGAAAATAATGTTATGAGGGGAGTTATTGTATGTGTCACCATGATTACAAGTCATATACTTGTTCTCGTCACACGATAATGGCGTTTGTCTGTTTAATTAGTAAATCGGTTGTTTAATTTGTAGGGGGCCTCAAGCGATGTATAATAGGTGTTTCTTGTTTCATCATTGTTTGGTATCCTATGCTGATGAGGTGTTGGTAATTGTATTGTCATTGTCCTCTTCTTGATGTTTTTGTTATCTCAATTATAGCGTATTTGTTGATTATCAATGTTGAAGCAATTGTTGTATATATAATTAAATCATCTTATTTTCTAGGTTGCTGTTGAGTGTTGACTGGTAATAAGAATGAAGGTGTTTCTAGAAGTAGTTATCGACGCATGATGATGGCTCTGACATGGCTAAGTGCAATTCTAGTCGGAGCAGGGTGCCTTGCATTAGTATACTACTTTGGTAGACATCATCCTCGTTTCTTTCTTTCTGCTACGACACCTAAAGCTAGCGCTACCAGTAGTGGAAGCAAGAAAAATCGTGCCCAAGAGCCCCTTGAGATTGAGAAGCTTGCTGACCTCCTTGAAGATTTCAAAATTGTGCTTTTCCCTTCCTGATATTTTCTTTTATTTGGATATAGTTACAGCATAAGTTGTTTAAGTATAGGATTGGTACTACTAAAAAATAGGTGTAAGATTGATAGTCTATGAAGAAATGACATTCTTTTTGTTTGTTTTTCCGAAAGGTATTGGTAGTGAGGAATGACTTGAAGATGGGCAAAGGAGAGATTGCTGCCCAATGCAGGTACTGACCCCAAAGATCTAATCATGCAATCTATCAATCACATTCGCATATGTTTTGTTCCTCTTCCCTTTCTTGATTGTTCTTTTATGTGTTTCTGGGAGTATTACTTTGTTAAAAACTTACGAAGGTGTTATTTAGGTCATTTCAGTCCATTCTCAACTTCCCTTTAGGTGCTAATTTGTGCCACAAAACCTACTCTTTTCGTTGTTGCATCCCCTAGACCCCTACAACATGCTTTTCATTGCATCATTTAGTAGTATGCCATCCATGAGTTTGTTTGGGTTTTTGGTGACCAAAAGACTACTTGGTTTTGTGCTTAAATAGCTGCTGTCTGTTCATGTCCTTGTGGCATATTACCCTCTCCAATCTCTTTGAGCTAGAAAATTATACTTCACAAACTTGAAAAAGAAATTGATGACGTGGATGCAAAGATTGGTGATCAGTGGTGATTTCTTGACAGGTATAGGAGTAGATTAATGAATGCTACCTTAGATTTAGAATACCCTTTCTGATTATGGTAGGTTGGTACAGTTTTCGTTCTGGAAATACTTGTTTGGGTTCTTTAGCCTATTCCTAGGTGAGTCGTAGCCATGTTTATCTTCTCCACTTGGATTTGTTGAAGTGTCAACTTGGACAGGTATCTCATTAGAACCACAACTCTCTTTTTCTTCAAATGAAAGGTCTAGAAACTTCTTCCTCAGAAACGGTCTTGCTTTCGTACTACTTACTGCTTCATTTTCAGTGAGTTGCTTGCTGTAGTAGTCTTCCTCTTCCACCAGGGGAACTTCTATTTGACGAGTGGCCATCCATCGTTCAAGCCAGCTCCACCCCATGTTCGGATCAAATTTTGTATGCTTCTTCTTTGAGCAGATTCTTAACTGATTCAATGTTACCCAGATCATATTATTCTCATCCAAGGAAAAACTGTGAGACTTTTTTTCAGATACAAACAATTACACATTCTTTCACTCTTTTTAATATTTGTGCATGTATAGTGATTTTTATGGGACAAATAATAATATAGTTGAAGAAATTTTCTAAAGGCGGTTTACCTGTTGACTGAAGGCATATGCTAGTGCCCTTTCTCTTCGTGTCATTGCTTCTAGTCTGTTCTGAATCCTCATTTTCGACTTGGTACTGTCTAGTGTGCTATCATTCCAATCTTCCTGCTTATTCTGTTTTTAATAACAATATATGAAAAATTATAGAGTGTGAAAGAAGAGTTTCCTAAACAATGGAGGATTTGGATTCCCTTTTCAGATTAGTAAAACTTAAGACAGACATACTGGAGTAAGTAAGACTTTCTGAATGGTTGTAAATTTAAACAGTATAAGCAGATAGTTGTTTAACCTTTGGTTTATAAGCTGAAGACTTTAGTTTATGGTGAAGTTTGGTAGAAGCAGAAGTATCTTCTTCCTGAATTGAAACGACTCCAATCGAATTGCCAGTCTGAACTTCAATTGATGTAGCCATAGATTCTTTGCCAGGACTCTTCATTCCCTCTTCGAAGTCATTCTGAAAATCTGTACTCTCCCTCAGACTCCTAACCTACAAATAAGAAACTTTTCGATTGATGATTACAAAACTTTTCTGGAAATGTCTTAATAATACTAATATTAATACTGAAGATTTGCTGTAATGAACTTTTCGATTCGAGCCATGGAAGATGTTTTATGCATTTTGTACTTGTCTGAAAATAGTGAATATTTTTCTTGCTGCAAAGGAGGCACGGCCAGTCAGCCATAGTTGCAAACAAGATTAGAACACAGATTTTTTATATAGCATTCCTAGAGACTGTGAGGGGGTCGAAAAAGCGCGAGGCTAATGCGCGACCTTGTCCCTCGTGGGTGTGACGATTCTTTTTATTCAATCAAGTGTAATTGGATTTCCTGCGAGTATACACCCAATTGACTAATAATATAGGAGTCGCCATTCAGTTTTTAACGACAATGAGAAAAACTGACAAAACCCGATTATCGTGACATAAAGGGAGTGCAATTATGTTTGACCACGACGGCCGTAGGTTCCCTTGTGATCCCTGGTGTGGGGATCTCTCAATATACACCCGCAAGGTAGAGATTGAGGGTTCGGGGGACTGTAACTACCGAGAGGAGTAATTCCCTCTTCGATAACTCCAGAGGCAGGATATCCTTACTAGCTCAGCATAAATAATTGAAGGGACATGCGTTAACTATTAAAATAATATGAATTGATTTTAGCAATATGCAGCATATAATACTAATTCGATCGTGATTATCTGATTTAAATAGCATTAAGGGACCTAGCATGGTAATCCGATTTCCCAAAAATATTATATTTATTAGGCGTGATAGAACAATCATATTAGGTTAGTTTAACAGTTCATAAAAAGGGCGAGGAAAGCAGTTAAATCATCGAAAAGGGACACATTACGACGCACCCTTGAGAGGTGCGTCACGGTTCTCAGAAAACTAACCACTTTGACTTTGCTATTTCTCCTTTTTATTTAACGAATCTCGATTATGGGACAGGATACGTTCTGTTCGATTTATGGATCGATTGCGACAGAACACGTGAACAGTTTCGCAGCGAGAGGCTTAGGCTAAGGGGTTTAGAGTCAATACTCAGAGTATATTATGTGTTGTTGTGTATTGTTTCACGTCGAGACTAGGGGCCTATTTATAGGGAAGAGTTCGTGGAAAGATAGAATTGCAGAGTTCTAATCCGCAAAGAGTTAGGAAAATAGACGTACCCAGGTATTTTCAGCGCCCAGGCCTGGGCGCCGAAGATTTCGGCGCCCAGAGCCAGGCGTTGAAAATAGGGTCTGGGCAGTTTTTGTTTAGTCAGAGTCGGATTCTAAAATCCGTAGAGTTTGAGATTAATTTGAGTCTTTTAGCGCGTATCAATTTGTGACGGAATGCGTCTGGGCCCGTTACGAACTCTAGGCTCGTTAGGATTTTAATTAATACGTAACTCTTATTTCTGAATCCTATTTGGAATAGGATTCTCGCAGTTTTCTATCTCATTTAGGATTTATGTTGGAATGCAACACCTAATTCTGACAGGTTTCTATCTTTTATGATTTGCCACTTTTAGACGCTACCTTTTACGGCAGTTACTATTTTTAGCAGGTTTCCATAAATAGCAGGTTTCGGGTGAAATAAAATAGGGAATCGAGATTCGTTTATTTTATAGGAGATGCGTTGTCAAGTGGAGTTTTTATGCTTTCATCATCGAACCTTTCCCTTGCGGGAACGGGGACAAAAGTAGGTGTCTACAGTTAGCCCCCACTTTGACTGAGTCATGGAGTAAGACGATGGTCAAAGTATTAGACGGAGTGCGTCACACAAGCCATGGTGTATGTGACCTGTTTTGCGAGGGTCTCACGAGCCCCCGAGTGATAACATTTGACTTAAGGGTCATAAAATGAAGTGTCGACATATCCCTCACGTGTCATTGGGATTTGTGAACTGATAGTATAGAAAATTCCTCACTTTATCATTGGAAGGATCTAAAGATGCGTAGAAAACTCCCTCACTTTGTCATTGGGAGTAGCTACAAATGTTTTCGAAATTAAAGCTGTAAATTGTAATTGGGCCTGGCCAAGCCCAATCACGAGGTAAAACGTTTTTAAAGATTCTCATTTTTAGGGCTAGCTAAACGATAAAATCCCCTTGTTTTTATAGGATGTAAAACGAAGGAAAATCCAACAAACCAATCCTTTAATTTTTGGAAAAAGGGAAAACCAATAAAAGTTATCGCTGCAGCGACTAAGGACCTGCGCTGTTAGTGACGCAGACCCCGCCCGCTGAAGGTGGGCGAGCCTGTCCTCTGAGGGTGGACCCCCCGTCCGATAGAAGTGGACGAATCTGTTTGATGTTTTTGAAAATAAGGACCTACGCGGTTTGTGACGTAGACCCCGCCCGCTGAAGGTGGCGAACCTTGTCCGCTGAGGATGGACACCCCGTCCGATAGAAGTGGACGAATCTGTTTGAAATTTTTTTGAAAATAAGGACCTACGCGGTTTGTGACGTAGACCCCGCCCGCTGAAGGTGGCGAACCTTGTCCGCTGAGGGTGGACACCCCGTCCGATAGAAGTGAACGAATCTGTTTGAAATTTTTGTTTTTTTTTTTTTTTTTGGAAAATAAGGACCTGCGTGTTTTGCGGCGTAGACCCCGCCGGCTGAAGATGGCGAGCCTATTTTAAATTTGAAGACTTTATTCTTCGAAAAACTGAGGACCTGCGCGGCTAGTGACGCAGACCCCGCCCGCTGAGGGCGGGCGAGCCCATTTTGAATTTCTTATTTTGCCTATGTAGAAGAGCTTTTGGTGATTACAGCCTGTTGGTGGGTCGTAATATTTCCTGATTAGATGTGTCCTATAAGTGGGTCCACACTGTGTATATTTAACAATATATTTTTTTGAGATATCCAAACATGATATGGTGCATGGCGCAGTCTGGGAATGTGATTTTGATTGCGCGCTCTTTGTTGGAGTCCACTTTCCGCGAGCCCCCAAGTGTTGGGGCTCGTCGGTTGTTTTTCGCGTCTTGTAATCATGTTTGGGGTCACGCTCGTATGTGCGAGCGACCTCCTATAGTAGTGTGCTATTTTAGTGAAGCCGTGGAGTGCGACTTTAGCTTTTAGGCGACATCCGGTTTTGGCTTGGCCCGGATTATCCCTTTGACAGACAGACATTTTCTATTTGGAAAACCAATGACTTGACGACACATATTTTTGGTGTTTCGAAGAATGACCATGATATTTAACTTGCTTTTTTTTTGAAAAGTGTACATGAGCGTTTTCTGAGATGAGTCTAAGTTTTGACCAAGTTTTAATGTTATTATTATTTTTTGCTTATTTGGGAGCTAAAGGTGCTTTGGGCTTGATCTTACTTGTAATAGGGCCTCGTGTTTTAGCAACACGGTCTTAAGTCCTTTCCTATTCCGTGTTCTTGTGAAATCTGGGCCTTGGGCCCAGAGGTGGGCGCTGAAAGTTCTTTCCTGGTAATACTTGATTTTCGGATTTCTAACATGTTTCCGAATGGGATCAGGATGTTTATTGGGTGCGTTCGGCTATATATAGGGGCTAGGTACGTCCTTATTTTCCACCACTCTCAAATTCTTTCTTTCTTTTTTGCTGTGCTCTAATTATTTACTGTTTTTGCCATGTCGATCCCTACTTTCTCACTCCAACGGACTGTTAGGCATTGGCTACGAGCCCTTACTCCCACAGAAAAAGCTTTGTTAAAAGAATACCACTTAGAGGCACTTTTAGGCTTACAACAAATTAATATCGATTATAATTTTCTGCATGCTGCCCTAAACTTTTGGGACTCCGATCATCATGTTTTTTCCTTTCGGGGCAATGAAATATGTCCTTTGCCTGATGAATTTGCTGCGATCCTTGGTTATCCTACTAATGCTACTCCTGTTACCCCTGGCACTATTGAAGAGGGTAAAACAACCATAAGGGCTTTCTTAGGGCTAGATGATAACATGTTTGCTGAACTTGTTGTAGGCGATAAGGTTAACTTGGCAAAACTCGTAAAACATCATTTTAGGCCTAGTAAGAATATGACCGAACAAAAATTGAACATTCGAGCCCTTGTATTTTGCTTGTTGAATCATTATTTGCTGTCGAATAATAATGGTGAGTTCGGTGACATAAGGCTGATCCCCTTGATTAGCCAGATGGAGAGTTGATATTCTATTATGCCGTTGGTTGTTGCTGAGACTTTGCTGAGGGCGGATGAGCTGAAGAAGGATGCCTAATTCGAAATTTTTAAGGGAAGCCCCCTATTACTGCAGGTAATCTATTTTTTCCTTTGCGCACACATACGCCACTTTTATATATTTCTTTTCGCCTGGGGCTGAGTTTCAGCGCCCAGGGCTGGGCGCTGGAATATCCGGCGCCTGGTCCTGGGCGTTGAAACTGCGCCCCAGGAACCTTTTTTCTTTCTTTTCATTCTTTTGATTCGATCGTACCTGTTTTTGCAGATTTGGCTTGTGGAACGACTTAGACTTTTGGAAGCTCCTGCCGATCCTAAGCATTATCGCCCTATAGCTTTGGATAACCGAAAATACTTGCACCAAGGCCAGGACGAGGCCGAATGGACCTTCTTTTTTACTTATGGCATTTGTTCTATTAAGTGGGTGGTACCATGGTGGGGTTTGACTACTATGACAGGGGGGTCTGATGTATCGGTTTATATTTCTTTGTTGGGGCTATCTTGTCCCATTTATATTTTCCCTTACCGAGTCATGCGTCAATATGGTTTAAGGCAGACTATCCCCTTTTCTGATACGGTACCACCTAAGGTAGCAACCTTTGCACAAACACGGGTCTTAGCGTGGGCTAGGTATTATGATGGTCTCCCGCGTTGGGCTGTAGCTACAAATGGGTTTGTGGGTCTTTCTGAAAACTATAAGTTGTGGATGAGTTCCGATGACAAGGATGTGAGGACCGAGGCTCGTAATGGGGAGCCGGCTGAGCTTTTGATACCTCGTATTCGTGTTAAGTATGAGGGTCCTGATTCTGCCAGACCTCGTACCTATAGTTTTAAGACTGTGAAAGCTCGTCCTGGTCGAAAGCGAAAGGAAGTTCTTCCCCGTTCCAGTGTCAGGCCTAAAAAGATGCCTAACATGAAGGGGCATGCTGTTGTTAAAAGAAATGCAAGCTCTCGCGGAGATCGTCGCCGGAACAATGTATGGGTTAGGAAGGCTCAGCCGCCTGTAGAAACAGTGGCTAGTCCAGTTGATGATAGTAATCCTTCTCCCACCATTGTGAGGCTGAGCGGGCTATAACTGAGAATGTTTCTAAAGCTTTGGCATCTTTGGAAGTTAGTGTCCAGGAGCCAGTTCTTATGGAGATTGATATTGGGGCAGCGCAGAAGACTATGGGGGTGGATCCTGCGAACATTGCTCTCTTCAAGACTTTATTTGATGATCCGGAAGAACTAGAGTAGTGTAGTTCTTTGCTAGGGTGTAGGTGCCCTCTATTTATTTCAGTTGTGTTTGTTTTTATTCGTAGCACTTTGTTTTCCTTCTTATTATATTTTAATAAAAGCGTATTTTTAGTTTCCATTCAATTTTGTTTATATGTCTAACACTTTTTTACACAAAGAATATAATTTTTTCATTATTATTTGGACCGAATCCTTGGTGAGGATTGCCTACGTATCTTGTCAGGATCAGGTCGCGCGTAGTTCTTAGTTTTAGAATAAGTTCTAGTATGCCGGATTTTGGTAGATATGTCCCGTAGTGGAAACATATTACTTAATCGGTCAAATGAGTGAAGTATTTGCCATTATTTTCATCTGTCGTTTTCCATAGGTTGCGCAAAATTCGACCAACTTGTTGGTAAACCTATTTGGATACGTACTGTACCCCCCAAGTGTTCGTTATTTTTCCGTTGTGTGCGGATAAAATGGCGAGCACTTTCGAAAAAAGGAAAACTTTTGGCAGGCAGAGAGTTTCAACGCCCAGGCTGGGGCGTCAGAAATTTCGGCGCCCAGCCCTGGGCGCTGAAAATAACTTGGGCGGTCAATTTTGATGTTCTTGCGTTTATTTCTATTTCGTTTTTTTGTGCCTTGATATTTTGTTTCGTAGTTAAAGTTAATTTTGAGGCTATTTTGGAGGCTTTTTGACTGTTAGCGTGAAACGCATTTTTGTCCAGATTAATTTTTTCTATTGGTGACTCAAAACAGTTTTGAAAATGGAGTTAGGGTGCGGAACTTGTGAAGATCTTTGTGGAGGGTATGATGGAATCTATGTGAAACCGCTGTTGGTGGATTCTATGTTTTATGAATTTATTTTTTTGGTAACATTTGCATTTGTTTTAAATTTTTGATTTCTTTTTGATTTTGGGTTGCATGGATTGGCTCTCATGATGACATTGGTTGGCTTTTTAGGTTTTGAGGATGGGATAGTGTGGTTTATTTTGTGGGTTTCGGGAACTGGTTCACATGGCATTATTTCAAAACCGAGTGGGCTTTGTTTGTTGGGCCTATAGTGGGCCGCTTCTTTATTATTATTTTTTATTTTGCAAGTACATTTGGTGTTTATTTAGTGTTAGAATAAAATTTTTAGGAGAAATATTACGCCTTTATTGATTTGGAAAGTAAGGAAAACACACTGAAATAAAACTGACCCATATTCTAAAGGGCCTTAGGACCATCTAAAGTCTCTATTATTTTTTCTATCAATCTAAAGAACTACTAATGGTGCTCTATATGGCTGAAGCCTGGGGTTTTAGTCTCATAAAACTTCGGTCCTTCACCGGTACTCATCTTGAATCCTATTCCTTTTGCGTTGACCCACTGATATTTCTTCACCCATCCGTTCCCGACCTCTTCTAGTGTTGATGCAGGAGAGATTAACCGGGTTGGATCAAAACCTTCATCTTGTAAAGCTAGGGTAGTCATCACAGTCTCGTTCTCCATAGGCCTCGATTCTCTAAACAATGTCCATAGAGCCTGGTTGTCCAATATTTCAGCTGTTTTAGTCTTGGTGAGGTGGGGTGCCTCATCCAAGGTGTGGCAGTCATGGAAAATTTCAAATCCGGGTTTTAGCGAGCCATCCTGAACGAAGGGTTCAGGGAAATCACAGCATGGGTGTTCTTCTCCTTCTCGAACAAACATCCCGTTAAGGGTTCTTTGATATGGGGGAAGGAGGGTGGTTTGTTTGGCTTTGTTAAGGCGTAGCCTAGATAGGCGGTCAGCAATATCTTCCTCCGTTGGTTCATAACCTAAGCCAAAGGGAGTAGATTTGTCGAGAAAAGGATGGAATGTGCATTCCTTATTCCTTATGCCCAATGGGGTTCCTGGGAAATAACCTTGAGCCAACAGCATTCTAGGGATGACTCGGGATGCATGCGGGTCTAGGAATGCTGGATCATAATCTTCGATGAACTGGATTGCTTCTTCCATTTGAAACCCAAAAAGGTCATCTGCAGTTTCGGCCGTTCCAACCATAGTACAACTGACGTCGAGAGGAGGGGCGCGGATTTCTAGTATTACCCCGTTATGGTTAAGTTTAACCATTTGGTTCAAGGTTGAAGCCACACCTCCTAAGTCATGGAGCCAAGGTCGCCCCAAGAGGAGGTTGAAAGTGGGCTTGATGTCGATTATTTGAAACTCTGTGGTGCGTGCCACAGGCCCAGTTTGTATGGTAAGGTTGATTTTTCCCAACACAGGCCTTCGGGAGTTATCATAAGCTCGTACCCCTTGTGAGGAGGTTTGGAAGTCATCGCTTCCTAGCCCCAAGCAATGGGCGGTTCGCAATGGGCAGACATTATCTACGAGCGCTAGGGGGATGTTTTGTCCTTTGCATCCAACCACTAAGTAAAGGGCTTTATTGTGAGCACCCCCCCTCTTTGGGTAAGTCTTTATCAGTGAAAACTATGGCCTTTTCTCCGGCATCTCTCGTGACATGGCTAACCAATGAGTCAGGTGTGATATCTGTGGGTACTGAGATGAGGTCAAGTGAGCGAATAAGCTTTTCGCGATGTTCCTTTGAAGTACACATAAGATCCTAGATGGTAATCTAAGCCTTGGTTCTTTTCAGTTGTTTCAGGAGAGGATTTTCAATGACTTCCGCGACGGTGGCGTGCCGCCCGTTCTCAGGAGTTTGCCTAACCGGGATGTCGTTCATAGGAGGTGGGTGAATATCCGGTTGGTATATCCTTCCGGATCGGGTGAGGTTGTCGACCTCGGGCTCCTGAGGGGTGGTGTCAATGAGAGGATTCCCGGGCCAAGTTTCAGTGAAGAGGTCCTGGCCCGAGACTTGAGATAGGTAAATATCTTCAGCATCGTCGTTCCATACACCGCATACTTCCCCCTCGATTCGATCCATAGGTACCACAGCGAGTGGTGCACCTTGAGGTGTAATATACACCGTGGGGTCGAAATTCTCTGGTTGGTCGAGAGAGATGTGACAAGAGCCGAGTGGGCTCTTATTGTTGTTGGGTTTGCCAACGTTAGGGAGAGGTATTACTTCATCCTCTATCATGTCCTGGATCGTATGTTTTAGATGCCAGTAGTTTTCAGTGTCATGCCCATTTCCTTGATGGAATTTGCAGTAAGTACCTTCGACCCAATATTTGTTTTTGACAGGAGGGTCACGCGTGGGGCCTATAGGTCTCAACTTTCCTTGATTGATTAGTCTTTCAAAGGCTTGCACCAAAGTTGACCCGAGTGGGCCAAACTTTCGGTCTCGGACCCATCTTACAGGGTATCTTCGGGCGGGAGCCTCTTCTACAGCATGGACTTCTTGGGCTTGGGGTGTGTTACCCCGATTATAGGTGTTGGTCTTATATGCAGGTTTGCTCTGTATGGTTTTGGCGAGGTCGTCCTCGATTTGTATTCCCACATCATAAACCCTTTTGAAAGTGTCGAGTCCCAGGTACCTAAGGTGTTGTCTGTAAGCCGGGTCTAAGTTGTCAATGAATTTTTGGACCAATTCTGTTTCTGGAGGCCTATTGATTAGCTGGGCCGCCTGGTCCCTCCATCTAGCAAAGTAGGTTGTGAAACCCTCATTTTTCTTTTGGAAGAGAACTTCCAGCTCGCGCATGGTAACTTGGAAATCCATGTTCGACGAGTATTGCTTGATGAAGACATTGACAAAGTCTTCCCAGGTGGGGAAGAGCTTAGGGTCCTGGTGATAGTACCATTTGAGCGGCACAGGTTCCAAGGACAAAGAAAAGGCAGGTAGGTACATGGACTTGTCCACGCCTTTCAAGTTCATGGTATTCACAAAGCTCAGTAGATGATCACGGGGGTTGTCCGTGGCCTTGAACTTTGGTAAGTCAGATGAACTGAACTTTTCTGGTAACTTGCCAGAAAAAGGTTCAGGCTCGAGGGAGAAGTATTTGCTCCCAATGGTTTGCTGTAGGACCATTTTTTCGATCCTCTTCTCGTTTTCGAGATCATTTTTGGCTTGCGCAGCCGCTAAGGCTTCGTTTTCCATTTTCAGTTGGCCCATGAGTTGGGTCATTTGGACCATCTGGTCTAGCAAATCTTCGATAAACATGTTTGGAGGTGCGAATCGAGGTTGGGGAAGCGGAGATCCTTGAAATGAGGGACGACGGACGGAGCTTGGAGTTGCTAGACCTGGTGTTGGTGATGTATCTTCGAGACGCACTAGCCGTTGATTCCCTGATCGGCACCAAGTGGCAGGACCAGTCCTAGGCATAAGATAAGCTAAAGTTTAGGTTCCCAAAGTTTCAGGCATTACTTAGTCTAGACTTCGACTCTCTAAATTGGTCTTTCACTTTTTCGCTCTTTCTTCTGTCGGTACACTTTTTTTGGGGGGTTTTTTTTATTTTGGTCATTCTTTGGATTTTCAAAACACTTTCCTATGTGACATTCATAGTTGTTGACATGTTCGGTTTTGGTGCCGAGCATTGCCGTCGTAGGAGGCCTAACGACGACACAAAGAGTTATTAATTTTTCGCGAGTCGCCTTTTTGAAATCGAGTGCTTTTCTTACGCCCCCGTAGCAATTCTTTTGATGAACATTTTTTGTGCTACGTACTTTGTTTTTGCTTGGGCACCGAGGCTGCTGCGCCTGACCAGAAAGTCAAGCAGTGGGCGTGAGAAACTTTGGCGCCCAGCCAGGGGCGTTGAAAATGCGTCCCTGGCTGGTTCTCGTTTTCTGTTTTCTGTTTATGCGACTTCGATTTGCGTGCTTGCCTAATAACGTCCTTTACGCGTGACAGCGTTTGTGGGATTCGTTACAGGCCATCCCGAGCGTCGCTTATTTTGTGGCGATCATTCGGGTTTGCGGAACACGTGTTTCGGTATAACTCTTTGGCAAATTAGTCTATGAATGTTTGGGCAATTTTTAAGGTCATTGGTTTTCTAGGATAGTTTGTCACACACAATCACATATTTCGCTACACATAACTACATTACAAACATGGATTTGAAAATTAAATATGCCACGTAGTTTATGATAGGCTTCTATGGGTAGTTTATTTACGCCTGCCTTGGTACCGCTTCTATCGTAGATCCAACACATGCCCCGGTCGAGGTAGTATCTTCAACAGACGAATTTCGCCCAAGACGCCAACCCGCAAGTGCAAGCCAAGGGGGCATGCAGGCGAGAGGGACCTAATGGGCGAGCGATTGGGTTCGGGATAGGTGTACTACCTGCACAAGTACCGAGTGGGAAACATGCGCGACGTATGCACCCCCCTATTGGCGAAAAAAGGTATCCTTAGTCCCAACTCCCGAGGGAGCCGAGATTCGTTATGCGGTTCTGCCCGTTCACATTAATATGCTGATTTTCAGGTCGTCCCAACTTGATGGGGAAATAAACGCGGGGTAGGATCGTTTCACCCTTCGGCTATTTTGATTACCTACAAGCACGAGTATTTCCTTCACTGTCCCCAGTGGAGTCACCACTGTGAGGGGGTCGAAAAAGCGCGAGGCTAATGCGCGGCCTTGTCCCTCGTGGGTGTGACGATTCTTTTTATTCAATCAAGTGTAATTGGATTTCCTGCGAGTATACACCCAATTGACTAGTAATATAGGAGTCGCCATTCAGTTTTTAACGACAATGAGAAAAACTGACAAAACCCGGTTATCGTGACATAAAGGGAGTGCAATTATGTTTGACCACGACGGCCGTAGGTTCCCTTGTGATCCCTGGTGTGGGGATCTCTCAATATACACCCGCAAGGTAGAGATTGAGGGTTCGGGGGACTGTAACTACCGAGAGGAGTAATTCGCTCGTCGATAACTCCAGAGGCAGGATATCCTTACTAGCTCAGCATAAATAATTGAAGGGACATGCGTTAACTATTAAACTAATCTGAATTGATTTTAGCAATATGCAGCATATAATACTAATTCGATCGTGATTATCTGATTTAAATAGCATTAAAGGACCTAGCATGATAATCCGATTTCCCAAAAATATTATATTTATAATTGCACTTACATGTAAAATATTCTTTGCATTTACATGTGTAAACAAAGTGTATATAATTGCATATTTTATCGAATGCGTAGTGCTTTTCGGAGTTATAAGAGACTAAGTGGACAATCTAAGGGAACTAAATTAACATGGATTCCAGCACAGGTATAATTAGTTTATTATTTACCTAAAAATCAAGTTTTTCAAAATTATAACATACAATTTGATAGAAATTTTACTTGTGTTATTTATTTTAATGCATGTAGTGTGCTCAACAACCGGGATCACTAGATTGTGGCTACTACGTCATGCGTTTTATGTACGACATAATAATGAATCATGGTAATAGTCAAGATCTTAATACGGTATGTTCTCATAAACTACGTACTTTATATAATAAATTGAAGTACACAAAACTATTATATTGATCGATTGTTGATAAATTGAATTATTTACACTTTTTTAGGATTTTTCAAGAACATTGCCTTATTCACCGGAGGAGATTAATGAGGTGAAAGATTTTTGGGCAGATTACTTTGTGAACAATGTCGAATATTAGCTTAATTGGTACTATGAACTCGATCTCTAGCTAGCTACCTTTGTTGTAATAATTTTATGTTTGTAATTGTAACATGTTGGTTGATCTATGACGAATTTAATTGCCTTTATTGGGAACATCTATTTAGACCTAATGCAACGATCGTGTTATTTACTAGCAACCGTTGTATTAGACTTCTAATGACTGTGTAAGTCGAATGCAACGCCTATATACAATTATTAGGGCTGAACCCTGCATTTTCAAAAAGTAATTCTTATTATAATAAGAAACTTATTGTAAATTAATGAATATGAACATTCAGTTTCATTAAAAAGCTCCAAAAATATTTACATACATTCAAATAATTCCATCGTTCAGCAATTTACAAATGAAGTACTTTGGTAGTACTTATATAAGTAGTTTAAAAGAGAATAGCATATCACATTCAACATTAGTTGAGAACTTGAGCGCAGTTGAAAAAATATGTATCAAAAAAGCTAACTAATTACACATGTGAGATTCGCCACCAACAAATATGATTCCTCCTTGTCCAATCCAGTCTTCTTAAACCTGTAGATTCAAATGTTTAGAACATATAGGCAATAGAAACTACTCCCATCTCCAAGAGACAAAAATGATAACAAACATGTGTTTCGAAGTGAATGGATCCAAGAACATTAACAACACTTATACAATGTGTGGACAATACTAATATATGTTTAATATTATTAGAGATTGAGGGGAACATTTACAACAATGGGATCCATACGAGATGTTACAGCTCCATATATGCCTCCATTCAGAAGTGATCTAATTGGGATAATAAATTAAGATGACTAGTCGATTTTGCTCCTTAATTAGCTTAGCATGCATCATAAAGCATCAATTAAAGATCTATTTCATGAAACTAAAAAAATTGTTTTCATTGACCCTTGCTTCTATGCACTAAAAATACCTTCGTGATATATTATTAGTGACATTGCGATAAATGGCTACATAGCACCAAAATGCAGTAGGTTAGATTCTTGCTATCAGATCCTACACAACACCAAAATGTATAAAGTAACTTGTAGCGATGAGAGCCCACAAAGAAATAAACCATATATATCAAATATCTAAAGGGGATCAGAATAATACCTTTTTCTTTTTATCTGTATGAAACACTTTCAGATCTTCATCAGCATGATGTTTCCTGATCTGCAATCAAGAACGGTAAACATATTAGGTGTCAAAAAAAACTATAGAATATAACTAATGACAAGGTAAGCCAATCGTCATTAAGCAATCATAACTCATGGAAAATATATTTCATCACTGCTATCAAAACAGACAACGGAATGAAAAACAAAAGTCCTTATCTTTCCGCCGCAAGAGATTGAAAAACTAATTATAGTCATTTTGATCTGGTGCAAAATATGTACTCTTCATATCCTGATATCAATAAGGGGAATCAAAATACAATTACAAACAATAAGACAAAAAAAATCCTAGAGCTTAATTCAGGGTTCGGTTGCTAGAAGCCAACCTAAATTGTGATAGAATATTGTATAGTTCCTTTGAGAGTTATAAATCTGAAGTAAAAAAGAAATATATGATAAAGGAACTGAATAAAAAGTATGTAAATAGAATAAACTAAGATAAACTACAATATAAGATATTACTCTTTTGGATGGTATTATCAATTTATCATAATCTCAAGAAGAGAAGGACCTCACCTCTTACCAAAGCAACTAGGAATGAAAGATTAAAATAACAAGCCTTAATGTTTGTAGATAACCAATTTCACTAGGTAAATAGGGTAAGGGTCTAAGGGAATTGTAACTAGACCACATCAAGTGTAATATATACACCAACAGGAATCACCCATTACATTGGAAAAAAGAGAATAGACTTGCAGGTTCTTATCAAGCTATGTAAGGACTTGATGGGATATAGAGAAGACCAAGAAAAAAACTAAGCAGAAATAGCAAAAGGCTATGTGCAAGTGTTGTTGGTGGCGTAATGTTTTATCTTTTTGGTTCACCTGGACTGTTGTCGTTACATACGCAGTATTATACTAACTATTGTTGTTCCATACACTCTTTACTAATGCTTTGCTAAGATAGAGAATTTTGATAGGCAAATACTTAAGTATCTCAACACATACTGCGATGAGACTTGCATTTCTAGTCCAAGTCTATACATAGCTTCATATGAAGAAGACATAAAAAATGTATAATTTGTTTCTATGACAACATTGAATCAGTCAAAAGATTTTAAGTGTTCAACATTTACGGCGTTGCTCCACTTCTTGAGTCTCTTGACATGTGGGTGAAGCTCTAGGAACTACTAACAATTCCTAATTGTAAATATTATGATCTCTTTCTAAGAATCCTTTCAATTTTTGAGCTTTTATATTGTGACAAGATACAAAAGAAATAAAGCTACACTAAAAGTAAGCAAGAAAGTTTAAAAATAAAAGCATATAGAGAAAATCAGAAAATATGCAATTATGTTGTCTCTGAAATTTATAAGTGTAAGATATGTTAATCTAGTAGTATAAGCTATCTGTTAATCATTCTCAAGTATAAATATATAAAATAATTACGGATTTTCAAGTAAAACATAAAAGAAAGCGCATATTCAATCCATGAGTAAATCGACTCCAATTAAATCTGCAAGTCAATCAAGCTTTTATGTGCCATAATATTAATACTACAATCAAATCATACAAACTAATTTGATTTTAGTACGTTTTCCATTTATACATAATACAAAAAAGTTCAACCACTTGCATGTAATACACAAAAGACTCCTAATCAAACTTGTAAGAAACTTCATTCCAAGCATTTGATAGATAAGAGAAGTACTACCTTGAGCATTAATTCTTCACAAAATTCAAAGGAAATATGAAATCTAGATCCGGGTAATGTAAATAAAACAAAGGAAAATCGAAACTGAGTGAAGCTAAGAAGAATTATGTTCTGAAAAATAATTGAAAAGTACGATAAAAATCAATTAACATTAACGAATCGAAGGCCAAATGAAGCTAGATCTTACTGAGAGTTCGGAAAACTCTTTTGAATTGTGTCCTTTTGCTCCGACCAAAATTTTTAACAACGAAATGCGATTACGGGCGTACGGCTACAAATTGGTAAAATGGCGACCATTTCAATTTATAAAGAACAAGTAATTAGGGAAAATGGTATCATGGGTGATGTTTAAAAGGTGTGATTTAAGGGTTTTTTAGGGAAAATCTGGGTAAAGTTGTAGTGAGGAGGGGCAAGGGTAAGAGGAAGAGAGAGAAAATGAAGAACATATTACATACAATAGGTCTTGCGCGCACAAGGTGTACAATAAATTTATTGTACACCAAGATAACTTTAACCTTTTTTTTTATAACTTTAACCTAATTTTGATTAACTTTTATATTAGTAAAAAAAATTAATAGATAAATATTTTAAAAGGTTAAATGATTGATTTTATACATTATTGAAGAAATAAGTTTTACTAAAATGAAAAAATTTATTACTTAAAAATAGATAACTTTTACATATATAAGCTTAACTTTTAAGCATTTTGTGTTAACTTTTACTTCGGTGTACAATATTTATTGTACACCCATTGTAAATAAGAATTTGTGTATTACATATCTACAAAGGTTGAACAGTGGAAATGGATAAGGGTTTTGTTTGGATTTTGGGCGGAATTCTTAGAGGGGGGTTTCAAATTAGGGAAAAAAATGGGAGCGAAAGTAGGGACATTTTACCAAATTGGCTAGTTTTACCATTTTATTTATCAAATTGTCTACTTTATAATTTTATTTACCAAAATAGCTATTTTTAAATTATATTTCTCAAACTAGGTATTGTTTTGACTTTGAAGAAAAATCAATCAACCAGCTTCAGTTTTTTTTGAGTGAACCAGTTTGAGTTATTTATTAATTTATTTATTAGTGAACCGGTTTGAGTTTTCATTTATTTATTTATATTGAACCGGTTTGGTTTGAGGTTTTTTTTTATCTAGTTTGAGTTTTTATAAATAGTGAGCGGGTTTGGTTTGAGTTTTTTTTTTTTTTAATAGGGAACCGATGTGGTTTTTTTAGGGACTTATTTCTATATGTATATCTTTTGGGTTCTTTTTATTTTTCTAATACCTAAGTAAACTATAAACGTCATTGGAGTCCGGCGTTTTCCAATTTCTCCAATTGTCTATCGATATTCATAAACGCTAATATTTTCTGATTGAAGATTCCAAGAGGAAAATTGACAAGTATGTAATTTTCTTTCTTTTTGAACCTTTAAAGATTATTTTTCATGCATATATATATGAGACTCAATTATATATTCAATGTTCTGAAATTTTTGTCTTCAAATCAGCTCGAATATATAGGAAAGGTAAAATAAAAAGTAGTGTGCGCTTGTGTATGTAATGCCCTAATGAATAATTAACAATGCCGCACCAAATGCAACCGTTTAATAAGGCCATTGTAATAGCTTAGAAGTATGTTGCATTTGGGTATTTGGAAGTCTAATACAACCGTTTTCCTTAAAAGTTGCAAAGAACCGTTGCAATAGAGAAAACCGTAGCAATAAACCATTGCATTAGGCTTAACCTTGCAATAAACCGTCGCATTAGGCTTAACCGTTGCAATAAACCGTTGCATTAGGCTTAACCGTTGCAATAAACCGTTGCATTAGGCTTAACCGTTGCAATAAACCGTTGCATTAGGCCTAACCGTTGCAAATGTCTGTTGCATTAGTCTTAACCGTTGCGTTAGGTCGTTGCATTTGCTTCGAAATGTTGTAGTGGCGCGGGCAGCCTCACCTTCGGGATTTCCTCAATGACCAACTCTTCAATGAATGGGGAAGACGTTGGAGTTATGACCTTCTTACCTAGCCTCGCTCGAAATCCTCCACTTGCCGAGGTTCCTGCGTGGGAACGCTCGGGAGTGCGTTGGGGGCTAGGGGTACGATCATGTCTTCTCTTCCTTCTTCTAGCCGCTCGGCTGCTGGTTTCGGGTAGTTCACAAGACCTACTCGACTCGTCAATTATTTCATATACCAAAGGCCTTAGTCTGTTGAGCACTGCACTTCAGATCCGAGTAGGGTGAGTTGCGATCGTTCCATTGCTTTGGAAAGTTCGCGGAGTGGGTGACCTGAACCATTCTGGTTGAGCTTGGGCTTGTTCTTGGGTTCTTCAAGTGTTCTCTTCCCATCCTGTTGACAATTGAGTTCCTGTCATAGTTGGGAGTGTGTGGTTAGGCAAGAGGGTGCCTCGCTCGGCGTTGGCTCTAGGTGGATCTTCCTTCTCACCCTCCGGTGTGCACAACGGTAATTTCTCGGGTTTTTCTCCTTTTCGTTGGCATGGTAGTTCTGCATGGTGGTTATGGTCGCGGTGAGCTTTTACCTCGAGGGGACCGGAGGCCTAGAGGTTGCTTGCGTGTGTGAGTGTGTTGTCCGACATGGTTGTGGACGCACTTCAGATTCGTCAGACTCGTAGTCGTGAATGTTTTCCATCTTGGATGAAAAATGGTGGTTTTTTCGAAGTTTTGTAGTATCTTCCCCACATACGGCTTCAAATTGTTCCGGTGTTGAAACAATGGGGTTCGGATTGAAGGCCCTTTTGTTGTTGTGGAAGATCTAGCCTGCTTGAATGAGTTGTGTCCGGAATTACCTGCACAATGAGTAAAGTAACTTGCCTCGGAGGTGTTCCGAGGAAAGCCCCTCCGATGCTTAAGTAAGAACAATGCTCGGATTATAGAGAGAGAGTTCTCTAGAGAATGGTGTTAAGGCAATAAATTGGACGTACCTTGATGTGTGAGCCTTGACGGCTTACATAGGTCATTTATTACTTGATGGGTCTTGGCCTTATGTTTGGTTGATTAGCCTTTGATGAATAAATGGCTTATATATTGTTGTTGTAGCCTTTTGGGCTTTTGGGCTGTAGGCCCAATTGGACACCCAAATAAACGGTTTTCAGTAAAAAAAAAAAAAAAAACAAGCTAGGTCAAGGAACTTGTCTCCTTGGATGATTACAAACGTTGTGGTGCGAAAGAAAAGAGTGGAGCAATAAGAAATGCAATAAAACTAAACTTTGATAGACAAGATTGATGAGAAATGATAAGCAATAATAATCAGAAATGCAATAATAGAGAAGATGATGATAAATGCAATCAAAAAATGATAATTGAACACCACACATCAGTTTTGATTAGATAACAGATAACTCATGATATGTGGTTTAGATTTGTGCATGCATGCTCACTTCTCACGACTTTACACTATTACGAGCAAGAGGTTGGAGTCTTGGATTTTTCTAGGGGTACTTTTAAAAATTATAAAAAGTTTAATTAATTTCATAAAAATATATTTATTATGACTAATCCAAAAACATTTTATATAATAATACCTTATTTTACATAATACAGTAATATTTTTTACATAATAATATTTTATTTGTTGGCGAATGAATAGTACGACAAGTAATATTTTTCCAACTTTGTAACTTACAAGTAATGCATACCATCATGCTCCCCTATTTAAGTAGCTTATTCAGCAAGTAGTACAAGATAAGCAGAACATAAATTCCTCGATTCTACTTCGTTCTTATTAACAAGCGTTAGTAAGTAATGTCGTACCCAATCCTAGTGAGCCTTTTAGCAGTGGCCATTATCATAGGCATCACACATTGGCTCTATAGAATGGTTAATGGTAATGGTAATCCAACCACATACAATGGCAAACTCCCGCTGGGATCAATGGGCTGGCCACTTCTTGGTGAAACACGTCAATACTTTACACCTTATACATCCTTCGACGTTCCCCCCTTTGTCAAACAACGTATCATCAGGTATATTAATGCCTTCATCCGTTCTATGACTTCTATCTCTTTCAGATGACTCAATTGACTTTTTACATTAATTGTTCACGTAATTCACTTTACTAGTCTATTTTAACTATATGCTAACTTTATTCTTTTTAATTGTCTTGTCGGGTCGGGCCGGGTCGGGTTCGAGTCAGGCCCATGGATTGTGGGCCTGCACGGGTCTGATCCACACCGAGCCTACTATGCACATGGCCGTCGTGCATAAGCCTAACTTCATTAGATTTAGCGTGCTTTGCCGTATCTTGCTTTTTTCGTGTGCATGGTGGGCTTGCCTTTTATCGTGCTCGGGTTAGTCGGGCCTCAGAACGTCTCAACCCACAACTATCTTTAGTCTACTCTGGTCTGATATGGTTTGGTCTGGTTTGAGTGTTTTTTGCAACTTTTTTTGATATGATTTTTTTGGTATGATCTCAAAAAAGAAATAAGAATAAGATAAATAGAACCGATTTATCTAATGTTAGTACGTAATTGCTAATTGACATGGACAGGTATGGGACAATATTCAAAACAAGTATAGTAGGTACGCCACTGATAATATCAGCAGATCCTGAACTAAACCACATAATATTTCAACAAGAGGGTCAATCTTTTCAAAGCTGGTATCCATTCACATTTACAGAAATCTTTGGACGAGAAAATATGAGCAACTTAAAAGATTTCATGTACAAATACCTTAAAAACATGGTGCTAAGTCTGTTTGGTCATGAGAGCCTCAAAAACATGATATCTGAAGTTGAAGATGCAGTACTAAAACATCTGAATCAATGGTGCGACATGGATACGGTTGAGCTCAAAGACGCGACAGCTAAGGTAATTGATCATCAATAGGTTTTGCACACATAAGGTGCATAATAAATTTATTATACATCAAGATACTTTTATCTAGCTCTGTTATAGTTTTAACATGTTTTGATTAATTTTGACGTTATGAAAAAAATTTAATGGATAAACATTTTATATAGTTAAATACTTAAATGTTTACCTTATACTATGTTTTTAGTGATTTTGAAAGATTAAGTTTTATTAAAATGAAAAATTTTATCACAAAAATTAGATTATTTTTAGGCAAATTTGTCCAAAACTACCTTATAAATTTAATTATTTGTAAAAAACTACCTTATAAAAAAAATGTTGCAATTAACTACCTTATAAAAAATTTATGTTGTAAGAAACTACATTTTCCCGAATTACGAACGTTTCATCGAAATTCCGGGATTGACTTTACCATATATATGTCACGTGCCATTTAATTACGTCTTTCCCGTTAGATGTCGCGTAATATGCACCTAGTAAAATTAACGTCGTAATTTTGAATTAATGCTCATAATCTAGCCAAAGGTAGTATTTAACAACATAACATTTTTATAAGGTAGTTTATTACAACATTTTTTTTATAAGATAGTTTTTCGCAAAAATCATATTTTATAAGGTAGTTTTTGACAAATTTGCCTTATTTTTACATTATGTTGGAGTAACTTTTAACAATTTTAAGTTAACTTTCACTATAATATATAATATTTATTGTACACTACCATAAATAAGAATTTGTGATTGATCATACTAGACCCATGCGTATATTTGAAATCACAAATGATTAAAATATATTAATGTTGAGGATAATGTAGTTACCGTATAGATGATAGTTTTTTTTTTTTTTTGGGTGAAAATGAGTTACTGCGTTACTTAATCAATTATCAGAATAGATGATAAATTAGCATATACTTCCTCCGTCTTTTAATACTCGCAACATTTGGACTTTTGCCACGTACTATTCATATAATCTACTTTGACTATTCGTAGTGTTTTTTGTATAAGATAAAACATAGTCATGTGGGATCTTGTTAGATTCATCTCAATGTGTATTTTCAAAATATCAACTTTTTATAATTTTTTCATAAAGAGAATTTAAGATATAAATTATCAAAGTTGTGCATTGGCATGCGTGAAACTAACAAACGTTGAGAGTATTAAAAGACGGAGGAAGTACGATAGACTCCATTATAGGACATCTAGTTTGTACTATAAACAGAGGTGTATGTCAACAAATAATACGAGACAATCAAATATTATTGGCAAATTTATCAAAAACTACCTTATAAAAATCGGGTTTTTGCAAAGAAATAACTACCTTATAATACTATAAGAAAAACACGATTTAGCGACTGTTTTTTTACGGCTACCAACAAATATGTTGTAATTAATTAAATTTTATGTTGTAAGATTCTACATTTGACTTGACCATGAACTTTTTTTTTTTTTTTGATAAGCAAGTTAAGGTATAATATATTGCATCAAAAAACTTCACCAATACAGTGACTAGGAGACATGCCTCCTAGAACACACAAGATAGCAGGCTTAACAACTAAGCCAAAAAACACCAAAAATTAAGCCTTAGTCAAGGCATTAAACCAAGTAATATCCCCAGCACTAGTGTTTTTAGGGATTACAAAATGAATTTTATTGTGAACACATTGCTGTATATTATGTACAACTTTATCTACAGTTCGAACTTTATCTCCCACTGAAATTAAGATCCGTCGATTCCGAATATCCATAGATGGAGTATTTAATGCCATTAAATACTTGATCTGTTTACGTACTATTTGTGTGACCCTACGGGTTCAGTCAAGAGTAAGCTGTGGATTAATATAATTAATTCCACTTGAATTGAAGCGGTCTCTAGTCAGGCATTCAGCTCACTTGATCTCACTGAATTATTAACTTGTTAATTAATACTGAACCGCATTTATTAGACTTAATATTATATGCATACTTGGACCAAGGGCACTATTTCCTTCAGTTTAGACACACTCTAGCAAACTGACCCTTCTCAGCATTCTCAGAAGTAAATTTATCTAACTTAATGGGCTGACCAACACAACTAGCAATTTGATTGAGGTAATGCCAAGTCCAGTATTCAGTGGGAAGGAAGGGAATTTTCACCCATTGATCAACATGGGTAATGGAGTTAAACTGAGCTTTGAAGGAGGCTCTCCAAGGTAAAAGCACAAAGTTCAACCCTTGAACAAACCAGGGTCTATTCTCCCACACCTCATCCTTGTCCAAAGGGTTAGAAAACTTGATAATAAACCAACCATTCCCAATGAACCCAAAGGAAACCTCACCTCTCATGAAATTCCAGTCTCTCTTCATCCTAGCAATAACAGCAGCTTGAGGCACAAATTCCCCCCACACGTTCCCAAACAAACAGGTTGCTTCCATTAGCTGAATTTGATCATGGTCAAGCTTAGGGGCATATAGAGTGATGGTGGCATTATTCGAACTAGGAACATGTGATGCAGGATTCTGTGAACTGTCCTTAGGTGAGGGATTGGGATCATTATCAAAATTGCTACCTCCCAGGAGAAAGGAGCTATGGGTGGGGTGGTTGAAGAAGCTGGTAGAACCTGGATTACTAGGTATGGTGGCAAGTTTAGATTCATTGGAAAGTGAAGGAGGGTTCTTCTTAAGAAGTGAGGCATAGCTAGACTCCACATGATTATTTGACACTAAAACGAAAATATCAAGGTGACTAATGATAAATAAAGCTAATAGGGAGAACTTAGACCACTTAAACACAAGGCAAGAAGAAGAGAGAGCAAGAGTTTGGAAAAGAATAATTGAAGAAGTGAAGGTGCACACACTGCAAATATTCGGACAGTATTTATAGTAGTGAAGTAAAGACTTAGGGAGATCAAAGGTTGCACAGCAAACACACTTAACACAAGTGTTAGACTCAGAAGGATCTAGAATGACACTAAACAAATTCAACAAAAGTGTAATCATCACCCAGCTTAAAACGAAACACAACCCAACAATTTTCATGCATTGAAAAAATGTGAAAACAGGTATTAAATGACAGAAACGAATCGAAAAGGCAATACCTTAGAGAAAAACTTCCCTGAGGTGATTTTTGATAAAAGGGGAGATCTTGCAACTTCTGGACTTGGAGAAACTCCCTTATTGGCCCAATTAGAACGGTGGATTTGCATTAGTGGAGTAAAACCTTTAATTAACCCACCAAAATCATCATTACTGTTGCAGAACCAAATTCTTTACAATCACATTGATTGCGTGAAATTTTGAGTAAATTCTTCATCTTTGTTTTCTTTGGAGTTGCATTAGTAGTGAGACAAACGTGCAATTTTGTTTTCTTCAAATTATGGGCAAGGATGATGAGGTAGTTGATACTACGGCTGATCTTGACTACTATCTTGGATCGGGTGATGGTCCGGGTATTGTGATTACGCGGTCGTGTTACGAGGGGCTTCGAATTATGATCAGTGGGCGAAGGCGGTTCGTCGTTCGCTAGTCTCAAGTGGAAGTACGGGTTTATTGATGGTACGATTGAGGAACCTACGTCGGATGTTAATGAAGGAAATAATGCCCTTGGTCCAAGTATGCATTCTATGATAAGTCTAATAAATGCGGTTCAGTATTAATTAACAAGTTAATAATTCAGTGAGATCAAGTGAGCTGAATGCCTAGCTAGAGGCCGCTTCAGTTCAAGTGGAATTAATGATATTAATCCACAGCTTACTCTTGACTGAACCCGTAGGGTCACACAAATAGTACGTAAACGGATCAAGTATTTAATTAAATACTCCATCTATGAATATTCGGAACCGACGGATCTTGGTTTCAGTGGGAGCTAAGATCGTCACAGGCAAGGAATGAATACTCCGGAAACGATGATATTGCCGGAAACGGAAATATGGATCGTATCGGAAATATAAATATTATCCAAGTCGTAGATGTTGCCGGAAACGGAAATATGGTACGTGTCGGAAAATATTATCGGAAATGGAAATATTGCCAGAATCAGAAATATTGCCGGAAACGGAAATATTGTCAGAATCGGAAATATTACCGGAATCGGAAAATAATTCCGGAAACGGAAATATTAAATATTTGTTCGAAACGGAAATTAATTCCGGAATCGGAAATATTAAATATTGTTCGTATCGGAAATGAATTCCGGAATCGGAAAATTTAATCGGAAGCGCATCGTACGAATAAGCATCGGACGAGGCCTGCCGGACGAGGCCCAGCACGAAGCCAGGCCATCGCCCAGCAAGCCAAGCGCGCCGCACAAACAGCCACGCCAGGCCCAGCGCAAGGCCAGGCCCAGCAGGCTGCGCGCAGCGCGCAGCGCGCACAGCGCGCACAGCACGCGCAGCGCGCAGCGCGCGCGGGCGCTGAGTGGGCTGCTGCTCGCGCGCACGCATGGGGCCCATCGTGGCTGCCGTGCGTGTGTTTGCAAGTGTTTGTGTTCGTGCACGTTTCCTAAAACATGCAGAGTTCGGTTAATGATTAAATTCCTAATTCTATTTGATAAATTAATTAAATTAGAGTTCTTGTAGGATTCTAGGTTTGATTAATTTGTATCTGAATAGGATTTCGATTCCCTTTCCATACCGCTATAAATATGAGGCTAGGGCTCACAATTTATAACACAAGTTTCAAAGTATTCAAAGTGAGTTTTTGAGAGAAAAATTCAGTCACACATTTGCCTATAAAGTGCCGAAAATAATAGTACCTTAAGGGCGATTCTAGTTGGTCAATCTTAAGGCGGATCCGGACGTGCTGTGGACTATCTACGGAGGGACGACACTTGGAGTCCTAAAGACTTGTTCTTGTTCGGTTCGGGCGCAGCTAGGGAAGGCACGCAACAAAGAGTATGCATCTAATCTATGCTAAATGATTATGTGTAAATAATATGTTTTCCTGGGTTTATGGTTTTTCCGCATGATTTATGAATTGTCATATGTATCATAACCTAACAGTGGTATCACGAGCCCCTTATTATTTTCATAATCTAAATTGCATGAACATGGTTAAATATTACAAATTTGCAAGAATTAAAAGGGGTGATTAATTTTCGTAATTGTTAATTAATTGCAAATTGCGTTTATTTAATTATACGTACGCAGTTTTTCGGCAGTTTCTTCGTTACTCATCCGAATTGAGTGATTTTTGTGTCAATTCCGCATGTAAAAGGCATTCTAAAATTTTGACGAACCCAGAATTCTCAAATTCGAAGCCTAACTATGACTTTTCGAAGGTTTTAGTTTTTCGAATGCAAAATTTCGTAAATTTAAGATGTTAAATTAAATATTTGCGATTCTTGTTGATAAATCTTGAATTTTTGATTGACCTACTGCATATGTTTAACAAGTTTGAATGCCTAGTCTTGTTAATTATGCAATCTAATTTGTAATTATGATTAATTTGTTGAAAATTAGAATAATTTAGAATTAATTTGATTTTCATAATTAATTGTAATTTAATTAGAAACCTATGATTAAAAACCACCATAAAAATTGTAAATTTACGATAAATTTTAAATTTTTATGACCTAGACTTGAATCCATAACAATCGGAAATCAATTGGATAATAAATTTTCGATTTTTTCGCCCTAAAATTATGAAATTAATATTATTTATTAATTTGTCATTAATTTTAAATATAAATTTTAAATTTTTATGCGATTCGTTCATATAACTTGCACGCACGAAGCAATGGACGCTTCGTGTTACCCTTAAGGGGTGTTGTATAATGCGGGCATGCGACGACGAGCAAGGGAGCTCGTCGCCCGTGCGGCACGAATGCAATGAGCAAGGGCGTAGTGCACGAGCACAAGGCAGCAGCCCTGCCTTGTGTCGTGTGCCACGACCAATGGACGAATGGGCATGGGCGTAGGGCAAGCCAAGGCAGTCGCGTGTGGGCAGCAAGCGAGCTGCGCCACAACGCGCGCTGCCTCGCACAAGAGCGCGCAGCCTCGCGCGCAGCGAGCGCAAGCTCGCGTGCCACGAGCGCTGCGCCTAGCATTGCTCGCGCGCACAGCGAGCGATGTCGCCCGCCCAGCGAGCGATGGCTCGCGCGCCCAGCGAGCGATGTCGCGCGCCCAGCGAGCGATGTCGCGCGCGCACTGCGAGCGATAGCTCGCGTGCGATGAGCGCTGGCGCGCGCAGCGAGCACCAATGCGTGTGGAGGCTTGCGATAGGGATGCAGCAGCTATGCGACGAGCGCATGGGTTGCGCGCACATGGCCAGCAATGGCTGTGTGCGTGCGGCTCATGGGCGTGCAACGCGTAGGGTGTTTGCGTTACGATTAGATCGTTTTGAATGTTTAATTTGAAAATTTCAGTTCACGTAATTTTAATTAATTTTAAAATTAATAATTTAAATTATTTTCTTGGATTTTAATTTTGAATATTATAATTAAAATAAATGTTATTTATTCTAATTATTTTACTAAAATTAAAATCATGAATTAATTTAAATGCGACTGAAATTAAATTAAACTTTTTGGATTCAATTATAAATTTATATGAGCTTTAAATTTTAATTAAATTTGTATGTTTCCGGTTAGACTAGAAATACATTTTTATGTTTAAAATTGGTAAAGCATATGAATTTATTGGTTTAAGTGGGAGCGCCTTTTAGTCATAAACTCTTGATTAGGTCTACAAATCCTTAAGGTTAAAACAACTTGATTAGAATTAATAAGGACTGAATAATTGGTAGATTATTGGTGCCCTTGATTAATTGCTGCAAATGTTTACGTGATGCATAATGTGTTTTACTAACCAGCTATGTGGGCCATTCATGATAATGAATGGGTGAATGGTATATATTGTATATGTACTGTTTTGCAGGTTATGAAGTGACTAGTATGGCCCAAATAGGATAGAAAATATGGTCTGCGTACCATTAATTTGAATGTAATTGGTCTAAAGTACCAAAGTTATTTTTCAATTCAAATATGGTCTGCGAACCATCAAATAGTTGTAATTAGTTATAGCTTATCCTATTTGAAGAAAATGGTGCCTCCCACGGAGATTTTCAAGACGGACTTTGAAGTCAAAGCTTCAAGATGAAGTCGGGCCATACTAGATCACAAATATCTTATGCATGTTTTAAGTTATTTATTGTTTTAAATATGTCTTAAAATGCATGAGATCAAAAGCTTGATTATGTTGCATGATTAAGGATTTTAGTTCACTTAAAATCTAACCAACATAGTAAGAGCCTTAAGTTCCAAACTTAAAATTGAGTTAAAAGGTGTCATGCCAAAATATACACTTGCTTGGATATCCTTTACATCAATCTAGTAATAGTTTTCGCTCAGCGAGGTGTTACTTATTGGTCCTAAAGGGGCAAGGTACACAAATAATTGTGAGTACATGTTAGTTTTGGTGAAACTCAACGATATAAGTAAGGAGTCCTTTTATGTCGTGGCAAATTCGATAGGTTTACCTAATAAGTTCTTAGACGTACCTATCAACCAAGAATAGTTTCTAGACTATTAGCAAAAGGCTTTTGCTTACCTAAGATGTTATAGGATTAAGTCGACAAACTGTGCTTAGTTCTTCAATGATTTTAGGATCTTGGAATCATTTTATTCACACCTGCCGGAACACATAATTTGAATAAAATGCTTAATAAACATTGAATTATGCATGTATGCTAGAATTTAAGTTTATTAAGAGAAAATGTGAATGGTTATTTATTTGTTTATTCTTTTCAATTGTAGTTTTTAATATGGCAAACAACAATTCATTCAACATTCGATCAATTCTCGAAAAGGAGAAGTTGAACGGGAAAAACTTCCTTGACTGGCAAAGGAACTTGCAAATAGTTCTTATGCAGGAAGAAAAGGAGTATGTCCTAGATGAGGCGATGCCCGAAGCTGCAGGCGACGGGGTCACTCAGGCAGCCCTCAATCGTTGGATTGATGCCAACAAGGATGTGAAATGTCTAATGCTCGCCACCATGAGTGCGGATCTGCAGAAAACGTTCATCAACTCAGATGCTTTCACAATCATCAGTGAGTTGAAGAACATGTTCCAAGATCTGGCTCGAGTCGAAAGATTCGAGACTCATAGGCAAATTCTTGAGACCAAGCTTACGAAAGGCGAGCCCGTAAGTCCACATGTTCTCAAAATGATTGGACTCATTGAGAATATGAGTCGGCTGGATCAGCAATTTTCTCAGGAAATGGCTATAGACACCATCCTCCATTCTCTTCATAGCGGGTATGATCAGTTCAAACTGAACTACAGTATGAATAGTCTGGACAAAACGCTCACTGAGCTTCACGGTATGCTGAAGACCGCTGAAAAGACGCTCAAAAGTGATAAGCAGGATGTGCTTATGGTGCGTGGGGGCAAGTTCAAGAAATCTGGAAAGAAGAGGAATGCTAAGAAAGGTGGCAACAAAGCCAGCCCAACTAAGCAAACTGGCGCCAAATCTGCAAAGAGAAAGGTCAGTCAACCCACTTCTGAATCCGAATGCTTCTACTGCAAGAAGAAGGGGCATTGGAAGAGAGATTGCTTGAAGCTAAAGGAAGATCAGAAGAACGGAACAGTCGTTCCATCTTCAGGTATTTTCGTTATAGACTGTATACTTGCTAATTCAACTTCTTGGGTATTAGATACAGGTTGTGGCTCACACTTATGTTCCAATCCACAGGGACTAAGAAGAAGTAGAAAGTTAAGCAAGGGTGAAGTCGACCTACGAGTGGGAAATGGAGCACGGATTGCTGCATTAGCTGTAGGAACTTACTATTTGTCGTTGCCCTCCGGGCTAGTTTTGGAACTGGAAGAATGTTTCCATGTTCCAAGTCTTACTAAAAACATCATTTCAGTTTCTTGCTTAGATGCTAAGGGATTTTCCTTTATAATAAAAGACAATAGTTGTTCGTTTTATTTTAAAGAGATGTTTTATGGATCTGCTAGATTAGTCAATGGACTTTATTTATTAGATCACGAAAAACAAGTATATAACATAAATACCAAAAAGGCCAAAAAGGATGATTCAGATCTCACCTATCTGTGGCATTGTCGATTAGGCCATATAAACTTGAAACGCTTAGAAAGACTTCAAAGGGAAGGAATTCTAGAACCATTTGACTTAGAGGATTATGGTAAATGCGAATCATGTTTACTTGGCAAAATGACGAAGCAACCTTTCTCTAAAGTTGGAGAAAGAGCAAATGAACTATTGGGTTTAATCCATACAGATGTATGTGGACCAATGAGTACAAATGCTAGAGGTGGTTTCAGCTACTTTATCACTTTCACTGATGACTTCAGTAGGTATGGTTATGTCTACCTAATGAAGCATAAGTCTGAATCCTTTGACAAATTCAAGGAATTTCAGAGTGAAGTAGAGAATCAATTAGGCAAGAAGATTAAGGCACTGCGGTCTGATAGAGGCGGTGAATATCTGAGCTATGAATTTGATGACCATCTGAAAGAATGTGGAATTCTATCAGAATTGACTCCTCCTGGAACACCACAATGGAACGGTGTGTCAGAACGGAGGAACAGAACCTTGCTAGACATGGTCAGGTCAATGATGGGTCAGGCCGAACTTCCATTAGAATTTTGGGGACATGCACTAAATACAGCTGCACTCACTATAAATAGAGCTCCGTCTAAAGCTGTCGAAAAGACTCCATACGAATTATGGTTTGGAAAGCCTCCAAATGTGTCTTTTCTTAAGATTTGGGGATGTGAAGTATACGTCAAACGATTAATTTCAGACAAACTTCATCCAAAATCTGACAAATGTATCCTTGTGGGCTATCCAAAGGAAACAAAGGGGTATTACTTCTACAATACATCTGAGAACAAAGTGTTTGTTGCTCGAGATGGTGTCTTTTTGGAGAAGGATCACATTTCCAAAATGACAAGTGGGAGAAAAGTAGACCTCGAAGAAATTCGAGTCGAACAACAAACTCTAGAGAATGCTCAAGATGACATTCAGGATGAAACTCAGAGATCTTTAGAAGAATCTGGTGAGAATCATGGTCAATCTAGAAATGTTACCCCGCGTAGATCGCAAAGATATAGATCTCAACCGGAAAGGTACTTAGGTATTTTGACGAACGAGAGCTATGACGTTCTATTACTTGAAAGTGATGAACCTGCGACTTACAAGCAAGCTATGACGAGCCCTAGCTCCAAGCAATGGCAAGAAGCCATGCAATCTGAATTAGACTCCATGTCTGAAAACCAAGTATGGGATTTGGTCGATTTGCCAGATGGCTACCAAGCCATTGGAAGCAAATGGGTTTTCAAACTGAAAAAGGACAAGGATGGGAAACTTGAAGTTTTCAAAGCTAGATTGGTTGCAAAAGGTTACAGGCAAGTCCACGGTGTGGATTACGATGAAACCTTTTCACCAGTTGCAATGCTAAAGTCTATTCGAATAATGTTAGCAATCGCTGCATATTACGATTACGAAATATGGCAGATGGATGTCAAAACTGCTTTCTTAAACGGCGTTTTAACAGAAACTGTGTTTATGACACAGCCTGAAGGTTTTGAGGATCCAAAGAATGCTAAAAAGGTATGCAAGCTAAAGAAGTCAATCTACGGATTGAAGCAGGCATCCAGGAGCTGGAATATACGTTTTGATGAAGCAGTCAGTGACTTTGGTTTCATCAAGAACGCGGACGAATCTTGTGTATACAAGAAGGTCAGTGGGAGCAAAATTGCTTTCCTAGTATTATATGTCGACGACATATTGCTTATCGGAAATGACATTCCTATGTTGAACTCTGTCAAGATTTGGCTTGGGAAATGTTTTTCGATGAAGGATCTAGGAGAAGCACAGTACATATTGGGCATCAAGATTTACAGAGATAGATCTAAAAAGATGATTGGACTTAGTCAAAGCACTTATATCAATAAGGTGCTTGATAGGTTCAAGATGGCGGACTCCAAGCGAGGCTACCTACCCATGTCTCATGGAATGACTCTAAGCAAGACTCAGTGCCCAAAAACACTTGATGAGCGTAGACGAATGAATGGGATTCCATATGCATCATTGATTGGTTCAATAATGTATGCTATGATATGTACACGCCCGGATGTTGCGTACGCACTCAGTGCTACGAGCAGATACCAGTCAGACCCAGGAGAGGCGCATTGGACTGCTGCCAAGAACATTCTGAAGTACCTGAAAAGGCACAAAGATGACTTCCTGGTCTATGGTGGAGATGATGAATTAATTGTTAAAGGCTATCCGGACGCAAGTTTCCAAACCGACAAAGATGATTTCAGATCACAGTCTGGGTTTGTCTTCTGCCTCAACAGAGGAGCAGTAAGCTGGAAAAGTGCTAAGCAAAGCACCATTGCGGATTCTACAACTGAAGCGGAGTACATTGCTGCACATGAAGCAGCAAAGGAAGCTATATGGCTAAGGAAGTTCATAGGAGAACTTGGTGTAGTCCCCTCCATTAAAGGACCAATAGCCCTGTATTGTGATAATAACGGAGCTATTGCACAGGCAAAAGAGCCTAGACACCACCAGAGAGTCAAGCATGTACTTCGTAGATTTCACCTTCTACGAGAGTTCGTTGAAAGAAAAGAAGTCGAGATAAGCAAAATTGGAACTGATGACAACATATCAGATCCATTAACTAAACCTCTGCCACAGGCGAAGCACAACTCGCACACTGCAGCTATGGGAATCAAGCATATTGGAGAATGGCTTTGATGTCTCTGTTTAATGTTTTAAAGTTTTAGAGTTTAAATCTTTGTAAAACATTATTGGTTAATCATTCACAATAAATGAAAAGAATTCATTTTTCCATTTAATTTGTGGTTTATTAAATGATGAGTCCCTTCAATTTGACGATATATTCAAGATAGACTGTCAGGACCAGTCCTGTGACTAAGAAATGTCTATAAAGTGAACTTGAATGTCAAAGGTTGAAAATGGTCCCTAATCGGAGTTTTCTATAAAATTGGACGCATAGAAAACGTTAGACGATTAGAATGCAAGATGACTAGTAGTTCTGTTTCTTGAACTATGTGGACATGGCAATGTCATAATCATTTGCATAGATACTTACTTTGGGAAGACTAGTATCGGACGAGACCTATGAAACTTTACTGTAAGAGATGAAAGTCTGTCATAAGTAAATTTTATTAAATTATTAGACACTAAATCCTCAATACCTGAGTGATTTGAGATTACTTGTTTGAGAACTGGTTGCTTTGACGTTGACCAACCGTCGCACCGTAAAAGGAGGCTATAAAGGCAACGCTCAGGTAATCACCTATCAAACGAAGTCTAATCTCAAGATCGCAAGATTGGGATTGTCCTCCCATAAATCGGGATGAGATGCTTAAAAGTTGTACAAGGCCACTCGGAGAGCTAGAAACTGTGAAATGCATGGCCGTGCTCGGATGAATCATAGGCTATGATTATCTGTTTATTTGATCAGTTGAACTCTGAAACCGAGGAACACCTCTGGACATAATAAGGATGACAACTCTTACCTTATGTTCAAGAGCAAGCATCGAGCGACAAAGGAATTAGGAAATGCACACTTGTCCCTAAGGACAAGTGGGAGACTGAAGGAAATAATGCCCTTGGTCCAAGTATGCATTCTATGATAAGTCTAATAAATGCGGTTCAGTATTAATTAACAAGTTAATAATTCAGTGAGATCAAGTGAGCTGAATGCCTAGCTAGAGGCCGCTTCAGTTCAAGTGGAATTAATGATATTAATCCACAGCTTACTCTTGACTGAACCCGTAGGGTCACACAAATAGTACGTAAACGGATCAAGTATTTAATTAAATATTCCATCTATGAATATTCGGAACCGACGGATCTTGGTTTCAGTGGGAGCTAAGATCGTCACAGGCAAGGAATGAATACTCCGGAAACGATGATATTGCCGGAAACGGAAATATGGATCGTATCGGAAATATAAATATTATCCAAGTCGTAGATGTTGCCGGAAACGGAAATATGGTACGTGTCGGAAAATATTATCGGAAATGGAAATATTGCCAGAATCAGAAATATTGCCGGAAACGGAAATATTGTCAGAATCGGAAATATTACCGGAATCGGAAAATAATTCCGGAAACGGAAATATTAAATATTTGTTCGAAACGGAAATTAATTCCGGAATCGGAAATATTAAATATTGTTCGTATCGGAAATGAATTCCGGAATCGGAAAATTTAATCGGAAGCGCATCGTACGAATAAGCATCGGACGAGGCCTGCCGGACGAGGCCCAGCACGAAGCCAGGCCATCGCCCAGCAAGCCAAGCGCACCGCACAAACAGCCACGCCAGGCCCAGCGCAAGGCCAGGCCCAGCAGGCTGCGCGCAGCGCGCAGCGCGCACAGTGCGCACAGCACGCGCAGCGTGCAGCGCGCACAGCGCGCACAGCACGCGCAGCGCGCGCGGGCGCTGAGTGGGCTGCTGCTCGCGCGCACGCATGGGGCCCATCGTGGCTGCCGTGCGTGTGTGTGCAAGTGTTTGTGTTCGTGCACGTTTCCTAAAACATGCAGAGTTCGGTTAATGATTAAATTCCTAATTCTATTTGATAAATTAATTAAATTAGAGTTCTTGTAGGATTCTAGGTTTGATTAATTTGTATCTGAATAGGATTGCGATTCCCTTTCCATACCGCTATAAATATGAGGCTAGGGCTCACAATTTATAACACAAGTTTCAAAGTATTCAAAGTGAGTTTTTGAGAGAAAAATTCAGTCACACATTTGCCTATAAAGTGCCGAAAATAATAGTACCTTAAGGGCGATTCTAGTTGGTCAATCTTAAGGCGGATCCGGACGTGCTGTGGACTATCTACGGAGGGACGACACTTGGAGTCCTAAAGACTTGTTCTTGTTCGGTTTGGGCGCAGCTAGGGAAGGCACGCTACAACATGTATGCATCAATACTATGCTAAATGATTATGTGAATATAATATGCTTTCCTGGCTTTATGGTTTTTCCGCATGATTTATGAATTCTCATATGTATCATAACCTAACAAGAAGCAACACTCACATTGTAGCACTGGAAATCCAACATAGCTTTGAATTCCATGAACTGTTTTAAAGATGGGTTTGAGGCCCATGGTTCTAAAACATTGGGGTTGAACATTTATCATATATGAAATGCATTTTCATATTCCATTTAATCTTGGTTTAGTATTAAATGATGAGTCCCTTCAACTTTATCTAATAGGATAAGGATTTAATCTTTTATCGAATCCCGATAGCTTTAGGATTCGCACACGAGCATCGCACGAGCACCGTACACCCGCGCACGCCTTGCGGCCCACGCTGAGCCCACAGCGCTCGGCCCATGCTGCTGTCCGCGCGCGCCCATGGCTTCGGCTGGGCCTGGCTTGCGCTGGGCCTGGTGGAGGCTTGGCGTGTGTTGGTAATACGTGTGGCTTGCTGGGCGATGGCCTGGCTTCGTGCTGGGCCTTCGTCTAGCGAGCCTCGTCCAATGCTAATTCGTACGATACGCTTCCGATTAAATTCACGATTTCGGAATTCATTTCCGATACGAACAATATTTAATATTTCCGATTCCGGAATTATTTCCGATTCCGACAATATTTCCATTTCCGATAATATTTTCCGATACGTACCATGTTTCCGTTTCCGGCAACATCTACGACTAGGATAATATTTATATTTCGGATACGATCCATATTTCCGTTTCTGGCAATATCATCGTTTCCGGAGTATTCATTTCTTGCTTGTGACGATCTCAGCTCCCACTGAAACCAAGATCCGTCGATTCCGAATATCCATAGATGGAGTATTTAATTCCATTAAATACTTGATCCGTTTACGTACTATTTGTGTGACCCTACGGGTTCAGTCAAGAGTAAGTTGTGGATTAATATCATTAATTGCACTTGAACTGAAGCGGCCTCTAGCTAGGCATTCAGCTCACTTGATCTCACTGAATTATTAACTTGTTAATTAATACTGAACCTCATTTATTAGACTTAACATTGAATGCATACTTGGACCAAGGGCATTATTTCCTTCAGTCTCCCACTTGTCCTTAGGGACAAGTGTGCATTTCCTAATTCCTTTTCACTCGATGCTTGCTCTTGAACATAAGGTAAGAGTTGTCATCCTTATTATGTCCAGAGGTGTTTCTCGGTTTCAGAGTTCAACTGATCAAATAAACAGATAATTATAGCCTATGATTCATTTGAGCACGACCATGCATTTCATAGTTTCTAGCTCTCCGAGTGGCCTTGTACAACTTTTAAGCATCTCATCCCGATTTATGGGAGGACAATCCCAATCTTGCGATCTTGAGATTAGACTTCGTTTGATAGGTGATTACCTGAGCGTTGCCTTTATAGCCTCCTTTTACGGTGCGACGGTTGGTCAACGTCAAAGCAACCAGTTCTCAAACAAGTAATCTCAAATCACTCAGGTATTGAGGATTTAGTGTCTAATAATTTTAATGAAATTTACTTATGACATATTTTCATCTCTTACAGTAAAGTTTCATAGGTCTGTCCGATACTAGTCTTCCCAAAGTAAGTATCTATGCAAATGATTATGACATTGCCATGTCCACATAGTTCAAGAAACAGAACTACTAGTCATCTTGCATTCTAATCGTCTAACATTTTCTATGCGTCCAATTTTATAGAAAACTCCGACTAGGGACCATTTTCAACCTTTGACATTCAAGTTCACTTGATAGACATTTCTTAGTCACAGGACTGGTCCTGACAGTCTATCTTGAATATATCGTCAAATTGAAGGGGCTCATCATTTAATAAACCACAAATTAAATGGAAAAATGAATTCTTTTCATTTATTGTGAATGATTAACCAATAATTTTTTACAAAGATTTAAACTCTAAAACTTTAAAACATTAAACAAGGATATCAAAGCCATTCTCCAATATGCTTGATTCCCATAGCTGCAGTGTGCGAGTTGTGCTTCGCCTGCGGCAGAGGTTTAGTTAATGGATCTGATATGTTGTCATCAGTTCCAATCTTGCTTATCTCGACTTCTTTTCTTTCAACGAACTCTCGTAGAAGGTGAAATCTACGAAGTACATGCTTGACTCTCTGGTGGTGTCCAGGCTCCTTTGCCTGTGTAATAGCTCCGTTATTATCACAATGCAGGGCTATTGGTCCTTTAATGGAGGGGACTACACCAAGTTCACCTATGAACTTCCTTATCCATATAACTTCCTTTGCTGCTTCATGTGCAGCAATGTACTCCGCTTCAGTTGTAGAATCCGCAATGGTGCTTTGCTTAGCATTTTTCCAGCTTACTGCACCTCCGTTGAGGCAGAAGACAAACCCAGACTGTGATCTGAAATCATCTTTGTCGGTTTGGAAACTTGCGTCTGTATAGCCTTTAACAATTAATTCATCATCTCCACCATAGACCAGGAAGTCATCTTTGTGCCTTTTCAGGTACTTCAGAATATTCTTGGCAGCAGTCCAATGCGCCTCTCCTGGGTCTGACTGGTATCTGCTCGTAGCACTGAGTGCGTACGCAACATCCGGGCGTGTACATATCATAGCATACATTATTGAACCAATCAATGATGCATATGGTATCCCATTCATTCGTCTACGCTCATCAAGTGTTTTTGGGCACTGAGTCTTGCTTAGAGTTATTCCATGAGACATGGGTAGGTAGCCTCGTTTGGAGTCTGCCATCTTGAACCTATCAAGCACCTTATTGATATAAGTGCTTTGACTAAGTCTAATCATCCTTTTAGATCTATCTCTGTAAATCTTGATGCCCAATATGTACTGTGCTTCTCCTAGATCCTTCATCGAAAAACATTTCCCAAGCCAAATCTTGACAGAGTTCAATGTAGGAATGTCATTTCCGATAAGTAATATGTCGTCGACATATAATACTAGGAAAGCAATTTTTTTCCCACTGACCTTCTTGTATACACAAGATTCATCTTCGTTCTTGATGAAACCAAAGTCACTGACTGCTTCATCAAAACGTATATTCCAGCTCCTGGATGCCTGCTTCAATCCGTAGATTGATTTCTTTAGCTTGCATACCTTTTTAGCATTCTTTAGATCCTCAAAACCTTCAGGCTGTGTCATAAACACAGTTTCTGTTAAAACGCCGTTTAAGAAAGCAGTTTTGACATCCATCTGCCATATTTCGTAATCGTAATATGCAGCGATTGCTAACATTATCCGAATAGATTTTAGCGTTGCAACTGGTGAAAAGGTTTCATCGTAATCCACGCCGTGGACTTGCCTGTAACCTTTTGCAACCAATCTAGCTTTGAAAACTTCAAGTTTCCCATCCTTGTCCTTTTTCAGTTTGAAAACCCATTTGCTTCCAATGGCTTGGTAGCCATCTGGCAAATCGACCAAATCCCATACTTGGTTTTCAGACATGGAGTCTAATTCAGATTGCATGGCTTCTTGCCATTGCTTGGAGCTAGGGCTCGTCATAGCTTGTTTGTAAGTCGCAGGTTCATCACTTTCAAGTAATAGAACGTCATAGCTCTCGTTCGTCAAAATACCTAAGTACCTTTCCGGTTGAGATCTATATCTTTGCGATCTACGCGGGGTAACATTTCTAGATTGACCATGATTCTCACCAGATTCTTCTAAAAATCTCTGAGTTTCATCCTGAATGTCATCTTGAGCATTCTCTAGAGTTTGTTGTTCGACTCGAATTTCTTCGAGGTCTACTTTTCTCCCACTTGTCATTTTGGAAATGTGATCTTTCTCCAAAAAGACACCATCTCGAGCAACAAACACCTTGTTCTCAGATGTATTGTAGAAGTAATACCCCTTTGTTTCCTTTGGATAGCCCACAAGGATACATTTGTCAGATTTTGGATGAAGTTTGTTTGAAATTAATCGTTTGACGTATACTTCACATCCCCAAATCTTAAGAAAAGACACTTTTGGAGGCTTTCCAAACCATAACTCATATGGAGTCTTTTTAACAGCTTTAGACAGAGCTCTATTTATAGTGAGTGCAGCTGTATTAAGTGCATGTCCCCAAAATTCTAATGGAAGTTCGGCCTGACCCATCATTGACCTGACCATGTCTAGCAAGGTTCTGTTCCTCCGTTCCGACACACCGTTCCATTGTGGTTTTCCAGGAGGAGTCAATTCTGATAGAATTCCACATTCTTTCAGATGGTCATCAAATTCATAGCTCAGATATTCACCGCCTCTATCAGACCGCAGTGCTTTAATCTTTTTGCCTAATTGATTCTCTACTTCACTCTGAAATTCTTTGAATTTTTCAAAGGATTCAGACTTATGCTTCATTAGGTAGACATAACCATATCTACTGAAGTCATCAGTGAAAGTGATAAAGTAGCTGAAACCACCTCTAGCATTTGTACTCATTGGTCCACATACATCTGTATGGATTAAACCCAATAGTTCATTTGCTCTTTCTCCAACTTTAGAGAAAGGCTGCTTTGTCATTTTGCCAAGTAAACATGATTCGCATTTACCATAATCCTCTAAGTCAAATGGTTCTAGAATTCCTTCCTTTTGAAGTCTTTCTAAGCGTTTCAAGTTTATATGACCTAATCGACAATGCCACAGATAGGTGAGATCTGAATCATCCTTTTTGGCCTTTTTGGTATTTATGTTATAAACTTGTTTGTCGTGATCTAATAAATAAAGTCCATTGACTAATCTAGCAGATCCATAAAACATCTCTTTAAAATAAAACGAACAACTATTGTCTTTTATTAAAAAGGAAAATCCTTAGCATCTAAGCAAGAAACTGAAATGATGTTTTTAGTAAGACTTGGAACATGGAAACATTCTTCCAGTTCCAAAACTAGCCCGGAGGGCAACGACAAATAATAAGTTCCTACAGCTAATGCAGCAATCCGTGCTCCATTTCCCACTCGTAGGTCGACTTCACCCTTGCTTAACTTTCTACTTCTTCTTAGTCCCTGTGGATTGGAACATAAGTGTGAGCCACAACCTGTATCTAATACCCAAGAAGTTGAATTAGCAAGTATACAGACTATAACGAAAATACCTGAAGATGGAACGACTGTTCCGTTCTTCTGATCTTCCTTTAGCTTTGGACATTCTCTTTTGTAATGGCCTATTCCATCACAATAAAGACAGCTTGATGTGGACTTGTCCTGCTTTGATTTAGCATTGCCCTTGGACTTTCCACTTTTCTTGAACGGTCTCCTTCTAGCCTTGAGTAAATCTTTGGCTTCACAGTCCAGTATTATTTCAGCCTTTCTGACAAGGTGAACAAATTCTGCAACCGATTCCGGCAATATTTCCATTTCCGATAATATTTTCCGATACGTACCATGTTTCCGTTTCCGGCAACATCTACGACTTGGATAATATTTATATTTCCGATAAGATCCATATTTCCGTTTCCGGCAATATCATCGTTTCCGGAGTATTCATTTCTTGCTTGTGACGATCTCAACTCCCACTGAAACCAAGATCCGTCGATTCCGAATATCCATAGATGGAGTATTTAATGCCATTAAATACTTGATCCGTTTACGTACTATTTGTGTGACCCTATGGGTTCAGTCAAGAGTAAGCTGTGGATTAATATCATTAATTCCACTTGAACTGAAGCGGCCTCTAGCTAGGCATTCAGCTCACTTGATCTCACTGAATTTATTAACTTGTTAATTAATACTGAACCGCACTTATTAGACTTAACATAGAATGCATACTTGGACCAAGGGCATTATTTCCTTCATTAACTTAGTAAATGCTTATACATAGTTCAAACATTCTTTACTTAGATTTATTCACATGGGTCGAATATCTCCAATGGAGTCTTTCGTGTTTGATTTAGTAAATGCCATTACTTAATCCAAAACATTAATATAAGATCTTTTGTAAATAGATCTTAATACCCAGTATGTACTAAGTTTTGCCTTGGTCCATCATTGATGAATAATTTCAAATCTAAGTCATTAGCATTTGAATGTTATTTCACAATAGAGAGATATGTGTGTGATACACACAGGACCAATTAAGTTTTTTTATGTACTCCCACTAAACTTCTTATATATCTATAATAATCATGTACATTTTATGAAACTAAAATACTTATTAGCTTCACTAAAATACATTTCTAATTCCCAATTGCTTGCTTAAATCTGTACTTAGATTTCATAAGCTAGCTTTCTTTTTCAAGCATTTATTTGGATCTACAAATCCTATGACATACCATGTACATAGTTTATTCCAACATTTTATTGAGGAATTATTTTGTCATCCAATTGCCATATGTACCAATATGCAATCATTGCTTGATTTATAGCCTTTGAGCATTTATGCATTAGGTTTCAACACAATCCACGCCGTGAATTTGCTTGTAACCTTTAGCAACTAATCTAGCTTTGTGTGTGAAAACAATTTCATGTTTGATGGTTTTTATCCTTAAAACAAACTTGCAACCAATAGGTGTGAAACTATTCTTGCAAATCAACAAAATTTCAATTTTGTCATCAAAACATTGAGTATGTTTTATGGCCTCTAACCAATTAAACATATAGTCTATTTATGGCCTCTAACCATTTTAGGGAATCTATATTTCGTCATAGCTTTCTTACAAGTCACAAACTCATTAATATTTGTGATAATAGTTTGACTGCAAGTTGTAGGTTTCTTCACTATCTAATAGAGGAATCGCATAGTTTCAGTGACTTGAACTCTATGCCTACTTGGGTATAGAACATCAAACAATAGAATATCAATAGCCACTTAAAAGTCCTTTGAATATTCTGTTCTCCTTGAATCACTTTGTAAAGTCTTCTAAGAGATGTCTATTCTTTAAAAGCCACTTCTAAAGTCCTTAAAGAATACGTGTTCGGATTTTCTAAAGAACTTCGAAAAGCCTCCGGATTGTCCGTTTATGTTTGTTGTTAGCCTCGAAGATTTCGAGGTCTATTTTCTCCCACTTGTCATTTTGGAAACGAATCTCCAAAAGGACGTTATTTCGAGTAAACAAACATTATGTTCTCAAAAATTCATGGTAGAAACAATACCCTTGTGTCTCATTTGAATAAATCACAATGAAACATATATCTATACTTGGGCCTTAGTTTGTTGAATAACAAACACTAAGCTCCCACTGAGTTTAGCAACTCTTTAGATATATATTATGAAAAGATATTCTGAAATTACTTTTCAATAGCTTTGACGAATTTAGTTTGGTGGTAGTTGAGCATTTTGTTTAGAAATTATAGGAAAAGTCTTTATGATCCATCATTGATCGAATCAAGTACTAATCGACTTCGATCATTCCAACTTAGATCGTGAAATTACAACACACAATCATTGATGATCATTCTTGGTATAAGTAATCAACAACATGATCTAACCTAGATCTTTATGTTTTCTTACCAAGTGGTATTTATACTTCTGAATCTTTGAACTAGCCAAACAGATTCAAACTTATAAACCTATATTCACTCAAATCTGTGTGAAATAATAAAGTCATAAAACCTTTCTTTAGCTTTGAACTCTATTGTCTAGGCGTTCTAACAATAGTTTATATTTTTTGTTACTTTCAACAAGTAAGACTAGTTGTCTTAAATTGATTTAGAAATCAATGAACTTTCAACAGTCTATCAAAAATAGAGCTTTTGAATGTTAACTTGTTGATATGGTCTAAGCAACAATGCTAAACGTTAGTGGAACTCAAATCAAGAGATTGATTTGAACCTAGTAAAGTTTTATTGTTAAAGATTTGTTTGTTTTAATCAAGCATATTGACTCAACCCGTAAATGACCATTTCATTCAAGTAAACAAACAAACATTGTTTTTGTTCTTCTGAATGTGAGTCTTTCTGTGTTTGAAACAGAAATTTAGGTATGCTGATTATGGAACAAAATAGCCATTAAGTTCCAGCCTTTGAAAGGACTTAAAACAAACCAGATGACCCTACAACTAATGTAGCATTGCCATGCTTCATTTCCCACTTGTAGGCCATTAGTGTAGCCTAGCTTCCATTGTTTGAGTTATTACCGAAGTAAGAACCTCAAGCGGTATATGATACCAAGGAAGTTTGATTGCTAGGTCACTTCTCTTTAAACATAAACTTATAGGTAGAAACGGAATCGTAAATTCCTTTCATTTGTTCCTTGTTTTCCTATTTCTTGTACCCTTTCTTATAGTCTTAAGAATTGAATTCTTTAGTGTTGACTTTTATACTTTGTTTAGACATGTCTAATGTTACTTCAACAAAGTTCTTACCATTTATGTTGAATGTTTTGTTTCAACTAGATGATCTTACCAGAAGCTTCTAAAGTTCTCTAAGCATCGATCTATTTGAATGTCTAGTGTCTAGACTCATTCGAGAATTAAATGGAAAAAGATTTTAGGTTCTTAACCATTGGTAAAGCTGAGCGTTTAAACTCAATGCTTTATGATCTCAAAACTACATTGTATTTTGAATTCACAAGCACCAATTGGTTTTCCATTCGATTGATATTCGAAAACAACCATAAAAGTCGCTAAAAGAAACGTACATTTAAATTGCTCATTTTCTCTCATTTCCGTGAATCGTTCTTGGATTCATTACCAATCGAAGAAATTTACTATTACCTTTCTAAAAGGTTTTACTGCAGTGCAAGATATTTAATTATAAACAATAATTAAAACATACATTGAAGCATGCAAAGTCTAAACATTTATCATGAATAATAACTTGAAAATTAAAGCAATCATGCAATTTAAACAAGTCATTAGCATATTATTCGAGTTATGTGTTCCGGCAGGTGTGAATAAAATAATTCCAAGATCCTAAAATCCATTGAAGAATTAAGCAAAGTTTGTCGACTCAGTCCTAAAACATCTTAGGTAAGCAAAAACCTTTTGCTAATAGTCTAGAAACTATTCTTGGTTGATAGGCACGTCTAAGAACTTATTAGGTAAACCTATCGATTTTGCCACGACATAAAATTAAGGACTCCTTACTTATATCGTTGAGTTTCACCAAAACTAACATGTACTCACAATTATTTGTGTACCTTGCCCCTTTAGGACCAATAAGTAACACCTCGCTGAGCGAAAACTATTACTAAATTGATGTAAAGGATATCCAAGCAAGTGTATATTTTGGCATGGCACCTTTTAACTCAATTTTTAAGTTTGGAACTTAAGGCTCTTACTATGTTGGTTAGATTTTAAGTGAACTAAAATACTTAATCAGGCAACATAATTAAGCCACAATCTCATGCATAATTAAGACATATTTAAAGCAATAAATAACTTAAAGCATGCATAAGATAAATGTGATCTAGTATGGCCCGACTTCATCTTGAAGCTTCAACTTCAAAGTCCTTCTTGAAAATCTCCGTGGGAGGCGCCATTTTCTTCAAATAGGATAAGCTATAATTAAACTAATTACAACTATTTGATGGTACGCAGACCATATTTGAATTGAAAAACAATTTTGGTACTTTAGACCAATTACATTCAAATTAATGGTACGCAGACCATATTTTCTATCCTATTTGGGCCATACTAGTCACTTCATAACCTGCAAAACAGTACATATACAATATATATATACCATTCACCCATTTATTATCATGAATGGGCCACATAACTGGTTAGTAAAACACGTTATGCATCACATAAATATTTGCAGCAATTAATCAAGGGCACCAATAATCTACAAATTATTCAGTCCTTATTAATTCTAATCAAGTTGTTTTAACCTTAAGGATTTGTAGACCTAATCAAGAGTTTATGACTAAAAGGGCTCCCACTTAAACCAATAAATTCATATGCTTTACTAATTTTAAACATAAAAATGTATTTCTAGTCTAACCGGAAACATACAAATTTAATTAAAATTTAAAGCTCCTATAAATTTATAATTGAATCCACATATTTAATTTATTTTCAGTCGTATTTAAATTAATTCATGATTTTAATTTTAGTAAAATAATTAGAATAAATGAAATTTATTATAATTATAATATTCAAAATTAAAATCCAAGAAAATAATTTAAATTATTAATTTTAAAATTAATTAAAATTACATAAACTGAAAATTTCAAATTAAAATTTTAAAACGATCTAATCGTAACGCAAGGTACGCAACATCACCATGCAACGCACAGCCATAGGCCACACGCACGCAGCCATCGCTGGCCAAGTGCGCGCAGCCTATGTGTTGCGTCGCATCTGCTGCTGCTCACCATCGCAAGGCATCATCGAAGCACGCTCGCTGCTCACCATCGCTGGGCGCGCGCCAGCGATTGTCGCACGCGAGCCAGCGCTCGCTGCGCGCGAGGCTTCGATCGCTGCGCGAGGCAGTGCGCGTTGCACGCGACTGCTCGCTGCCTTGCTCTCGCCCTTGCCCACTCGCCCATCGCACACAGCACACGACACAAGGCAGGGTTGCTGCCTTGTGCTCGTGCACCATAGCCTTGCTCATTGCATTTGTACCGCATGGGCGACGAGCTCCCTTGCTCGTCGTCGCATGCCCGCACTATACAACACCCCTTAAGGGTAACACGTAGCGTCCATTGCTTTGTGCGTGCAAGTTATATGAGCGAATCGCATAAAAATTAAAAATTTTATTTTCAAAATTAATGACAAATTAATAAATCATATTAATTTCATAATTTTAGGGCGAAAAATCGAAAATTTATTAATTAATTAATTTCCGATTAACATGGATTCAAGTCTAGGTCATAAAAATTTAAAATTTAACACAAATTAACAATTTTTATGGTGGTTTTTAATCATATGTATCTAATTAAATTATTAATTAATTATGAAAATCAAATCAATTCTAAATTATTCGAATTTCCAACAAATTAATTATAATTACAAATGAGATTGCATAATTAACAAGGCTAGGCATTCAAACTTGTTAAACATATACAGTAGGTCAATCAAAAATTCAAGATTTATCAACAAGAATCGCAAATATTTAATTTAACATCTTAAATTTACAAAATTTTGCGTTCGAAAAACTAAAACCTCCGAAAAGTCATAGTTAGGCTTCGAATTTGAGAATTCTGGGTGCGGCCAAAAAGTCCTTTTTTTGTCAAAAATTTAGAATGCCTTTTACATGTGGAATTGACACAAAATTCACTCCATTTGGATAAGTAACGAAGAAACTGCCGAAAAATTGCGTACATATAATTAAATAAACGCAATTTGTAATTAATTAACAATTACGAAAATTAATCACCCCTTTTAATTTTTGCAAATTTGTAATATTTAACCATGTTTATGCAATTTAGATTATGAAAATAATAAGAGGCTCGTGATACCACTGTTAGGTTATGATACATATGATAATACATAAATCATGCGGAAAAACCATAAAGCTAGGAAAGCATATTATTTACACATAATCATTTAGCATAGTATAGATGCATACACTTTGTAGCGTGCCTTCCCTAGCTGCGCCCGAACCGAACAAGAACAAGTCTTTAGGACTCCAACTGTCGTCCCTCCGTAGATAGTCCACAGTACGTCCGGATCCGCCTCAAGTTTGACCAACTAGAATCGCCCTTAAGGTAGTATAGATTTTCGGCTAGGTTAGTGCAAGTGTATGGCTAAATTTTTCTTTCAAAACTTACCCTTTAGAATACTTCAATCGTATCTGTAAATAATGACCCTAGGCACTTATTTATAGAGGTATGGAAAAGGAACTGGAATCCTATTAGGATACTAATTAATTTAATTAGAATCCTGCTAGGACTCTATTAAATAAACTTTATCTAATAGGTTTAGGATTTAATATTTTATCGAATCCCGATAGCTTTAGGATTCGCACACGAGCATCGCACGAGCACCGTACACCCGCGCAGGCCTTGCGGCCCACGCTGAGCGCACATCGCTCGGCCCATGCTGCTGTCCTCGCGCGCCCATGGCTTCGGCTGGGCCTGGCTTGCGCTGGGCCTGGTCGAGGCTTGGCGTGTGTTGGTGATGCGTGTGGCTTGCTGGGCGATGGCCTGGCTTCGTGTTGGGCCTTCGTCTAGCGAGTCTCGTCCGATGCTAATTCGTACGATACGCTTCCTATTAAATTCCCGATTTCGGAATTCATTTCCGATACGAACAATATTTAATATTTCCGATTTCGGAATTATTTCCGATTCCGGCAATATTTCCATTTCCGATAATATTTTATGATACGTACCATGTTTCCGTTTCCGGCAACATCTACGACTTGGATAATATTTATATTTCCGATACGATCCATATTTCCGTTTCCGGCAATATCATCGTTTCCGGAGTATTCACTTGCTTGTGACGATCTCAGCTCCCACTGAAACCAAGATCCTTCGATTCCGAATATCCATAGATAGAGTATTTAATGCCATTAAATACTTGATCCGTTTACGTACTAATTGTGTGACCCTACGGTTTCAGTCAAGAGTAAGCTGTGGATTAATATCATTAATTCCACTTGAACTGAAGCGGCCTCTAGCTAGGCATTCAGCTCACTTGATCTCACTGAATTATTAACTTGTTAATTAATACTGAACCGCATTTATTAGACTTAACATTGAATGCATACTTGGACCAAGGGAATTATTTCCTTCACGCTGGTGCAGTGGCCCGAGCTCACGCAGTGAGCAGCAGTTCTGTGGCAGCAGTAGACAACGAGGGTGCAGCAACATCAGGTCTCGTGGGAGTTACAAGTTCTCAAGTTCAACAGATTGCTGATATCTTGTCTAAATCCACAATTAAGTTGCAAGATAATATAGATTTCAGATGGATTATTGACACCGGCGCTTCAAATCATGTGATTATGAAAAATATCAAAACGGCAGGAAATTGTCCGGTTGTGTAACCGGATGGTCAGTCGGCAAATTCAAATCAATATGGCTCCGTAACATTGGAGGGTGGATTAGTGCTTGATAATGTTTTATTTGTGCCTAAACTAAATTGCAATTTAATTTCTGTAACTCAATTAAGTGACGAATTAAATTGTTCTGCTCAGTTTAATAACAAAGTATGTGTTATTCAGGACCGCTCGACGAGGAGGGTGATTGGTGTGGGTGATCGACAGGAATGACTATATTTTTTCCGAGGAGTTCCGATAGTACGTGTGTTAGCAGTGGAATGTGTGGCTGATTTGTGGCATCAACGAATGGGACATCCGTCGGAGAAAATATTGTAGTTACTCCCTCCTGTGAGTAATACTAGTAGGAAGAATAATAAAGTTTGCGATGTATGTCCGCGTGCAAAGCAATGTAGAGAAAGTTTTCCAATTAGTGACAATCATGCTAGCAGCATATTTGAATTAATTCATGTTGATTTGTGGGGTCCTTACAAGACACCTTCGTCTTGTGGAGCGAAATATTTTTTGACAATTGTTGATGATTTTTCTAGGGGTGTTTGGATTTATTTAATTAGCAATAAAACAGAAGTTGAGTTGATATTTAATCAAGTCATAAGGATGGTTCAGAGTGATAATGGGACTGAATTTAATTGTTTACAAGGATATTTCTTTAAACGTGGTTAACTTTTATAAATTTGCAATGAATTAAAGGGGTGATTAATTTCGATTTTTGTAATTAATTGCAAATTCGTGCGATTATTTAATTATATGTTCGCAGAATTTTCGGCAGTTTAGTCAATAATGGACGGAATCGTATAATTTTATAGTGAATTTTGCATGTAAACAGCGTTTTAAAATTTTGACTAAAATCATAGATTTGATGCCGAACCCAGAATTCCCAAATTCGAAGCTTAACTATGACTTTTCGGAGGTTTTAGTTTTTCGAACGCAAAATTTGTAATTTTTAAGATGTTAAATTAAATATTTGCGATTCTTGTTTGTAATTCTTGAATCTATGATTGACCTACTGTATATGTTTAACAATTTTAATGCCTAAGCTTGTTAACTATACAACCTAATTTGTAATTGTAATTAATTTGTTGAAATTCGAATAATTTAGAATTTGATTTGATTTTCATAATTAATTGACAATTTAATTAATAATCCATGATTAAAACCACCATAAAATTTGTTAAATTTGGAAAATTTTAAAATTTTATGACCTAGATTTGAATCCATGAAAATAAACTTGATCGGAAATTAGTTTGAATAATAAATTTTCGATTTTTCGACCTAAATTTATGAAATTAATATGTTTTATTAATTCTTCTATAAATTTAAATTATAAAGTTTTGATTTTTATTAAATTCGCTCATGAATCTTGCACGCACAAAGCAATGGACGCTAAGTGTTACCCTTAAGGGGTGTTGTATAGTGCGGGCATGCGACTACGAGCAAGGGAGCTCTTCGCCCATGCGGTACGAATGCAGCGAGCAAGCATGTGGCACGTGAGCACAAGGCAGCAGCCCTGCCTTGCGTCGAGTGCTGCGACGATGCATGGGCGGATGGGCGAGAGACAAGGCACATGCGAGATGAGGCGCGCGCGCGCAGGGAGCGAGAGCTGGCTCGACTAGCAAGCGCTGCCCCGCCCCAGCGAGCGCTGCCTCGCCCAGCCAGCACTGCTACGATGCAGCGAGCAAGCTGATGCGCGCAAGCGTGGCTTGCTTGGCTTGCTGCGTTTGCGCGTGGCTGCTCGTGCCTTGTTGTGCGATCACTCGAGTGGGGCGATGCTGCCTCGTGGACTCGACAGGGCATGGGCGCAAGCCCATGGCCTCATCTTGACCCGATTGATGCGCTTTAATTTAATTTTGATTTTCAGTTGGAAAAACGATTTTAATTAATTTTAAAATTCGTAATTTAATTTTTTTCTCGGAATTTAATTTTGAATAATTTAAGTATTATAAATTTTATTTATACTAATTATTTTACTAAAATTTAAACCTTGATTAAATTTAAATTAATTAATTTAATAAACTGAAAATAAATTAAAGGATTCAAATAATAATTTATATGAGCTTTAAATTTTAATTAAATTTGTATGTTTTCGGTTAGACTAGGAAATACAATTTTATGTTTAAAATTAGTAAAGCATGTAAATTTATTGGTTTAAGTGGGAGTGTTTTAGTCATAAACTCTTGATTAGGTCTACATTCCTTTAAAGTTAAAACAACTTGGTTAGAATTAATAAGGATTGAATAATTGGTGGATTATTGAAAGCCTTGATTAATTGCTGCAAATATTTATGTGATGCATAATATGTTCTACTAACCATCTATGTGGGCCATTCATTGATAAATAAATGGGTGAATCGTATATTGTAAATGTACTGTTTTGCAGGTTATGGAAAGTGACTAGTATGGCCCAAATAGGATAGAAAATATGGTCTGCATATCATTAATTTGAATGTAAAATTGGTCTACTGCACCAAAGTTTTTAATTTAAATATGGTCTGCGTACCATCAAATAGTTGTAATTAGTTTCAATTATAGTTTATCCTATTTGAAGAAAATGGCGCTTCCCATGGTGAAATTCAAGACGGAGTTTCCAATCCATTTTCAAGACGGAGTTTGAAGTTAAAGCTTCAAGATGAATTCGGGCCATACTATATCACAATTATATCTTATGCATGCTTTAAGTTATTTGTTGCTTTAAATATGTCTTAATTATGCATGAGACTGTGGCTTGATTATGTTGCATGATTAAGGATTTTAGTTCACTTAAAATCTAACCAACATAGTAAGAGCCTTAAGTTCCAAACTTTAAAAATTGAGTTAAAAGGTGCCATGCCAAAATAACACTTACTTGGATAACACTTACTTGGATAACCTTTACATCAATCTTAGTAATAGTTTTCCGCCATAACGAGGTGTTACTTATTGATCCTAAAGGGGTAAGGTACACAAATAATTTTGAGTACATGTTAGTTTTGGTGAAACTCAACGATATAAGTAAGGAGTCCTTTTATGTCATGGTAAATGAGATAGGTTTACCTAATAAGTTCTTAGTCGTACCTATCAACCAAGAGTAGTTTCTAGACTATTAGCAAAGGCATTGCTTACCTAAAATATTTTAGAATTGAATCTAAATACATAATGTGCTTAATTCTTCAATGATTTAAGGATCTTGCACTAGAGGAAAAAACATCATAAGTTTCCCTTAAAATAGGCTTATAAGTTGCCAATTATAAGGGCAACCCATGGGGGTCACTTTTGTAAAATTATCAAAAGTTGCCCTTAACAAGGGCAACTTATAATCTTATAAGTTGCCCTTGTTTGCAACAAGGGCAACTTATGTGAAACTTATAAGTTGCCCTTGTTGCATACAAGGGCAACTTATAAGCTTCACATAAGTTGCTCTTGTTTGCAACAAGGGCAACTTACAAGCTTCACATAAGTTGCTCTTGTTGCAAACAAGGGCAACTTTTGAGTTTTATTTTCTTTTTTTTAAAAAAAAAAATTCTGCAATATAATTCCTGATATTTTGCAATATAAAATTCTGCATTATAATTTATAGAATACTGTTTCACCAAACATCAGCTTGACATTCCTCAAAAATGATATAAATTTCAAATTTCCAATAATATTACCGAATTAATTCAAATGTAATTAATTAAATCGATAAATAACAAAATTAATGTAAGAGTCACGGATAACTACAAGCCTGCTCTATTTATTACACTGAGGGTAGTTGACAATCGTTGAAGTAGTCCACTTGTCTCGAACTTCATCCAACTCCTCTTTGGTACAGAGTCCCTCTCTTGGAGTTGTGAAAACCTTTAAAAGAACAACGTACATGCAAACAAAAAAATTTAAATTAAGTTTCATATGCGAAAACAGAAATTATATTGATCGCGAAAACAACTTTCTGAGTGTACTAAGATTCATTTCAAGTTCTTTATGCACATCTAAGGCTCACTTAGCTCGATATAGATCATATTTGGCCAAAAATGACATTTTCGATCCCAATATCAACAAATGAACATAAGTACACTTTCTAAATCTTTTTCATGATTCATATGATTAGTTATATGTTTATAAGACTCATTTCAAGTTCGTTATGCACGCTTAGGGGTCATTTGGGTCGATATAGGTCATTTATGGCCAAAAATGGCATTTTCGATCCCAACTACCAACAAACGAATCTATTTCCATATTCTAACCCTTTTTCATGATTCATATGATTAGTTATATGTTTATGAAACTCATTTCAAGTTCGTTATGCAAGCCTAAGGGTCATTTGGGTCGATATAGGCCATTTATGGCCAAAAATGTCATTTTCGATACCAACAAACGAACCTATTTCCACATTCTAACCCTTTTTCATGATTCATATGATTAGTTATATGTTTATGAAACTCATTTCAAGTTCGTTATGCAAGCCCTAAGGGTCATTTGGGTCGATATAGGTCATATATGACCAAAAATGGCATTTTCGATCCCAACTACTAACAAACGAACCTATGTCCACATTCTAAACCTTTTTCATGATTCATATGATTAGTTATATGTTTATGAAACTCATTTCAAGTTCGTTATGCACGCCTAAGGGTCATTTGGGTCGATATAGGTCATTTATGGCCAAAAATGGCATTTTCGATCCCAACTACTAACAAACGAACCTAAGTCCACTTTCTAAATCTTTTTCATGATTCATATGATTAGTTATATGTTTTTAAGACTCATTTCAAGTTCGTTATGCACGCCATGGGTCATTTGGGTCGATATAGGTTATTTATGCCCAAAAATAGCATTTTCGATCCCAACTACCAACAAACGAACCTATTTCCATATTCTAAACGTTTTTCATGATTCATATGATTAATTATATGATTATAAGACTCATTTCAAGTTCGTTATGCACGCCTAAGGGTCATTTGCGTCGATATAGGTCATTTATGGCCAAAAATGGCATTCTCGATCCCAATTACCAACAAACGAACCTATTTCCATATTCTAAACGTTTTCATGATTCATATGATTAGTTATATGATTATATGACTCATTTCAAGTTCGTTATGCACGCCTATTGGTCATTTGGGTCGATATATATAGGTCATTTATGGCCAAAAATGGCATTTTCGATCCCAACTACCAACAAACGAACTTATATCCACATTCTAAACCTTTTCCATGATTTATATGGTTAGTTATATGATTGTAAGACTCATTTCAAGTTCGTTATGCACGCCTAAGGGTCATTTGGGTCGATATAGGTCATTTTTGGCCAAAAATGGCATTTTCGATCCCAATTACCAACAAACGAACCTATTTCCATATTCTAAACGTTTTCATGATTCATATGATTAGTTATATGATTATATGACTCATTTCAAGTTCGTTATGCATGCCTATTGGTCATTTGGGTCGATATAGGTCATTTATGGCCAAAAATGACATTTTCAATCCCAACTACCAACAAACGAACTTATATCCACATTCTAAACCTTTTTCATGATTTATATGATTAGTTATATATTTATAAGACTCATTTCAAGTTCATTATGCATGCCTAAGGGTCATTTGGGTCGATATAGGTCATTTATGGCCAAAAATGGCATTTTCGATCCCAATTACCAACAAACGAACCTATTTCCATATTCTAAATGTTTTCATGATTCATATGATTAGTTATATGATTATAAGACTCATTTCAAGTTACCCATGCGCAGCTGCCTCGGCTCGAAGAAGTAAACAACAACAACATATATTTACTACCAAGCCAAAAAGAAGAAACTAACCTCAAGTCCAGCTTTTTTCACAAGCTCTCGAACCTCATGGTTTCTTCCTTCATTAACCTATCAATATTACAATTGCAGTTAGCTCTCGAACTTCAGATCTAATGCCAAATAGGTGCATCTCTACGGAGTGTGACAGGAATAGGAAACTGAATAATTTCTTTCATGCATACTGGGAGAGTGTGAGATGATAATTAATCAGATTCCAGTGGGTGTTTCACCCTCTGTTTCGGCAAATCTGCAGGTTAGCAATGTGCAATTTTGAAGAATAAAAGAAGGGGGGTTTACATGGAGATTGGCACACTTTAGATTTTAGAATGCCACAATTTTCCAAAAAGTACATTCTAGTCAAGCACTGTGTGTCTGTGGAACAAAGTTGTATGCACTTCTCTTTACTTTCTTCCACATGACACACTATTTTTTTCATTGATCTTTAAAAGAGTCATTTATCAAAAAAAAATATCCAACTCTTTTTTTTATCAGGTGATAACTTCTTTTACTATACCCCCAAGAGAATTACATAGTGATAATGGCATAGAACTATTGAACTCGAGAAACTGTGATTAATATCAGGTTTGAATGTTTGATATGCTTTATCTTAAGAGGGTATCTTACATAATCATCTTAGGCCAATGAAAAGACTGAAGGAATTATGTCCTTAGACATTTCCGGCAATTACTAAATATAAATAGGAATTAATTATGAAGATAATAAGTTAATTATTTTAGTAATCATATTTGCTTGCTAGAGAATAAATGTGATTAGCAGGACAATATTGATTGGACCTACAACTAAAATATATTAATCCTATAAGGTCACACATATAAGCATTAATTGGAATGGGCCCAAAAGGCCCGATGGCAACCGGTCTGTTAAGGGAAGAATGTTGGGCTTTGGTTTTGTGTTAACCTAAAACTCTCACATTATAATAGTTATAATGCCAGGGATTTAGAAATGACGTTCATTCAATATCTGACAAAAGGAAAACACAAAAACCCTAATTCTAATTCTCTAAACGCCGTACATCCCAAACAAAGCAAGAGACAGATTGTGATCGTTCTCTTCCGTACTAGCATATATACGTGGGATTCAATTCGTGCTTGTGGACTGAGTAGAGGAGCAACAAGTGGGGCTCTAAGATCTTCGAAGCTTGCATACGAACGGGCGAACACGCTTCAAAGGTGATTATTCTTTCGACTTAATCTGATCTATACTATTGTTATGCATGAGATCCTGTGATAGATGTTAGGAAATTGTTTCCTGAAATTCCGCTTTATGCATCTAAATGTTCCTACAGTGGTATCAGTTTTAGCCTCTTGCATAATATTTTATGATCATGATTGTATGCAACATTATTATTTTGATTCAATTAAGGGAAGATTAATTTATGGCTTGAATTTGCAAAATTAATATATGATATTAATTGATTGGAATCATTAAATCGTGATTTAATTAATTTTTGCTCAAAATAAATTTATAAAATTCCGAAATTTTTATCACAGGGTCGAAATTAACTGTTAATATCTCATAAAAAATTTCGGATTTTTTAAAATTAAATTCGTCAGACTTTAAATTATTTAATGGTTAATAAGATTAATCATGGAAATAATTTGTTAACAATTAAAGATTTGATTTTTAATTTGTTAAATAAATCTACTGATTATCCCCTAATTTTTATACAATAGCCGAAATTTTTTGGTAATTTTTTAACTAATTTTCGGAATTTTTGTATATTAATTATTGAATTTGGTTAATTTTTATGTTTAATTCGATTAATCATAAAATTTAAGGATAACAATTAAAATTTTTGATTTTATTTGTTAAGAAAATTCAATAGATCTGCCTGGTAATTTAATTCGAATTTTTCGGATTATAATTGTTATTTTCTTGAATTATTTGAATAAAATGAGATAATTATGCCTTAAATTTTGAATTCTTGTTAGATTTAATTTTAATAAAGAGTTTAAATTGAAATCTAACTTCTAACAACCCTAAAATTCAGTTTAAGGATTGTTAATTTATTCAAATTTTTGCCATTATTTTCGGATAATTAAACCCTAATTAAATTGTTAATCTTTAACAAAAGTTGAATAAAGATTAATTTAATTTAGGTAATTGTTACCCAAATTAAAATAACAACCTCCATGGCTGGGTGGCCACCACCTGCGACGGTGGAGCCACGGTGGAGGGTGACTTAGGGACTCAGTCGCGGCGCCTGAGATGCCGGAAGACGCGGCGGAAGAAGCAGCGGCAGAACACTGTGCAATTGGTTGCTGCGGTAGTTCTGGCTGCGGCTGCTTTGGCCGTGCTTCTGGCTTCGCCTGGTGGCTGGTTCGACCAACGCGACTGGAAAAGGCTGTGGTAGCTGGTCGGAGGCCCTGGTGGCCGTTGGGTGGCGATGATTGGTAAAGCTTCAAGGAAGCTGTGTTGTTTTTAATCCTACTGCAAAGGCAAAAGCGGAAGAAGGGAAAGCTGTGTTGGTTTAATTCTACTCCAATAGTGCTTTCGTTCTAATTCTTTCTAATTAAAAAAAAAAAAAAAAAAAAAAAAAAAGGAAAAGGAAAAGGAACATTTAATGCTCCTAAATAAGCTCCGTATATACTCCTACATTAGTTTGGAAGAGTTCCAAAATCAATCTTTAAATAAATTTCCAAATCAATTTTGGTAAGTTTTAAAATATTTTATTATTTATTCAAAATTAGATTTTCTAAGAGCATAAATTCATAAGTTTCCAATAAATGCAAATTCTTGATTAATAAGATTATTCTAGCCATATTTAAATAGTAATTGACTTAAAATAATAAGGTTTCTTAAATAATGTTAAACTTAAATTGTTTAAGTTTTTATAATTATTTTGGAAATGTAATTTGCTTATTAATAGTTAATAAGTAAATAATTTGTGTTTAATATTGTTTGATATTATATGCGTGTATGGAATATATGTGATATTTTGTTACAGGCGAGTGACTAGTATGGCCCAAAATAGGATAGAAAATACGATCTGCGTATCGTTTTGTATTCTTGTAAACTTTGAAATACGATATGCGCATCGTTCTGTATTTTTGTAATTTAATTTCAAAGTTTAAATTAGATTATAAAGTTCGTATTATAAGCTCGATGGAGTAAGAAGGTTCAATCAGAAATTCAAGGATGGAGATCCAAGAAAGATGAACAGAAACCCAAGAAGATTTGAGCTTATTTTTTAGGGGCCATACTAGGATCACATTTAATTTTTATGCATTTTATATTGCCTTAAAATGCTTATTGAGTTTATGTATGTGGTTATTTAAAGCAATGTGTTCACTTTTAATTAACCAACATAGTAAACTTAGGTCCCAAAATAATATTGAGTTTAAGTGCTTTTCCATACAACACCTATAAAGCCTTAGATCATGAGTAATAGGTTCTGCCAAAGCAGGGTGTTGCTTATAATTCCGGGGATAGTAGGGTAGGTTTTTGAAACTTACACGTTAATGTTTGGTTTAACTCAACAAAACCATCAAAAGACAAAGTTTTGGGTTTTGAAGCTAAGAGATAGGAAAATACAAAGAGTTGTTAACCTGTCTACCAAGAGTTATAATCAGTTATAATTAGTAAAATGTTTACTTACCTCGAATACTATAAATTAAAGTAGCAGGGCCAAAGTCCGTTTGATTGTAGTGGGAGGGGATCTTGGTTAATTCTTTATTCAATGGGGACTTCTAATTTTGAATAAAGGGTAGTAGTGAATTGAATTTGTTTAATTGCTACTTTTGATAAACATTATATTGAATCTTGCTTTACTTTTTATTGTAGTTATCATGTCTGGTGCAAACAACTCTACTTTTAACTTGCGCCCTCTAATTGAAAAAGACAAACTGAATGCTACCAACTTCCTACAATGGCAAATGGCTGTGAGAATTGTTCTCAGAGCGGAAGGAAAAGAAAGTGTTCTTGACAATCCTCTACCTGAACCCTTGCCAGAAAATGCTACTGCAGCTCAAAAGCGAGCTAGACAAACTCTAGAGGATAACTCCTTGCAAGTAACATGCTTGATGCTTGCTTGCATGGAACCAGAGTATCAAAAACGTTTTGATGGTCTGGATGCCTACAGCATAATCCAGCAACTGAAAACTTTGTTTCAGAAAAATGCTAGATTGGAGAGATTTGAAGCAAACTGCAAACTTCTGGATTCCAAGTTGGAAGAGGGGAAGCCCGTTGGTCCGCATGTGTTCGATTTGATTGGACATTTTCAGACCATGGAGAAATTGGGTTTCCCTTATCCTAAGGACCTGGCAACTGACATAGTCATCAGATCCTTGCCTGAAGATTTTCATAACTTTAAGTTGAACTTCTACATGCAAGGAGGGGAGGCTACCCTGCAAGAGTTGCATGGTTCACTAATTCAGGCTGAGAGAAACTTACCAAGTAAACCTAAACATAAGGATGTTCTAATGGTTAGTAAAGGTAAGCAGTTCAAGAAGAAAGGGGCTCCCATGAAGAAGAACAAGGGCAAGGTAGTTGCCAATGAGAACTCTTCAACCAAGCCAAAGGCCACTCCCAAGGCTAAGGTAGCTGCTCAACATGAGTGCTACCACTGCCACAAGATTGGTCATTGGAAGAGGAACTGCCCCAAATATCTGGAGGATAAGAAGACTGGTGCTTTAACTTCAGGTATCTATGTCATAGAAGTTAATTTAGCTACAACTGCTTCTTGGGTATTTGATACCGCTTGTGGATCTCACATTATTGGTAATGTGCAGGGACTAAAAAGAAGTAGGAGCTTGAGCAAAGGCGAAGTGGATCTCCGAGTAGGCAATGGAGCAAGAGTTGCTGCTTTAGCTGTAGGAGATTATAGTTTACGCTTGCCTTCTGGTTTAATATTAGAACTTTATAATTGTTATTACGTTCCAGTTATTACCAAGAACATAATTTCTATTCCGATTTTGGATTCGGAAGGTTTTTCATTTCAAATTATGAATAATTGTTGTTCAGCATATTTGAATGGTATGTTCTATGTCTCTGCTAAATTATCAAATGGTTTGTATGTACTAGACTTACAAAACCATATCTATCACATAGAAAACAAGAAACACAAACCAAATGATTTGAACCCTACTTACCTATGGCATTGTCGATTAGGCCACATAAGCTCAAAGCGCATAGAGAAACTTCATAAGGATGGAATTCTCAAATCATTTGATTTTGAATCATTTGAAGTATGTGAGTTTTGCTTAATGGGGAAAATGACAAAATCTCCTTTCACGGGCTCAAGTGAAAGGGCCAATGATCTTTTAGCCCTCATACATACTGATGTGTGCGGACCTATGAGTACTTTGGCTAGGGGAGGGTACGGGTATTTCATTACTTTTACTGATGATGTGAGCAGATTTGGATATGTTTACCTCATGCGACATAAGTCGGAATCCTTTGAAAAGTTCAAGGAATTCCAAAATGAAGTACAAAACCAACTTGGAAAGAAAATTAAAGCATTGCGATCCGATCGTGGTGGTGAATATTTATCTCAAGAGTTTGGTGATCATTTGAAAGATTGTGGAATACTTTCGCAATTGACTCCACCAGGGACACCACAATTGAATGGGGTTTCCGAAAGAAGGAACCGAACTCTATTAGATATGGTTCGGTCCATGATGAGTCTTGCTAACCTTCCTGCCTCATTTTGGGGATTTGCGCTTGAAACAGCGGCATTCACACTCAACAGAGCTCCGTCCAAAGCAGTAGAAAAGACACCATATGGGATGTGGACTGGAAAAGTTCTAAAATTGTCTTTTCTAAGGACATGGGGTTGTGAAGTTTATGTAAAATGTTTACTTTCTGATAAGCTTTCACCCAAGTCCGATAAGTGTCTTTTTGTGGGTTACCCAAAACAGACTAAGGGATACTACTTCTACAACCAAAGCGAAAACAAAGTGTTTGTTGCTCGCGATGGTGTCTTTCTGTTAGACAAAGACCTAGTCAATCAAAAATCACCTCCATGAGTAATGTACAGGTTGGTCAAGTAACACTGAATATTGATGGCAAACGCAATATCCTTTCTGAATAAAGTAGTTACTAGAAATAACCAAACCGTGCACACCGTCACCATAGTTGCATGCTCAGAAAGAAAATCTTCGCTTTTGCACCAGTTACTATTTTCCTGTATTTAAGTGATTCCTACAGTTACACCACTCAATATTGATCACACTTCAGTCACCGTCTGCACAGGTTAAAATACATATAATTTTACCCCTAAGGCCCTAACAAGTCAAGATTAGTAAGCTTCTTCCCGAATTCCCCGATGAAATACATTTTTAATGAAGCGAAAGACTGCATACGAAAGAATAAATTAAGGTAATACTAACTACTAAAAGAAGCATTACTACTATAGTACTACAAGAATTTCTTTCGGGTAAATAAATCTTAGATAAGTTGGCCGAAGTGTAAGACATGAATAATGGCTGACACTGAAATACAACCACAATCTGGACTCTCTGCATTCTGGGGTGGGGTAAGAAGAAGTAGAAGCGTGCAGGAAAAAGCAGCAACAAGCTGCACAACCAAAAGCCTAAAACCAGAACCAAAAACAACTTCCAAAAGCATGAAACCAGAACCAAAAACTAGCTAACAGGCCACTGAACAAGCATGAACAAGCTACACAAACAAAAGAGAGACACAAGCCATAAAAAAAGGCTCTAATCTATTAGAAACTTGAAGACTGCAAGTGTTAACAGACTGCAACTGAAACTGAAACAACAACACAGAGCTAATCATATGAGTGTCGATTACTACCCTCCAAGCTCCTACAAACCAGAACTACAATCAAAACCAAGCCAACTCAAACCTGTTGCCAAAAGGCTGAAACTAGAAGCAAAAACTACCCAACAGCCTACAAAAAAAGTTGCACCAGGTAGCGCAGACAAAACACAAACAACTCCATACTTATTCAGCTATAGATAGAAACAAAGTTATAAAATTTTATTACCAAAGTTATAAGAAAGTAAAAAGCTTCAAACTTTCCCACGCATTTCGAATAAGGCTAAATATTGTACAGATAATGAATCTGCAGTCGCTAAATTTCCAATTCAGGCCTGTAAAATTCAACTATCATGGCATTTGCACATTTATTTACAACAAAGATGCAAAGTATACCAGCAAACATTAATCAATACCGGAAAGCAGCAAAAACCACCGTCACTCAGCCCGAACTCTAATGGAACAGACTAGTTGAATGAGAAAACTATACCAGCACAAAAGTTCCTAAAAATTAAAACTTTCATACGCAAAAATTACATGGAAACCCCATAATAATAACCTTGAACTAAAATTGCACATACTCCGAATTAATTATCCAACACCACAATCATTTGTGCTCAATACAAAGCCACATAATTAATATATCCAAGAATCCAACAGTACAAGAAAGTTCGTTATATGATAAATTGATAACTACTGCATGTGGATGTTAAGTAAAATAATTACGGATAGATGCGAGCGTGAGTAACATCATATGCCCACCAGGCCACCACACACGCTATGGACATTAGCGTTTTTAAAGAACAAACACCTTGCTAATGAAAATTTTGTAATATAACATGAGATTACACTAAATATGTCCCACAACAACGCGCTACATTAAACACCACATGAGAACAGTTAATTCATAGCAAGCAACCAGAATTCATATAATCTGAACAAAATTACCAAACCTGGACAAAACTACAATGCTTGGGCAAACAAAGGGGCATACTAGCATTTTGCAAAGTCGTTGCATAAAAAAGGCAAGCCACGTCACCTTAAACACTTGATGGTGGTGTGAGTGCACACCATTATATACTAAGATGGACAGTAAAGATCGCTAAAAGTACATCCGTGCGTCTACAAAGAGTCTACGTACAAGGGGGTGGTAATATCATTGTAAATCAACGACGAGAACACAAGTTAACTACTAGTAGCACATCAATGAAACAAGGTAGTGAAAAAAAATAATACTAAATCGAAACTATCAGTAGAAAAAAACCAAAATATCATTTACAATATAGTAATACTTGAGATTTACCAAAAAGGTCAGCAAACTTAAGGTTAAACCATGAAAGATTTTCATCAACTACTTTATCATCGCTAGACCTAGACTTCTGTACCTGAGAGTGACAATGAGGATGCATAGCATGAGAAACGAAAATATACAAGTACAAATGTATTCCCATTCCCACTCGTCTGCAGTTATTAGTGGAAATGCCAATATGCACTGAGCAGAAAAAGAATCATGGCCAAAGAAAATGAATTAAAAGTACAGAGTATCAAACTATGTGACATCTCAGCAACATACACCTTTGAGGAGGAGGAAGCATTGGGGGCATCATGAACCCTTGAGGCCCAAAAAACTCTGGAGGAATAAAGTTTCCGAAAGTCATATCCATACAGCCATACCATACCCCATGTTATATGGCACATTACCACCAAAAGGACCCATAAATCCAGTAACATCCATCCATACTGGCCTGCATACTCATTCATTTTATACCTGAAGCTACAAGTTACCAATTTCATTCCTAATATTAGAAAACAACACAAGAAACAGAGTATACATAGCGAAAAAACCCTCAAACCAACTTCCCAAGAAGTTTAAGAAAGGAAAAAGAATTAAAATAAACATGTACCATTTACAGGCAAAGAACCATTCCTCCTTTTCTTTTTCTTCTCTGAAAAACACGGAAAAATAATAATTGATTAGGATAGCAGGCAACACTTAGCAAACAGGTTAAAACTATTAAAGTGAATGAACTTATGAATATCACAATTAACCAAGAATACATAATCGTCAGATCATAAGGAATGCCTTTCAATCTCAAATACAAACTTAATAACTCGGTTGTTTTAATTTCAGCAACCATTGGATTTCTGCAAATATACCTATTCAATCGATCATTTAGGTGGAATCGATAAGGAACGAAAACCAAAAAAAACTGAATCTTTGCTCTAGATCGCAACATTGAACAAGAAATCGAAATAAACAACAATCCAATCCGATTAATAAAAGAAGCAAAAACGAAATTCGAAAATCAAACCCATCAATCAAAAAACCGAAAAATTGATCAAATTGCGAAAAATCGAAGTAAGAATTAAGAATAAAATAGGAACAGAAAGTATCTGAGAGAGAAAGTGACAGAGAGTTATCATTCACCGTAATCACCGATCAAATGATAGAGGAAACCCCCATAAACGACGACATCGAAACCCCAAGAGAGAAGAGGGGAAGCTAGAGATAGGAATATACGGTTCTAGAAATAATTTCCGGTCACCTGAGAAGGAGGAGAGAGGGTGCGAGATGGTTTGCAGGAGCTAGCTGTGAGAGACGTACCGTTTTTTTTTAGTTCCTAGGATAAAGGGCTGCGTTTGTTTGGAGGCAAAATTTCAGATTTTAATTAATTTTTTTTTCTAATTTTTTTTTGTTCTTAAGGGTTGCACTTGTTTGATAAGGGCAACCTTTGATGAGCAACCTATAAGGATTTTTCCTCTAGTGTTGGAATCATTTTATTCACACCTACCGGAACACATATTTTGAATAAAATGCTTAATAATTGATAAATTATGCATGTATGCTAGAATTTAAGTTTATTAAGAGAAACAGTGAATGGTTATTTATTCGTTTATTCTTTTTGAATTGTAGTTTTTATATATGGCAAACAACAATTCAATCAACATTCGATCAATTCTCGAAAAGGAGAAGTTGAACGGGAAAAACTTCCTTGACTGGCAAAGGAACTGGAGAATAGTTCTTATGCAGGAAGAAAAGGAGTATGTTCTGGAAGAGGCGGTGCCCGAAGCCACAGGCGACGGGGTCACTCAGGCAGCCCTCAATCTTTGGATTGATGCCAACAAGGATGTAAAATGTCTAATGCTTGCTACCATGAGTGCAAATCTACAGAAAATGTTCATCAACTCAGATGCTTTCACAATCATCAGTGAGTTAAAGAACATGTTCTAAGATCTGGCTCGAGTCGAAAGATTCGAGACTCATAGGCAAATTCTTGAGACTAAGCTTAATAAAGGCGAGCCCGTAAGTCCACATGTTCTCAAAATGATTGGACTCATTGAGAATATGAGTCGGCTAGATCAGTAATTCTCTCAGGAAATGGTTGTAGATGTTAGGTTATGATACATATGACAATACATAAATCATGCGGAAAAACCATAAAGCCAGGAAAGCATATTATTTACACATAATCATTTAGCATAGTATAGATGCATACACTTTGTAGTGTGCCTTCCCTAGCTGCGCCCGAACCGAACAAGAACAAGTCTTTAGGACTCCAAGTGTCGTCCCTGCGTAGATAGTCCACAGTACGTCCGGATCCGCCTCAAGATTGATCAACTAGAATCGCCCTTAAGGTGCTTAGGAATTTCGGTTATTATTGTGCAAGAGTGTGGCTGAATTTTCTTTCAAAAACTTACCCTTTGAATACTTCAATCGTTCGTATAAATTATGACCTTAGGCCCTTATTTATAGAGGTTTGGAAAGGGAACTGGAATCCTAGTAGGATACGATTTAATTAAACTTAGAATCCTACAAGGACTCTATTTAATTAAATAATCCTAATAGGAATAGGAATTTAATCATCAAACAAATCCTATACAATTTAGGTTTCGTATGTGAACACAAACTCTACACGAGCATGACCCACGAGCGTGCAGGCCATGCCCGCGCACAGCCCACACGGCTGCTCGGCCCACGCGAGCCGCAAGCCCACGCGAGCAGCAGCACAGCTCGCAGCCCATTGCTGCGCGCGCTGTGCGCGCTGCCACGGCCTGCTGGGCCTGGCCTTGCGCTGGGCCTGGCGTGGCCTTGGCTGTTCGTGTGGCGCGCTTGGCTTGCTGGGCGATGGCCTCACTTCGTGCTGGGCCTTCGTCCGGCAGGCCTCGTCCGATGCTTATTCGTACGATACGCTTCCGATAAAATTCCCGGTTTTCGGAATTCATTTCCGATACGAACAATATTTAATATTTCCGATTCCGGAATTAATTTCCGTTTCGAACAAATATTTAATATTTCCGTTTCCGGAATTATTTTCCGATTCCGATAATATTTCCGATTCTGACAATATTTCCGTTTCCGGCAATATTTCCGATTCCGGCAATATTTCCATTTCCGATAATATTTTCCGATACGTACCATGTTTCCTTTTCCGGCAACATCTACGACTTGGATAATATTTATATTTCCGATACGATTCATATTTCCGTTTCCGGCAATATCATCGTTTCCGGAGTATTCATTTCTTGCTTGTGACGATCTCAGCTCCCACTGACACCAAGATCCGTCGATTCCGAATATCCATAGATAGAGTATTTAATGCCATTAAATACTTGATCCGTTTACGTACTATTTGTGTGACCCTACGGGTTCAGTCAAGAGTAAGCTGTGGATTAATATCATTAATTCCACTTGAACTGAAGCGGACTCTAGCCAGGCATTCAGCTCACTTGATCTCACTGAATTATTAACTTGTTAATTAATACTGAACTGCACTTATTAGACTTAACATAGAATGCATACTTGGACCAAGGGCATTATTTCCTTCAGTCCCCCACTTGTCCTTAGGGACAAGTGTGCATTTCCTAATTCCTTTGTCACTCGATGCTTGCTCTTGAACATAAGGTAAGAGTTGTCATCCTTATTATGTCCAGAGGTGTTCCTCGGTTTCAGAGTTCAACTGATCAAATAAACAGATAATCATAGCCTATGATTCATCCGAGCACGGCCATTCATTTCACAGTTTCTAGCTCTCCGAGTGGCCTTGTACAACTTTTAAGCATCTCATCCCGATTTATGGGAGTACAATCCCAATCTTGTGATCTTGAGATTAGACTTCGTTTGATAGGTGATTACCTGAGCGTTGCCTTTATAGCCTCCTTTTACGGTGCGACGGTTGGTTAACGTCAAAGCAACCAGTTCTCAAACAAGTAATCTCAAATCACTCAGGTATTGAGGATTTAGTGTCTAATAAAATTAATGAAATTTACTTATGACAGATTCTCATCTCTTACAGTAAAGTTTCATAGGTCTTGTCCGATACTAGTCTTCCCAAAGTAAGTATCTATGCAAATGATTATGACATTGCCATGTCCACATAGTTCAAGAAACAGAACTACTAGTCATCTTGCATTCTAATCGTCTAACGTTTTCTATGCGTCCAATTTTATAGAAAACTCCGACTAGGGACCATTTTCAAACTTTGACATTCAAGTTCACTTGATAGACATTTCTTAGTCACAGGACTGGTCCTGACAGTCTATCTTGAATATATCGTCAAATTTGAAGGGACTCATCATTTAATACTAAACCAAGATTAAATGGAATATGAAAATACATTTCATATATGATAAATGTTCAACCCCATTGTTTTACAACCATGGGCCTCAAACCCATCTTTAAAACAGTTCATGGAATTCAAAGCTATGCTTGATTTCCAGTGCTACAACGTGAGTGTTGCTTCTCACTTGTTGCATAGGTTTAGTTATCACGCTTTGCCAATCTTAACATCCTTTTCATCGAATGTTCTTCGAGATATGATGATAAGAACTTTTGAGTATGTTTATTTTGTGATCTAGTCTTTCTTGCTACATTAGTGGTTCTACGCATTTTGCAATGAAGAACCATTAAGTCAACATACATGTGATCTTCCCAAGTTCAATGAAGAACTCATATAAACAACTCTATTTTATTGCTTCTTAGGCAATAATTACTTTTACTTCAACTGTATAGGTTGCTAGTGATGCTTTGTTTGGATCTACTTATCCAAGCAGTTCACAGATATGTGGAAGACTCTCCAACTATATCTTAGAACATAGAAATTATTATTTTAATTTCCCACGCAACAACTCATGGTCTTCAATCCATGTTGCCATTTCAAAACACGATGCTCTTTAGCTCGTCCTTGTCAATGGTTAACTCCAAAGGGTCTTGCTTGATCCTTTGCCAGTGTTTATGCGTGTAGCATCAATATTTATCATATCTTTATTTCCTTGAATCAAGAACTATTCCTATGTACCTTTTCAAGTACCATAAGTGTTCTTGATCTCAATCTAGTTGATCTTCACTTAGATCAATAGAGATTGGTATATGTTCGTCATGCCTAAAGTCATACGATACGTTTTTGGCGATCCTCATATTATATTATATACATGATAAATTCTTTTGCAGAATAATTCCCAATTGAATTCTATTCATGTAACTTTAGCTCATTCAGTTACAGTAGATACTGAATCCAACTAAATTCTTTGACATATAATATAGGTGAAGAATCTCATTAGATTCTTTGATGTTTAACTTAGTAAATGCTTATACATAGTTCAAACATTCATTACTTAGATTTATTCATATGGATCGAATATCTCCAATGGAGTCTTTCGTGTTTGATTTAGTAAATGCCATTACTAAACAATATCATAAGATCTTTGTAAATAGATCTTAATACCCAGTATGTACTAAGTTTCGCCTTGGTCCATCATTGATGAATAATTTCAAACCTAAGTCATTAGCATTTGAATGTTATTTCACAATAGAGAGATATGTGTGTGATACACATAGGACCAATTAAGTTTTATGTACTCCCACTAAACTTCTTATAAATCTATAAGAATCATGTACATTTTATGAAACTAAAATACTTATTAGCTTCACTAAAATACATTTCTAATTCCCAATTGCTTGCTTAAATCTGTACTTAGATTTTATAAACTAGCTTTTCTTTTCAAGCATTTATTTGGATCCACAAATCCTATGACATACCATGTACATAGTTTCTTCCAACATTTGACTGAGGAAGATGTTTTGTCATCCAATTGCCATATGTACAAATATGCAATCATTGCTTGAATTATAGACTTAAGCATTACGATTTTGCATGAGGTTTAAACACAATCCACATCGTGAATTTGCTTGTAACCTTTAGCAACTAATCTAGCTTTGTGTGTGAACACAATTTCATGTTTGATGGTTTTTATCCTTAAAACAAACTTTGCAACCAATAGGTGTGAAACTATTCTTGCAAATCAACAAATTTTCAATTTTGTCATCAAAACATTGAGTATGTTTTATGGCCTCTAACCATTTAAAACATTTAAGTCTATATATGGCCTCTAACCATTTTAGGGAATCTGGGTTTCGTCATAGCTTTCTTACAAGTCACAAACTCATTAATCTACATGATAATAGTTTGACTGCAAGTTGTAGGTTTCTTCACTATCTAATAGAAGAATTGCATAGTTTCAGTGACCTGAACTCTATGCCTACAAGGGTATAGAACATCAAACAACAGAATATCAATAGCCACTTAAAAGTCCTTTGAATATTCTGTTCTCCTTGAAGCACTTGTAAAGTCTTCTAAGAGATGTCTATTCTTTAAAGCCACTTCTAAAGTCCTTAAAGAATACATGTTCGGGTTTTCTAATGAACTTCGAAAAGCCTCCTGAATGTCCGTTTATGTTTGTTGTTTCCCTCGAAGACTTTCGAGGTCTATTTTCTCCCACTTGTCATTTTGGAAACAAATCTCCAAAAGGACATTATTTCGAGCAAACAAACATTATGTTCTCAAAAATTCGTGGTAGAAACAATACCCTTGTGTCTCATTTGAATAAATCACAATGAAACATATATCTATACTTGGGCCTTAGTTTGTTGAATAACAAACACTAAGCTCCCACTGAGTTTAGCAACTCTCTAGATATATATTATGAAAAGATATTCTGAAATTACTTTTCAATAGCTTTGACGAATTTGGTTTAGTTTGGTGGTAGTTGAGCATTTTGTTTTAGAAATTATAGGAAAAGTCCTTATGATTCATCATTAATCGAATCAAGTACTAATTGACTTCGATTATTCCAACTAAGATATGCCATATCTTATGGACCTAGATTGTGAAATTACAACACACAACCATTGATGATCATATTTGGTCTCAAGTAATAATCAACATGATCTAACCTAGATCTTTATGATTTCTTGCCAAGTGGATTTTATACTTCTGAATCTTGGAACTACCCAAACAGATTCAACTTATATCACATTTTGAGTCAATAAACCTATATTCACTCAAATCCATGTGAAATAATAAAGTCATAAAATCTTTCTTTAGCTTTGAACTCTATTGTCTAGGCGTTCTAACAATAGTTCATATCTTTTGTTACTTTCAACAAGTAAGACTAGCTTGTCTTGAATTGATCTAGAAATCAATCAACTTTCAAAAGTCCATCAAAATAGAGCTTATGAATGTTAACTTGTTGATATGGTCTAAGCAACAATGCTAAAGGTTAGTGGAACTCAAATCAAGAGATTGATTTGAACCTAGTAAAGTTCTTATTGTTAAAGAGTTGTTTGTTTTAATCAAGCATATTGACTCAACCCGTAAATGACCATTTCATTCAAATAAACACACAAACATTTGTTTTTGTTTTTCTTGAATGTGAGTCTTTCTGTGTTTGAAGCAGAAATTTAGGTATGCTGATTATGGAACAAAATAGCCATTAAGTTCCAGCCTTTGAAAGGACTTAAAACAAACTAGATGACCCTACAACTAATGTAGCATTTCCATGCTTCATTTCCCACTTGTAGGTCATTAGTGTATCCTAGCTTCCATCGTTTGAGTTATTACCGAAGTAAGAACCTCAAGCGGTATATGATACCAAGGAAGTTTGATTGCTAGGTCACTGTTCTTTAAACATTTACTTTTAGGTAGAAACGGAATTGTAAATTCCTTTCATTTGTTCCTTGTTTTCCTATTTCTTGTACCCTTTCTTATAGTTTTAAGAATTGAATTCTCTAGTGTTGACTTTTATACTTTGTTAGACATGTCCAATGTCACTCCAACAAAGTTCTTACCATTTATGTTGAATATTCTGTTTCAACTAGATGATCTTACCAGAAGCTTCTAAAGTTCTCTAAGCATCGATCTATTCGAATGTCTAGGGTCTAGACTCATTCGAGAATTAAATGGACAAAGATATTAGGTTGTTAACCATTGGTAAAGCTGAGTGTTTAAACTCAATGCATTATGATCTCAAAACTACATTGTACTTTGAATTCACAAGCACCAATCGGTTTGCCATTCGACTTTGATACTCGAAAACAACCATAAAAGTCGCTAAAAGAAACGTACATTTTAAATCGCTCATTTTCTCTCATTTCCGTGAATTGTTCTTGGATTCACTACCAATCAAGGAAATTTACTGTTACCTTTCTAAAAGGATTTATTGCAGTGCAAGATATTTAATTATAAACAATAATTAAAACATACATTGAAGCATGCAAAGTCTAAACATTTATCATGAATAATAACTTGAAAATGAAAGCAATCATGCAATTTAAACAAGTCATTAGCATTTTATTCGAATTATGTGTTCCGGCAGGTGTGAATAAAATGATTCCAAGATCCTAAAACCATTGAAGAATTAAGCACAGTTTGTCGACTCAATTCTAAAACATTTTAGGTAAGCAAAAGCTTTTTGCTAATAGTCTAGAAACTATTCTTGGTTGATAGGTACGTCTAAGAACTTATTAGGTAAACCTATCGATTTTGCCACGACATAAAAGGACTCCTTACTTATATCGTTGAGTTTCACCAAAACTAAGATGTACTCACAATTATTTGTGTACCTTGCCCCTTTAGGACCAATAAGTAACACCTCGCTGAGCGAAAACTATTACTAGATTGATGTAAAGGATATCCAAGCAAGTGTATATTTTGGCATGGCACCTTTTAACTCAATTTTTAAGTTTGTAACTTAAGGCTCTTACTATGTTGGTTAGATTTTAAGTGAACTAAAATCCTTAATCATGCAACATAATCAAGCTTTGATCTCATGCATTTTAAGACATATTTAAAAGCAATAAATAACTTAAAACATGCATAAGATAAAGGTGATCTAGTATGGCCCGACTTCATCTTGAAGCTTTAACTTCAAAGTCCGTCTTGAAAATCTCCATGGGAGGCACCATTTTCTTCAAATAGGATAAGCTATAATTAAAACTAATTACAACTATTTGATGGTACGCAGACCATATTTGAATTGAAAAACAACTTTGGTACTTTAGACCAATTACATTCAAATTAATGGTACGCAGACCATATTTTCTATCCTATTTAGGCCATACTAGTCACTTCATAACCTGCAAAACAGTACATATACAATATATACCATTCACCCATTCATTATCATGAATGGCCCACATAGCTGGTTAGTAAAACACATTATGCATCACATAAACATTTGCAGCAATTAATCAAGGGCACCAATAATCTACAAATTATTCAGTCCTTATTAATTCTAATCAAGTTGTTTTAACCTTAAGGATTTGTAGACCTAATCAAGAGTATATGACTAAAAGGGCTCCCACTTAAACCAATAAATTCATATGCTTTACTAATTTTAAACATAAAAATGTATTTCTAGTCTAACCGGAAACGTACAAATTTAATTAAAATTTAAAGCTCATATAAATTTATAATTGAATCCATAAATTTAATTTAATTTCAATCGTATTTAAATTAATTCATGATTTTAATTTTAGTAAAATAATTAGAATAAATAAAATTTTTTATAATTACAATATTCAAAATTAAAATCCAAGAAAATAATTTAAATTATTAATTTTAAAATTAATTAAAATTACGTAAACTGAAAATTTCAAATTAAAATTTCAAAACGATCTAATCGCAACGCAACAATCCCACGCAACGCACGCCCATGGGCCACACGCACACAGCCATCGCTGGCCATGTGCGCGCAGCCCATGCGCTGCGTCGCATTGCTGCTGCTCACCATCGCAAGGCATCAATCCAACACGCGAGCTGGTGCTCGCTGCGCGCGCCAGCGCTCGATGTACGCGAGCCATCGCTCGCTGCGCGCCCCAGCGCTCCTGCCTTTCCCGCACGCGAGCTTGCGCTCATCGCACGAGGCAGCAGTATGCGAGCTGGCGCTCGCTGCGCGCGAGCCATCGACGTTGTGCGTAGCGCTCGTGGCACGCGAGATTGCGCTCGCTGCGCGCGAGGCTCCGCATGCTTGCGCGAGGCAGTGCGCGCTGTGGCGCAGCACGCTTGCTGCCCACACGCGACTGCTCGTGCCTTGCTCTCGCCCCTGCCCACACGCCCATTGCTCACAGCCCACGACACAAGGCAGGGCTGCTGCCTTGTGCTCGTGCACCATGCCCTTGCTCGCTGCATTCGTACCGCATGGGCGACGAGCTCCCTTGCTTGTCGTCGCATGCCCGCACTATACAACACCCCTTAAGGGTAACACGTAGCGTCCATTGCTTTGTGCGTGCAAGTTATATGAGCGAGTCGCATAAAGATTATAAATTTATATTCAAAATTAATGACAAATTAATAAATAATATTAATTTCATAATTTTAGGGCGAAAAATCGAAAATTTACTATTTAATTGATTTCCGATTAACATGGATTCAAGTCTAGGTCATAAAAATTTAAAATTTAACACAAATTTACAATTTTTATGGTGGTTTTTAATCATAGGTATCTAATTAAATTATAACTAATTATGAAAATCAAATTAATTCTAAATTATTCCAATTTTCAACAAATTAATCATAATTACAAATTAGATTGCATAATTAACAAGGCTAGGCATTCAAACTTGTTAAACATATACAGTAGGTCAATCAAAAATTCAAGATTTATCAACAAGAATCGCAAATATTTAATTTAACATCTTAAATTTACGAAATTTTGCATTCGAAAAACTAAAACCTCCGAAAAGTCATAGTTAGGCTTCGAATTTGAGAATTCTGGGTTCGGCCGAAAAATTTTAGAATGCCTTTTACATTCGGAATTGACACAAAAATCACTCGATTTGGATGAGTAACGAAGAAACTGCCGAAAAACTGCGTACGTATAATTAAATAAACGCAATTTGCAATTAATTAACAATTACGAAAATTAATCACCCCTTTTAATTCTTGCAAATTTGTAATATTTAACCATGTTCATGCAATTTAGATTATGAAAATAATAAGAGGCTCGTGATACCACTGTTAGGTTATGATACATATGACAATACATAAATCATGCGGAAAAACCATAAAGCCAGGAAAGCATATTATTTACAGATAATCATTTAGCATAGTATAGATGCATACACTTTGTAGCGTGCCTTCCCTAGCTGCGCCCGAACCGAACAAGAACAAGTCTTTAGGACTCCAAGTGTCGTCCCTCCGTAGATAGTCCACAGTACGTCCGGATCCGCCTCAAGATTGACCAACTAGAATCGCCCTTAAGGTGCTTAGGAATTTCGGTTATTATTGTGCAAGAGTGTGGCTGAATTTTCTTTCAAAAACTTACCCTTTGAATACTTCAATCGTTCGTATAAATTATGACCCTAGGCCCTTATTTATAGAGGTTTGGAAAGGGAACTGGAATCCTAGTAGGATACGATTTAATTAAACTTAGATTCCTACAAGGACTCTATTTAATTAAATAATCCTAATAGGAATAGGAATTTAATCATCAAACAAATCCTATACAATTTAGGTTTCGTATGTGAACACAAACTCTACACGAGCATGACCCACGAGCGTGCAGGCCATGCCCGCGCACAGCCCACACGGCTGCTCGGCCCACGCGAGCCGCAAGCCCACGCGAGCAGCAGCACAGCTCGCAGCCCATTGCTGCGCGCACTGTGCGCGCTGCCACGGCCTGCTGGGCCTGGCCTTGCGCTGGGCCTGGCGTGGCCTTGGCTGTTCGTGTGGCGCGCATGGCTTGCTGGGCGATGGCCTGGCTTCGTGCTGGGCCTTCGTCCGGCAGGCCTCGTCCGATGCTTATTCGTACGATACTCTTCCGATAAAATTCCCGGTTTTCGGAATTCATTTCCGATACGAACAATATTTAATATTTCCAATTCCGGAATTAATTTCCGTTTCGAACAAATATTTAATATTTCCGTTTCCGGAATTATTTTCCGATTCCGATAATATTTCCGATTCTGACAATATTTCCGTTTCCGGCAATATTTTCGATTCCGGCAATATTTCCATTTCCGATTATATTTTCCGATACGTACCATGTTTCCGTTTCCGGCAACATCTACGACTTGGATAATATTTATATTTCCGATACGATCCATATTTCCGTTTCCGGCAATATCATCGTTTCCGGAGTATTCATTTCTTGCTTGTGACGATCTCAGCTCCCACTTAAACCAAGATCCGTCGATTCCGAATATCCATAGATAGAGTATTTAATTCCATTAAATACTTGATCCGTTTACGTACTATTTGTGTGACCCTACGGGTTCAGTCAAGAAAAAGCTGTAGATTAATATCATTCATTCCACTTGAACTGAAGTGGCCTCTAGCTAGGCATTCAGCTCACTTGATCTCACTGAATTATTAACTTGTTAATTAATACTGAACCGCACTTATTAGACTTAACATAGAATGCATACTTGGACCAAGGGCATTATTTCCTTCAGTAGACACCATCCTCTATTCTCTTCATTGCGGGTATGATTAGTTCAAGCTAAACTACAATATGAATAGTCTGGACAAAACGCTCACTAAGCTTCACGGTATGCTGAAGACCGCTGAAAAGAAATGCTAAGAAAGGTGGCAAGAAGGCCAGCCCGACTAAGAAATCTGGTGGCACCAAGTCTGAAAAGAAGAAGGTGAGCCAACTCACTTCTGAATCTGAATGCTTCTACAGCAAGAAGAAGGGGCATTGGAAGAGAGATTGCTTGAAGCTTAAGGAAGATCAGAAGAACGGAACAGTCGTTCCATCTTCAGGTATTTTCGTTATAGACTGTATACTTGCTAATTCAACTTCTTGGATATTAGATACAGGTTATGGCTCACACTTATGTTCCAATTCGCAGGGACTAAGAAGAAGTAGAAGGTTAAGCAAGGGTGAAGTCGACCTACCAGTGAGAAATGGAGCACGGATTGCTGCATTAGCTGTAGGAACTTATTATTTGTCATTGCTCTATGGGATAGTTTTGGAACTGGAAGAGTGTTTCCATGTTCTAAGTCTTACTAAAAACATCATTTTTGTTTCTTGCTTAGATGCTAAGGGATTTTCCTTTTAAATAAAAGACAATAGTTGCTCGTTTTATTTTAAAGAGATGTTTTATGAATCTGCTAGATTAGTCAATGGAATTTATTAATTAGATCACGACAAACAAGTTTATAACATAAATACCAAAAAGGCCAAAAAGAATGATTCAGATCTCACCTATCTGTGGCATTGTCGATTAGGCCATATAAACATAAAGCGCAGAGAAAGACTTCAAAAGGAAGGAATTCTAGAACCATTTGACTTAGAGGATTATGGTAAGTGCGAATCATGTTTACTTGGCAAAATGACAAAGCAACCTTTCTCTAAAGTTGGAGAAAGAGCAACTGAACTATTGGGTTTAATCCATACAGATGTATGTGGACCAATGAGTACAAATGCTAGAGGTGGTTTCAGCTACTTTATCACTTTCACTGATGACTTCAGTAGATATGGTTATGTCTACTTAATGAAGCATAAGTCTGAATCCTTTGACAAATTCAAGGAACTTCAGAGTGAAGTAGAGAATCAATTAGGCAAGAAGATTAAGGCACTGCGGTCTGATAGAGGCGGTGAATATCTGAGCTATAATTTGATGACCATCTGAAAGAATGTGGAATTTTATCAGAATTGACCCCTCCTGGAACACCTCAATGGAACGGTGTGTCGGAACGAAGGAATAGAACCTTGCTAGACATTGTTAGATCAATGATGGGTCAGGCCGAACTTCCAATAGAATTTTGGGGACATGCACTAAACACAGCTGCACTCACTATAAATAGAGCTCCGTCTAAAGTTGTCGAAAAGACTCCGTATGAGTTATGGTTTTGAAAGCCTCCAAATGTGTCTTTTCTTAAGAATTGGGGTTGTGAAGTATACGTCAAACGATTAATTTCAGACAAACTTCAACCAAAATCTGACAAATGTATCCTTGTGGGTTATCCAAAGGAAACAAAGGGGTATTACTTCTACAATACATCTGAGAACAAGGTGTTTGTTGCTCGAGATGGTATCTTTTTGGAAAGAGATCACATTTCCAAAATGACAAGTGGGAGAAAAGTAGATCGCTGAGATATAGATCTCAACCGGAAAGATACTTAGGTATTTTGACGAACGAGAGCTATGAAGTTCTATTACTTGAAAGTGATGAACCTGCGACTTACAAACAAGCTATGACGAGCCCTAGCTCCAAGCAATGGCAAGAAGCCATGCAATTTGAATTAGACTCCATGTCTGAAAACTATGTTTGAGATTTGGTCGATTTTCCAGATGGCTACCAAGCCATAGGAAGCAATTGGGTTTTAAAACTGAAAAAGGACAAGGATGGGAAACTAGAAGTTTTCAAAGCTAGATTGGTTGCAAAAGGTTACAGGCAAGTCCACGGTGTGGATTACGATGAAACCTTTTCACCAGTTGCAATGCTAAAGTCTATTCGGATAATGTTAGCAATTGTTGCATATTACGATTACGAACTATGGCAGATGGATGTCAAAACTGCCTTCTTAAACGGCCTTTTAACAGAAACTGTGTTTATGACACAACCTGAGGGTTTTGATGATCCAAAGAATGCTAAAAAGGTATGCAAGCTTAAGAAATCAATCTACGGGTTGAAGCAAGCATCAAGGAGCTGGAATATACGTTTTGATGAAGCAGTCACCGACTTTGGTTTCATCAAGAACGCAGACGAATCTTGTGTATACAAGAAGGTCAGTGGGAGCAAAATTTCTTTTCTAGTATTATATGTCTACGACATATTACTTATCGGAAATGACATTCCTATGTTGAACTCTGTCAAGGGAAATGTTTTTCGATGAAGGATATAGGAGAAGCACAGTATACACTGGGCATCAAGATTTACAGAGATAGATCTAAAAGGATGATTGGACTTAGTCAAAGCACTTATATCAATAAGGTGCTTGAAAGGTTCAATATGGAAGACTCCAAGCGAGGCTACCTACCCATGTCTCATGGAATGACTCTAAGCAAGACTCAGTGCCCAAAAACACTGGATGAGCGTAGACGAATAAGTAGGATTCCATATGCGTCAATGATTGGTTCAATAATGTATGCTATGATATGTACACGCCCGGATGTTGCGTACGTACTCAGTGCTACGAGCAGATACCAGTCAGACCCAGGAGAGGCACATTGGACTGCTGCCAAGAATATTCTGAAGTACCTGAAAAGGCACAAAGATGATTCCCAGGTCTATGGTGGAGATGATGAATTAATTGTTAAAGGCTATACGGACGCAAGTTTCCAAACCGACAAGGATGATTTCAGATCACAGTCTGGGTTTGTCTTCTGCCTCAACGGAGGTGCAGTAAGCTGGAAAAGAGCTAAGCAAAGCACCATTGCGGATTCTACAACTGAAGCGGAAACTGAAGCGGATTACATTGCTGCACATGAAGCAGCAAAGGAAGCTATTTGGCTAAGGAAGTTCATAGGTGAACTTGGTGTAGTCCCCTATATTAATGGACCAATAGCTCTATATTGTGATAATAACGGAGCTATTGCACAGGCAAAGGAGCCTAGACACCACCAGAGAGTCAAGCATGTACTTCGTAGATTTCACCTTCTACGAGAGTTCGTTGAAAGAAAAGAAGTCGAGATAAGCAAGATTGGAACTGACGACAATATCTCAGATCCATTAACTAAACCTCTGCCGCAAGCGAAGCACAACTCGCACACTTCAGCATATTGGAGAATGGCTTTGATGTCCTTATTTAATGTTTTAAAGTTTTAGAGTTTAATACTTTGTAAACCGTTATTGGTTAACCATTCATATAAATGAATAGAATTCATTTTATCCATTTAATTTATGGTTTATTAATTGATGAGTCCCTTCAATTTGACGATATATTCAAGATTGACTGTCAGGACCAGTCCTGTGACTAAGAAATGTCTATCAAGTGAACTTGAATGTCAAAAGTTGAAAATGGTCCCTGGTCGGAGTTTTCTATAAAGATGGACGCATAGAAAACGCTAGACGACTAGAATGCAAGATGACTAGTAGTTCTGTTTCTTGAACTATGTGGACATGGCAATGTCGCAATCATTTGCATAGATACTTACTTTGGGAAGACTAGTATCGGAAAGACCTATGAAACTTTACTGTAAGAGATGAAAATATGTCATAAGTAAATTTCATTAAAATTATTAGACACTAATCCTCAATGCCTGATTGATTTGAGATTACTTGTTTGAGAACTGGATACTTTGACGTTGTCAACCGTCGCACCGTAAAAGGAGGCTATAACGGCAACGCTCGGGTAATCACCTATCAAACGAAGTCTAATCTCAAGATCGCAAGATTGGGATTGTCCTCCCATAAATTGGGATGAGATGCTGAAAGTTGTACAAGGCCACTCGGAGAGCTAGAAACTGTAAAATGCATGGTCGTGCTCAGATGAATCATAGGCTATGATTACCTGTTTATTTGATGAGTTGGACTCTGAAACCGAGAAATACCTCTGGAAATAATAAGGATGACAACTCTTACCTTATGTTCATGAGCAAGCATCAAGCGACAAAGGAATTAGGAAATGCACACTTGTCCCTAAGGACAAGTGGGAGACTAAAGGAAATAATGCCCTTGGTCCAAGTATGCATTCAATGCTAAGTCTAATAAATGCGGTTCAATATTAATTAATTATACAAGTTAATAATTCAGTGAGATCAAGTGAACTGTATGCCTAGCTAGAGGCCGCTTCAGTTCAAGTGGAATTAATAATATTAATCCACAACTTACTCTTGACTGAACCCGTAGGGTCACACAAATAGTACGTGAACGGATCAAGTATTTAAGTGAATTAGATACTACATTTATGGATATTCGGAATCGACGGATCTCGGTTCCAGTGGGAGCTGAAATCGTCAAAAGGCAAATTATGAATACTCCAGAAACGATGATATTGCCGGAAACGGAAATATGGATCGTATCGGAAATATAAATATTATCCAAGTCGTAGATGTTGCCGGAAACGGAAACATGGTACGTATCGGAAAATGTTACCGGAAATGGAAATATTGCCGGAATCGGAAATATTGCCGGAAACGGAAATATTGTCGGAATCGGAAATATTATCGGAATCGGAAATATTAAATATTTGTTCGAAACGGAAATTAATTCCGGAATCGGAAATATTAAATATTGTTCGAATCGGAAATGAATTCCGGAATCGGAAAATTAATCGGAAGCGTGTCGTACGAAATAAACATCGGACGAGCTTGCTAGACGAAAGGCCCAGCACGAAGCTAGGCCCGCGCCTAGCCAAGCCCGCGCAGCAGCAAGCACAAATCCACAGCCCGCCAAGGCACGCAAGGCCCAGCCAAGCAGCGCGCAAGGCCAGGCCCAGCGTTTGGCAAGGCCAGCAGATCTGGCGCGCTCCTTCGTGGGCTGCAAGCAGACTGCTGGGCCGAGCTTCTCCGCGCGCGCCCAGCGCCCCTCGTGGGTTGTGCGTGCGTGTGTGCGTTGAGTTTGTGCATACGTCGACTCCTTAAGCAATTAGGATTAGATTAAAGATTAATTTCCTAAAGTTACTAGAGTTAGTTGTTGAATTAAACATTAACTTATTAGTTTTAATTAATGTCTAATTCTAATAGGATTAGATTAATTGACACCTAGTAGGCTTCTAATTCCATTTTTCAAACCCTATAAATAGGAGATGGAATTCACAATTCAAGTATTCATATAAGTTTTAAGGTTAAAACTAAAGTTAATAATTTGCCATAAATTATATTCGAATAACTTAAAACCTTAGGTTGAATTCTAGTTAATTAAATCTAACGCAGATCCGAACGTGCTGTGGACCATCTACGGAGGGACTACACTTGGAGTCCTAAACTTGTTCTTGTTCGGTTCGGGAGCAGCTAGGGAGGGCATGCTACAAATGTATGCCCTAAATTATGCTAATAGTTATGTGGCAATTAATTTGGATTCCTGGCTTTATGGTTTTTCCGCATGAAACATATATGCTTTATATGTATCATAACCTAACAAATGGGTATGCAAAATGAGAATGTTGTGATTGATGGTGTGTGTGAAAATGATTTTGGTTTTGAGCATTGGCCATTAGGAAATGTTAGGCAGGCAACAGTCGCATCAGACTCATCAACTGCTGATGCAGCAACTGCTGATGCAACGACTGATGTGCAAGGGGGCGTGGTGTTGGGGTATAGTGCACCTGCTGCTACTACTGTGCAGGAAGATGGGCAACAGCAGTGCAGTGTGCCTAGGCTGCGTGGAAATGTTGTTGCTGCTGGTGCAGTTGAGCAGGATGGGCAGCAACAGCGTGGTCTGCGACAGAATGTAGGGCATGTGCTGAATACAGGAGAGGCGCAGGAGGCGCTAGGCGAGGCGCACACGGCGATGGGCAAGGCACTGGTTGGCATTGATGGCTCTGCTAATGGCGCTGAAGCATCATTATGAAGGCTTGTTGGTGCTACTGCAGGCTGCGAGCAGTTTCAGCAATTGGGCAGTAGTGTTTTACATACATTGGGCAACGAGAATGAGAGTGTGAGAGAGGGTGATGCAAGTTGAGGTACGGTGATGAGGGAGGAGGATACGGAGTTAGGAAGAGGGAAGCGTGAAAAGTTTTCATCTTCATAATTACGAGTTTATGTGATGCATACAATACGAAAAAATATAGTACTCCCGAAAGTTCACCTACGACAACACTCTCCTCAGGTACTCCTTACCCTATCACATATTTTGTTAATTATGAACGATTTTCGTCGAAACACGGAAATTTTATTGCAGCATTACAGGCAGAAAAGGCACCAAAAACATTTAAATAGGCGATGCAACATGAGGGGTGGCGTGAGCCGCACAGATTGTCGCGCTAGAGGATCAGGGCACTTGGAAATTAGAAAAGTTGCCGGAAGGAAAGAAAGCACTCTAAAGTAAGTGGGTGTATACTGAGAAGCGTAGCACTCGGAAGGTTGTTACGCTTAAAGGAATGCTTGGTCTGTTTAGGCAATCATCATGAGGAAGGCCTAGATTATAACGAAACATTCGCTCCCGTGGCAAAAATGGCTACAGTTCGTACTTTTCTAGCAGTTGTAGCTGTTAAGAATCGGGAGGTGCATCAGATGGATGTTCATAATGCTTTTTTTCATGGAGATTCAGATGAAGAAAATTATATGAAAATACCGCCTGGCTTTCAGAAGAATAACTCGGACAAAGTATGCAAAATGCAAAAGTCGTTGTATGGTTTGAAACAGGCACCCCGGTGTTGGTTCGAGAAATTGTCTATGGCCCTTACGAAATACGGTTTTAAACAGTCGTATTCCGATTATTCCTTGTTTACACTTTCCAAGGGTACGTTGCAATTAAGTGTGCTTATTTATGTGGATGACATGATTATCGCAGGAAATAGTATATTTGCACTGGAGAGTTTTAAAGCATATTTGAGTGAATGCTTTAAAAGGAAGGATCTGGGGTCCCTGAAGTACTTCTTAGGACTGGAGGTGGCTCGTAGTAGTCATGGCTTTTATGTATGTCAGAGAAAATATGCTCTGGATATAATTTCAGAGACTGGGTTGTTGGGTGAAAAGCCTGCGGATTTTCCGATGGAGCAGAATCATAAACTAGCATTGGCGGAAGGGACAGACCTGGCAGATGGTGAGAAATATAGGCGCTTGATTGGGCGTTTAATTTATCTGGCGGTTACACGCCCAGATTTGGCATAATCCGTACATATTATGTCATAGTTCATGCAGTCCCCAAAAGAGAAACATTGGGAAGCGGCTCTGCGAGTGATAAGGTACTTGAAAAAGTGTCCGGGTCAAGGTATTCTACTTCTCTCTGACAGTGATTTACAGTTAGAGGGGTGGTGTGACTCGGATTGGGCGAGTTGTTCGTTGACTCGCCGTTCGCTGACTGGTTGGTTTGTATTACTTGGTCTGTCGCCGGTATCGTGGAAGACCAAGAAACAATAGACTGTTTCTCGTTCATCTGTAGAGGCAGAATATCGTTCGATGGCCGCATTAACGTGTGAATTAAAGTGGTTGAAGCAACTACTACGGGACTTGGGAGTATTGCACAAGCAAGGTATGAGTATGTTCTATGATAGTCAGTCTGCGTTGCACATTGCACAGAACCCAGTGTTTCATGAGCGGACAAAGCACATTGAGTCGGACTATCATTTTATTCGTGATGCAATCAAGGAGGGGATCATTTGTCCCTCATATGTATCGACGAAGGTTCAGTTGGCGGATATTTTCACCAAAGCGTTGGGTAAGGCGCAATTTGAGTTTTTTCTAAACAAGATGGGCATTCGAGATCTTCATGCTCCACCTTGAGGAGGGATGTTACGATATATATACGCAGTATATGGAGTTTATATTATGTTAATATTGTAATATCTTAGATATACGGAGTTACCATATTAGCCTCCCCAATGTAATATATATACGGAGTGAATTAATGACAACGACAAGAGATTACACATTATTTGTCAGTTGTTTTTGCTGAAGTAAATAAACCTTACTCCCTCCTTCCTAAATTACTTTCACTATTTTGATTTCTTGCATTATTTGCAAAACACACTTGGACCATATTTTAACTTTAGTATATGAAAATGAATGTTAGTATATACTTCCTACGGTTTTTAATACTCGTAACGTTTGTGATTTCTACACTATTCACATATTATACTTTTATCATTATTGGTGATTTATACGTAAGATAAAACATAGTCATGTGGGATCTTGTTAGATTCGTCATAATGTGTATTTTCAAAATATTAACTTTTTATAATTTTTTCTTAAAGAGAATTAAAGATATTAATGATCAAAGTTGTGCATTGGCATGCGTAAAAATGACAAACGTTGCGAGTAAAAATGAACGGAGGATGTATATAATATATTGTTGGCTTCATTTTAATACTTCCTCCGTTCTGAAAATTTTGTATCATGGTTGATTTTTACTCCTTTTGTAATACCTCGTATTTTTCTGAATTTATAAATATATTTTAATGTATTTACTTTTACGAATTTTAGAATTTAAATTGCATTTAATATGCATTTAAGTGTCGTTTTTAATTAAATAAATTATTTACTATTTTTATTTAATTTCGAAATAAATTAAACGAATTTATTATTTTATTATTTAAGTCGAGAATTTATTGGGTCGTATTTCAAAACTATTTATATTAAATTCCGAGTCCAATTCAAATCAGTTGGTGAACCCAACAAAGCTTTTAAGCATTTATTTCTAACTTAAACCCAATGCAACACTCTAACCTAAGCCCACTAGGGATTAGGAACCTATAAATATAACCTCTCCCTTTACTTGATCCCCTCATAATTGAAGAAAATAATGCCCTTGGTCCAAGTATGCATTCAATGATAAGTCTAATAAATGCGGTTCAGTATTAATTAACAAGTTAATACTTCAGTGAGATCAAGTGAGCTGAATGCCTAGCTAGAGGCCGCTTCAGTTCAAGTGGAATCAATGATATTAATCCACAGCTTACTCTTGACTGAACCCGTAGGGTCACACAAATAGTACGTAAACGGATCAAGTATTTAATGGCATTAAATACTCCATCTATGGATATTCGGAATCGACGGATCTTGGTTTCAGTGGGAGCTGAGATCGTCACAGGCAAGAAATGAATACTCCGGAAACGATGATATTGCCGGAAACGGAAATATGGATCGTATCGGAAATATAAATATTATCCAAGTCGTAGATGTTGCCGGAAACGGAAACATGGTACATATCGGGAAATATTATTGGAAATAGAAATATTGCCGGAATCGGAAATATTGCCGGAAACGGAAATATTGTCTGAATCGGAAATATTATCGGAATCGGAAAATAATTCCGGAAACGGAAATATTAAATATTTTTTCGAAACGGAAATTAATTCCGGAATCGGAAATGTTAAATATTGTTCGTATCGGAAATGAATTCCGGAATCGGAAAATTAATCGGAAGCGCGTCGTACGAATTAGCATCGGACGAGCTTGCTAGACGAAGGCCCAGCACGAAGCCAGGCCCACGTCCAGCAAGGGAAACGCGCGCCACAACACGCCAGCCCAAGGCTGCGCCAGGCCCACCGCAAGGCAGGCCCAGCGCGCGCCCAAGGCTGCGGCAGTCGTGGGCTGCGATGCTCGGGCTGTGCGCGCGCGCGCATGGCGCCCCTCGTGGGCTGCTGTGCGTGCGTGGGTGTTTGTGTTCACATACGAAACCTAAAACGTACAGGATTCGTTTAATGATTAAATTCCTAATTCTATTTGATAAATTAATTAAATAAGAGTTTCATTATGATTCTAATTTAATTAATTCGTATCCTAATAGGATTCCAATTCTCTTTCCAAACCCCTATAAATATGTGGCCTGGGTTCACAATTTATAACAAGTTTTCAAGTATTCAAAGTGAATTTTTGAGAGAAAAATTCAGACACATTCCTTGCCTAAAAGTGCCGAAAATTATTAGTACCTTAAGGGCGATTCTAGTTGGTCAATCTTAAGGCGGATCCGGACGTGCTGTGGACTATCTACGGAGGGACGACACTTGGAGTCCTAAAGACTTGTTCTTGTTCGGTTCGGGCGCAGCTAGGGAAGGCACGCAACAAAGAGTATGCATCTAAACTATGCTATATGATTATGTGTAAATAATATGTATTCCTGGCTAAATGGTTTTTCCGCATGATTTATGAATTGTCATATGTATCATAACCTAACAGTGGTATCACGAGCCTCTTATTATTTTCATAATCTAAATTGCATAAACATGGTTAAATATTACAAATTTGCAAGAATTAAAAGGGGTGATTAATTTTCGTAATTGTTAATTAATTGCAAATTGCGTTTATTTAATTATACGTACGCAGTTTTTCGGCAGTTTCTTCGTTACTCATCCAAATCGAGTGATTTTTGTGTCAATTCCGCATGTAAAAGGCATTCTAAAATTTTGACAAAAAAACATATTTTTCTGCCGAACCCAGAATTCTCAAATTCGAAGCCTAACTATGACTTTTCGAAGGTTTTAGTTTTTCGAATGCAAAATTTCGTAAATTTAAGATGTTAAATTAAATATTTGCGATTCTTGTTGATAAATCTTGAATTTTTGATTGACCTACTGTATATGTTTAGCAAGTTTGAATGCCTAGCCTTGTTAATTATGCAATCTAATTTGTAATTATGATTAATTTGTTGAAAATTAGAATAATTTAGAATTAATTTGATTTTCATAATTAATTATAATTTAATTAGATACCTATGATTAAAAACCACCATAAAAATTGTAAATTTATGATAAATTTTAAATTTTTATGACCTAGACTTGAATCCATGTTAATCGGAAATCAATTGAATAATAAATTTTCGATTTTTCGCCCTAAAATTATGAAATTAATATTATTTATTAATTTGTCATTAATTTTAAATATAAATTTTTAAATTTTATGCGATTCGTTCATATAACTTGCACGCACAAAGCAATGGACGCTACGTGTTACCCTTAAGGGGTGTTGTATAGTGCGGGCATGCGACGACGAGCAAGGGAGCTCGTCGCCCATGCGGCATGAATGCAATGAGCAAGGGCATGGTGCACGAGCACAAGGCAGCAGCCCTGCTTTGTGTCGTGAGCTATGAGCAATGGACGAATGGGCAATGGGCGAAGGCAAGGCACGGCAGTCGCGTGTGGGCAGCAAGCGAGCTGCGCCACAACGCGCACTGCCTCGCGCAAGCGCGCGCAGCCTCGCGCGCAGCGAGCGCAAGCTCGCGCGCAGCGAGCGCAAGCTCGCGTGCCACGAGTGCTGCGCCCAGCGTCGATGTCTCGCATCAAGCGAGCGTTGGCGAGCTCGCACAAGCGAGCGCTGGCTCGCATCAAGCGAGCGCTGGCGAGCGCGCACATCGAGCGCTGGCGAGCGCGCACAGCGAGCGATGGCTCGCGTGCATCGAGCGCTGGCGCGCGCGCAGCGAGCACCAGCTCGCGCGATGTCTTGCGAAGGGTAGAAGCAGCAGCTATGCGACGCAGCGCATGGGCTGCGCGCACATGGCCAGCGATGGCTGTGTGCGTGTGGCCCATGGGCGTGCGATGCGTAGGGTGTTTGTGTTGCGATTAGATCGTTTTGAATGTATAATTTGAAATTTTCAGTTTACGTAATTTTAATTAATTTTAAAATTAATAATTTAAATTATTTTCTTGGATTTTAATTTTGAATATTGTAATTATAATAAATTTTATTTATTCTAATTATTTTACTAAAATTAAAATCATGAATTAATTTAAATGCGACTGAAATTAAATTAAATTTTTTGGATTCAATTATAAATTTATATGAGCTTTAAATTTTAATTAAATTTGTATGTTTCCGGTTAGACTAGAAATACATTTTTATGTTTAAAATTAGTAAAGCATATGAATTTATTGGTTTGAGTGGGAGCCCTTTTTAGTCATAAACTCTTGATTAGGTCTACAAATCCTTAAGGTTAAAACAACTTGATTAGAATTAATAAGGACTGAATAATTGGTAGATTATTGGTGCCCTTGATTAATTGTTGCAAATGTTTACGTGATGCATAATGTGTTTTACTAACCAACTATGTGGGCCATTCATGATAATGAATGGGTGAATGGTATATATTGTATATGTACTGTTTTGCAGGTTATGAAGTGACTAGTATGGCCCAAATAGGATAGAAAATATGGTCTGCGTACCATTAATTTGAATGTAATTGGTCTAAAGTACCAAAGTTGTTTTTCAATTCAAATATGGTCTGCGTACCATCAAATAGTTGTAATTAGTTTTTAATTATAGCTTATCCTATTTGAAGAAAATGGTGCCTCCCACGGAGATTTTCAAGACGGACTTTGAAGTTAAAGCTTCAAAATGAAGTCGGGCCATACTAGATCACATTTATCTTATGCATGTTTTAAGTTATTTATTGCTTTTAAATATGTCTTAAAATGCATGAGATCAAAAGCTTGATTATGTTGCATGATTAAGGATTTTAGTTCACTTAAAATCTAACCAACATAGTAAGAGCCTTAAGTTCCAAACTTAAAAATTGAGTTAAAAGGTGCCATGCCAAAATATACACTTGCTTGGATATCCTTTACATCAATCTAGTAATAGTTTTCGCTCAGCGAGGTGTTACTTATTGGTCCTAAAGGGGCAAGGTACAGAAATAATTGTGAGTACATGTTAGTTTTGGTGAAACTCAACGATATAAGTAAGGAGTCCTTTTATGTCGTGGCAAAATCGATAGGTTTACCTAATAAGTTCTTAGACGTACCTATCAACCAAGAATAGTTTCTAGACTATTAGCAAAAGGCTTTTGCTTACCTAAAATGTTTTAGAATTGAGTCGACAAACTGTGCTTAATTCTTCAATGGTTTTAGGGTCTTGGAATCATTTTATTCAAACCTGCCGGAACACATAATTCGAATAAAATGCTAATGACTTGTTTAAATTGCATGATTGCTTTCATTTTCAAGTTATTATTCATGATAAATGTTTAGACTTGTATGTTTTAATTATTGTTTATAATTAAATATCTTGCACTGCGGTAAATCCTTTTAAAAAGGTAACAGTAAATTTCATCGATTGGTAGTGAATTCAAGAACGATTCACGGAAATGAGAGAAAATGAGCAATTTAAAATGTACGTTTCTTTTAGCGACTTTTATGGTTGTTTTCGAATATCAAAATCGAATGGCAAACCAATTGGTGCTTGTGAATTCAAAATACACTGTAGTTTTGAGATCATAAAGCATTGAGCTTAAACGCTCAGCTTTACCAATGGTTAACAACCTAATATCTTTGTCCGTTTAATTCTCGAGTGAGTCTAGTCCTTAGACATTCGAATAGATTGACGCTTAGAGAACTTTAGAAGCTTCTGGTAAGATCATCTAGTTGAAACTTAATATTCAACATAAATTAAATGGTAAGAACCTTGTTGGGGTGACATTGGACATGTCTAACAAAGTATAAAAGTCAACACTAAAGAATTCAATTCTTAAGACTATAAGAAAGGGTACAAGAAATAGGAAAACGAGGAACAAATGAAAGGAATTTACGATTCCGTTTCTACCTATAAGTTTATGTTTAAAGAGAAGTGACCTAGCAATCAAACTTCCTTGGTATCATATACCGCTTGAGGTTCTTACTTCGGTAATAACTCAAATAATGGAAGCTAGGCTACACTAATGGCCTACAAGTGGGAAATGAAGCATGGCAATGCTACATTAGTTGTAGGGTCATCTAGTTTGTTTTAAGACCTTTCAAAGGCTGGAACTAAATGGCTATTTTGTTCCATAATCAGCATACCTAAATTTCTGCTTCAAACACAGAAAGACTCACATTCAGAAGAACAAAAACAATGCTTGTTTGTTTGTTTATTTGAATGAAATGGTCATTTACGGGATGAGTCAATATGCTTGATTAAAACAAACAACTCTTTAAAAGAACTTTACTAGGTTCAAATCAATCCCTTGATTTGAGTTCCACTAATCTTTGGCATTGTTGCTTAGACCATATCAACAAGTTAACATTCATAAGCTCTATTTTGATGGACTTTTGAAAGTTTATTGATTTCTAAATCAATTTAAGACAACTAGTCTTACTTGTTGAAAGTAACAAAGAATATGAACTATTGTTAGAACGCCTAGACGATAGAGTTCAAAGCTAAAGAAAGGTTTTATGACTTTATTATTTCACATGGATTTGAGTGAATATAGGTTTATTTACTCAAATGTGATATAAGTTGAATCTGTTTGGCTAGTTCAAAGATTCAGAAGTATAAAATCCACTTGGCAAGAAATCATAAAGATCTAGGTTAGATCATGTTGATGATTACTTGAGACCAAATATGATCATCAATGATTGTGTGTTGTAATTTCACAATCTAGGTCCATAAGATATGGCATATCTTAGTTGGAATAATCGAAGTCAATTAGTACTTGATTCGATCAATGATGAATCATAAAGACTTTTCCTATAATTTCTAAAACAAAATGCTCAACTACCACCAAACTAAACCAAATTCGTCAAAGCTATTGAAAAGTAATTTCAGGATATCTTTTCAATTATATATATCTAAAGAGTTGCTAAACTCAGTGGGAGCTTAGTGTTTGTTATTCAACAAACTAAGGCCCAAGTCTAGATATATGTTTCATTGTGATTTATTCAAATGAGACACAAGGGTATTGTTTCTACCACGAATTTTTGAGAACATAATGTTTGTTTGCTCGAAATAATGTCCTTTTCGAGATTCGTTTCCAAAATGACAAGTGGGAGAAAATAGACCTCGAAAGTCTTCGAGGCGAACAACAAACATAAACGGACATTCCGGAGGCTTTTCGAAGTGCTTCAGAAAATCCGAACTTATTCTGTAAGGACTTTACAAGTGGCTTTAAAGAATAGACATCTCTTAGAAGACTTTACAAGTGCTTCAAGGAGAACAGAATATTCAAAGGACTTTCAAGTGGCTATTGATATTCTATTGTTTGATGTTCTATACCCAAGTAGGCATAGAATTCAAGTCACTGAAACTATGAGATTCTTCTATTAGATAGTGAAGAAACATAGAGATCAGGTCAATGAAACTATGAGATTCTTCTATTAAATAGTGAAGAAACCTACAACTTGCAGTCAAACTATTATCATGTAGGTTAATGAGTTTGTGACTTGTAAGAAAGCTATGACGAAACCCAGATTCCCTAAAATGGTTAGAGGCCATATATAGACTCAAATGTTTTAGATGGTTAAAGGCCATAAAACATAACCAATGTTTTGATGACAAAATTGAAATTTTGTTGATTTGCAAGAATAGTTTCACACCTATTGGTTGCAAGTTTGTTTTAAGGATAAAAACCATCAAACATGGAATTGTGTTCACACACAAAGTTAGATTAGTTGCTAAAGGTTACAAGCAAATTCATGGCATGGATTGTGTTGAAACCTCATGCATAATCGTAATGCTCAAGTCTATAACTCAAGCAATGATTGCATATTGGTACATATGACAATTGGATGACAAAACGTATTCCTCAATCAAATGTTGGAAGAAAACTATGTACATGGCATGTCATAGGATTCGTGGATCCAAATAAATGCTTGAAAAGGAATACTAACTTATGAAATCTAAGTACAGATTTAAGCAAGCAATTGGGAATTAGAAATGTATTTTAGTGAAGCTAATAAGTATTTTAGTTTCATAAAATATACATGATTCTTATAGATATATAAGAAGTTTAGTGGGAGTACATAAAACTTAATTGGTCCTATGTGTATCACACACATATCTCTCTATTGTGAAATAACATTCAAATGCTAAATACTTAGATTTGAGATTATTCATCAATGATGGACCAAGGCGAAACTTAGTACATACTGGGTACTAAGATCTATTTACAAAGATCTTATAATATTGTTTTGGATTAAGTAATGGCATTTACTAAATCAAACACGAAATACTCCATTGGAGATATTCGACCCATGTGAATAAATCTAAGTAAAAGAATGTTTGAACTATGTATAAGCATTTACTAAGTTAAAACATCAAAGGATCTAAGTGAGATTCTTAACCTATATTATATGTCAAAGAATTTAGCTGGATTCAGTATCTACTGAAATTGAATGAGCTAAAGTTACATGAATACAATTCAATTGAGAATTATTCTGCAAAAGAATTTATCATGTATGATATAATATGAGGATCGCCAAAAATGTATCGTATGACTTTAGGCATGACGAACATATACCAATCTCTATTGATCTAAGTAAAGATCAACTAGATTGAGATCAAGAATACTTATGGTACTTGAAAAGGTACATAGGAATAGTTCTTGATTCAAGGAAATAAAGATATGCTAAATATTGATGCTACACGCATAAACACTGGCAAAGGATCAAGCAAGATTCCCTTGGAGTTAACCATTGATAAGGACGAGCTATAGAGCATCGTGTTTTGAAATGGCAACATGGATTGGAGACCATGAGTTGTTGCGTGGGATATTAAAATATTAATTTCTATGTTCTAAGATACAGCTGGAAAGTATTCCACATATCTGTGAACTGTTTGGATAAGTAATTCCAAACAAAGCATCACTAGCAACCTATAAAGTTGAAGTAAAAGTAATTATTGCCTAAGAAGCAATAAAACAGGGTTGTTTAAAGTTCTTCACTGGACTTGGGTAGATCACCTATCTGCTGGCTTGATGGTTCTTCATTGAAAAATGCGTAGAACCACTCTTGAAGCAAGAAAAATGTCTGCTAACTTGATGGTTCTTCATTGCAAAATGAGTAAAACCACCATCAAAGTAAGAAAGACTAGATCACATAATAAACAAACTCGAAAAGATCTTATCATCATATCTCGAAGAACATTCGATGAAAAGGATATTAAGATTGGCAAAGCATAATAACTAAACCTATGCAACAAGTGAGAAGCAACACTCACGTTGTAGCACTGGAAATCAAGCATAGCTTTGAATTCCATGAACTGTTTTAAAGATGGGTTTGAGGCCCATGGTTGTAAAACAATGGGGTTGAACATTTATCATATATGAAATGTATTTTCATATTCCATTTAATCTTGGTTTAGTATTAAATGATGAGTCCCTTCAATTTGACGATATATTCAAGATAGACTGTCACGACCAGTCCTGTGACTAAGAAATGTCTATCAAGTGAACTTGAATGTCAAAAGTTGAAAATGGTCCCTGGTCGGAGTTTTCTATAAAATTGGACGCATAGAAAACGTTAGACGACTAGAATGCAAGATGACTAGTAGTTCTGTTTCTTGAACTATGTGGACATGGCAATGTCATAATCATTTGCATAGATACTTACTTTGAGAAGACTAGTATCGGACAGACCTATGAAACTTTACTGTAAGAGATGAAAATCTGTCATAAGTAAATTTCATTAAAATTATTAGACACTAAATCCTCAATAACTGAGTGATTTGAGATTACTTGTTTGAGAGCTGGTTGCTTTGACGTTGACCAACCGTCGCACCGTAAAAGGAGGCCATAAGGCAACGCTTAGGTAATCACCTATCAAACGAAGTCTAATCTCAAGATCGCAAGATTGGGATTGTCCTCCCATAAATCGGGATGAGATGCTTAAAAGTTGTACAAGGCCACTCGGAGAGCTAGAAACTGTGAAATGCATGGCCGTGCTCGGATGAATCATAGGCTATGATTATCTGTTTATTTGATCAGTTGAACTCTGAAACCGAGGAACACCTCTGGACATAATAAGGATGACAACTCTTACCTTATGTTCAAGAGCAAGCATCGAGCGACAAAGGAATTAGGAAATGCACACTTGTCCCTAAGGACAAGTGGGAGACTGAAGGAAATAATGCCCTTGGTCCAAGTATGCATTCAATGATAAGTCTAATAAATGCGGTTCAGTATTAATTAACAAGTTAATAATTCAGTGAGATCAAGTGAGCTGAATGCCTAGCTAGAGGCCGCTTCAGTTCAAGTGGAATTAATGATATTAATCCACAACTTACTCTTGACTGAACCCGTAGGGTCACACAAATAGTACGTAAACGGATCAAGTATTTAATGGCATTAAATACTCCATCTATGGATATTCGGAATCGACGGATCTTGGTTTCAGTGGGAGCTGAGATCGTCACAGGCAAGAAATGAATACTCCGGAAACGATGATATTGCCGGAAACGGAAATATGGATCGTATCGGAAATATAAATATTATCCAAGTCGTAGATGTTGCCGGAAACGGAAACATGGTACATATCGGGAAATATTATTGGAAATAGAAATATTGCCGGAATCGGAAATATTGCCGGAAACAGAAATATTGTCTGAATCGGAAATATTATCGGAATCGGAAAATAATTCCGGAAACGGAAATATTAAATATTTGTTCGAAACGGAAATTAATTCCGGAATCGGAAATGTTAAATATTGTTCGTATCGGAAATGAATTCCGGAATCGGAAAATTAATCGGAAGCGCGTCGTACGAATTAGCATTGGACGAGCTTGCTAGACGAAGGCCCAGCACGAAGCCAGGCCCACGTCCAGCAAGGGAAACGCGCGCCACAACACGCCAGCCCAAGGCTGCGCCAGGCCCACCGCAAGGCAGGCCCAGCGCGCGCCCAAGGCTGCGGCAGTCGTGGGCTGCGATGCTCGGGCTATGCGCGCGCGCGCATGGCGCCCCTCGTGGGCTGCTGTGCGTGCGTGGGTGTTTGTGTTCACATACGAAACCTAAAACGTACAGGATTCGTTTGATGATTAAATTCCTAATTCTATTTGATAAATTAATTAAATAAGAGTTTCATTATGATTCTAATTTAATTAATTCGTATCCTAATAGGATTCCAATTCTCTTTCCAAACCCCTATAAATATGTGGCCTGGGTTCACAATTTATAACAAGTTTTCAAGTATTCAAAGTGAGTTTTTGAGAGAAAAATTCAGACACATTCCTTGCCTAAAAGTGCCGAAAATTATTAGTACCTTAAGGGCGATTCTAGTTGGTCAATCTTAAGGCGGATCCGGACGTGCTGTGGACTATCTACGGAGGGACGACACTTGGAGTCCTAAAGACTTGTTCTTGTTCGGTTCGGGCGCAGCTAGGGAAGGCACGCAACAAAGAGTATGCATCTAAACTATGCTATATGATTATGTGTAAATAATATGTATTCCTGGCTAAATGGTTTTTCCGCATGATTTATGAATTGTCATATGTATCATAACCTAACAATAATTTCATAACCCCTCTCTTTTCCTCCCTTTGCCCGGCTCTCTCTTTCGTTCAGTCTCTTGCCCGCAAGCACGAGCACCACTCGTGCCTTGCTGTTGTGTTTCTTCGTGCCTCAAGCACTCGCCCTCGCCCCTACTCGTGCGTTGCTGCACACAACACTCGCCTCTCGTCTCTCTTCCACTCATGCCTCACGCACACTTTGTCCCTCTCTCGTGTCGCACAACAACACGCCTGTGTTGTTGTTGTGCGTATTGTTGCTGTTGACGAGTGTGCGCCCAGCCAGGCCTCGCCCTCGCTCGCCCCCGCTGCTCACTCGCCTCTCTTGCCCCGCGCTCGTGCACGCCCCTGCTGCTTGTTGCCTTCCCTGCTCGCACACGGCCACCGTGTGTTTATGTGTTGTTGTTTGTTCCGTATACTCCGTATAATTTTATCCCTATTTCAATTCCGAATTTAAATTATACTATTATTATTTTTGTTTTGATTAATTAAACTGCTGGGAACGGTTATGAGCACCGTATTATGATGTTTTACGTATTTGGATTCATGAATATGATTTTAATTAAAAGAGTTATTATTTTCAGATTTGGTTACTTATTAAAGCTTGGATTTTTAATGTCTAAACGTGATTTTTATGGTTATTAAGATTAGGGTTTTAATCTTAATATAATGGATGATTGATTTACATAATTTGAAGTCGTTTTCAATTATGGAAATCAAACTTATTTTCATATTTAATTCAAGGCTTTAAAGTGTTGATTTTAATGATTTTTAAGGCGAAAACTTAATATTTTCGTACTAGGACTTTAATCCTTCAAGTGAAACTATTATTTTAATTACAAGCAACTAATTTCTAATTAATTCAAAGGTTTTAAAACTCTTTATAGTTTCGGGAAATTTAGTAAGTATGGATAATAACTAAGTTTTATTATTTTATTATAGGCGGTGATTTCTAACCTTGGTTGTGATTCGCAAAGTGGCCCACGTACTTAGGTTTTCAAGGTACGTACATGTCTAGGGTGACCACTAATTACATGAGAACTATGTGATGATTGTTAATTGTGAATCATGTGGATTAAAGGATTATTGAATTCATGTTTGATGTGGTGAAAAAGCATGTTATGGTTTATTGTTGAATTATGAAGCCTATGTGAACAAGTCATGTTGTGACCTTTTATAATCGTTGAATTATGTCAAGCATGTTGTTCTAATTTATATGCATGTATAAGTGTTTCACATGCAAGGATTATGTTTATGCTATTGTACGGAATGTCTAGCATACTTTAAGCCAAGTTGTTGTGCCGTAGTGCATTATTTATTCTCCCGCCGTGTAGAATACGTTTGGGAAACTTATGAATTGAACTAAGGACTATTCGTGCCATGTACACAACCCGCTTGTTAACTGGAAATGTCGGGTTATCTCAATGGCATATTGAGAAGGAACAATGGGAGTAATATCACTTGAGTCCAGTGGCGGATCCAGGAATTTATATATGGGGGTCCAAAAAATTTATGATTTTCTTTCCTTTTAGCGGCTTAAAGTTGAAAGGTAACTAGTCGAAATATTATTAACGCCTTCATAAAAATATGTGGAGAATTTAAGAACTTTAATTTTAGATTTTCATAACAATAAAACTCAATACCTAGTCCAATTTACTACAAAAACTTGGCGCGATTTCAATGTAAATTGAAAACGAATTTTTCATACTTTGAAAGATATTTACTTTATTACAATAATTGTCACTGAACAAATAGCACACAAAGACACTTGTGGGGCATTATAAATTGACAGGCTAAAGTCGTATCACCCAGTCAAAAATAACCTAAGTCCATTAGCTAGGTAGCAAGGGAAGTCAGGATCGAATCCACATGGAAACAGTGTTCTTTCTACTACTAATCAACTAATCTAGACTATGGGGAAACAAGATTTGGTTGGTTTGTATACTAAGACTACGAATATAATTAAACAATTAAAAATTCAGATATTAAAGGATCTAAGGCATAGGTTCACCAACAAATAACAATCCAGGATGATAAACAATCGACAATAATCAATAAATCGATTAATTAGACTAGCATGCTCTCTCGAATCGATACTAATCATAGACTTAGAATTAACGGGCTCTCGCTACGTATTAATCCTAATTCCACCTATTGACACAAGCCTAAACATCAAATTGCATCTCTCGAATCTTAACTTGATATTGCTTAACTAATACAATTAAACCTGCGCAAATCTAATTGCATAGTAGAATAAACCAATCAATATGAATCAATCACAATACCAACAATCACAATTATTCAATCATCCCTTCATAATTATTCATGGATCCCCAAACCCTAGAAAATAGACCACTCACACATATTATCAATAAACAAAGCAATTAATATGATTGGAAACATGATTAAAGCAATAAAATAAATTAAAGTAAGAAGCAATACCTAATTGAAGAACAATGAAATAATAAAGCTTGAATTTTTTATTGGAAATAAAAACTAAGTGTTGAACATAATTTGAGAGAATAATAAGCTAAGGGAAATAAACTAAGTGTTCAATACTAGAAAATAAGATGTCACTAAAAATAAAAGGGGCTAGTATTTATAGTTTGCCCAAAATATAGCCCAAAACCGGAAATAAAAACTCGCGAAAAAGCAGCAGGGGTTGGCGTCGCCCGATCGGGCATTCTGCTCGACAAGCGGCCTGATCGGGCGAAATTCCGCCCGATCGGACGGTTGCAAAATGCCCAGAACAACTCCCAGAATGACCGCCCGATCCGGATCGGGCGAAGTCCGCCCGATCATGCGCGTGTTGAAACTACACGATCCTCCATCTTCAAAACGCCATATCTCCTTCGTTATTCGTCAGAATTAGGCGAGTGACCACTTGTTGGAAATATATTGAAGTCTAGAATCCAACCCAATTAGAATTACTTCATTTGGAGTTGTAGAACTTGAGTTATGATTAAAATAGTGGACTATAGTCATTTTTCTACTTCTTTCGTTATTCGCTTTTCTTCAAAACTCTTCCAACTTAATGTTTGTGCTCTCGAAAATACATAATCTCTTGTATTGATTCAAATGAGTAGGAAATGCACAAAAATATGCTAATTCCTATAATGATGAACCCGAAACTACAAACACTACAAGGAGCACAGTAGTACTAAAAATCGCTCCGAAGAGCTCATTTGAGATCAAAAAGTACTAAGGGACGAGGGTAAAAACACTATAAAATATGAACATATCAAACTCCCCCAAGCTAGATCTTTGCTTGTTCCTAAGCAATGAAATCATCGATGAATACATAAATCAACTTCACCCCAAACACATCTCAAAATAATGGATACGATTCAAGGTAAAATTCAACAAGCATGCATCAATGCCAACCAATCAAATTCATTCGACCACAAATCCTCCCTAACAATCGTCACACAGAGCGAACCATAAGTGCACAATGGAATTCAAGACTAGTGCTTACACACCCTTCACTCGTTTATGTGGCGGGTAAAAGATGTACCCGTTCGCTCTCCTCCCAACATGTATGTGAATAATGCCCTCCCAAACTCACAACACTCGTGTGGTTTAAAAGAACATGCACTCAACCTAGTAGTCAACTCGAAATATGTCATGTCATAACTTGCATTGATAAACAACTACTTTCAAATTAATATTACTCTATGCACAAAGGTCGGAAGGTCTTAAAAGCTTGTAATATTAAGCTTAGGTAAGGGTGTGGTAAATTTGGGTAAAATGTGAGCTTAAAGCATTGGCTTTGGGGAGCATAAATCCTAGCAAAACTCATGATCGATCACAAGTGATGACCACAACTCTCCCACTCAACACATGATGAACAACAAATGAACTACACCATACTTTCTTGCCTTTTTCATCTATAAAACCAATCACTCATAATAATAAGGAATAGCAATACTTGAATGACACAATGCTTTGAATTTTTTCTGAAACTAATGAATTTCTCTATTTTTTTCTTTTTCTTTTTGGAGGCCTTCACATTTTCCAATTTCTCATCTCTTTCACTCTTCATTTTTTTTCTTTTCAAACAACATACAAGATAAGAATAATTCCCTTATTCCCTTTTTTCAACACCCAATTTGTGCTCAAAATGTAACACACTACAACTCCCTCACCTCACTTACTATTTGCTCCCCCAATCTAGGCTTGGGACTAGTAACCAATGGGGATTTTATGGGCTTGTAATATGGCTAGTCACCGAATAAAGGGCACAGGCAACAACATGGGCAGAAAAGACGGGAACAAATATATCTAATTTCATCTGAAGGCTACCTAAATAGAAAAATTCCTTCGTCCTCCTCAATGTGCATGTATAAGAGTCGTAAAACATTACTAATAGTTGCAAACCAATACTCAAAATCAACAACACATCAGGAAGCAATCACACATCCCTAACCAAATCAACCAGCCAAGCACCAAGTCCACAAATAGTTGGTCAAAGTTGACTCATGTCAAGGTACCAAGGTAGTCAAAAATCAAATCATGGCTAACATATTAACATTGCTTGTCATCAAATACCAAGAATCGGAACAATTTTTAATCAAGGGGCACAGGGAAGCATGGTTTTTTTATTCATCGGAACATATTTTTGTTTTTTTTTTTCAAAAGCGATAAACTACTCTAGAAAAAAATAACACATACCTCCCCCAAGCCAAACTCAGCAATGTCCTCAGTGCTTGAAGGAGTGGAGATCAAGGGTCTCAATCTTCATTGAACCCCTCCGGCTCCAACTCTTATGTACCTACCGCAAAGCGATTGGTTAGTAAATAACCAACCAACGAGCGTAGAAGCTTGTCATGCGCACTCGCACATCTTTCGTGCAACAAGACTTGCACGATAATCAATAGCAACATTTGCATAAAGTCCGAATGAGCTCTATGCCAGTATGCAGTAGGATGCCTAAAGGAAGAAGAACAAAAAGAAAAAACAATAAGAAAAGAAGAATAAGAAAAGGAAGGAAAAGAGAAAGTAGGCATACTCTCCTTATGGAAGTTGTTTTTGCCGACTATTGATTCTTCAACCTCAATGATCAATGAAATAGCTCTCTCTGTGTTTTGGAATTCATGGTGGACAGGCTCTTCACCATATAGAGCTCTCTGCAAAGCATCCACCTCTTCTTTGAAAGTACTATAAGTACCTGCAAAAGATTCACAAAGAGGAACATACTCTATTGGGTCATTGGGCTTTTGATTTTCGTGGGGAGGAGGAAGATCCTCAAGCAAAGGTTTTATGGGGAAAGAGAAGGGGAGTGAGACGGTGTAAACGGGGCTAAGAATAACCCTTCCTGGACTTGGAATATGAGGGGTAGGGGTTGACACAACAACAAGGGTTTTATCAACTTCAACTTCCTCATGGACTTGCTCTATAACATATAGCTTTTCAGTTTCAACAAATCCTTCATCCATTGATCCAACAGTCACATCATCATCCTCCAACTCATCCTCAACCTCTATTATAAGTTCCTCCCACTCTTGGTTGCCTATGGGTTCACTCAGTTGACCCCCATCCCCAACACAACTCGAATCATTATTTTCAATAATTTCTTGAACTTTTCTAAATCTGTCAAGAGTAGCCTTACTAGCTTTAAGAATCTCATTAGTAGCCTCTTGAGATTTAGTACACTGAATCTCAATCTCAGAGTTTAATCTTCTTAATTCCTCTAAGAATCTATCTCTGCTATCTGATTCGGGTTGAACAGGATTGGGCAAGGGTTCACAATAATAAACGGGAGAACCAACAGTGGAATCATGAGGCAAAACATTGATATCCATCCAAGGGTTAGATAAGTCATTAAAATAGACATGATTATCATAAACATTAGAATGCACCGCATTATAACAAGAATTCAAGGGAGAGGGGGTAGAAACATGTAGATTATGCTCATAATTTGGATTAGCACATGTAACATGAATGGCCATTTCATGCTCATACAAATCCCTTGCAAACCACATATAGTAATCCCACATATCATCCAAAGACAAGGCTCGAAAATCACCATTAAATCTACTTTCTATCACATTCCTTGTATACTCATTTAAACCACCATAAGCAAAACCACAAGAATCCCAAAGATTAAGATTGTGGTAACCAATAAAATCATTTAGCCTATCGAAATACACCCAAAAAGGCTCATTTACGAATTGAGGGAAAGAATAATAATCCATTTTTTCAGGGGGAAAAAAAGTTAAAAATAAAAGAGTTAAAAAAAATTAAAGAAAATAAAATATATATACATGGTCTCAAAGAACTGGAAGTTCTATGAGACTCAAGAAAATAATCTAGATCATAAAATTAATAGCAAAAAATTAAACCGTTTACCCGGCAACGGCGCCAAAATTTGACAGGCTAAAGTCGTATCACCCAGTCAAAAATAACCTAAGTCCACTAGCTAGGTAGCAAGGGAAGTCAGGATCGAATCCACAGGGAAACAGTGTTCTTTCTACTACTAATCAACTAATCTAGACTATTGGGAAACAAGATTTGGTTGGTTTGTATACTAAGACTACGACGATAATTAAACAATTAATAATTCAGATATTAAAGGATCTAAGGCATAGGTTCACCAACAAATAACAATCCAGGATGACAAACAATCGACAATAATCAATAAAGCGATTAATTAGACTAGCATGCTCTCTCGAATCGATACTAATCATAGACTTAGAATTAACGGGCTCTCGCTACATATTAATCATAATTCCACCTATTGACACAAGCCTAAAAATCAAATTGCATCTATCGAATCTTAACTTGATATTGCTTAACTAATACAATTAAACCTGCGCAAATCTAATTGCATAGTAGAATAAACCAATCAATAGGAATCAATCACAAGACCAACAATCACAATTATTCAATCATCCCTTCATAATTATTCATGGATCCCCAAACCCTAGAAAATAGACTACTCACACATATTATCAATAAACAAAGCAATTAATATGATTGGCAACATGATTAAAGCAATAAAATAAATTAAAGTAAGAAGCAATACCTAATTGAAGAACAATGAAATAATAAAGCTTGAATTTTTTATTGGAAATAAAAACTAAGTGTTGAACAAAATTTGAGAGAATAATAAGCTAAGGGAAATAAACTAAGTGTTCAATACTAGAAAATAAGATGTCACTAAAAATAAAAGGGGCTAGTATTTATAGTTTGCCCAAAATATAGCCCAAAACCGGAAATAAAAACTCGCGAAAAAGCAGTTGGGGTTGGCGTCGCCCGATCGGGCAGACGGCCGCCCGATCGGGCATTCTGCTCGACAAGCGGCCCGATCGGGCATTCTGCTCGACAAGCGGCCCGATCGGGTGGTTGCGAAATTCCCAGAACAACGCCCATAATGACCGCCCGATCAGGATCAGGTGAAGTCCGCCCGATCGGGCGCGTGTTGAAACTACACGATCCTCCATCTTCAAAACGTCATATCTCCTTCATTATTCGTCGGAATTAGGCGAGTGACCACTTGTTGGAAAGATATTGAAGTCTAGAATCCAAACCAATTAGATTTACTTAATTTGGAGTTGTAGAACTTGAGTTATGATTAAAATAGTGGACTATAGTCATTTTTCTACGTCTTTCGTTATTCGCTTTTCTTCAAAACTCTTCCAACTTAATGTTTGTACTCTCGAAAGTACATAATATCTTATATTGATTCAAATGAGTAGAAAATGCACAAAAATATGCTAATTCCTACAATGATAAACCTGAAACTACAAACACACTACAAGGAGCACATTAGTACTAAAAATCGCTCCGAATAGCTCATTTGAGATCAAAAAGTACTAAGGGACGGGGGTAAAAACACTATAAAATATGAACATATCATAAATCTATATACGAAGTAACTAATTAGACCTCTAAAAAGTTTAAAGTAACATGCAACTATATAAAAAAAATTGAAGTATTACATACATTATTAAAAGTATATCTTATGGAAATTCCGAAAATGTTTTTAAGAAAAAATAACACTACTAATTATTTTTTGTTGTTTTTATAAAGCAAAATCATTAATCATTATAGAAAAAAAAAAGTGAGAAGAAAAAACGTCTTACAAAGGGAAAAACAAAAAAAATGAAGAATTTAGATGATTAACGAATAACAAATAAAATTGTAAAAAACGTGCTTTAGTGAGGATTCGAACCCAGGTTGCATGGGTAAAATGTAAATCCAGCAACCATCAAGACAAAGGTATTTCATTGTCATCATTGTAGGTTAAATAAATATATTTTACCTATTTTAAGTGTAATTAATTACTTCAGTATCAATTTAACAATTTCTTTTGGAAAATAATGGGGGTCCCCTTGAACCCCTCCGGGGTCAAGTAGGTCCGCCCCTGCTTAAGTCCTATGTTTGATCACAAGTCCTAAAGGGTTAAAATGAAATGTCGTTTTTTGGTTGCTTACATGTTATGTCTTGTTGTTGTGGCTTGAGTTCGATCACCTTGTGCATAAACTATCAATTAACGTAAAGTGCAACCCGAATGAGCTTCAAAACTCTTGGAACGTATATACCTTGAGTGTGAACAATGGGGGGGAGTCTTGCCGGAAAACTTGTACTCCTTGAATGATACAAGACGTTGTTTCATTCTTTCTTTTATGCTTTTATGCACTGGAATTCCGTTGGTATGGCCCGACTTTTATTTATATTGGTGTATGGTTGACTTTCATCACCTTTTTCTTTCCTTTTATGGATACTTTCTTTTACTCGTTCGAAACTAATTCATATTAATCTGTGAGTCAAGAGTCGTGTCAAGTGTTGAGTTTTGTCTCCATGATTACTTGTTTATTAAATGACTTTTGCATGTGGATTATTCTATATTGTTGAGTGAAGCATGTTAGACTAGGATTTCATTCTAGCTTGTCCGTACTCAGCTTTCGCTGACTTCGTGCTTCATGTTCTTTCGGTCATGACCTTTGCCTTAATGACCCTATGATGATCCGTCATTGCATTTGAGTTGTTGGGGAGTAGATTTTAATAAACAGGTTTGTAGAGATAACTTGCGGGAGAAGTTATCATGGGATTGTGTTTGAGAGATTATGTTTTCTCTTTCGTATTCATAAACTCTACATTTATTTTTCTAGTCATGACTACAATATTTATTTAAACTTTAGTTAATGGATTTCTAAAACTATTTAATGTCTGGTTTTGGCCTTAATGGTTCCAAGTTGTTAAACTACCATTAACTAATTATTATGTTTAAAAGTTAGTCATATTTCACTGCGTAATTCTGGTAAATAGCCTTAGTTGTTATCACGGTGGCGGTAATATCTTGGTAATTCTTTTGTTTTAAGTTGGGAATTGTTTTATAAAAAGCAAGGAATTATTAGGGTGTTACACCTTTAACCATTATTTTGACTCTTAATATCTCAAATCGTGTGCAAATTAAAATTATAAAAAATTAATATTTAGATCGATACAAACCCTAACATTACTCCATGTGACTAAACTTTACTTACTTACGGATCATAAAAAATGGCCAAAGTCGTAGTGTGAATAGTGTAAAAAATATATTAATTTCCGGAACGGAGGAAGTATATATATTTTTAAAATATTAATCTTTTATAAGTTTTCTAATACGCATTTAAATATACTGATAGTCAAAATTATACATTGATAACTATATCCAGTCAAATTAGAGCAAGTAATTTGGGACAGAGTACTAGAGTAGTGCATATTACCTTGTTATTTTGGGCTTTTAACTTTTGGCCAGAAACAGTGAGTACGTCACTTCGTAATTATTGTTACGGAGTATTAATTTTTGACAAAATGGTCCATGTTTAAAAACTTTATATGTTTTCCGATTGTCAATTCCCCCCTAAACTCTATCTTTAAGTTTTTTTTTTTTTTTTTTTTTGACATGAAGAACTCTATCTTTAAGTTGGTAAGTACAAAAGGTCGTTAAATGGTTAAACTTATACAGTGATTTTGGACCCAATAATTTTATCAAAAAAAATAGATAACGTACTTTTACGATATAACTTTTAAGCATTTTGAGTCAATTTTTACTCTGATGTACAGTATTTATTGTACACCACTTTTAAATAAGAACTAGTCAGAAGCACGTGTCATGCACGTGTTGGTTCAATGTACAATTATAATTTTTACTACTCGTATTAGTTAATTAATGTTTTTTCTATACCATAAAAGACACATTTTTTTTACCTGTTTACATCAAAAAAAAAAAATTGTCATTCTTATTTGCAAGTTAAGAAGTGTATATTCCTATTTCTATAAAAAAAAATAAACCATATGAAGATATTTTAGTTACAAAAAGTTATTATATATCTATTATCTCCGTTTCTTTTTAGATTCACTATAAATTTTACAGTATTTATGTACTAACTTTGACTTGGATAATTTACTAATATATAAAAATCAAATGTTATTATGTAAAATGTTATTTGATTAGTCACGATGCATATTTTCATTATAACAATTTTTTATAATTTTTAGAAATAGAAAATGAAATATAATTAATTGTAGTAATGATACAATAGTAAGTGTGACGGTCTAAGTGATACATTTAAAAAGGAAGAGAGGGAATAGTTTTTGTAGAAGGACATTAAAATCTACAGTTACATAGTTGTAGCTTATAGCAAGCTAAATTTATGAATGCACGCTTCAATGACATGTATGGGTATTATAATTATTTGAATATTATTTTGAGCAAATTGCATGTACATACCCTATGTATGAAGTTTATGAATTTGTCACTGCATGCATATTCGGGTATTTCTAAATAATCGAGATTGTAAGTTCATTAATCTCGCTAGTTAGGGAACATGCTAGAAATAATACCTCAAAACTAACATAAGAACTTCCTACATTACATTGATAGTTAATTAATTACAACATCACGAACTTTCCTGGATGAACTCTTATCGAAAACGGAGTAAACTACTACCAATCTATCATACTTCCTCAGTTTCCTAAATATAGCATCATTTGGATTTTTACACTATTCATGTACGTATGAAAAATGGTGGTCATGTGCGGCCTTATTAGCTTAGTATCAATATACATTTTCTAAATATCAACTTTTAAAAATGTTCTTACACTTAATTCGAGACATTAAGAGTCAAATTCATGTATTGAAGAGTGTAAAGTCAACCATGATGCAATGTTTAAGAAACGGGGAAAAATACTTAACCTTATTCTTAATCAACGCTTGACAATCATGCAAATAAAATAAATAAATAAAATTACCTAAAAGAGCTTGTAATAAACAAAGGGGTGGAGGGGTGAAATAGGAAAAAAAAATGCAAAATTTTTGCACTTCATCGGCTTTTTAATATAAGAAGACTAGTGTGTGGCTCGAGAGTTGCTCCAGATTTTACTTTTAGCGGGGTTTACTTTTATGTAAACATGAAACCATTTTAAAAAATTGTATTTTTTATTTATAGGAAAAAAATAAAGTATAGATTATAGTTGGCTAAGATGGTAGAAAGTTTTAACTTTTAACTCAAGAGGTTCGGTATTCCATCCTTATTATATGTTTTTTGGTTGTCAATAACATGTCATGATGCTTATTAATGGTGATGTGGCGTAATAATGAGGGGTATACGTGGCACACATACGTTATTATAAACGACTTTTAATATATTAGTATAGATTTGTGTGGTGAGAAATAAATAAACATAATTGTTAACACACTCATCCTTACTCGAGGACTATACCAAAAGAAAATCCCAAGGCCAGTTTGGTAGCCGGTAATAAATGGTTGGAATGGGAATAAACCTAAGTATTATTTGGTAAGAAAATGACATCATGATGTCCATGGTAATGAAACTTTATATCAAACTTGATTTTTTCTCCCACCTAATTAATACCACTCGATCAAATGGTAATGGATGGTAATGGAAATATAAAGAAAAATAGATAATTTGGAGTAAACTAGCATTACCATGGGAATGGATATTGATTTTCTTACCAGTTTACATACAAATTCATTCCCATTGACATCATTTATGGTCGACTACCAAACGGCCCGTAAATATCCATCTTTAATTCCCTTTCTCCTTCTTTTTTTCTCAATGTACCAATCAATTGAACCATTTATTAGTGTCATACTATGTACTCCATCTGTTTTGAAATAATGGTTACACTTTACCTTTTCACGTTTGCCAATTAAATGTTTGGACATAAATATCTAAAATTTTGTATCCATTAAAATTATAAAAAGTTGATATTCCAAAAGTACATATCGAGACGAATCATACAAGATCTCACGCGACTATATTCTTCCTAAAATGTGTTGTGCAAGGTCGAAACAATAACCTATAAAACCAAATCAAATATTGATTTTCCCTTTAAAAAATCAGATATTAGTTTGACCTTCGATCTTGCATATCTTGATCTTCGTTTTCATCCAATATAGAACTCTGGAACAATATTTTACCAATAGTATCAATTAATCTTATTACTATATTTTTTTGGTGGTCCTACACCTTTAGTGTATAATTATACAGAGCATGATTTACTGATTTCTAGTACTTTGTATTAAACTTTAATCTTTAACCGGGTAAAGCGTAGTTTTTTTTCCTACATCTCTTTTATATAATTAATACTCATATTGGCTGATACTAATCTTGAAAAGTGATTACCACATTTTAGTGTATATTTTAATGCAGTTTAATACTTTGTATTTATTCCTAATCTTGAAAAGTTAACATTACATGTATTATTTACATCTTTTACCAAATAATTGTTATCATTAAATGATCTTATTTTGACTTTTTTCCAATCATATTTCTTCCCTTCAGAAAACAGCATACGTTGCAAATTTGCATTAAAGTTTGTCTGAATCTTGGAATTGGCTATATATTCAATACAATTTGATTAATTCGAATTGTGAATGAGGGTATTATAGACTATTTTATAGGGGAATACCAAAAGGTAATTTACTTAAATGACCTCAAGAGTTCCCTTACAGAATATAGATACCTTGTATTGAATTATTTGACATATTTTTTTTCCTTTGTCAAAAAGTTGACAACCGTTGACACCTACCAATGACAGACTCATACCTGATCATAAACATTAAGAGAAGCCTGAAACAAACCAGAACGACCCATTTATTATATTTGTGGTTATATTAAGTTCTACTTTATTTTTGATACTTTTAGAGCAACTTCAATGGTCATAAAAAGGATCTGCTCGCAAAAAATAAAAATATATGAGCAGGTAGTTAACCATTGATATATGAATTACGTAAGCGGGTATCAAAATATTGTAGCTCATATGAGTAGGTAGTTGAAAAAAAATGAAAAAAGTAAAATGAATAAAATATTATAGAGAGTTACAAATATTGTAGCTAACCAATGGACAACTTTGTAGCTTAGAAAATTGTAGCTAGAAATTTGATATGACAAATTTAACTACACCACCTTGTAGCTAACCATTAAAGTTGTTCTTACACATCTCCAATCGACTGAAGTCCAAACCCGAACTCTAACAGCTGACCTGGATTTCAAATTGACCCAAAGTGACACTGTAATAGACTAATACTTTCTCTGTTCTTTTTTAAATGACATAATTATTTAGGCACGTTTGTCAATGCATGATTTCAAACCTTAATATCTCCAATTATGGATAAAATTTATAAAAATTTGATATTTAAAAAATATTTACCGAGACGAATCCAACAAGACCCCACACGACTATGTTTTTTCTTAAGTACCAACCACAAAAGTAAGTCAAATGAACTTGTGTGATTAGTGTCCAAAACTCAATTGTGTCATATAAATAAGAACGGAGGAAGTATGTTTTTTTATTTTCCCCTAATTCACTAATAGTGAAGTGTTATTCCAGTAGGAACACGCACAAGAGGGGGGGGGTGAATTGTAATTGGAACTTTGGTAAAGTTTCTTGCGGAACTAAGAAACAATCAAGGAACAGAGAATAGAGAAGACAATAACAATAATTGTGAAAACTTCTTGACACTAATCAAGAAGAGAATTCCTTTTATTATAGCAATGCCTCGATTACAATAATCTCTCCAACACAAGTTCCTCTCAAACTTGTGTTCCTCGCAGTAATCTACTCTGATTACAGCTCTTTCACTTCTCTCTCTCAGACTTAAACTCTAAGTCTCAACAAGATAACTCTATCCTTACTAATACAAAATACAATTCGTATTTGGACAACTCTAGATATTAATGATGCTTTGGTGTATATATGGCACTTAGGAACTTAGGATTAACTAGGACACAAACTGTTTTTTTTTAGAAAATCTTTGACAATGCGTTTTTAGGAAAGCAAGAACTCTTAGAAAGTTTGTGTGTCTTGTTTCAGAAAACTTCTTTGCCTTATATAGAATTTTGTCCTTAGGGTTTGTTTCCTTCGAAAACTCAACTGCCAACAACTGACACTTTGATTGTCACGTCCCTAGACTTGAGGAACAAGGGGAGACCACTTCCCACACAACTTCCTCAACTGCTGGACGTGTCTAAGACTATGTCAGTCACTGTTTGTTTTGAAAAGAATGTTTCTTTATTTTGTCAAAATATTTAGGAGAAGTTTTAGGAAGATAAAAACTGTTTTTATTTAATTGTGATAAAAATCTAATTTTTATTAAATATGAAAAGATATTATATTTAAAGTATTTTCCTTAAAACTGTGTTGCTTGATATTTTGACAAAAAACACACGAGTAATCCAAGTTCCTCTAGTTCCTTATATACCACTTAACATATTAATATATTACATATAAACTAAGCAAGATAAACTACCTAGACGTATATGTCTTTCCTTTGGTGAGGCATTCAACTCTGAAGCTTCACTTGTTCCAGCACAGGAACATTAATGAGTTCCTCTAATGTTTAAATAGGAACTCGTGGCCATGAGTCTGCAATAGTTCTTGTGAGTATTAGGAACTCTTGATATGCAACTGTGTTGCTCCTCTTGTGACTTCAAACTGGAACAGGTACAACTTCCAGCTCTGGAACTCTAGTGACTGTCCCAAGTGTATACCAGGAACTTCACCATTCGATTCAAGTTCCTATCCTAATAGAAACTTGGGCATTTACCTGTCCAAAGTCATTGGCAACCATAATCAGGAAGTTTGCAATATGTGTGTGTCATCAACCAAAACATAGGGACAACAATATTCCCCCTTTTTGGTGATGACAACACTTGCAAACTTTTTACAAATGAGAGGAAGCACAAACAGGAACTTATGCAGACTACTGTAAAACAGAACACAAAAATTGAAAAACAAAAGAGAAAGAAACAAGAAGAGAAAAAAAATAAACTTACAGAGAGATACAGAGAGATTGATGCAGGAACTGGGATTGAGTGTACCTTGGAAGTTTGCACCCTTGACTTCCCCCTGTTGACATCAACAAAAAGCATAGCACGAAATATAGCCATTCCAAACACAGTGCCCCACGATCAACGTTTGGCAAGTTAAGCTAGCCTCAAAGTATTAAACCAACTCACACAATAAATTGAAAGTAAGCAGTAATGATCAAAACTAGAAAGCACAGATAGGTGTAACCAAGCAAGTCAAAATAAGATGGAACAAATACCCAAGTTTGAAAATTATACAGACCAAAAGCAAATTAAAAAGATTGTTCCATGGCAAAAGATAAAAGAAACATGGGATAGGGTGATTAGGCTTGGGATGGGGAACCAGAACCAGCAGTTTCTTCTATCACAGTCTCCTCAAAAGATTCCAGATTGTTGATCTTGGTGAGGATTGTGGCACGAGTTGCATTGGCTTGTTCTGAGTAGTGGTGAAGAGTGGTTTGGAGAGTCTTGACACTGGTAACCAATGCACCTATGTGGGCCTGCATTGAGCTGATCCTGTGATCTGTTCCCTCCTGCAGTTCCACCAGACGAGCAACTGTTGCCTTCAGCTCCAATAACTGATCATCCTTTGTGTTCCAGGCACCCCCATGATCTTGAACATGTTCCTGTTCAGATGGAACACGACGAGCTTTGGACTTTTTGGAGGATCTGGGTGTTCTTTTCCTTGGCCCAACAGTTTCAGGCAGTTCCTCTTGTTTCAGTGGAACAACATCCTCCTCTATGGGCATCTCCTTGACATCCCCTTCCTCATTTATTTCCATGAAGACAGGCCCTCTTTTCTTGTTCTCCTTCATTGCCACCCTCAAGCTCTTTCTTTTTCCTTGGGATCCTACACTCTTCCTGTTCCCTCGACATAAAGGGATCTCTATTTGTTCGAGTTCCTCCTCCTCCTCCTCCACTTCTTCTTTAACTACAGTTCCCTCCTGATCTTCCTCATCTTGTTTCTCTTCCTTTCCAGCCCTAATGACTTTACCCTGAACCACTTTAAGATTTAATAGATGGAGCATTTCAAGTTGAAGGATTTGGGTTGATTTTAAGGGAATCACAAAGTATGGGCTAAGGTCAACTGAGAAGCTTTTGAAGATTTCTGTGAGAAGGGAGGAGTATGGAATTTTGAATTTGGGGATACAGGTGGATAATTGTTTGATCATGATTGCAGGAAAGTTTATGGGAATTTTCCTTTCAAGACAATACATGAGACATGCATCAAACAGACTTGCTATGTTCCTTTTCTGAGTTCGAGGAACTACACCTCTCCACACAATATTAAACAGTAATTTTTGAAGAGGTGAAAAGCAGTTGTGTGAGGTGGAGGTGGATACTTTAGAATCTCCTCCAATGGAACCAACTATATCTTTCTCATCTACATTATCGATGGTCACTGTGATTTGACCTTTGAGCCACATATCAAAACCCCTATTGGGTGTACCAAACAGCTGTTCCAGATAAGAGGCATCAAATTCGATGCGAGTTCCATTCACTTTACTTGAACATACATTATCAACACATGCAAAGTTCTTGCAGAATTCTTTCATAGCTTCAGGAATTAAGGGTGATTTGGCATAGGTACTCAACAGACTTACCCATTTTTGTTGTTCAAGGATTTCCATCAACTCTTTAAATTTCGTGGCTTCACACCATGTTGAGTTGATTGCAAACCCCTCGACCAGGTTGTTTTCCTTTGCAGTGAGTTTCTTGGACCCTTTTTCTTCCCCCTGAGTTTGAGCATTCTCCTCTGTTTCCTCGATGTTTTCACCAGAAGCTTCCACTCGTCGTTTTTTGGATTTTCTTGTGGAGGATCTAGGGTTTGAAATTGGGGATTTCATTTCGATGTCAGTGTCGGTTGGTTCCCCCTGAGTGATTGCGAGTATTGGATTGTGGGATCGAAGAGGAATTGGCGATTGAATGGGTGAGGTATCCATGGGAACTGGAGATGAAGGATTTCTCTTTCGTTTGAGGGAAGTGAGATCAGTGTTGTTGCTTGTGAGAACCATGGTGAAGGTTTTTATAGGTGAAAGGAGAGGTGGTGTCAGTGGAGAAGGCGTGTGGGAGAGAGAGAAAGGGGGTTGCATGGATTGAATGTGGAAAGGGAAGAGTTTCTCCTATTTATTGCCAATGGAACCGTTCTAAACATTCTTTGAATATGGGTATTCGGTTTTAAAAAAAATAAATAAATAAAAACAAAAGGAGAATGTAGAAATAAATTAAATTTAAACTGTGTTTGACTTTGACTTGCTCAATTTCGTATCTCTGACTTAACTAGTTTGAAGGGAACTGCTTACCTTGCTCATTTGGAGCGTGAGTGTATTTGCCACGATGGTAAGCTTCAACTATGTTTGCACACAAGATTTTGTGTTTGTAATAGTCTATATGTACCAAGATTTTTGCTTTTGCCTTAGAGGAACTTCAATTTAGCAATTACCTTAGCTTGATCATTCCGAGTTCCATCCTCATTTTCTCATGTTTCTCTCTGTTCAAGGGCTTAGTTAAAATATCAGCAATTTGGTGATCAGTTTGGCAAAAGTCTAATTTGATCAAACCTTTCTCAACATTATCTTTAAGGAAATGGTGTCTAATGTGGATGTGTTTGACCCGGGAATGATGAACCGGATCTTTTGAAATACAAATAGCACTAGTGTTATCACAATAGATAGGAACACAATCATAGATAATACCAAAATCTCTTAGCTGTTGTTTTATCCATAGAATTTGTGAGCAACAAGCTGCAGCAGCTACATACTCAGCTTCAGCTGTGGATAGAGCAACAGTGTTCTGTTTCTTGGAACCCCAAGAAACCATGCATGGACCTAGGAACTGTACCATACCTGATGTGCTTTTTCTATTCACTAAGTCACCCGCATAATCAGCATCCGCATATCCTCTTAGCTCGAAAGATCCACTTCTTGGATAGTATAGGCATAGGTCATCAGTTCCTTTGAGATATCTTAGTATTCTTTTCACCGCAGTTAGATGGGACTCCTTTGGATTTGATTGAAATCTTGCACATAGTCCTACACTAAAAGAAATGTCGGGTCTACTGGCTGTTAAATATAATAGTGATCCAATCATACCTCTGTATTTCGTTTGATTCACACTTTTCCCATTTGGATCAGTGTCTAATCTGGTAGCAGTTCCCATGGGAGTGTGATTTACTTTGGCTGATTCTAGCTCATATTTCTTTAGGAGTTCCTTCACATACTTTTGTTGGTGTATCATGATTCCTTCCTCGGTTTGCTTGATTTGTAAACCAAGGAAGAAATTGAGTTCCCCCATCATGCTCATTTCAAATTCACTGCTCATCAAGCTTGTAAAATCCTTGCACAAATTTTCATTAGTTGCTCCAAATAATATATCATCAACATAAATTTGAACTACTAACAAGTCAGTTCCTCTAGATTTTAAGAATAAGGTTTTGTCTATTCTACCTCTTTTAAAATCATTTTGAAGGAGGAACTTTGATAATCTCTCGTACCAAGATCTAGGGGCTTGTTTTAGTCCATAGAGAGCCTTATCTAATTTGTAAATATGATTTGGAAATTCGGGATTTTCAAATCCAGGGGGCTGTTCCACATAAACATCTTCCTCTAAGAGACCGTTTAAGAAAGCACATTTAACATCCATTTGATAAAGTTTAAAACCCATGAAAGCTGCAAAAGCAATTAAGATTCTAATGGCTTCTAATCTAGCAACAGGTGCAAATGTTTCTTCAAAGTCAATACCTTCCTGTTGGTTATAACCTTTGACCACTAACCTTGCTTTGTTCCTTATGATTGTTGCATGTTCATCTTTCTTGTTCCGGAACACCCATTTCAGCCCTATCACCTTCTGGTGCTTTGGTTTAGGTTCCAAGTGCCATACTTTGTTTCTTTTGAATTCATTTAATTCTTCTTGGATGGCTATGATCCAGTCAGCGTCCTCCAGAGCCTCAGTGTGATTTCTTGGCTCAAATATGGAGAGGAACGCGTGGAATGCGCAAAAGTTCCTTAGTTGTGACCTTGTCTGAGTTCCTTTTCTGATGTCACTCACAATGAGTTCCATTGGGTGGGACTTTTGATGCTTCCAAGGTTTAGGTTGAAATTGAGCTACTGGTGTTGTGGCATTTTCGTCAGTTCCTTCTATGACCTGAGTTCCCTGTTGGTCATTGTGGGGTTCCTCTGGTGTTGTTTCTGGATCTTCTTGGTTTTCTGCTTGTTCCTCTAGTACGGGAACTTCTTGATTTTGTTGAGCAGTTCCTCTGGCTGTGTGTTTGCTTGGTTGGAACTCCTCATCATTTTCTGCAGCACGAGATAAACCAATCTCGAAAAATTCTTGTTCCTGTACTATATCAGTTTTGTTAGATTCATCAAATATTATATGTACACTTTCCTCAACACACATAGATCTTTTGTTATAAACTCTGTAAGCCTTGCTATTTAAGGCATATCCTAGGAACACTGCCTCATCGCTTCTTTCATCAAACTTCCCCAAGTTCCTTTTTCCATTGTTGTGGACAAAACATTTGCTACCAAAGGCTCTAAAGTAAGAGATGTTGGGTTTTATACCTTTTAGTAGCTCATAGGGGGTTTTGTTTAGGATTGCTCGAATCATAACTCTATTTATAACATAACAAGCAGTATTGACTGCTTCAGCCCAGAAGTTCCTAGGCAGGGAACTGGCTATTAACATGGTTCTTGCCATGTCCTCTAATGTTCTATTTTTCCTCTCAACAACTCCATTTTGTTGTGGAGTTCTGGGAGCTGAGAAATTGTGGTCCATACCTTGTTCCTTGCAGTATTCATCGAATTTGTAATTTTCAAATTTTGTTCCATGATCTGATCTTATATGGATCAGTTGATGACCTGTGGTTTTCTGAATTTTCTTTGAAAATGTAACAAACTCATCAAACGTTTCATCCTTGCTTGTTAGAAATATGACCCAAGTAAAGCGAGAGTAATCATCAACAATAACTAATACATATTTTTTCCCACTTCTGCTTTGAATTCTCATTGGGCCACATAAGTCCATATGGATGAGTTCCAATGGTTTTGTGGTGCTTACCAATTTCTTAGATTTAAAGGAACTTCGGACATGCTTGCCTTTTGCACATGCATCACACACTTTATCAGTTAGGAACTTGATTGAGGGGAGTCCTCGAACCAGTTCCTTTGATCTTAGTTTGTCAAGCAGAGAGAAACTAGCATGTCCAAACCTCCTGTGCCATAGTAGGGAATTTTCTTCAAAGGCACTGAGGCAGGTTAGATTGTTCCTGGGAACTGTATTGAGATCCACAGAATATGTGTTCCCTTTACGAGTTCCTTCCAAAATAACCTTCCCAGTGTTATTGTTTATGATTTGACAATTTTCAGAAGTAAAACTTACAGAGTTTCCTTTGTCACAGAATTGAGAGATGCTTAGTAGACTGTGCATCAAACCCTCGACTAAAAATACATTTTCAATGGCATAGGAACTTGACCTTCCAACTTTTCCAATTCCAACAATTTCTCCTTTCATGTTGTCTCCAAAGGTCACAGTTCCTCCATTGTAGGCTTCTAGTGAGAGGAATTTAGATTTGTCTCCTGTCATGTGTTTGGAACACCCGCTGTCGAGATACCACGAGCTGTTCCCCTTCACTAGAATCTGTAAAGAGATCAAAGGTTAGTTACAGGAACTCGGGTTTCCTCGAGTTCCTTTTCAACTATAACTTCAGACTTCTTGACCCATTTTTGCTTTACATAATTTATGTTTCTTTGATCCTGTTCCTTCATCTTGGAACACTCAGTACTTATATGACTTCCACTTCCACATGAGAAACAGACTTTTACACTAGGAAGATCCACATACTTTTTCTTATGACTAGTTTTATGGTTAAAGCCCAATCCTTCTGTTTTCTTAGATTGAGCATTCTCAATCCATTTGGGAGGAACTTTAGGTGGTTGTCTCTGTGCCCTGGCCATGGATAGTTCCCTTTCTAGTTTCTCTTTTTGTTCCTTTGTGGTGATCAGATCTTTGTTTAAATTTTCTAAGTCGATGTTAAAAACTCCCATGTTGATCTCCAAGGATTTTGTAGGATCTAAACTTAGATTAAACATCTTATATTGACTGAGTTGTACTTGTAGAAGGATGTTTTCATTTCTAATTTTTTCGAATGACTCATTAATAGAGGTATTTCTATCTAGTAATTCAAAGAACCTGCCTTGAACATCAGATCTAATATTGTTCAGATAATTTATATGGTCTTTACTGAGTTCCAAGGCTCTATCACTTTGTGCTTTTAATATACTTAGCTTTTTGTAATCATCTAGAGTTTCTAGCAACAGTTCAATTAGTTTTGACTTTGAGAGACACTGAAGAGTGGAGGAACTTACTTCTTCTGATGGAACTTGATCAGTTCCTTCTGTTCTAGCCATAAGGCAGAGATTTGCAGTTTCTTCATTTGGTTGTTCCTCATCGTCTTCTGAGTCTGTTGCTTCGCCGCATGCAGCTATCATGGCCTTCTTGAAGTTTGGCCTGTTGAAGGTAGACTTGTTAAAGCGATCTTTGACCTGTTCCTTCCCTTTTCCTCTGGTCTTGTCGTTCTCCCACAGAGGGCATTCACGAATTTGATGATCAGTTTCTCCACATTTGAAGCAACCTTGCTCAGTTTTGGAACTAGTGATTTTCTTAGCAAAGTTCCTTCCTTTCTGGTTTCCTGGTTTGAAGTTCCTATAGAGCTTTCTCATTCTTCTAACCAGCATGGCAGCCTCTTCTTCATCTGGTTCAGATTCATCGAGTTCCTCAGCCTTTAGAGCAAGTCCTCGATTTCTAGAGATCTCAGGAACAGCAGCTCCAAGATGCAATTCGTGTGTCATCAAGGAACCAGCAAGTTGTTCAATGTTGAACTTGGTAAAGTCCTTGGTCTCAAACAGTGCAGTGACCTTTGTTCTCCAACGATCATCTTGTGGCATGCTTCTTAGTATTTTTCTTACCTGTTCATCTGTGGGAATGATTCTACCAAGAGAAACTAATTCATTGGTTATGTTAGTAAATCTAGTGAACATTTCTTGAATAGTTTCTTTTGGAAGCATTTCAAATCTTTCATATTTAGACATCAAAAGGTCAATTTTGGAACGCTTAACTACATTAGTTCCTTCGTGGGTTACTTGAAGTAGTTCCCAAATCTGTTTTGCGTTCTTGCACCCCATGACTCTGTTGTGTTCATGAGGTCCAAGCCCACAATGCAAGATTTTGACAGCCATGGCATTCATCTCATATTTATCAAAGTCTTCTTTAGAAAATTCAGACATTGGTTTAGGAACTACCTCGTTTTCAGCATTGGTCTTTGTTACCTCGAAGTCTCCAACTTCAATTACACGCCAAACTTGGTAATTTTCAGCTTTGATGAATATCTCCATTCTATTCTTCCAGTATGAGTAGAACTTGCCATTGAACATAGGTGGCCTTTGTGTCGAGTAACCTTCTTCCAGTTTCTCTTGTGAGTTCATACTTTCAGGAACTTAACTCAAACAGGGTTTCCTGTGTTTTAATGAGTACTGGCTCTGATACCAACTGTTATTCCAGTAGGAACACGCACAAGAGGGGAGGGGGGTGAATTGTAATTGGAACTTTGGTAAAGTTTCTTGCGGAACTAAGAAACAATCAAGGAACAGAGAATAGAGAAGACAATAACAATAATTGTGAAAATTTCTTGACACTAATCAAGAAGAGAATTCCTTTTATTATAGCAATGCCTCGATTACAATAATCTCTCCAACACAAGTTCCTCTCAAACTTGTGTTCCTCGCAGTAATCTACTCTTTCACTTCTCTCTCTCAGACTTAAACTCTAAGTCTCAACAAGATAACTCTATCCTTACTAATACAAAATACAATTCGTATTTGGATAACTCTAGATATTAATGATGCTTTGGTGTATATATGGCACTTAGGAACTTAGGATTAACTAGGACACAAACTGTTTTTTTTTAGAAAATCTTTGACAATGCGTTTTTAGGAAAGCAAGAACTCTTAGAAAGTTTGTGTGTCTTGTTTCAGAAAACTTCTTTGCCTTATATAGAATTTTGTCCTTAGGGTTTGTTTCCTTCGAAAACTCAACTGCCAACAACTGACACTTTGATTGTCACGTCCCTAGACTTGAGGAACAAGGGGAGACCACTTCCCACACAACTTCCTCAACTGCTGGACGTGTCTAAGACTATGTCAGTCACTGTTTGTTTTGAAAAGAATGTTTCTTTATTTTGTCAAAATATTTAGGAGAAGTTTTAGGAAGATAAAAACTGTTTTTATTTAATTGTGATAAAAATCTAATTTTTATTAAATATGAAAAGATATTATATTTAAAGTATTTTCCTTAAAACTGTGTTGCTTGATATTTTGACAAAAAACACACGAGTAATCCAAGTTCCTCTAGTTCCTTATATACCACTTAACATATTAATATATTACATATAAACTAAGCAAGATAAACTACCTAGACGTATATGTCTTTCCTTTGGTGAGGCATTCAACTCTGAAGCTTCACTTGTTCCAGCACAGGAACATTAATGAGTTCCTCTAATGTTTAAATAGGAACTCGTGGCCATGAGTCTGCAATAGTTCTTGTGAGTATTAGGAACTCTTGATATGCAACTGTGTTGCTCCTCTTGTGACTTCAAACTGGAACAGGTACAACTTCCAGCTCTGGAACTCTAGTGACTGTCCCAAGTGTATACCAGGAACTTCACCATTCGATTCAAGTTCCTATCCTAATAGAAACTTGGGCATTTACCTGTCCAAAGTCATTGGCAACCATAATCAGGAAGTTTGCAATATGTGTGTGTCATCAACCAAAACATAGGGACAACATGAAGTATTTTGTAGGTCGGGTTCGAATCCAGTCAAACATGGAACACTTGCATCACCTAGTAAACCCCCTTCAAACTTTAATTTCCCTAAACTAAAACCACAGAGCTTCACACACCCAAACAACAATTCAATCAAAAGGTCTTGCGTGCACAAGGTGTACAATAAATTTATTGTACACCAAGATAACTTTTACCTTTTTTTTTTGTAACTTTAACCTAATTTTGATTAACTTTTATATTAGTAAAAAAAGTTTATAGATAAACATTTTAAAGGGTTAAATGATTAATGTTATACATTATTAGTGATTTTGAAGAAATAAATTTTACTACAATGAAAATATTTATCACTAAAAAATAGATAACTTTTACATATATAAGCTTAACTTTTAAATATTTTGAGTTAACTTTTACTCTGGTGTACAATATTTATTGTACACCCATTGTAAATAAGAATTTGTGCAATTCAATTAAGGTCCAGCTACAATAAACTCGATAAGGTTCCCTTTCCCTCTTCTCTTTTTCTCACAAAGATAAGTAAGAGAGAGAATTTCTCATTTCTCACAACAAGAACAAGGAGATAACAACAATGGCGACGCTTTCATTGCTCTCAACTGGGGTTGGAGCAGCCATAACCAACCGTACTCCTTCAGCTTCCCTCACTTTTATCACTGGTTCAAGAACAACCAACAAAAGGGTGTCCTTTAACGGCGGTTCAGCTCGTTCCGGGTCACTCCATTGCTCTTTCTTGGCTCCTTCATCTTCTCTCTCCTCCAACTTCTCAGGTTCCTCAACTTTCCCTTTTCTTAATTTTTGCGCTTTTGTTATCCTACCTATTTTACTTCAATTACTGAAGAATTTGTTAATTGAGTATTGAAGAAATTGGTGTTTTGTCTGGGTAATGTCTGGGTTAAGAATTGTGTCATATTTATAATGTATTATTGACTTGCTGATGGATGTCAATTAGCCTAGTTGGTAAAGTCTTTTGGGGTAGTATTCGAAATGGAATCCCTTCTACATCATTATGTAGTTGACTTGTGAAAACTAGGTACTTCTGCTATACCTTCAGTTAATTTGTTTTGGCTGAAATTTTCCATCTGAATTGAAGAAATTTGTTTCTATGTGTTTAAGGTGGTTTAGCAGTAATGCATTGTGGGAGTTTTTTTTGGTAAAACCCTGAATTAATTAGCCAATGCAGTTGATGGTAGAGGATAGGAAGAATGTTGCTAATTGCACTTTTTGTTGCCTTGTGATTCATTGTTCTGTGGCTTAAAAGATGGAGGTTTTAGACTTTCTTTGCATTTTACTTGTATTAACTTAACTCGGTTACTAGCAATATTTCCCATGTCATTACCGCAAGGGTGTGAATTGCTGGTTAAGTTTGGGAGAAACAACTGGTGGTTATGGGTGAAGATTGAAAGATGGAATGAGCATGGCTTTCTTCTTGGATGCACTTTAAGTGTTTTTAAGTGTCATAATATCTTTGTGAGACTTAGGTATGGGTAATATGGGTTGAAAATTCCAACTTGTGAGAATGACAATTCATTTGTTTAGAACTATCTTATTCACATTGGCTTGTTTAGTTGTTTGCATATAAAAATTGAATGAAAGAGGTGTAAGATAATCTCAATTTATTATGGGTTACTTCATATTACTGTATTGGTTGTTTTGCGTGGTTGATAATTGCTATCATAGCATATTTGATTGAGGTCACCCCAGCTCACTACAATCAAACAACCAATAATGGACAACGATAATAATTAATGCGGAAGAAATAAAATTGCAATAAACATAAGGTAATAATACTTGGAAAACACATTCGATGTGAATAGTAAAAACCACGGAACTTGTGAGGAGTCCAACGTTTCTTCTTCTCTTATTATGATAACTTTGGGCAAAAGAAACTTAACTCCGTTCTACAAAGGTTTTACAACCCTTTAACAAGTTCATCCATAAGAGACCAACAATTGAAGAGGTGAAGATGAAAAATATTACCAAAACACAGATGTTTTGTCCAGTTGCAATTCCCGGGAAACCAAAGTTCCAAATGACAATCTTAACGGTCAGAATGAAGCCAATGGCACCATGATTACTCTTCCTATAATAAATTTTCCTCTCCTTCTTTTGTGTGTTCTACTTTCAAACTTCCTGCTTCCCTATTTTCACTTGTATCAGCTCACACACTCCAAAAAGCTTCTTTCGGAAGCCAATATATATAGTCCAAAGTGGACTGAAAACATTCCTCGGTATTTTGGGTTCACTAACACAAGATAAAACAATTGCCTATGCAACAAGTGTGCTCGACCCACAACAAGAGTTGATCTTCAAGTACTTGTTCAATCCGGATAAAGCTAAGTGGGAAGCAGTGAAGTGGATCTTATAATAGTGAGGTACCTCCAAATTGAGTTTCTGTTATGGACAGTATATGAAAAAGTGCGCCTAGGTGATGAGGTGCTAGGGGATAAGCGCTTTTTTAGTTCTAGGCGATGCACATTCAAAGAAGCAAGAAGCGCACCCGAGGCACATATGGGGCACGCAAGAGGCGCACTTCAGTTAGATTTTTTGAACTTTAAGCACAGCGTGCATTAAGACCCCTTATTGCCTTGATTGGCTTTGAGCTTTTTTATACACTGGTTATGGGGGTGGGAAAACTTATACATAAAGGTTACTGATGCAACATGGGCGGTTGATTGTAAGCAACAAAATGTCTAGATGTATAACATGACCCAAAACCGAGGAACAGTATATTGTCGCCATGGAAGCAAGTACAGAGATGTTATGGTTTAATGACTCATTTGGTAGGCGACAATAAATGGTGGTAATGGAAACAAACTTGTATTGTAAATTTGTGAGAAAAAAAGTCATATACCAAATCCCATGGTTATGCTAATTCATCAGAAGTATCACATTTTCTTCATAAATCTTTATTACCTACCATTACTATTTGTGGTGGTATTGGGTTGGGATGAAAATTTAAGAAGAAAAACACAAGTTTGGGATGTGATTGCATTACCATTGACATTATAATATTACTTTCTGTGCCAAATTGTAATTAGATTCATTCTCATTCCCTCCATTTATTATCGGCTACCAGATGAGTTGTATTTGATTTGAATTTAAGCGAATATGTACTTATGTAGTATTTTTTGATAGTTAGAATGATTTGGATTTCAGCAAGAATGTAAGCATGATGATATTAGGTAATATTGGTTGTGAAATGTGATCAAGGAGTAGAGAATGAGAAAAAAATTCCACATTGACAAAAATGGTGCAAATATGTCGACGAAGGTCGAAGCTAGGTTGAGCTTTGTAGTAAGATTGGTGGGATATCTGGATTGGATGGTTACTCTTGTTGTGGATCTAACCCACGTTTTGCACAAGTCTATGTCATGTGTTAAAGTACCCAAAATGTTGAGACATGTTTAGTCCATTTTGGAGCAAATGTGTTGACTTCCAAAAGAAGCTGTGGAGTGTGAGAGGTGATATCCTAAGGTGAGAATAGGGCAGCACCAAATTTAGGCACCGAGATTAGAACATAACACACAATAGAAAGAAAGGAGAGGTGGGGAGTTTTAAAGTAGTCACCTTGCTGTTTTCAGAGAGTACAGAGGAGCAATCTTGGTCCATTTATGCTGTAAATTTGACAGCTTGTTAGGAACTCACTGGCCTTCCTTCTGATGTTGGGATTTTCGTTTGAAGATCTAGCCCGTCAGGTATTGCAGTAACATTCAAGTTTTGATGATATTCTTCATCTTTAGCTACTCAATTAGTCAATTGTGGTTTCTTACGTATGAACTTGTTGGTGGGTTGTGAAACCTTTGTAACCGAGTTGGTTTTCTTTTTCCTATCACTTCATCATAATAAGAGAAGAAATGGTGGATTTCTCATAAGTCCCGTGGTTTTAACTCTTCACATCGGAAGGTTTTTTCACGTATAACTATGGTGTGTTGATTGCAACTTTATTTGTTCCTGATTAGTTGTTATTGGTGTCCATTGTTGGTTGTATTGTTTAGTTGATTGTCTTGGAGTTGATCTTTGAGGGTATTTGATATACTACTTGGATTCTATATATTTGGGGATCAAGGTCCCTCAATACTTACTAGCTCTTATCCATTCGCGCCGTGTTCAAGTGGTTTGTTATTTCTCTTTTTAGGTATTGGATCTGAAATTGGTGCCAGTGTGCCACATGACTTCATGAGGCATCAGCAAGCCCTTGTTTCATCACAAAAAGTAGAAAAATAAAGTTAAATTTGATTATGTGATTGCTTAGAGTACATCTATTTTAAGGATTTTCTTTTCAGAGGCTCGTGTCAAATAAAATTGATTTGGTTTTTTGACAGAGCAAGTCTCTTGTGGCTACTGCCGCAGTTCCGGAAGCACACCGGAAAGCTCAGCTATACCAGACGAATCTTCTGCTTTACCACACTAAATTCAATTTGAAAAGTTTATAACACATTCTTTTTTCCAATACGATCAGATCAATCTCAATATTTCTCGCTTACTGCTCATTCGACATGAATGTATAGGTATCAGTGTATCACACAGATTTGGAACCATACCCGTCTTTACCCAAAAGAAAGGCAATTCTAAGTTGCTAATAGGTGTGAGTATCAAGTATTGTGATGCTTAAGAAGGCTTATGTGGGTCTTTAGGGGAGTTAAAGCATCTTTCAAAAGCTAGGGCTATTCTGCTTTTAAAACTCTCTGCTCAAATGTTGCTTAAATGTCAATGTTGAGTTCATGCTTATCTATGGTTTGCCTGCATATGAAACGGGATGATTAAATGCGGATGACCCTTTGTTGATTGCAGGATTATCCTTGGGATTGGACTTAACATCAAACACTGGAGTCAGTACTGATAGATGCCGCCGGTTTGTGGTGAGGGCTGGAAAGGCAGCTCTTTGTCTAACCAAGAGAAGCAGATCTAGGAAGTCATTGGCTCGGACACATGGTTTTCGTCTGCGAATGAGCACAACTAGTGGAAGAGCTCTGTTAAAGCGTAGACGTGCAAAGGGACGCAAAATTCTCTGCACTAAGACAAATCCAAGCAGCGGGAAACGAGCCAGTCCTTAAGTATGAGTGTCTGGGATGTATATTTTTTTTGACTGTAAACTTTATGTTGATGTCAAAGTATTTCCTGTAAACTTGATTTTAATGTCAAATTATTTCCTGTAAACTTTTCCTCTCTTAGTTTGACAGTTCCTGACCTCCTGCGACCTGCTTAGGAGGGTGTTAATGAGCCGAGCTGAGACCGAGCCTTTCTAGGCTCGGCTCGAGTTCGAAATTTGTTTGCACGGGCTCGGAGCTCGTTGAGCCTGGGAAATTGGGCTCGAGCTCGAGCTCGAATTATGAATACCGAACTCGGTTTGGCTCAAAACTCGATAGGCTCGCTCGAGATTGATAATTAAATGTTTAATTAAGAAACATGTTAATCAATTTTTTCATGTTTTGTATGCTAAAAATAAATATCTATTAAAATTAATTTATGCAAAAACTTAATTTATATAAAATACATATATTAAAAAGAACTCGAGCTTTTGAGCCGAGCTATTGATAGCTCAACCTTGGCTCGTTAAGTTCTCGAGCCGAAACCGAGCTCGAGCCGAACCTGCTCAAGTCGAGCTTTGACTGAGCTTTGTCGAGTCGAGCATCAAGTAGTTCACGAACAAGCTCGGCTCATTAACACCCCTGGCCTGCTTCACTCATTCTTAACTTTATATTAAAAAACATACAGTTCTTCCGTTTATCTTTCGACTCTTCCCACCACAAAGCTATATACTTGGTTTTTACCACGCATCAATTTTTTTTTTTTTTGATAAACAAATTAATTAATTGATAAAAAGTCATACGACATCTACATAAAGATTTAAATCTAACAAATACATAACAATCGAATCAAATAAAAACTTCATTTCACCATAGCTACGATCGTAGTGTATCAAACATTCTGTATACCCTCTTTTATATCGCTGAGATTTACAGCCTTCATTGACGAGGGGTTCTATAGATCTGGTGTAGCCGTGACAAATATGATTTCCGTCTGATTCGTCTGATTGTAGTCGAAAGATTGACATCCTCTTCGATCCCGCATAAATCTTTACCAAAGAAACAACCTGAATTAAACTAAGCACACAAAACTTAACTAGAAACAAACTCACCATAGGGGTACTTACTAAACCGAAACAAACAAACCCACCATAGGGGTACTTACTACACTTAAACTATGTAGTTTTATTGAAATCTAACGCAAAAACACAACAGAATTGAAAGAGATGGGGCGGAAATAACCAAATTTCCAAAGAAAATTGGCTATTTCCGCCCTAAAAAACCCTAATTTTTGTAAACCCTAAAAAGAGAGAGAAAAGAGAGAGAGAGAGAGAGAGGGAGACGTATGACTACAACCACGCATCATTTCTTGATTATACATAATTCTACGTTCTCACATGATGAATACCGTAGTCCGATGATAACCTTTTCCAAAAGGTTTTGTGCGCATCCAGTATATAATACATTTATTAGAAGTTTATTTCTAATTTATGTGGTTATATGCTCTTTTCACCAAAACATCTCATTGCGTACCAAAGTCCAAAACTATCTAAACATAAATTTGATTGTTTTAACAAAAATTACGGTTAGTTGGACAAGGAGGAAATCTTAACCCACAGAAACCACAAATTCACAAAGGTCAAGCTTTAGTGACAAAATAAAATTACCTCTTCAAAGTCAATCATGATTTATTAAGATAACCAAATAACCCATCAATAAAATTACTCATAAAATATTACTTCATAATATATACGGTTAATCAAAACATGATAAAGTTACCAAAAACAGAATAAAAACTACTCTGAGGCCCATAAATTTAGTATACACAGGTGAAATGACTGCATCCATTGCCTTCACATAATCGAAGTTTTTTCCTTCATAAATTTGTAATTGCAAAATGAAATCTTGGGTAGGACATCTAATGAAGACATTTGAACAAAAGTTTTATTTTCTTTCAAGTATTGACAACCTCATGCATTTTGTTGCAGAGTAACAAAAGAGGACTAAAGATATCACTGATAGATAACTTGTCTACAACTCCACTATTGAATTGATCATTTGAGCAAATATCGAGCAAGACCGTTAACTTGAATCAAGAATTAAAAGTTAGGGTGAGGACTGTAGCATACTCACAAGAATGAACTACTGCCTAATTACAACAAAAATGTATACCTAAATGGTATTTCTATAAATCTGCAATTCCCATGGGAAAGCCTACATGGCAATGCAAATTCACAAAGCGCGTTCCAGTATGCCAGTTGCTCAGACAATCCAAGATCAGCTCTTCTCTGTACAGTTTAAAAGCAGAGATGGAATGAAACAAACTGAATCTTGTCCAAAATTCTAACTCAAATGCATACCAAAAGCAGTACAACATTGGATGTAGCTAGGCCAAGAGCAATGAATGGTTGTCCTCGTCTTTGAATGCCCAAAGAAAAGCAACTTGCAGCTCAAATAATATTTTCAACCAGTGATTTATGTATTATAAAATATATATCAGCAGTGTTCAGGAACACAAAGAAAAGGCAAACTAATTGTCATGAACTTGAAAACAATCATGATGAATGATGCTTGCCTCAGTCAGCCCTCCAACCAACGAAGTTGAACGTTACTTCCCAATCCCATTACATTTGAGCTAGGGCCTCAGTATATCTGCCAATGTTTGTATTAATGAGTTGGGGTCAAAGGTTATACCAACTTTTGGATCCTCTAATGAATCAACAGTGACCTGCCAAAAATAAAAACAATAAACAGGAGATCCTAACTTAAGTACTTAACCACATTTCCAGTAATAACAAATACGTAGTATGAGTAATTGGCTTGTTTAAGTTACATTTAACTCCAATTCTCAACTTTGCAAAACAGGATATGTTGAGCTGAAAAAGGCCCCATCCACCCCAAAGATTTAACTATACTTTGCACATAGTAACATTTTCTCATGATGAAGTTTCCAACCAATAAAGGCTGCAGCCAAAAAATGCACACACAGAATCACATATATCGAAGATTCACTCTGCTATATCAATGCCAGTTGCTACAGAAAAGTGGTAATACGAAATCATACAATGAAAATGTAATATGGACTTGTAGAATATCTACATATGCTCGGAATCAACTTGAACTTTATTGCTTGAGTACCCAGAGACTTAGAGTTGGCTACAAACTTCACTTTTTTTATCCTCAATAATGATCACATAATCCTTTACTCGCAATTAAGGATATGATATGATTAGTAGTTAATAGTTAGACCAGTCTCACACTCTCCACCACTCAATTTAAAAGGGGCCTCTTCTATAGTACAGTTTTAAACCTAAACTGTGTTTCAAAGGTGGCAACTTTTTACGGTCATCACAAAAGAATAAAAATATGTAACTATTATTTCTTGATGGAGGCGGTGTTTGGTTTAGATATTGTTCCCAGCTTCCATAAAGGAGAGGCAAATATCAAAGATATTGCAGCTAGAAAGAAGGTAATACAACTTTGAAAATAAGATGCTTGATCAATAAAGTCTTCAATTCTTGGAAATCTGGTAGATAATATATACTAATAGAACAAGAAACTTCTCTAAGCGGGTACAAGATACAGCAGAGTGGGGGGGGGGGGGTGTGGAAGGAAAAGTTGCAGTTCGAAATCAATATAATGTAGGTGAGCATACTGTAATTTGTTATAATCTTCTACGGTGCTCAGACTGCTCAACATAAGATGCTCCAAAAGTGTATGGTTACTTACCACATTAAATATTCGCTGGTCTTTCAAGGCAGGTAAATCCACTGGAATTTCACCATTTCGCGGCACCAAAATTGTATTAACATACGCACTTGGCTGCACAAAAGAAGCAGCACACCAATTTTGAAATAATCAGTAGAAAATACTTCGCTGGGTTTAAGATCACATTCCCCCCAATTTTTCTAGGTACAACACTTTCATTTTCAAGCTTGCACTGCATAACTTTAACCATTAATACATCTAGTTACACTAAAAGGTATAATAGGGTCATGCATTACCATATTTTTCCAAAGGTATAAATCACCAAAAATAGAGAAAGTAGTGTGTGAATAGTGTAAAAACCAAATTTTTGCATCTCAAAAGAACGGAGGAAACCTATTACATTAAAAATTGCAGGTTTTAATCGATCAAGTAGTTGCATTTGAACACAAAACATCGAAAGTGTATTCTTTTATGCATCAAGCGGAAAAAACAAAAACTATTGCTTCTGGCAAGCACATACTTCTAGAAACCCGAACACAAATTCAATGAAGGGCTGGTGCTGACTTTGCTGTTGCATTGTTGATCTTTGGTCTCTTAGCAAGCATGTCTACTAAGCTTTTAGTAGTTCTAGTGATGGGCTGTATTGTTTGCTTGGTAGTTTTTATACAAGTTCTCTTGGTTATTAAAACTTAATAATTGCAAATAAACGTAAAGAATAAAAGAAAATCAATGAAGCAGGACTGAACCTTTTATTTAAAAGTTGTGAAATTTTGAATAATATATTCTTCTTCATATTTTTATTACGTTTTCCAACCAACCCAAATATATCACGGAAAGGATGCCACAAAGTCACAAACTTTGAAATATGCAACTCACTGAAAGAGACAATCTTTATCAACAAAAAATATATCACGGAAATGATGCCACAAAGTCACAAACTTTGAGGAAATAGTCTTTAAAATATGCAACTCACTGAAAGAGACAATCTTTATCAACAAAAGATTCATATGAATGAAAAGGATACACACATGCTTCATTAAGTTGAGGAAAGATGTGGATGTCAAGGTAAGGTGCAACATGGGTGTGCATAACAATTTTTTGATTTCTCAAACAGTCAATTCACACGCTTGCTGAACATTTAAGACTCGCCAATCTCATAAGAGAAGGTTCAATACACGCATGTGCTCATCATATGTTTGAAAAAATATTTTCAGAGATCCTTTTTTACCATATTATGACTATTCTTCAAGTTCATTGATTTATCCAACACTGGACTGGATGTTGAATTATTTGATGTTGTATACAATCAAATGTTATGATCAGTGCTTGGAAACTATTAAGCTTCAGTGGCATCTCCTATTATTCTGTGAGCTGCTACTTATCTCATGATACCATACGACTATCAAACTTGCTTCTGTTCAATTATGGAAGAATCATGCGAAAATGAAGGTCGCTGATTTCATTGAGTAACATCAGAACCACTCCAGCACATAAAATTTCCAATGAGTTGTGTACTTGTGTTATCACTTATCAATCTATGCACAAACAAGAGTATTTCATCAGCAAAATCACTTATTTCTTTTCACCAGTGACTCTTTTCAGATAGCCTAGCGCGGGAGATGCATTCCATGCTAAGTATTACAGAAAAGTTTCGGATCCTGCGTCCTGACTTTGAAGAGAGGAAATAAATTGAAACTCAAAAGGCATAAAAGCTGACATATGCATAACAAAAAGGTTGAAACATACTTTCTCCATTTCACAAATATTGCAATGTTTACCTTTCAAGCAAGTTCCACAAATGTTGCAACGTTTTGCTTTTAGGAAATCTAATGTTTCCTTTCACACTGCAAATACCTGATATACCCTTATGGGAAACTCATAAGATTCTTACCCACTTGGGTTTTGTGGGTAATTCACAGGGCTTATGTGGTCATCTCCTACATTTTAACCAATTTCTTAAAAGTGCATTTCCCCCGTGTTACAATATTTTGGAACGGAGCAAGTACAAGTTAGATGAAACCAATTGAAAGAGCTTGCTAAAACCACTTAATAAACAGTATGTAAAGCTCATGTTGATCCATTGACTTTCATCCAGCATATGACTTAGCAAAAGAAAAAGAATAAGCAATAATGTTGCAAACTTACTGGATTAATGAGACATTTTTTGGAATTTCCATACGTCCTATTAAGAGCATCCGTAATTGCAGTCACGAAGCATGAAGTTGAGAATCCAGTTGTTTCTCGGTCATATGTCCCATTCAACAAAAGTATCTGCATCAAAACAACAAAACTCAAATGTATTCATTCGTAAACTGAAATGTACAGCTTGAATCAACAATCAACTACATGTGACAGCAAACAATCCAATATCTACAAAAAGTACGGCGAAAAATCACAAAACTACAAGCGTTGATTCTTACGAGGTATCAATTTTGAAATAAAACATACCTTCTGACAAGACCTTGAAGATATGATCTCCCCAACCCCATTTAACACCTACATAAAATAAGACCTGATGTAAGAGAAATGACCAAAAAAGCTGTTAAAAAAAACTTCCTCAGCATATACAAGAAGAACATAGTGTCTGGATTTCTGCACTCAATGGCACTTCCATGGTAACAGCAAATTAGTGTACGTATTTAACTTTAGTGCCCTTTTATCAAGCAAAAGACTACATGTTTATCTCCAACATTAACAGTTACCACCAAAGCACACCATATATAGCTAATCGTCCCCACCACGCAATCCAATTTTTATTTTGAAAGACGGCATATGCAGTAAGAATTTCCTACAATTGGAACCCGATAAAAGTAAAAAAAAAGAGCCAATACGTCGATACGAGTCATGTTCAGTGGAAGCTTGGAGATTAAGTCATGTAAGAAACTAAACAGTAGCATTCAGAAAATCGGGCATTATTTTGGTTAAAGACCAAATTTTAGCATCACATAAGCTGAGATAGGCTGATAGGGGGACCAACAGGAAATATATCTTCAAAAACTAGAACAAAATTCTTGATCCATTAGGGAATAACGCATATGAAATTGTGAAGCAATATGCAGTAGCTGCTCCAAGTTCCAGCTTACACATACACATTACTACCACAAACTTACCAGCAGACGAATAGAGTCATAAGTATACATTAATGAGGATATCAAATATCATATACAAGCTGATGCTTGAATGTAGATAATTACCAATGAAGGGCATATGGATGTAAAAAGGGATCCCATGGAATAAACGATGCAATTGACACTGTGCAACTGGTCGAGGACAGCTGGATTTGGTGGAGGGAAGACCTGCCCTATATCAAGTAAATATCACTTCAAGTGTAAAATCCTTGCACTTCCATGGCTCAAAAGATATGAAAGAGCCACTTTCAATCAGAAAATTCTGAAAAGATGAAAACTCATTTCCGTTTCTGCAACTAGCTGAAAAATAAAAGTCAACAGAAAAGTACTTGAATCTAATAGTTAAAACAGATGCAAAGCCGGGAAAGTTGAATGTTGACCACATGGGAAAATAACAAAATATTTTTCCGTGTGTCGTAGTTTTGGCCTTTTGGGGAAGGGGGGTGGGGGGAGATTTTCAGAAAAATGCACAAAGTTCATCGCATGGATTATTTATAAGCTAATTGCCATGAAACAACATAATATCACCTTCTTAAGCAGGAGAATAAAAGGAGTGTTACCTCATGCAACAAATTCTGCCCCTCACTTGACATGTAGAATACCCGCTTTATTCTTGAAGTAAGTGCTTGACCAGAGCAATGTTTCTATTCACAAATAGCAATAGTTGACAAAATAAAATTTAGGCAGCATTCTGTTTAAAAATAATTTGTTGGTTTGTCCCAAAAAGCATTTTGGTACTATTCAATATCAGATGCAATCATGTCAATAAATTAGTAGGAAGTTTAATCAGCTTTTTCTGTTTAAAGCTTTCAAAATTCTATATCAAATCCAGCACTATCAGGCACCAAGAACACTTGTCCATATATATCAAACCAAGATCACATATTAACCAAACCAAATCTATTTGAGGTTTTATGTCTTCTGTTATCTTTAAAGATATTCCATTTACGAATTCAGGTCAATAAACCAAGGGATATCTAAGAGGAAATTATACTAACTAGAAAAGCATGCTAAAGAAAGGATAAAAGAAAAGAAAACTGCTGAGAAACAAAAAAATATTCAGAATATATATTCAGTACAATGAAATTAGTATTTGACAAGAATCACTCATCCGGTAAGCTAAGACATAAGAGCATTGACTCAAAAGAGTTGTGATCATAGCCCTGGTTGCTAAGCATTTTTATGTAAAAAAAAAAAAAAAAACTCCTACAAATTTCCAACAACTAGTATTTGACAAGAATTCCTCGGCATCTAAGATAGACACTAGTACATATGAGTCAAAAGATCTGTGAGCATAGTCCATCTTGTTAAGAATACGCCGATACGGAAGAACAAATGTCTACAAATTTGCGACAATTATAAAGGAAGGCAATTAAAGTAAAGACAAGAAAATCCAAATTAAAGGTTGGTAGCTTAAAAAAAAAGTTCTTTTTTTCCTTCCCAAAGAGGGGCCAAGTAGTAAAGTATGTTATTTCTCACAAAGCATCAAGCCCTTGACAATCAATAGTGGCTATAACGCACACATTTACTTCAAATGAAGAAGCAATTTCCACGAAATAAAACTGTTTACCTTATTTACAGGCTCTAAGAGTCCATTGGTGGGATGAGATATTTCATTCTGACCACGAATAGTTCTTCCATCCTTGTAATAATAAACACGAGCAAAAGTGAGACCCATAGAACAAAATTTATGTTAAGAAGCACCAACACCTACTGGTCTAATACGTACACATATTACAACATAAGGCATCATGAATCATAGCAGACATTCTAAGCACCGCTATATATAAGACCATTCTAGAATCAAAATATTCACTACAAACATAAAACTCTATGATAGAAAGTTAGGCAAACTCACAATTTCACAAAAAAAACAAAAGAATCCATATCCACTATACTGGTACAGATCAGATAATAATTTAAGTAGACCAGACTAAAAGCCTATCAAAGGAAAAGAGGCTCCTTTGTAATGGTGAAAATATTCCACAATTCCAAACGATTGTCCACTATTTTGAATTTGTTTCAAATTGATCCTTTTTTATGTCTATTAACACTCTGCACCCCTAATGCCTTGCCTTAGTTATCTTAAATAAATCTGTACATTTCATCTTAATTCCTAAGCCATAAATTGAAAATGTTCAAGCCAAAGTCACTTTTTTTTTTACTTCTTCTCACCACTTCAACATCCAATCATGTAAAGTGTCATTGAACTCTGCAAAATCCAATTAAAAACATATCCTTGCCCCCATCCCCAGCGAAAAAGAAAGGTCAAACACACAAAAGGGGATCATAAATTCATAATAGATCATATGAGACTATCACACATAGAGAAGTTGTAATTATTTAACGAAGGGGCTTACACGGAATACAATCTTTTCCCCCAAGTACTCCCAAAAGACTACAGAAACACAGACAGACTTCAAAGTTCGAACAGAACATTGCCTGAGCATGGCTTAGAAAACAATGAAACAAAGAAATAACAGCGAAAACAAAAGGATGACATTGAAGAGTTTGACAAGTCAGTACTCATTGAAGCAACCCAAAGAAAAACCATGATCGTGGATTTTTAGGAGTAGCTATTTCTAAAAGTGACCAGTTCATGTACTAGAAATAAAATACTATTGAGAATCGTAACCAGACCTGACCAGCCCACAGACCACATACCTCCCCCCCCCCCCCCATCCCTTTACCCACACAGAAAAACAAGGAAGAGATCATGATACCAAGGATTTGTGCCAAACAACATAATGATCCCAATATCCAACCGCTGTTTACCAGAAAGTGCTTTTTTAAAATGAAAACTAAAATTCAGCAATAGAGTAATGAAAGATATCACTTAATTAACAGGTAGGTTGGGATAAGAGAACTAAGAATTGCAAATCTGCTAACTGAACCCTTCTTTTTTAAAGGAAATTACCAACCGGTAGGCATCACAAAGTGCACAACTTCTCTTTACCAAAAAACAAAATGAGGAAATCATGTACCACAAACTAGGTAAATAACTCGCATTTAGATAATTATACCCATAACTCACAGCCCAGCGTCAATCTGTCATTGGTGGATATGACCGGGAGAATAAGACTTTCTTTGGGAATCTCTGAAACACGTGAAAACAAAAATATTGCAGACTCTAGAGACTGGAAGAATATACGGGCTCCAGCGAAGAAAAAATTTCCAATGCTGCAGCAAAAGAATTCAGGTCAGTATAAATGTATAATAGACCATATGGATCTATGTAGACCAATTGTTACCATGTTAGGAAATAATAGTAGATGTATACAACTCTATGCATTTTTACGTTCGACGATAAAAAAAAAAATTTAATCTACAAAAGGGAATAAGTTTTAAATTTTCAAAATAGAATTTCTTGCTGAGAGTTTTTTGCAGTATTAATCATATGATACCTAAAAAAAACGTGAGATCCTATTTAAGGACGAGAATATCATATAATTATGGCATTCATCAACAAAAACTATTTATATTGCAACAACAGAAAAGAAAAGTTATTATAACCAACAAGAGAAGATTATTTCATTAAAACAGGAGACACGGCAAACAAAGGAATAAGTTGCCTCCGTATAACTCTATGGGGAATAGCGGACAATTAAATTGAAATTGCACAACATCTGTGATCAGACACACTCGCCAAGACATGGAAACAGAAGCAGGGGTTGAAGAAATCAACAGATATTAAAATTACAACAATAAATAGACAAGTAGCTTAGGTGATTGAGAAAAACTCAGCACATTACAAGTTGAGTTGCTTCAACTACATGTCATAAATGTTGGTTTCCAAACTTAAACTGTTGCGGGTAAGGGGTGGGGCATCATAACTGAGGCAGAAATGAGAGTTCATGACAGATTTCACAGAAACTTGCACAAGAATTAGAAAGATTCATTGAATACAAATATTCACTATAAGGTAATCTGTCATTTCTGTGATGTTTTGTTCTTCTGCTTTGACCTACAAGGAACACTTAATATCAGATTATGATACTGTTTTAACCAGAGGAGAGGAAATTCCTCTGTTACACTGCAAGCAACAATATATATATATATCTACTCCATTATGCCCCAGGCCCTCAGCAGAAGAAAGCTTAAATATCTAAGTCTAAGTCACTATATAAAGAGAAACTTGTACCTGCCGTTGCTGAAACAAAATTTTGCTTCAGATCTCATGAGAATCTGCAAGCAAAGATACAAATTTCAAGATTTTAAAGCTTTAGTCATTAAATATAAATGATGAACTAAATGAACATGTGTCATCAGAAAACTTTGACAAATTAGAACAGGTGCTAACACGACAAGGAAATCAAACAAATCATGGTCTACAACAATGGAATACAAGATTCATATGTTAAGAAAAAGAAGATATGATGTGGAATAAGCAATACATAACTTCAAATCTTCAACTGGTAAATCTTCAGAAAAATAAGATAACACACACTAGATATCATGTTAGGGAAACCACAACGTACTACTTTGTTAATTCATTTATTTATTTTGAACTGCCGGGCCATTAGACCAGCCCTGGTTAGCGGGCTAGACACGTTGGGAGGGAGGGGTTAAGGGGACCCCATACCAAAGTGCCCCTAGTGGGATTGAACCTAGGAGTGAGGGGGGTAATGGGACCCTTGCACCAAAGTGCCCCTAGTGGGGATTGAACCCCAACCTTTAGGAGTTTAGGTTGGAAGGTGCTCCTCTACACTAGGCCAAGTTAGCTTGGTTCATTGGTTGTTTAATTTTTTACATGTAGTGTTTTTACTACTAACATCATCATTATTTTTATACAATATTATGAGAAAGAGACAATAAGGAAAACTGATAGAACATTGTAGAACTGGTGTAGTCAAAGTTGCCATGTATCAACACACCACTACAATCCCAAATCTCCTAGTGGCTACTCCAAATCTAAGAAACTAGAAGCGAAAATAAGACTCTTCAAAATATACATCATGAGGATGACACTGACCATCGCTGCCAAGCTGGAAATTAGTGCTGATTACTCTACCTTGATGACAAGGTGGAAGTTTGGGAGGCCAGTTATGTAAATGAACAGGCCTAGTGTAGGTATTTCATTATCAGTTGATTAGCTCAAAGAGGTTGGAAAAGAGTTAGGGGGAGGAGGGGGGGGGGGGGGGGGGGGGGGGGGGAGTTCAGAAATGCCACAGATAGAGGAGAGTAGGGAGAGAATATCACTGTAAATTGAAATGTCTTTTGGTTTATTTAGTTCTTCAGAGTGAGTCAGGCCACTAGAAATGATGACAAATCTATCCATTAATACTATGTATTTTCTACTATTATCAATCAATTACCTTCTTCTTTCATTAATTTCTGGTCTAATATGCTAGTACATAGCGTTATTCTTATCATAATGAACATCAGTGATTTCTATTGTGTTAGCATTTAGTGACTAAAAAATCCATGTCTTCATCATTTCAAATATTACATAGAAGCAAAGAGAAGGCTTCTTTCGTCTTCAGTGTATTCCATTGCCTTGTCTTTGCATTCTATGTCTTTGCATTGTCCTACTTTTTCCTATACATTTCTGTCTAGTTTTTGCAGTCTCTAAAACTACATTACTTCTAGAGGAATAAATGGTAATTGTAAATAAATTTTCTTAATATTTCGGTAATTGTTAAATAAGAGTACTTACATTTTGTAAATGGCAATTTTTTTCATTTTCCCTTATGGAAGAGAATATGTTGTTTAGTTTTTCCATAGATCACTTTAGTAACTTCCCTAAAAAGTTATTATCTCTTCACTCAAAAACAATTGAACGAGATTGTACTCCTACAAAAATGATTTTCAATAACAATAACAAAATTTTCTCAATCCGAAAAATGAGTTTCCCGAAAAAGCATAGTGCTCTTGCAGCAAAAATAAAAACAAGGTTATCACAAGTTGATATTCTGTATATTGTATCCAGTACAATCCTCTGTATATTATGAAACTCTAGTTCTTAAAAAAATTTCGCCTCCACTCAATATGAAATCTATTCCCTATTACTATTTGCATCCTTTTGGGAACATGGATAGTGAAGTGGATCATGGGAATTAATGAGTTGAAGGAGGGACAGCTCTTTCACTTTTAGATTTTCTAAATGAAACAAAATAGCCTAAATAGGATGCTCATCTCCTAAATTCCATGGGCAACCTAGCAGGGAATGGAGGTGCCATGCTTAGTTATGAATTAGAATTCTCAATGAGATTGTACCCATTGTGGTGATAAGCATTTAGTTATACCTGTTGCTGAAAGTAAACTAAGAAGGCTCGAATTGTTTCCCGATATGGTACCGATACTTCCTCCCAGAGTGAATGCTCTCCTTCCACGATGTCATACCTGTCAAATACGCAGGTTAGTGTATACTTATCGCTCCCGTTGTAGAAGCACCCAGAAAATAATTGAAAATGGTGTTCAGAATAAAACAAGAAAACCTGACACAGTCACCCAGCTTCAAATTAGAATACTAGAAAGCACCTATAAATTCTGGTTTCAGCAGACATATTAAGGATCTCTTTAAAGAAGTTATAGATATTCAGTTCATCAGCTATAACAATATGAATCAACGATATTGGTGTAAATCAGAGGTACACTAATGGCAGAGACATTAAGATTTTCAACTAGAGGATGTCTATAAAGCAGTAATCAATGATAAGAAGAAAATAATTGCAAGAGAAACAACACAGCAGAGCTGATGATTCTATTGAATATCCATCATACCATTCTGATTTCGCTTCTTTAGCATGAAGAGGTAATCGGTGACCTAATAATTGTCTAACAGCAAGAGCCTCTGCGGTACTTCCGTCAGAGAGCCTCAGACATCTCGATCTTATGTCTCCAACGGCCGGACCACCTTCACATTTCAGACACCTTATCTTAACTTGTTATTAGAGAAATAATGCTTTAAAGTGAAGTAGAACTAAGGTGCATAATATGGACATGCTTCATCGTTATACAAGCAACAACTCCAAGCATTAACTTATTTCGCTAATTGCATTACATGTATATATTGATGATCACATAACGGAAAAAAAACCAAACGTATGGATATGTAGGGGGTTGCCAATCTGTCTGGCCCCAATTCCTGACAATCAAAACCACTCAGTCCTTTATTTCTCTTACTAGTACTGGAAGAAATTCCACATTCGACATTTTACCTGATCTTGTGAATTAACTAGTACGAGTTTACTATTTCACAAACAAAAGGAAACCATCTGAATCCTTTGATTCTAGTCAAATCAAATGGACTGGTGCTCACTTTGCAGGTCAAAATCTCACTTGACTAGAAGAAGAATAAAACAAGCACATCTGTAAACTGAAAACCGTACCAAGTACACGAACGATCTCAGCTGTACTTCCTCCGTCATCAGAAACAGGAAGAACATGCGCAACACGAGTTGTCAGCTTTTTCAGCTCCTCCACGACCCCATTAAAGGCAGTGCCGCCTACAGAATTAGAAAAGACAATAAGAAGGGAAAAAAAGGGATAATGAACACATTCAAAAAGAAGAAAATTTCTCAGGGATAAACTTATGCACATCTGACATGGACTATGCTAACATATGATAGCATTAACCCAATTGGCCCAATGCATTTAGTAGGGCTTCAATCAGATAGAATATGTCTTTTAAGAATGTATTCAAGCTTACCCAACAATTGCAAAGTTCTTCACCATTTACGAAATAATTAGAAAGAAAACAATTCCAAAGATTGTTGATTTGTAAGACAACCAGACACCGCGTAAAGATAGCTTAAGAGGACATTTGATTATAGAATGTCACAATCCAAATTTGGAAAGCTATCAACTCAGACTCCCTTCAACTTTGTCAAAAATGGACAGGCATAAGATGAATTATATTGGTTGCAGAAGTTTGGATATAGAAACACTTTACTTTGTGACTTTCAACAAGGTGCATAGCCAACTGCATTAGAAACCGAAAATACTGCAATAACTCTAGCAGTAATGCAGAAGGAGCAAGATTTTTCAATTCAGCAGAAAAGCTCATAGTTTTGTGCAACGCCAAACTTTATAACTAAAGACATTAGCCATGGGGCCCATGTCCAACAATTTGCAAGTTGTTGACGAGAAAAAATAATACTAATGCTAAGTGCTAACAAGCCAAGTACTTCATGAACATCTTTATTTATTTTTTTGGCAAATATTCATAAAAATCTTTACGTTAGCACGATCTAAACTGGGTGTAGTTATCTGATAAAATTACCCCTAACAGCAATACAATGACAACGATTACCAAAAAGTCTCACATGCCTATGGGTTCGCCTTCTCATAAATATAGTACAAAACAGTCGAAACACTCACAATCAAATAAGGCCAAACCTAAGTGCATTTGTTGATCAAAATCATTCCAATTAAAAGTGTTTATATTTGATACACATATATTTGTCTTGCACCTTGTGTATCCATTCACCACTGCAGATAAAATTTCACAAAATTTACTTCCTCACTAAATCCTGCTTCAACTGATTTAACAATAGTTAGTCCCTTTTGCCAATAGGTACGACCGTACGAGAATAGAAACCCCACAGGATGGGGTACGGTATAAGATGAAGTTTAAGCGGATAAAGGTTGTAAGGATAAAAAGTGAGACTAGCCGCTTAAAGGCTAAGGCAGACTGGCAACAGATCATTACAAGATTTTCTTTTACACCTATACTGAATGACAAAGCGTGCCTAGGCGTTGAGGCGCTAGGCGATAGCGCTTTTTTGGTTCTAGGCGAGACACATTCAAAGAGGTGCACCTCAGAAGCATATAAGGTGCGTCAGAGGTGCAATTCACTCAGGTTTTTTAAACTTTATACAGAGCACACACCGAAGTGCATCCAAGGAGCGCCTAGGCGCAACAAGACCCTTATCGCCTGGGTGGGCCTTGAGCTTTTTTATACACTGCCTATAAGATTAAAAAAAATGATTTTTTTTTTTGCTATGGGTTCTTGTAAGAGTTGGAAGTTGCATCAACATGACGTAAACAATGCCTTTCAGCATAGCAACCTTAAGGATTTTCTTTCAATCTGGCTAGCAAAGTAAGCAGATTAATCAAGTGCCTGAATTAGCTCAAAACGAGCTTAAAGGTAGTGGTTTGACATATTAGGTAGGTGATGCAAATGCTTTAGATTTCAACAATCAAGAAATGAGAACTACACTTTGTTTCTCACAAGTTGTCCTAAACCAAGAGTTTTAAGGATTTGGGTGAACTTGATTTAGGTCTAGAAGTTAGCAACAGTTCTTTGAAGATTATTCTTGGCTAGAGAATTTCACAAGCACTAGATCCCTAAACAAATGTCTTTTATGTTAGGCAACTACTCCAAAATTGCCAGTCACTGCAGATATTCAAACCTAATAAGTAAAACATATTATTGGCATTCTAAACAGACGAATAATGGCACACTGACACTAATATGGAATCAGACAAGTTAGTTAAGTGGACGGATAATACGGAAAGAAGGGGGTATCCCTTTCTCAATCAATGCAGCCCCAATTGCACATAATCTTTCAATTACAGGTTTGGGAATGTTACAATCTGATCCTCGAGGATACAAATATACCCTAAACATCTAGGAAAGCTAGATTATCTCAAAATTTAGTGCATTTACAAATTCATACTACATCAGTGTGTCTCCTAGTTCCTTCCAAGATTCCTCATTCTACCCATCCCACAAACACTTAAATCATTTTATCATACATCAATGTGAAGAACATAAACCTCATGATAAACACAACAATGAGTATAAATGTATAATCATACAAATCCCACAGATATCATTTCAATTTTCAATCCTACATCAAATTACAAATAACATAAATTGTACGACGTATTAAGGCCAGATAACATCACAAAAATACTGCGGTTGTCCATCCTTCCTTCCGATTTAATTGTCACATTACTAGTTCAAATTAAGCAATGAACGTGACTATTAATCCCGAACAGGGTGCATAATCAATAAATTACAAAGAAGAAAGATAACTGACCAGAGAAAACGAGGAGAGAGGGTGGAGGGGTGGTGGAAGATTGTAGAGGAGGAGGGATTGAGGAGGAAGCCATTAAAGAAGGAGACGAAGAATTAGTGCATTTAAATTTAGAAATGGTGGATTTGGAATGGTAGGAAGGTATGAAAGCTAAAGGCTTAAGTAGAAGAGAGAGTGAAGGGGAGGGTCCTAACAAAGTGTCCGCCATTTTTATGAGATCGGTTTCTTTGCAGAACCCCAAAATTATTGGGAGCTTAGATAACGCCCGTGTCCTATATGCTCGATCTTATTTTGTGGTTACTACCTTTGGGAGACTTGTTCTTGGAGGGTGATTAACTGATTACTGATTATAGATGGGTTAGTTTCAAGGTTGCGACATGTTTAATTAAACGAGTTACATGAGACGACACATTTAATTGAATGAGTCACGTTAGTGTTGATATACTCAACACGACTAAAAAAACAATCGGTGATTGTTAACGCTATACGCGAACAAGCAATAACACCTTATTTAGTAGGGCGAATAAAGGTGTCTAGGGGTACTTCCCTTAAACGACGTTTGCCCTTATTACGTATAGGTCTCGCTCGTGAACGAGTATTTTGTAGGAAATCACCAAATACAAGAACTTTTTATGATAAAGTTAATGCGACATGGAATGCTTAAGTAAAACAACAAACATAGTTAGACAAATAGCATTGATTGATATGTACTGAAAAGCTGGACAAACATTAATTCATGAAGAGATATAGTTGAATGCTTAGAAAATACACAACATAAACTGTCGGGAATGCTTCAATACATGAGGGAAACGCTACGAACTACTGATACGCTAATGTTAGGCAACTAAGCCTAGGCTACACTAAGTGCTAGGGTTAAAGCTACGAAAAGATATGAAAGTAAGAAATGCTTTGTTTGTGTTGATGATGTCTTTTGAATGTCGTTTCTGAAGTTATATATACTCCTAGTGTGAGACGGTTGAAGAGCGGTTTGCATGAGAGTGGGGTTTGCCTCCATAACTCCTTGGATGGGAAAGAGAGAAACCAGGAAATCGTGGCCACGTCAGCCTTGACTTATTTCGCATCTCATAATTCCCTTGGCGCTAAAACTCTGATTCCTCTGGGCTTCGCGTTTTTCTTGGGTCTATCTTTTGTTGGGCTGCTATGTCTCTTTCTCTTGGATTTGTACCTTAATTGGGTTTGACTTGACCATTGACCCTTTGTTATTCTAGGGCATTTGACCTACCCTGATGGTCGTTTCCTTGTCTCGATTATTCATCTTTGTGAATACATGAGTGTTTAAAATGTCCAGGTGTTGCCCTAGCGTTGCAACGCTTGACACAACCTCTTAATCATCTGTTGACACGACCACTCGAATATCCCTGAAGTGTTTTCGAAAGGCTGATAATCGGGCTAATTGATAGTTTTTTGGGATTTTCTTGGACATATGGTTGTTGATACATATGCCTGGGAACTTAGTACTTCCTTTGATCTTTGTGGAATTTTTATCATCAAGAGGGTCAGAAATAAACATGATTTGGTTCATTCCATTCCTTTGAATAATTCCATGTTTGATAAGGAGCATGGTGTACTTTTTCATTAATTAGTGGGATTTGATAAGGAATCACTAATGGGGTAATTTAGAATTACTCGAAGGAATTTCGATGGAATTACGCCATCATCCAAACATGGAATCAACATTACCCCCTGATTTGATAAGGAGCATGGCGTACTTTTTCATTTAGTGGGGTGGTTTTTGGGATTTGCTTAAAGTCCTATTAAACGCACGTTTACTTACCTTCTCACAAATTCATGGATGTTTGAAGTGTAAGAAATAACGCAAAAAAAACAAGAAAGGATTTTTCATTACCATCGATTCAAAATACATGGACTTAGTGCTGATACTGAAAATCTACGGCATAAGTGAAACTAATTTTCACAAAAGATACTAGTACGCAACGTTTCCCATAAATCTAAGAAAATGGGCACGCGTATGCGCGAAAAGTCGATAGTGAAAATGGCTCTCTCCGACTCTGGGTCAAAGTCTTCAAACTCGTCGTCGTTGCAGGCTGTGAAATGATAAGAGTATGGGTGTCCCCTTGCTAAGTCCTCATCCCAGAGTTGACAAGCACACTTGTATTGCAGCAGTGTGAAACTCTCGTCAAACTCCCTGAATAGAGTGACCTCATAATACGGGAATCGCGTGAAGAACATCCTTATAGCGAATTCGTGATGGGGGTTGGGTTGGAGATATTTGGGGATTGTATTTTTCCCGTAAGCTTTGTAGACCAGAGCCGCATTTTCTTGTGTAGATGGGTCCAAATATGACAAAATTTCCCATGTCAGGTTTGCACCCACCTAAGTGGCGCTCTCTTTTTCGGGTGAGACTGGGAGTGTCTCCACCTTATGCTTGGCGCTGAACATCCCCTTGTATGCTTCTTCGAAGCGTCTGGTGACCAGTTCGTCTCCTATTTCTTGAATTCATGACGGATATCCTTCTGGAGATAGTGATTCTCACATATATAGGGATATTCTTCGGCGGAATCGAATCCGGCATCAAAGTCGAACTCCTCGTTTAACTCTACATTCAGATCCACCATTTCTGTTTGGTGGAGGAAGAGAAAGAATTCAATGATGTAAGGAAGGATTTGAATTTGATTTTACGCTTGAGGATGAATGAATTCCTTTCTAATCCCCCCCCCCCCTTTTTATATAGAGAGGAGGGAGTGGGCAATTAATAATCAAGGGTCACTTCAGAAGTGAACCGTCAGGCTGTTTCTCCCTTTCCATGTTTTTTAATAACTTTGGGAAACATGAACTTAGCTCATTATTTACTGGTTGATTAAATGACGCTTTGTTCTTTGCAAAGGATTAGCAATAAAATAAATAATTCGGATTTTCCCTCTTTTATAATCTTGTGTTACCTTAGATAATAATTTTTCATTTAGATGATTAACGAAAATATGTTAATAACACTTTTTACACAAAAATGTTATGTTTCACATATTATGTTATGTACCAAAAAAAATTATGAGTCATGGTATCCTAACAATATTACTTGTACAAATGTTTAACTTAACAAAGGGAATAAGGATCTAAACCTACTTTTAGACCGCCCTTTGTGCCAAAATAAATGATCCAAAAGATAACATTTGCTTAGTCATCTTTATCGCTTCCAAAATTGTTGTCACCTATGGCATAGCCATCTTCACCCGGTTCGCTATCATCCATGAACATTTCTAGATCAACCCCCTGTAAGTTCGGACACGCGTGGGACTGCGAGATGAAGGGATGCCTTCTTCCCAGTCTTCTACTGGATGGAGGTCCGATTCAGTGTCTGACTCCTTGCCGGAACTTATTTCCTATGAGAAAATCCCAGTGTCAGTTCTCCTTCGCTTTGATGATCCTTGGCGATCATCTCGAGAACTTGACAGAAAGTCATCAGGTGACTCTGAAGTTTGTGACTCTGGGTCACTAGAATTACCACTATCGTCTCCAACGTCGGACGAAGTGATCTTTGATGAGGGTGTTCCATGAATCTCCGAAGTTTTCTCCCCCTTGTATTCCATGGAGAATTTTATCCTTGCGTAATTTATTGTTTGTGATGAGACAATTACTTTATAAGTAAGAAATAAAATCTTAACCACTCTCCTAAATAGAGTGTTGCGGGGATTCTTTTCTTGCGCCTATAAAATTATGGAAGAAGTGTAATGATGGAAGTCGTAAATGGCGGGTTGACGTAATTACTTGTCTTCTATACCAATATTGGGGTAAATTTAGAGAAATATGTGGTGATATATATTTCTCTAAATAGGGGCCGACCAATAAAGATTATAATTTATTGGGCCATTTTTAATTTTATAATTAGCTTTCAATCCAATATTGGACTTTGGATTTCTTCTTAACCCAATCCACAAATTAGCAGTTATATTACAATGGTAGGAAATTGAGGCTTATCCACAAATTGGCATTTAGCATGTGCTTCCGGCTAATGACTCGAGTTTCGTATTTTGCAATTCATTTTTTTATTCCGGCAATATTTATGATTCGAACAATAATTCCGTTTCCGGTACTATTTCCATTTCCGAGAATATTTCCATTTCTGGAAAAATTCCCGTGTCCGGTAATATTTCAAATTCGAACCATTTTTTCAATTCAGACAATATTTCCGTTTTTGCCTTTTGATGACTTTTCACTCCCACTGAGATCAAACACCAATCATTTCAGAATATATTTATCTATTAGAGATTTTTTTGAAAATTATATATTCACCTAAACACTTGATTTGTTCACATACTATTTGTGTGACCCGGAGGGTTCAGTCAAGAGTAAGTTGTGTCATTAAATTATGGGAAATTCTCTTTGGTAGCGATGAAGTCTTGCAAATTCTCAATGGGTAGCTAATATTTCCCAAAATCTCCCAAGTAGCATTAATTTTTTAAATGTTCTCTATGGTAGCATTATATTTGTGATTACCACCTATTTAAAAAAGTAAGCACCTAATTAACCAAATAAAAAAAATAAACACTTAATTGAAAAAACCCCTATTTTTACTGGGTCCCTTCCTGGATTACTGGTTGAAAAATATGCGGATTGATGCATTCAACTATACTACACCATATATTGTAAGTAGACTTTCAATCCATTGTCAAACATTTTATTTTTAGTGGTGGAGGGGGACTTTTCCCATTGTTGGTGACCTGGTGGAGTGGTGGGGGGATACTGATTGCACTAGTCTTAATATCCGCCTCAAAGGGTTGCCTAAGGCAATATGCCCCCCAATAAAAGTGGGCAAGAGTATACTTGTAATCTCTCTTACTTGACTTTATTTGTTGTGTATCTGATTCAATCTATGCAAAGCTATGATTGACAGTTTAGTTGGAATAGTTTGTTATTCTTATTGGATCTGGACAACTATAAGCCCATGTCCAATGTCCAATACTCCGTGCGTCTTATGTGGATCTAGATATCTGAAACTTCTGTGACTAAATTTTTCTGCTAATTTTGTGCAATTTTTTCTTGCATTTCTTTAGTGTATATATCTTATTTTTTCTTCCTGGAATCCAGCAGGTTTCATCTTCTAGAGCATGAACAAAAGAAGAAGGACAAAGAGTGAAGAGGATTTGTGGGTGACTGGGCCCTGTCTAGAAGATGTTGTTGAAGATGAAGCGAACTTCTATTCTTGTTGAGTTGTTGTTGCGTCTAGCTAGCTGGATTAGTTAGATTTATACGTTTTGGTTTCCTATGATTTATGGATTTCTTATGATTTATGGGTTTCAAAATAATATATATTGTAGAAATTTATGCATAATGCTACTACAGAGACAATTTATAAAAGTAATGTCATTTGGGAGGATTTGTCAAAAATTTGCTAGCATTGAGAATTCGCCAAAGCTCATTGCTACTAAAGAGACTTTCCCTTAAATTATTAATTCCACTTGATCTGAGGCGATCTCCAACTAGAAACTTCGATCACTTGATCTCACTAAATAATTAACTCGTTAATTAATTTGAACCGCATTTATTAGATTTCGTATAAATACATTAAATGTATATTTGGAGCTGGAACATATTTTCAAAGAGATATGAGTTGTTTTCTAAAACCATACTCAAACATCCTTCACTATTTGGTCCATATAAGAAGTTTTACAAATGATAATCCACTGATCCCAATTAGGTTGAAAAGAGGAAACCTATATCTTCCCACGGGCTATTAAAGTCCCAAAACGTAGTCCTTGATAAAAGGTCATGAGCGTTTTAATCGGACTACTATGCGCATAACACCGAAGGACCTGTGCATAATGTAGGTTCAACTATGACGTTTACGACAACCCTTTAACATAAAACCTCAAGTTATGAAATTCTTCATCTTTCAAGTTAAGAGTCATTTTACGCTCCACGCCACACCTAGTTGAAATTTAATTGCAAATAATGAGTTGAAAATTAATAATGACGTCACTTTCAATATTCGTTTGTCGGAACTCGAATTAGGTAGTAGTTTAAAATATCAGGCGACTTTTCATGTTGTAATTCACACAAAAATAGAAGTTTGAGGTTATGACGGAAAAATTTGGGTGTATTGGTAAATTAGGTATGAAACAATAAATGAAATATGTACATGGCAGTGATGTGAATTTTAGATATCTCAAAATTTTCGATCGGAAAAATGTGATCCCCAAAGTTCTGATAGGATCGAATTTCGGAAAACCGAACTCGATCCGATTTTTTTTTAAAAATCCAATTCAAAGTACTAATTTGTTTCGGATATCCGATCCGGAATATTTGAAACCTTAAAATCAGATCGGATATTCAAAATTTTGGATCATATCATCGGACTTTCAATATTTTTTTTAATTCGAAGTATTTCAGGTATTCGAAATGGGAAGGAATTTGATCCGTGTCAGATCCAAAATATCTGAAACCTTAAAACCGGATTGAATTTCTGAAAATTTTGAATCGGTATGATCAGACTTTAGTTTGGGTCAACGGATCAATTGTTTTTGCCCACCCGTAATTCATCGAACAGGCTACATCTACACAATGGGTATGGAATAGTTCCATACCCTTGCATCTGATTGGTCCAAAATTTTGGTGCTGAGCGGCAAAGGTGGGGCAATTTGGGGGGAAATTTTTTTGTGGAATTGCGCCACTTTCACAAGCCTTCCCTTTCCCGCCAACTTTGGTCTTTAAAAAAAAAAAATTGGTAATTAATAATTTCAGACACAATTATCTCCCCATAATTAGTTCCCCTAGAAATTAGCACTAATTAATTAATTAGAACTTAGCACTAATTATTAGCCTAGAAATTAAAATCGAAAGCTTCATTGACGGGAGTCAATTTGAAGTGAACTTCCGCGGCACTAGAGTTATACATATTCCGTCAACATCAAAACTTTCGACGATCTCAGCCGAGAGGTGGTTGGTATATAATTCCAGCGGTACCAAAAGTTCCGGCCACAATAGGGTTTAAGAATCAAATTCCGATCACAGCAAGAGTACCAACGACCACAACTGAGAGGGTTTAATAATCAAATTCCGTAGTCAACAAAAGTTCCGGCGAACACATCTGAGAGCTGGTAAATTCTATTCAATATTGCAATAATTATTTTGTTAAATTCGGCAATTGACCTGATACTTGTAGGTTATATTTAATCATTATCAAATGAAAGTATGACTTAATTGGTGATATTTGTAATAATAAACAAGGGTGGGTATTAATTATTAAGTTAATGTTGCATCAAATCTATGTGTGAAATTTGGGTGGCGGAGTTGTCGAAGCCATTGATAGCAGAGTAGAGGGGATAAGGTGCTCAAATTTAGTATGATCAATTAAATACTCGAAAAAACATTTAGTATGACGTACTTGCATGCATGCAATGATAAATTGAATATTAATGTATAAATTGAAAAATTTAGTATGCCGTTGAATTATGTTTGTGTAATGGAAGCGTGATTTTGAAATTATGTTTGTGTAATGGCAACGTGATGGATAACATAGAAGAGCATCCTAGGGTACCCATAGACCTGAATGAAAGTGGTGAAACAGAAGAATTACTTAAACCTAGGGTAGGGATGTGCTTTGTATCAGGAGCCGACTTTAGTAGATTTTGTCATGAATATGCTTACAGGGAAGGTTTCGAGCTTTTTATAAAAAGTAGTGACTTGCTGAAAGAGTTTAAGGCTAAGGGGGTTTGTAGAAGAGGTGTAGGAGAAAAAGAGGCGAAGCCAGATATGACGAAACGTATGAGGTTCAAATGTAAGAGGGGGGGGGGGGGGGGGTCAGGCAAAAACGGAAGGTTGTAATGTCACTGGTTGCCAAATGTTTGTTTATGGGGTTTTGAGGGGAGAAAAATATGAGATAACGAGGTGTGAGCTGGCGCATAACCATGAACTCAATCCTTCGTGTAGTAATTTAATGGTTAACTATAGAAGTATTGATCAAGGAACGTTTGAGAGAGCGATCATCAATGATAACGCGGGAATTAGCATAAATAGGAACTTCAGTGCACAGGTTCTTGAGCGTGGTGGGTTTGATAATATGACTTTCAACAATCGAGATCTGAGGAATGCAATTAATTTAGATCGACGTATGTCAAGGTGTTTGGGAAATGCAAAGGCAGTAGAAGATTACTTTAAGAAGCAACATGAACTGAATAATGAATTTTATAGTTGTCTTAAAGTTGGTGAAGATGGGACTTTGTTGAATGCTTTCTGGTCTGATGCCCGGAGCAGAGATTCCTATAAATACTTTGGAGATGTAATAACATTCGACACAACCTTCTCTGTGAACAGGTGTTATTCTAAATTAACTTCTGCTAACCAAGTAATGTGAATGAATGAAATATCGGGTGCTAATATGTTGTTTCCCCATGCAGGTTCCGTATGCCCTTTGCACCCTTTATCGGTATCAACCACCACGGATCATCTATAATATTTGGGGCTGCATTAATCATGCACAAAGACACATAAACTTTTGTATGGGTGTTTGAGCAATTTCTGAAGTGCATGGGTACGAAACCAAAAGGAATTTGTACAGATCAGTGTAGGGCGATTGGTAGAGCAGTGGAGGTTGTGTTCCCGGGTGTCCTGCACAGATTTTGTTTATGGCATCTCCTCCAGAATGCGTCGAAGAACCTGGGAACCAATGCCAATTGGAAAGCTATTGACCGTTTAATACGTACAACTGTCCATGATATGATGGATCCGGAAGAATTTGATGAAGCTTGGTGTATAATAATAGACAAATATGGTCTAAGGGAAGCAGGTTGGATGAAGGACCAATATGAAACAAGGAGTCAATGGGCGCCCGCGTATTGTAGAGGCACTTTTTGGGCTGGGATGTCTTCAACGCAGAGGAGTGAAGGTATGAATAGGTTTTTTAAAATTCAAGTTAATTTACAATGTGGGTTGCTTACATTTGTGAAACGGTACGAGCAAGCTTTGAAGATTAAAGCCGCGGAGGAAGCAGATAATAATTTAAAAACAAGGGAAAAACCTCTGAAGTTTAACAAGACAATTACTAGCGGAGTACGTTTTCCAGAAGTCGTTGTGAGGGGGTCGAAAAAGCGCGAGGCTAATGCGTGACCTGTCCCTCGTGGGTATACACCCAATTGGAGTCGCCACGAGTATTTCCTTCACTATCCCCAGTGGAGTCGCCACTGTGAGGGGGTCGAAAAAGCGCGAGGCTAATGCGTGACCTGTCCCTCGTGGGTGTGACGATTCTTTTTATTCAATCAAGTGTAATTGGATTTCCTGTGAGTATACACCCAATTGACTAGTAATATAGGAGTCGCCATTCAGTTTTTAACGACAATGAGAAAAACTGACAAAACCCGGTTATCGTGACATAAAGGGAGTGCAATTATGTTTGACCACGACGGCCGTAGGTTCCCTTGTGATCCCTGGTGTGGGGATCTCTCAATATACACCCGCAAGGTAGAGATTGAGGGTTCGGGGGACTGTAACTACCGAGAGGAGTAATTCGCTCGTCGATAACTCCAGAGGCAGGATATCCTTACTAGCTCAGCATAAATAATTGAAGGGACATGCGTTAACTATTAAACTAATCTGAGTTGATTTTAGCAATATGCAACATATAATACTAATTCGATCGTGATTATCTGATTTAAATAGCATTAAGGGACCTAGCATGATAATCTGATTTCCCAAAAATATTATATTTATTAGGCGTGATAGAACAATCATATTAGGTTAGTTTAACAATTCATAAAAAGGGCGAGGAAAGCAGTTAAATCATCGAAAAGGGACACATTACGACGCACCCTTGAGAGGTGCGTCACGGTTCTCAGAAAACTAACCACTTTGACTTTGCTATTTCTCCTTTTTATTTAACGAATCTCGATTATGGGACAGGATACGTTCTGTTCGATTTATGGATCGATTGCGACAGAACGCGTGAACAGTTTCGCAGCGAGAGGCTTAGGCTAAGGGGTTTAGAGTCAATACTCAAAGTATATTATGTGTGTTGTGTGTTCTTTCACGTCGAAACTAGGGGTCTATTAATAGGGAAGAGTTCGTGGAAAGATAGAATTGCAGAGTTCTAATCCACAAAGAATTAGGAAAATAGACGTACCCAGGTACTTTCAGCGCCCAGGCCTGGGCGCCGAAGATTTCGGCGCCCAGAGCCAGGCGTTGAAAATAGGGTCCGGGCAGTTTTTGTTTATTCAGATTCGGATTCTAAAATCTGTAGAGTTTGAGATTAATTTGAGTCTTTTAGCGCGTATCAATTTGTGACGGAATGCGTCTGGGCCCGTTACGAACTCTAGGCTCGTTAGGATTTTAATTAATACGTAACTCTTATTTCCGAATCCTATCAAGAATAGGATTCTCGCGGTTTTCTATCTCATTTAGGATTTATGTTGGAATGCAACACCTAATTCTGACAGGTTTCTATCTTTTATGATTTGCCACTTTTAGACGCTACCTTTTACGGCAATTACTATTTTTAGCAGGTTTCCATAAATAGCAGGTTTCGGGTGAAATGGGGAATCGAGACTCGTTTATTTTATAGGAGATGCGTTGTCAAGTGGAGTTTTTATGCTTTCATCATCGAACCTTTCCCTTGCGGGAATGGGGACAAAAGTAGGTGTCTACAGTTAGCCCCCACTTTGACTGAGTCTTGGAGTAAGACGATGGTCAAAGTATTAGACGGAGTGCATCACACAAGTCATGGTGTATGTGACCTGTTTTGCGAGGGTCTCACGAGCCCCCGAGTGATAACATTTGACTTAAGGGTCATCACTTGAAGTGTCGACATATCCCTCACGTGTCATTGGGATTTGTCAACTGATAGTATAGAAACTTCCTCACTTTGTCATTGGAAGGATCTAAAGATGCGTAGAAAACTCCCTCACTTTGTCATCGGGAGTAACTACAGATGTTTTTGAAATTAAAGCTGTAAAGTGTAATTGGGCCTGGCCAAGCCCAATCACGAGGTAAAACGTTTTTTTAAAGATTCTCATTTTCAGGGCTAGCTAAACGAGAAAACCCCCTTGTTTTTATAGGATGTAAAACGAAGGAAAATCCAACAAACCAATCCTTTAATTTTTGGAAAAATGGAAAACCAATAAAAGTTATCGCTGCAGCGACTAAGGACCTGCGCTGTTAGTGACGCAGACCCCGCCCGCTGAAGGTGGGCGAGCCTGTCCTCTGAGGGGGACCCCCTGTCCGATAGAAGTGGACGAATTTGTTTGATGTTTTTTTGAAAATAAGGACCTACGCGGTTTGTGACGTAGACCCCGCCCGCTGAAGGTGGCGAACCTTGTCCGCTGAGGGTGGACACCCCGTCCGATAGAAGTGGACGAATCTGTTTGATGTTTTTTTTTGAAAATAAGGACCTACATGGTTTGCGCCGTAGACCCCGCCCGCTGAAGGTGGCGAACCTTGTCCGCTGAGGGTGGACACCCCGTCCGATGGAAGTGGACGAATCTGTTTTGAAATTTTATTTTGTTTTGTTTTTTTTTGAAAATAAGGACCTACGTGGTTTGCGCCGTAGACCCCGCCGGCTGAAGATGGCGAGCCTATTTTAAATTTGAAGACTTTATTTTTCGAAAACTGAGGACCTGCGCGGCTAGTGACGCAGACCCCGCCCGCTGAGGGTGGGCGAGCCCATTTTGAATTTCTTATTTTGCCTATGTAGAGGGGCTTTTGTGATTACAACCTGTTGGTGGGTCGTAATATTTCCTGATTAGATGTGTCCTATAAGTGGGTCCACATTGTGTATTTTTGTTTAACAATATTTTTTGAGATATCCAAACATGTTATGGTGCGTGGCGCAGTCTGGGAATGTGATTTTGATTGGCGCTCCCTGTTGGAGTCCACTTTTCGCGAGCCCCCCAAGTGTTGGGGCTCGTCGGTTGTTTTTCGCGTCTTGTAATCATGTTTGGGGTCACGCTCGTACGTGCGAGCGACCTCCTATAGTAGTGTGCTATTTTTAGTGAAGCCGTGGAGTGCGACTTTAGCTTTCAGGCGACATCCGGTTTTGGCTTGGTCCGGATTATCCCTTTGACAGACAGACATTTTCTATTTGGAAAACCAATGACTTGACGACACATATTTTTGGTGTTTCGAAGAATGACCATGATATTTAACTTGCTTTTTTTGAAAAGTGTACATGAGCGTTTTCTGAGATGAGTCTAAGTTTCGACCAAGTTTCAATGTTATTATTATTTTTTGCTTATTTGGGAGCTAAAGGTGCTTTGGGCTTGATCTTACTTGTAATAGGGCCTCGTGTTTTAGCAACACGGTCTTAAGTCCTTTCCTATTCCGTGTTTTTGTGAAATCTGGGCCTTGGGCTGCATTTTCAGCGCCCAAGCTCAGGCGTTAAAAACTTCGGCGCCCAGAGGTGGGCGCTGAAAGTTCTTTCTTGGTAATATTTGATTTTCGGATTTCTAAACACGTTTCCGAATGGGATAAGGATGTTTATTCGGTGCGTTCAGCTATATATAGGGGCTAGGTACGTCCTTATTTTCCACCACTCTCAAATTCTTTCTCTCTTTTTTGCTGTGCTCTAATTATTTACTGCTTTTGCCATGTCGATCCCTACTTTCTCACTCCAACGGACTGTTAGGCGTTGGCTACGAGCCCTTACTCCCACAGAAAAAGCTTTGTTAAAAGAATACCACTTAGAGGCACTTTTAGGCTTACAACAAATTAATATTGATTATAATTTTCTGCATGCTGCCCTAAACTTTTGGGACTCCGATCATCATGTTTTTTCCTTTCGGGGCAATGAAATATGTCCTTTGCCTGATGAATTTGCTGCAATCCTTGGTTATCCTACTAATGCTACTCCTGTTATCCCTGGCACTATTGTAGAGGGTAAAACAACCATAAGGGCTTTCCTAGGGCTAGATGATAACATGTTTGCTGAACTTGTCGTAGACGATAAGGTTAACCTGGCAAAACTCGTAAAACATCATTTTAGGCCTAGTAAGAATATGACCGAACAAAAATTGAACATTCGAGCCCTTGTATTTTGCTTGTTGAATCATTATTTGCTGTCGAATAATAATGGTGAGTTCGGTGACATAAGGCTGATCCCCTTGATTAGCCAGATGGAAAGTTGCTATTCTATTATGCCGTTGGTTGTTGTTGAGACTTTGCTGAGTGCGGATGAGCTGAAGAAGGATGCCAAATCCGAAATTTTTAAGGGAAGCCCCCTATTACTGCAGGTAATCTATTTTTTCTTTGCGCACACATACGCCACTTTTATATATTTCTTTTTGCCTGGGGCTGAGTTTCAGCGCCCAGGGCTGGGCGCTGGAATATTCGGCGCCTGGTCCTGGGCGTTGAAACTGCGCCCCAGGAACCTTTTTCCTTTTTTTTTCATTCTTTTGATTCGATCGTACCTGTTTTTGCAGATTTGGCTTGTGGAACGGCTTAGACTTTTGGAAGCTCCTGCCGATCCTAAGCATTATCGCCCTATAGCTTTGGGTAAGCGAAAATACTTGCACCAAGGCCAGGACGAGGCCGAATGGACCTCCTTTTTTAACTTATGGCATTTGTTCTATTAAGTGGGTGGTACCATGGTGGGGTTTGACTACTATGACAGGGGGGTCTGATGTATCGGTTTACATTTCTTTGTTGGGGCTATCTTGCCCCATTTATATTTTCCCTTACCGAGTCATGCGTCAATATGGTTTAAGGCAGACTATCCCCTTTTCTGATACGGTACCACCTAAGGTAGCGACTTTTGCACAAACACGGGTCTTAGCGTGGGCTAGGTATTATGATGGTCTCCCGCGTTGGGCTGTAGCTACAAATGGGTTTGTGGGTCTTTCTGAAAACTATAAGTTGTGGATGAGTTCTGATGACAAGGATGTGAGGACCGAGGCTCGTAATGGGGAGCCGGCTGAGCTTTTGATACCTCGTATTCGTGTTAAGTATGAGGGTCCTGATTCTGCCAGACCTCGTACCTATAGTTTTAAGACTGTGAAAGCTCGTCCTGATCGAAAGCGAAAGGAAGTTCTTCCCCGTTCCAGTGTCAGGCCTAAAAAGATGCCTAACATGAAAGGGCCTGCTGCTGTTAAAAGAAATGCAAGCTCTCGCAGAGATCGTCGCCGGAACAATGTATGGGTTAGGAAGGCTCAGCCGCCTGTAGAAACAGTGGCTAGTCCAGTTGATGATAGTAATCCTTCTCCCACCACTGTTTTTGCCCTTGAGGCTGAGCGGGCTATAACTGAGAATGTTTCTAGAGCTTTGGCATCTTTGGAAGTTAGTGTCCAGGAGCCAATTCTTATGGAGATTGATATTGGGGCAGCGCAGAAGACTATGGGGGTGGATCCTGCAAACATTGGTCTCTTCAAGACTTTATTTGATGATCCGGAAGAACTAGAGTAGTGTAGTTCTTTGCTAGGGTGTAGGTTCCCTCTATTTATTTCAGTTGTGTTTGTTTTTATTCCTAGCACTTTGTTTTCCTTCTTATTATATTTTAATAAAGGCGTATTTTTAGTTCCCATTCAATTTTTTTTATATGTCTAACACTTTTTACACAAAGAATATAATTTTTTATTATTATTTGGACCGAATCCTTGGTAAGGATTGCCTACGTATCTTGTCAGAATCAGGTCGCGCGTAGTTCTTAGCTTTAGAATAAGTTCTAGTATGCCGGATTTCGGTAGATATGTCCTGAAGTGGAAACATATTACTTAATCGGTCAAATGAGTGAAGTATTTGCCATTATTTTCATCTGCCGTTTTCCATAGGTTGCGTAAAATTCGACCAATTTGTTGGTAAACCGACCGATTTGTTGGTAAACCTATTTGGATACGTACTGTACCCCCCAAGTGTTCGTTATTTTTCCGTTGTGTGCGGGTAAAAAAGGAAAACTTTTGGCAGGCAGAGAGTTTCAACGCCCAGGCTGGGGCGTCAGAAATTTCGGCGCCCAGCCCTGGGCGCTGAAAATAACTTGGGCGGTCAATTTTGACGTTTTTGCTTCACATGTTCTTGCGTTTATTTCCAATTCGTTTTTTGTGCCTTGATATTTTGCTTCGTAGCTAAAGTTAATTTTGAGGCTATTTTGGAGGCTTTTTCGACTGTTAGCGTGAAACGCATTTTTGTCCAGATTAATTTTTTCTATTGGTGACTCAAAACAGTTTTGAAAATGGAGTTAGGGTGCGGAACTTATGAAGATCTTTGTGGAGGGTATGATGGAATCTATGTGAAAGCTGTTGGTGGATTCTATGTTTTATGAATTTATTTTTTTGGTAACATTTGCATTTGTTTTAAATTTTTTATTTCTTTTTGATTTTGGGTTGCATGGATTGGCTCTTATGATGACATTGGTTGGCTTTTTAGGTTTTGAGGATGGGATAATGTGGTTTATTTTGTGGGTTTCGGGAACTGGTTCACATGGCATTATTTCAAAACCGAATGGGCTTTGTTTGTTGCGCCTATAGTGGGCCGCTTCTTTATTATTTTTTTTTATTTTGCAAGTACATTTGGTGTTTATTTAGTGTTAGAATAAAAATTTTAGGAAAAATATTACGCCTTTATTGATTTGGAAAGTAAGGAAAACACACTGAAATAAAACTGACCCATATTCTAAAGGGCCTTAGGACCATCTAAAGTCTCTATTATTTTTTCTATCAATCTAAAGAACTACTAGGCGCTTTTTGCTAATGGTGCTCTATGTGGCTCTAGCCTGGGGTTTAGTCTCATAAAACTTCGGTCCTTCACCGGTACTCATCTTGAATTCCATTCCTTTTGCATTGACCCACTGACATGTCTTCACCCATCCGTTCTCGACCTCTTCTAGTGTTGATGCAGGAGAGATTAACCGGGTTGGATCGAAACCTTCATCTTGTAAAGCTAGGGTAGTCATCACAGTCTCATTCTCCATAGGCCTCGATTCGTTAAACAATGTCCATAGAGCCTGGTTGTCCAATATTTCAGCTGTCTTAGTCTTGGTGAGGTGGGGTGCCTCATCCAAGGTGTGGCAGTCGTGGAAAATTTCAAATCCGGGTTTTAGCAAGCCATCCTGAACGAAGGGTTCAGGGAAATCACAGCATGGGTGTTCTTCTCCTTCCCGAACAAACATCCCGTTAAGGGTCCTTTGATATGGGGGAAGGAGGGTGGTTTGTTTGGCTTTGTTAAGGCGTAGCCTAGATAGGCGGTCAGCAATATCTTCCTCCGTTGGTTCATAACCCAAGCCAAAGGGAGTAGATTTGTCGGGAAAAGGATGGAATGTGCATTCCTTCTTCCTTATGCCCAATGGGGTTCCTGGGAAATACCCTTGAGCCAACAGCATTCTAGGGATGACTCGGGATGCATGCAGGTCAAGGAATGCTGGATCATAATCTTCGATGAACTGGGTTGCTTCTTCCATTTGAAACCCATAAAGGTCATCTGCAGTTTCGGCCGTTCCAACCATAGTACAACTGACGTCGAGAGGAGGGGCGCGGATTTCTAGTATTACCCCGTTATGGTTAAGTTTAACCATTTGGTGCAAGGTAGAAGCCACACCTCCTAAGTCATGGAGCCAAGGTCGCCCCAAGAGGAGGTTGAAAGTGGGCTTGATGTCGATTATTTGAAACTCCGTGGTGCGTGCCACAGGCCCAGTTTGTATGGTAAGATTGATTTTTCCCAACACAGGCTTTCGGGAGTTATCATAAGCTCGTACCCCTTGTGAGGAGGTTTGGAAGTCATCGCTTCCTAGCCCCAAGAAATGGGCGGTTCGTAATGGGCAGACATTAACCACCGAACCATTATCTACGAGCGCTAGGGGGATGTTTTGTCCTTTGCATCCAACCACTAAGTAAAGGGCTTTATTGTGAGCACCCCCCTCTTTGGGTAAGTCTTTATCAGTGAAAACTATGGCCTTTTCTCCGGCATCTCTCGTGATATGGCTAACCAATGAGTCAGGTGTGATATCTGTGGGTACTGAGATGAGGTCAAGTGAGCGAATAAGCTTTTCGCGATGTTCCTTTGAAGTACACATAAGATCCCAGATGGTAATCTCAGCCTTGGTTCTTTTCAGTTGTTTCAGAAGAGGATTTTCAATGACTTCCGCGACGGTGGCGTGCCGCCCGTTCTCAGGAGTTTGCCTAACCGGGATGTCGTCCATAGGAGGTGGGTGAATATTCGGTTGGTATATCCTTCCGGATCGGGTGAGGTTGTCGACCTCGGGCTCCTGAGGGGTGGTGTCAATGAGAGCATACCCGGGCCAAGTTTCAGTGAAGAGGTCCTGACCCGAGACTTGAGATAGGTAAATATCTTCAGCATCATCGTTCCACACACCGCACACTTCCCCCTCGATTCGATCCATGGGTACCACAGCGAGTGGTGCACCTTGAGGTGTAATATACACCGTGGGGTCGAAATTCTCTGGTTGGTCGAGAGAGATGTGACAAGAGCCGTGTTGTTGGGTTTGCCAACGTTAGGGAGAGGTATTACTTCATCCTCTATCATGTCTTGGATCGTATGTTTTAGATGCCAGCAGTTTTCAGTGTCATGCCCATTTCCTTGATGGAATTTGCAGTAAGTACCTTCGACCCAATATTTGTTTTTGACAGGATGGTCACGGGTGGGGCCTATAGGTCTCAACTTTCCTTGATTGGTTAGTCTTTCAAAGGCTTTTACCAAAGTTGACCCGAGTGGGGCAAACTTTCGGTCTCGGACCCATCTTACAGGGTATCTTCGGGCGGGAGCCTCTTCTACAGCATGAACTTCTTGGGCTTGGGGTGTGTTACCCCGATTATAGATGTTGGTCTTATATGCAGGTTTGCTCTGTATGGTTTTGGCGAGGTCGTCCTCGATTTTTATTCCCACGTCATAGACCCTTTTGAAAGTGTCGAGTCCCAGGTACCTAAGGTGTTGTCTGTAAGCCGGGTCCAAGTTGTCAATGAATTTTTGGACCAATTCTGTTTCGGGAGGCCTATTGATTAGCTGGGCCGCCTGGTCCCTCCATCTAGCAAAGTAGGTTGTGAAACCCTCATTTTTCTTTTGGAAGAGAACTTCCAGCTCGCGCATGGTGACTTGGAAATCCATGTTCGACGAGTATTGCTTGATGAAGACATTGACAAAGTCTTCCCAAGTGGGGAAGAGCTTAGGGTCCTGGTGATAGTACCATTTGAGCGGCACAGGTTCCAAGGACAAAGGAAAGGCAGGTAGGTACATGGATTTGTCCACGCCTTTCAAGTTCATGGTGTTCACAAAGCTCAGTAGATGATCACGGGGGTTATCCGTGGCCTTGAACTTTGGTAAGTCAGATGAACTGAACTTTTCTGGTAATTTTCCAGAAAAAGGTTCAGGCTCGAGGGAGAAGTATTTGCTCCCCATGGTTTGCTGTAGGACCATTTTTTCGATCCTCTTCTCGTTTTCGAGGTCATTTTTGGCTTGCGCAGCCGCTAAGGCTTCGTTTTCCATTTTCAGTTGGCCCATGAGTTGGGTCATTTGGACCATCTAGTCTTGCAAATCTTCGATGGACATGTTTGGAGGTGCGAATCGAGGTTGGGGAAGCGGAGATCCTTGAAATGAGGGACGACGGACAAAGCTTGGAGTTACTATACCTGGTGTTGGTGATGTATCTTCGAGACGCACTAGCCGTTGATTCCCTGATCGCCACCAAGTGGCAGGACCAGTCCTAGGCATAAGATAAGCTAAAGTTTAGGTTCCCAAAGTTTCAAGCATTACTTATGTTAGGTTATGATACATATGACAATTCATAAATCATGCGGAAAAACCATAAAGCCAGGAAAGCATATTATTTACACATAATCATTTAGCATAGTTTAGATGCATACACTTTGTTGCGTGCCTTCTCTAGCTGCGCCCGAACCGAACAAGAACAAGTCTTTAGGACTCCAAGTGTCGTCCCTCCGTAGATAGTCCACAGCACGTCCGGATCCGCCTTAAGCTTGACCAACTAGGATCGCCCTTAAGGTACTTAGAATTTTCGGCACATATAGGCAATTGTATGACTGAATTTTTTGCTCTCAAAAATCACTTTGAATACTTGAATACTCGATATAAATTGTGAGCATTGATCACCTATTTATAGGGCATGGGTATCGGATATTAGAATCCTACTAGGAAACGATTTAGTGAATCTGAATTAATCTAAAATTCAATCACTTAATTTATCTAGTAGACTTAGGAAATCAATCTTATACGAATCCTAACCGATCAAGGTTTCGTACGCAAGCACAAACACACACGCAGGCGCAGCAGCCCACGAGGGGCGCCATGCGCGCGCGCGCGCTAAGCCCAGGCCTAGCAAGTGCTCGCAGCCCACGAGGGGCGCGCGCCTGCTGGCCTTGCTCTCGCGTTTGGGCTTTGCTTGCTTTGGTCGCGCGCGGGCTTTGCTAGGCGTTGGGCCTAGCTTCGTCCGATGTTTATTCGTACAATACGCTTCCGATTAAATTCCCGGTTCCGAAATTCATTTCCGATACGAACAATATTTAATATTTCCGATTCCGGAATCAATTTCCGTTTCGAACAAATATTTAATATTTCCGTTTCCGGAATTATTTTCCGATTCCGATAATATTTCCGATTCTGACAATATTTCCGTTTCCGGCAATATTTCCGATTCCGGCAATATTTCCATTTCCGATAATATTTTCCGATACGTACCATGTTTCCGTTTCCAGCAACATCTACGACTTGGATAATATTTTTATTTCCGATACGATCCATATTTCCGTTTCCGGCAATATCATCGTTTCCGGAGTATTCATTTCTTGCTTGTGACGATCTCAGCTCCCACTGAAACCAAGATCCGTCGATTCCGAATATCCATAGATGGAGTATTTAATGCCATTAAATACTTGATCCGTTTACGTACTATTTGTGTGACCCTACGGGTTCAGTCAAGAGTAAGATGTGGATTAATATAATTAATTCCACTTGAACTGAAGCGGCCTCTAGTCAGGCATTCAGCTCACTTGATCTCACTGAATTATTAACTTGTTAATTAATACTGAACCGCATTTATTAGACTTAACATTGAATGCATACTTGGACCAAGGGCATTATTTCCTTCAACTTAGTCTAGACTTCGACTCTCTAAATTGGTTTTTCACTTTTTCTCTCTTTCTTCTGTCGGTACACTTTTTTGGGTTTTTTTATTTATTTTGGTCATTCTTTGGATTTTCGAAACACTTGCCTGTGTGACATTCATAGTTGTTAGCATGTTCGGTTTTGGTGCCGAGCATTGCCGTCGTAGGAGGCCTAACGACGACATAAAGAGTTATTAACTTTTCGCGAGTCGCCTTTTAAAATCGAGTGCTTTTCTTACGCCCTCGTAGCAATTCCTTTTTTATGGATATTTTTTGCTATGTATTTTCTTTTTGGCTTGGGCACCGAGGTTGCTGCGCCTGACCAGAAAGCCAAGCAGCAACTTCAGCGCCCAGCAGTGGGCGTGAGAAATTTTGGCGCCCAGCCAGGGGCGTTGAAAATGCGTCCCTGGCTGGTGCTCGTTTTCTGTTTATGCGACTTCGATTTGCGTGCTTGCCTAATAACGTCCTCTACGCGTAACAGCGTTTGTGGGATTCGTTACAGGCCATCCCGAGCGTCGCTTATTTTGTGGCGATCATTCGGGTTTGCGGAACACGTGTTTCGGTATAACTCTTTGGCAAATTAGTCTATGAATGTTTGGGCAATTTTTTAAGGTCATTGGTTTTCTAGGATAGTTTGTCACACACAATCACATATTTTGCTACACATAACTACATTACAAACATGGATTTGAAAATTAAATATGCCACGTAGTTTATGATAGGCTTCTATGGGTAGTTTATTTACGCCTGGCTTGGTACCGCTTCTATCGTAGATCCAACACATGCCCCGGTCGAGGTAGTGTCTTCAACAGACGAATTTTGCCCAAGAGGCCAACCCGCAAGTGCAAGCCAAGGGGGCATGCAGGCGAGAGGGACCTAATGGGCGAGCGATTGGGTTCGGGATAGGTGTACTACCTGCACAAGTACCGAGTGGGAAACATGCGCGGTGTATGCAACCCCCTATTGGAGAAAAAGGTATCCTTAGTCCCAACTCCCGAGGGAGCCGAGATTCGTTATGATGTTCTGCCCGTTCACATTAATATGCTGATTTTCAGGTCGTCCCAACTTGATGGGGAAATAAACGCGGGGTAGGATCGTTTCATCCTTCGGCTATTTTGATTACCTACAAGCACGAGTATTTCCTTCACTATCCCCAGTGGAGTCGCCACTGTGAGGGGGTCGAAAAAGCGCGAGGCTAATGCGTGACCTGTCCCTCGTGGGTGTGACGATTCTTTTTATTCAATCAAGTGTAATTGGATTTCCTGTGAGTATACACCCAATTGACTAGTAATATAGGAGTCGCCATTCAGTTTTTAACGACAATGAGAAAAACTGACAAAACCCGGTTATCGTGACATAAAGGGAGTGCAATTATGTTTGACCACGACGGCCGTAGGTTCCCTTGTGATCCCTGGTGTGGGGATCTCTCAATATACACCCGCAAGGTAGAGATTGAGGGTTCGGGGGACTGTAACTACCGAGAGGAGTAATTCGCTCGTCGATAACTCCAGAGGCAGGATATCCTTACTAGCTCAGCATAAATAATTGAAGGGACATGCGTTAACTATTAAACTAATCTGAGTTGATTTTAGCAATATGCAACATATAATACTAATTCGATCGTGATTATCTGATTTAAATAGCATTAAGGGACCTAGCATGATAATCTGATTTCCCAAAAATATTATATTTATTAGGCGTGATAGAACAATCATATTAGGTTAGTTTAACAGTTCATAAAAAGGGCGAGGAAAGCAGTTAAATCATCGAAAAGGGACACATTACGACGCACCCTTGAGAGGTGCGTCACGGTTCTCAGAAAACTAACCACTTTGACTTTGCTATTTCTCCTTTTTATTTAACGAATCTCGATTATGGGACAGGATACGTTCTGTTCGATTTATGGATCGATTGCGACAGAACGCGTGAACAGTTTCGCAGCGAGAGGCTTAGGCTAAGGGGTTTAGAGTCAATACTCAAAGTATATTATGTGTGTTGTGTGTTCTTTCACGTCGAAACTAGGGGTTTATTTATAGGGAAGAGTTCGTGGAAAGATAGAATTGCAGAGTTCTAATCCACAAAGAATTAGGAAAATAGACGTACCCAGGTACTTTCAGCGCCCAGGCCTGGGCGCCGAAGATTTCGGCGCCCAGAGCCAGGCGTTGAAAATAGGGTCCGGGCAGTTTTTGTTTATTCAGATTCGGATTCTAAAATCCGTAGAGTTTGAGATTAATTTGAGTCTTTTAGCGCGTATCAATTTGTGACGGAATGCGTCTGGGCCCGTTACGAACTCTAAGCTCGTTAGGATTTTAATTAATACGTAACTCTTATTTCCGAATCCTATCAGGAATAGGATTCTCGCGGTTTTCTATCTCATTTAGGATTTATGTTGGAGTGCAACACCTAATTCTGACAGGTTTCTATCTTTTATGATTTGCCACTTTTAGACGCTACCTTTTACGGCAGTTACTATTTTTAGCAGGTTTCCATAAATAGCAGGTTTCGGGTGAAATGGGGAATCGAGACTCGTTTATTTTATAGGAGATGCGTTGTCAAGTGGAGTTTTTATGCTTTCATCATCGAACCTTTCCCTTGCGGGAATGGGGACAAAAGTAGGTGTCTACAGTCGTACACAAATGCAATGTTTGCGGAGGTGAAGAAAGAGTGTGAAGGTTTGCTTCACACAAATGTTACGAAGAAGTATTATGCACTGGGGTCAGCAGTATTCTACGTAGCTGTTGAAAGGTTCCCCACTGTAATTTGGCGAAAAAAATTCAAGACCTTCGACGTCACATGTGATAAGTCTAAGGGTGAATTTTCATGCTCGTGCAAATTGTTTGAGTTTAGAGGTATATTATGCAGACACATAATCCGGGCCATGTCCATTGAAGATGTTGAATTTATCCCAGAAAAGTACATCCTAAATCGCTGGAAGAAAGATGCGAGGTCGTATGAGAACATAAAGGTGTCCTACTATGATCCAGAAGAATCCGCAGTGGCGATGAAGGCAAAAGATATAGCTCAAAGACACAACTATTTGAGTATGCTAGCTATGCACAACGACGTTACTCTTGCATTGTACAACGAGGCCACGGATAAAATTCGGCTGACTCTAGAGGTTTTAGTTGGAATACGGAAGATCGGGGAGCGTGGGGATGAATCAAAACCGTGGTGGGATCCCGCAGTGTTAGGTTATGATACATATGACAATACATAAATCATGCGGAAAAACCATAAAGCCAGGAAAGCATATTATTTACACATAATCATTTAGCATAGTATAGATGCATACACTTTGTAGCGTGCCTTCCCTAGCTGCCCCCGAACCAAACAAGAACAAGTCTTTAGGACTCCAAGTGTCGTCCCTCCGTAGATAGTCCACAGTACGTCCGGATCCGCCTCAAGATTGACCAACTAGAATCGCCCTTAAGGTGCTTAGGAATTTTCGGCTATTATTGTGCAAGAGTGTGGCTGAATTTTCTTTCAAAACTTACCCTTTTGAATACTTCAATCGTTTTTATAAATTATGACCCTAGGCCCTTATTTATAGAGGTTTGGAAAGGGAATTGGAATCCTAGTAGGATACGATTTAATTAAACTTAGAATCCTACAAGGACTTTAATTAATTAAATAATCCTAATAGGAATAGGAGTTTAATCATACACCAAATCCTAATAGATTTAGGAATTGTGGATGGACACAAACACACACGCACGGAGCCACGAGGGCGCCCACACGCGTGCGCTCGACCCACGCAGCCCACGCTGGGCAGCCTTGCCTTGGCGCGCTGGGCCTGCCTTGCGGTGGGCCTGGCGCTGCCTTGGGCTGGGCGTTGGCGCGCGTCTTTGCTTGCTGGGCGATGGCCTGGCTTCGTGCTGGGCCTTCGTCCGGCAGGCCTCGTCCGATGCTTATTCGTACGATACGCTTCCGATTAAATTCCCGGTTCCGGAATTCATTTCCGATACGAACAATATTTAATATTTCCGATTCCGGAATTAATATCCGTTCCGAACAAATATTTAATATTTCCGTTTCCGGAACTATTTTCGATTCCGGCAATATTTCCATTTCCGATAATATTTTCCGATACGTACCATGTTTCCGTTTCAGGCAACATCTACGACTTGGATAATATTTATATTTCCGATACGATCCATATTTCCGTTTCCGGCAATATCATCGTTTCCGGAGTATTCATTTCTTGCTTGTGACGATCTCAGCTCCCACTGAAACCAAGATCCGTCGATTTCGAATATCCATATATAGAGTATTTAATGCCATTAAATAATTGATCCGTTTACGTACTATTTGTGTGACCCTACGGGTTCAGTCAAGAGTAAGCTGTGGATTAATATCATTAATTCCACTTGAACTGAAGCGGCCTCTAGCTAGGCATTCAGCTCACTTGATCTCACTGAATTATTAACTTGTTAATTAATACTGAACTGCATTTATTAGACTTAACATTGAATGCATACTTGGACCAAGAGCACTATTTCCTTCAGTCTCCCACTTGTCCTTGTTAGGTTATGATACATATGATATTACATAAATCATGCGGAAACAACCATTAACCCAGGAATACATATTATTTACACATAATCATATAGCATAATTTAGATGCATACTCTTTGTTGCGTGCCCTCCCTAGCTGCGCCCGAACCGAGCAAGAACAAGTCTTTAGGACTCCAAGTGTCGTCCCTCCGTAGATAGTCCACAGCACGTCCGGATCCGCCTTAAGATTGACCAACTAGAATCGCCCTTAAGGTACTAGAATTTTCGGCACTTTTGAGCAAGATGTGTGATTGAATTTTTCTCTCAAAAACTCACTTTGAATACTTTGAAACTCATTATAAATTGTGAACCCAGGCCACATATTTATAGGGGTATGGAAAGGGAATTGGAATCCTATTCAGATACAAATTAATTAAACCTAAAATCCTACAAGAACTCTAATTAATTAATTTATCAAATAGAATTAGGAATTTAATCATTAACCGAACTCTGCATGTTTTAGGAATCGTGCATGAACACAAACACTTACGCACACACACACGGCAGCCACGATGGGCCGCCCATGCGCGTGCGTGCGAGCAGCAGCCCACGCAGCGAGGCCTACGCGAGCTACAAGCCCACGTAGCTCCTGCGCGCGCTGTGCGCGCTGCCACGGCCTGCTGGGCCTGGCCTTGCGCTGGGCCTGGCGTGGCCTTGGCTGTTCGTGTGGCACGCTTGGCTTGCTGGGCGATGGCCTGGCTTCGTGCTGGGCCCTCGTCCGGCAGGCCTCGTCCGATGCTTATTCGTACGATACGCTTCCGATTAAATTTCCGATTCCGGAATTCATTTCCGATACGAACAATATTTAATATTTCCGATTCCGGAATTAATTTCCGTTTCGAACAAATATTTAATATTTCCGTTTCCGGAATTATTTTCCGATTCCGATAATATTTCCGATTCTGACAATATTTCCGTTTCCGGCAATATTTCCGATTCTGGCAATATTTCCATTTCCGATAATAATTTCCGATACGTACCATGTTTCCGTTTCCGGCAACATCTACGACTTGGATAATATTTATATTTCCGATACGATCCATATTTCCGTTTCCGGCAATATCATCGTTTCCGGAGTATTCATTTCTTGCCTGTGACGATCTCAGCTCCCACTGAAACCAAGATCCGTCGATTCCGAATATTCATAGATGGAGTATTTAATGCCATTAAATACTTGATCCGTTTACGTACTATTTGTGTGACCCTACGGGTTCAGTCAAGAGTAAGCTGTGGATTAATATCATTAATTCCACTTGAACTGAAGCGGCCTCTAGCTAGGCATTCAGCTCACTTGATCTCACTGAATTATTAACTTGTTAATTAATACTGAACCGCATTTATTAGACTTAACATAGAATGCATACTTGGACCAAGGGCATTATTTCCTTCAGTCCTTAGGGACAAGTGTGCATTACCTAATTCCTTTGTCGCTCTATGCTTGCTCTTGAACATAAGGTAAGAGTTGTCATCCTTATTATGTCCAGAGGTGTTTCTCGGTTTCAGAGTTCAACTGATCAAATAAACAGATAATCATAGCCTATGATTCATCCGAGCACGGCCATGCATTTCACAGTGTCTAGCTCTCCGAGTGGCCTTGTACAACTTTTAAGCATCTCATCCCGATTTATGGGAGGACAATCCCAATCTTGCGATCTTGAGATTAGACTTCGTTTGATAGGTGATTACCTGAGCGTTGCCTTTATAGCCTCTTTTTACGGTGCGACGGTTGGTCAACGTCAAAGCAACCAGTTCTCAAACAAGTAATCTCAAATCACTCAGGTATTGAGGATTTAGTGTCTAATAATTTTAATGAAATTTACTTATGACAGATTTTCATCTCTTACAGTAAAGTTTCATAGGTCTGTCCGATACTAGTCTTCCCAAAGTAAGTATCTGCGCAAATGTTTATGACATTGCCATGTCCACATAGTTCAAGAAACAGAACTACTAGTCATCTTGCATTCTAGTCGTCTAACGTTTTCTATGCGTCCAATTTTATAGAAAACTCCGACCAGGGACCATTTTCAACTTTTGACATTCAAGTTCACTTGATAGACATTTCTTAGTCACAGGACTGGTCCTGATAGTCTATCTTAAATATATCGTCAAATTGAAGGGACTCATCATTTAATACTAAACCAAGATTAAATGGAATATGAAAATACATTTCATATATGATAAATGTTCAACCCCAATGTTTTACAACCATGGGCCTCAGACCCATCTTTAAAAGAGTCAATGGAATTCAAAGCTATGCTTGATTTCTAGTGCCACAATGTGAGTGATGTTTCTCACTTGTTGCATAGGTTTAGTTATCATGCTTTTCCAATCTTAATATCCTTTTCATCGAATGTTCTTTGAGATAGATGATAAGATCTTTTGAGTATGTTTATTTTGTGATCTAGTCTTTTCTTGCTTCAAGAGTGGTTCTACGCATTTTTCAATGAAGAACCATCAAGCCAGCAGACATGTGATCTACCCAAGTTCAATGAATAACTCATTAATATAAACAACTCTGTTTTATTGCTTCTTAGGCAATAAGTACTTTTACTTCAACTGTTTAGGTTGCTAGTGATGCTTTGTTTGGATTTACTTATCCAAGCAGTTCACAGATATGTGGAAGACTTTCCAGCTGTATCTCTGGAACATAGAAATTAATATTTTAATTTCCCACGCAACAACTCATGGTCTCCAACCCATGTTGCCATTTCAAAACACGATGCTCTATAGCTCGTGCTTATCAATGGTTAACTCCAAGGGAATCTTGCTTGATCCTTTGCCAGTGTTTATGCGTGTAGCATCAATATTTAGCATATCTTTATTTCCTTGAATCAAGAACTATTCCTATGTACCTTTTCAAGTACCATAAGTATTCTTGATTTCAATCTAGTTGATCTTCACTTAGATCAATAGAGATTGGTATATGTTCGTCATGCCTAAAGACATACGATACCTTTTTGGCGATCCTCATATTATATCATACATGATAAATTCTTTTGCATAATAATTCCCAATTGAATTCTATTCATGTAACTTTAGCTCATTCAATTTCAGTAGATACTGAATCCAGCTAAATTCTTTGACATATAATATAGGTTAAGAATCTTATCTAGATCATTTGATGTTTAACTTAGTAAATGCTTATACATAGTTCAAACATTCTTTACTTAGATTTATTCACATGGGTCGAATATCTCCAATGGAGTCTTTCGTGTTTGATTTAGTAAATGCCATTACTTAATCCAAAACATTAATATAAGATCTTTGTAAATAGATCTTAATACCCAGTATGTACTAAGTTTCGCCATGGTCCATCATTGATGAATAATTTCAAATCTAAGTCATTAGCATTTGAATGTTATTTCACAATAGAGAGATATGTGTGTGATACACATAGGACCAATTAAGTTTTTATGTACTCCCACTAAACTTATTATACATCTATAAGAATCATGTACATTTTATGAAACTAAAATGCTTATTAGCTTCACTAAAATACAGTTCCAATTCCCAATTGCTTGCTTAAATCTGTACTTAGATTTCATAAGCTAGCATTCCTTTTCAAGCCTTTATTTGGATCCACAAATCCTATGACATTCCATGTACATAGTTTTCTTCCAACATTTGATTGAGGAATACGTTTTGTCATCCAATTGCCATATGTACCAACATGCAATCATTGCTTGAATTGTAGACTTAAGCATTACGATTTTGCATGAGGCTTCCACACAATCCATGCCGTGAATTTGCTTGTAACCTTTAGCAACTGATCTAGCTTTGTGTGTTAACACAATTCCATGTTTGATGGTTTTTATCCTTAAAACAAACTTGCAACCAATAGGTGTGAAACTATTCTTGCAAATCAACAAAATTTCAATTTTGTCATCAAAACATTTATTATGTCTTATGGCCTCTAACCATTTAAAACATTTGAGTCTATATATGGCCTCTAACCATTTTAGGGAATCTGGGTTTCGTCATAGCTTTCTTAGAGGTCACAAACTCATTAATCTACATGATAATAGTTTGACTGCAAGTTGTAGGTTTCTTCACTATCTAATAGAAGAATTGCATAGCTTCAGTGACCTGAACTCCGTGTTTCTTCACTATTTAATAGAAGAATCTCATAGTTTCAGTGACTTGAACTCTATGCCTACTTGGGTATAGAACATCAAACAATAGAATATCAATAGCCACTTGAAAGTCCTTTGAATATTCTGTTCTCCTTAAAGCACTTGTAAAGTCTTCTAAGAGATGTCTATTCTTTAAAGCCACTTCTAAAGTTCTTAAAGAATACGTGTTCGGATTTTCTAAAGAACTTCGAAAAGCCTCCGGAATGTCCGTTTATATAATAGTTTGTCAAACTTTCTTACAGGTCACAAACTCATTAATCTACATGATAATAGTTTGACTGCAAGTTGTAGGTTTCTTCACTATCTAATAGAAGAATTGCATAGCTTCAGTGACCTGAACTCCGTGTTTCTTCACTTTTTAATAGAAGAATCTCATAGTTTCAGTGACTTGAACTCTATGCCTACTTGGGTATAGAACATCAAACAATAGAATATCAATAGCCACTTGAAAGTCCATTGAATATTCTGTTCTCCTTAAAGCACTTGTAAAGTCTTCTAAGAGATGTCTATTCTTTAAAGCCACTTCTAAAGTTCTTAAAGAATACGTGTTCGGATTTTCTAAAGAACTTCGAAAAGCCTCCGGAATGTCCGTTTATGTTTGTTGTTCGCCTCGAAGACTTTCGAGGTCTATTTTCTCCCACTTGTCATTTTGGAAACGAATCTCCAAAAGGACATTATATCAAGCAAACAAACATTATGTTCTCAAAAATTCGTGGTAGAAACAATACCCTTGTGTCTCATTTGAATAAATCACAATGAAACATATATCTATACTTGGGCCTCAGTTTGTTGAATAACAAACACTAAGCTCCCACTGAGTTTAGGAACTCTTTAGATGTATTATGAAAAGATATTCTGAAATTACTTTTCAATAGCTTTGACGAATTTGGTTTAGTTTGGTGGTAGTTGAGCATTTTGTTTTAGAAATTATAGGAAAATTATTTATGATCCATCATTTGATCGAATCAAGTACTAATCGACTTCGATAATTCCAACTTAGATATGCCATATCTCATGGAGCTAGATTGTGAATTTTACTACACACAATCATTGATGATCATTCTTGACTTAAGCAATCATCAACCTGATCTAACCTAGATCTTTATGATTTCTTGCAAAGTGGGATTTATACTTCTGAATCTTTGAACTAGCCAAACAGATTCAAACTTATATCACATTGAGTAAATAAACCTATATTCACTCAAATCTATGTGAAATAATAAAGTCATAAAACCTTTCTTTAGCTTTGAACTCTATCGTCTAGGCGTTCTAACAATAGTTCATATCTTTTGTTACTTTCAACAAGTAAGACTATCACGTCTTGAATGATCTAGAAATCAATCAACTTTAAAAAGTCCATCAAAATAGAGCTTTTGAATGTTGACTTGTTGACATGGTCTAAGCAACAATGCCAAAGATGAATGGGACTCAAATCAAGGGTTTGATTTGAACCTAGTAAAGTTTTATTGTTAAAGAGTTTTTTGTTTTAATCAAGCATATTGACTCTATTGACCATTTCATTCAAATAAGCAAACAAACATTGTTTTTGTTTTTCTTGAATGTGAGTCTTTCTGTGTTTGAAAACAGAAATTTAGGTATGCTGATTATGGAACAAAATAGCCATTAAGTTCCAGCCTTTGAAAGGAATTAAAACAAACTAGATGACCCTACAAGTAATGTAGCATTGCCATGTTTAATTTCCCATTTGTAGGCCATTAGTGTAGCCTAGCTTCCATTGTTTGAGTTATTACCGAAGTAAGAACCTCAAGCGGTATATGATACCAAGGAAGTTTGATTGCTAGGTCACTTCTCTTTAAATATTAACTTTTAGGTAGAAACGGAATATTAAATTCCTTTCATTTGTTCCTTTGTTTTCCTATTTCTTGTACCCTTTCGTATAGTCTTAAGAATTGAATTCTTTAGAGTTGACTTTTATACTTTGTTAGACATGTCCAATGTCACTCCAACAAGGTTCTTACCATTTTAATTTATGTTGAATATTTTGTTTCAACTAGATGATCTTACCAGAAGCTTCTAAAGTTCTCCAAGCATCAATCTATTCGAATGTCTAGGGTCTAGACTCATTCGAGAATTAAATGGACAAAGATATTAAGTTGTTAACCATTGGAAAAGCTGTGCGTTTAAACTCAATGCTTTATGATCTCAAAACTACATTGTATTTTGAATTCACAAGCACCAATCGGTTCGCCATTCGATTTTGATATTCGAAAACAACCATAAAAGTCGATATAAGAAACGTACATTTTAATTTGCTCACTTTCTCTCCTTTCCGTGAATCGTTCTTGGATTCACTACCAATCGAGGAAATTTACTGTTACCTTTCTAAAAGGATTTACCGCAGTGCAAGATATTTAATTATAAACAATAATTAAAACATACATTGAAGCATGCAAAGTCTAAACATTTATCATGAGTAATAACTTGAAAATTAAAGCAATCATGCAATTTAAACAAGTTATTGGCATTTTATTCAAGTTATGTGTTCCGGCAGGTGTGAATAAAATGATTCCAAGATCCTAAAACCATTGAAGAATTAAGCACAGTTTGTCGATTCAATCCTAAAACATTTTAGGTAAGCAAAAACCTTTTGCTAATAGTCTAGAAACTATTCTTAGTTGATAGGTACGTCTAAGAACTTATTAGGTAAACCTATCGATTTTGCCACGACATAAAAGGACTCCTTACTTATATCGCTGAGTTTCACCAAAACTAACATGTACTCACAATTATTTGTGTACCTTGCCCCTTTAGGACCAATAAGTAACACCTCGCTGAGCGAAAACTATTACTAGATTGATGTAAAGGATATCCAAGCAAGTGTATATTTTGGCATGGCACCTTTTAACTCAATTTTTAAGTTTGGAACTTAAGGCTCTTACTATGTTGGTTAGATTTTAAGTGAACTAAAATCCTTAATCAAGCCACAATCTCATGCATAATTAAGACATATTTAAAGCAATAAATAACTTAAAGCATGCATAAGATAAATGTGATCTAGTATGGCCCGACTTCATCTTGAAGCTTCAACTTCAAAGTCCATCTCGAAAATCTCCGTGGGAGGCACCATTTTCTTCAAATAGGATAAGCTATAATTAAACTAATTACAACTATTTGATGGTACGCAGACCATATTTGAATTGAAAAACAATTTTGGTACTTTAGACCAATTACATTCAAATTAATGGTACGCAGACCATATTTTCTATCCTATTTGGGCCATACTAGTCACTTCAGAACCTGCAAAACAGTACATATACAATATATACCATTCACCCATTCATTATCATGAATGGCCCACATAGCTGGTTAGTAAAACACGTTATGCATCACATAAATATTTGCAGCAATTAATCAAGGGCACCAATAATCTACAAATTATTCAGTCCTTATTAATTCTAATCAAGTTGTTTTAACCTTAAGGATTTGTAGACCTAATCAAGAGTTTATGACTAAAAGGGCTCCCACTTAAACCAATAAATTCATATGCTTTACTAATTTTAAACATAAAAATGTATTTCTAGTCTAACCGGAAACATACAAATTTAATTAAAATTTAAAGCTCATATAAATTTATAATTGAATCCACATATTTAATTTATTTTCAGTCGTATTTATATTAATTCATGATTTTAATTTTAGTAAAATAATTAGAATAAATGAAATTTATTATAATTATAATATTCAAAATTAAAATCCAAAAAAAATAATTTAAATTATTAATTTTAAAATTAATTAAAATTACGTAAACTGAAAATTTCAAATTAAAATTTTAAAACGATCTAATCGCAACTCAAGGCACGCAACATCACCACGCAACGCACAGCCATAGGCCACACGCACGCAGCCATCGCTGGCCATGTGCGCCGCCTATGTGCTGCGTCGCATCTGCTGCTGCTCACCATCGCAAGGTACCATCGAAGCACACGAGGCAACTGCTCGCTGCGCGCGCCAGCGCTCGATGCACGCGAGCCATCGCTCGCTGCGCGCGCCAGCGCTCGATGCACGCGAGCCATCGCTCGCTGCGCGCTGTCGTTCGATGTTGGGCGTAGCGCTCGTCGCACGCGAGGCATCGCTCGCTTGCGCGAGGCAGTGCGCGCTGTGGCGACTGATCGCTACCTTGCTCTCGCCCTTGCCCACTCGCCCATCGCTCACAGCACACGACACAAGGCAGGGCTGCTGCCTTGTGCTCGTGCACTATAGCCTTGTTCATTGCATTCGTACCGCATGGGCGACGAGCTCCCTTGCTCGTCGTCGCATGCCCGCACTATACAACACCCCTTAAGGGTAACACGTAGCGTCCATTGCTTTGTGCGTGCAAGTTATATGAGCGAATCGCATAAAAATTAAAAATTTTATTTTCAAAATTAAAGACAAATTAATAAATCATATTAATTTCATAATTTTAGGGAGAAAAATCAAAAATTTATTAATTAATTGATTTCCGATTAACATAGATTCAAGTCTAGGTCATAAAAATTTAAAATTTAACACAAATTTACAATTTTTATGGTGGTTTTTAATCATAGGTATCTAATTAAATTATTAACTAATTATGAAAATCAAATTAATTCTAAATAATTCCAATTTTCAACAAATTAATCATAATTACAAATTAGATTGCATAATTAACAAGGCTAGGCATTCAAACTTGTTAAACATATACAGTAGGTCAATCAAAAATTCAAGATTTATCAACAAGAATCGCAAATATTTAATTTAACATCTTAAATTTACAAAATTTTGCGTTAGAAAAACTAAAACCTCCGAAAAGTCAAAGTTAGGCTTCGAATTTGAGAATTCTGGGTTCGGCCGAAAAATAACTTTTTTGTCAAAATTTTAGAATGCCTTTTACATGCGGAATTGACACAAAAATCACTCGATTTGGATGAGTAACGTAGTAACTGCCGAAAAACTGCGTACATATAATTAAATAAACGCAATTTGCAATTAATTAACAATTACGAAAATTAATCACCCCTTTTAATTCTTGAAAATTTGTAATATTTAACCATGTTTATGCAATTTAGATTATGAAAATAATAAGAGGCTCGTGATACCACTGTAAGGTTATGATACATATGACAATACATAAATCATGCGGAAAAACCATAAAGCCAGGAAAGCATATTATTTACACATAATCATTTAGCATAGTATAGATGCATACACTTTGTAGCGTGCCTTCCCTAGCTGCCCCCGAACCGAACAAGAACAAGTCTTTAGGACTCCAAGTGTCGTCCCTCCGTAGATAGTCCACAGTACGTCCGGATCCGCCTCAAGATTGACCAACTAGAATCGCCCTTAAGGTGCTTAGGAATTTTCGGCTATTATTGTGCAAGAGTGTGGCTGAATTTTCTTTCAAAACTTACCCTTTTGAATACTTCAATCGTTTTTATAAATTATGACCCTAGGCCCTTATTTATAGAGGTTTGGAAAGGGAATTGAAATCCTAGTAGGATACGGTTTAATTAAACTTAGAATCCTACAAGGACTCTAATTAATTAAATAATCCTAATAGGAATAGGAGTTTAATCATACACCAAATCCTAATAGATTTAGGAATTGTGCATGGACACAAACACACACGCACGGAGCCACGAGGGCGCCCGCACGCGTGCGCTCGGCCCACGCAGCCCACGCTGGGCAGCCTTGCCTTGGCGCGCTGGGCCTGCCTTGCGGTGGGCCTGGCGCTGCCTTGGGCTGGGCGTTGGCGCGCGTCTTTGCTTGCTGGGCGATGGCCTGGCTTTGTGCTGGGCCTTCGTCCGGCATGCCTCGTCCGATGCTTATTCGTACGATACGCTTCCGATTAAATTCCCGGTTCCGGAATTCATTTCCGATACGAATAATATTTAATATTTCCGATTCCGGAATTAATTTCCGTTCCGAACAAATATTTAATATTTCCGTTTCCGGAACTATTTTCGATTCCGACAATATTTCCATTTCCGATAATATTTTCCGATACGTACCATGTTTCCGTTTCCGGCAACATCTACGACTTGGATAATATTTATATTTCCGATACGATCCATATTTCCGTTTCCGGCAATATCATCGTTTCCGGAGTATTCATTTCTTTCTTGTGACGATCTCAGCTCCCACTGAAACCAAGATCCGTCGATTCCGAATATCCATAGATAGAGTATTTAATGCCATTAAATACTTGATCCGTTTACGTACTATTTGTGTGACCCTACGGGTTCAGTCAAGAGTAAGCTGTGGATTAATATCATTAATTCCACTTGAACTGAAGCGGCCTCTAGCTAGGCATTCACCTCACTTGATCTCACTGAATTATTAACTTGTTAATTAATACTGAACCGCATTTATTAGACTTAACATTGAATGCATACTTGGACCAAGGGCACTATTTCCTTCACGCAGCACGTAGTGTATTTGGGCGTCGTAGATTACGGCCAAGGGAGAACAATGAACGAGAACTTGTGCGGAAGATGAAGGATGCATAAAAACCCCTATGGATAAGCGACGAACGGGTAGGGGGAAGACTAGACGAACAACGGTCTTAGGTGATAAGCGTAGGAAGGTGCCAGATGCGGCTGTAGCCGAGGAAATTGCTACAAAGGAGGTATGTAATAGTATTTTATTAGATGTTTTCAAAGTATTCAAAGTGAGTTTTCAAAGTATTCAAAGTGAGTTTTTGAGAAAAAAATTCAGTCCCACATCTTGCTCAAAAGTGCCGAAAATTCTAGTACCTTAAGGGCGATTCTAGTTGGTCAATCTTAAGGCGGATCCGGACGTGCTGTGGACTATCTATGGAGGGACGACACTTGGAGTCCTAAAGACTTGTTCTTGTTCGGTTCGGGCGCAGCTAGGGAGGGCACGCAAAAAAGAGTATGCATCTAGATTATGCTATATGATTATGTGTAAATAATATGTAATCCTGGGTTAATGGTTGTTTCCGCATGATTTATGTAATATCATATGTATCATAACCTAACAGTGGTATCACGAGCCCCTTATTATTTTCATAATCTAAATTTCATGAACATGGTTAAATATTACAAATTTGCAAGAATTAAAAGGGGTGATTAATTTTCGTAATTGTTAATTAATTGCAAATTGCGTTTATTTAATTATACGTACGCAGTTTTTCGGCAGTTTCTTCGTTACTCATCCAAATCGAGTGATTTTTGTGTCAATTCCGCATGTAAAAGGCATTCTAAAATTTTGACAAAAATAGTATTTTTCTGCCGAACCTAGAATACTCAAATTCGAAGCCTAACTATGACTTTTCGAAGGTTTTAGTTTTTCGAATGCAAAATTTCGTAAATTTAAGATGTTAAATTAAATATTTGCGATTCTTGTTGATAAATCTTGAATTTTTGATTGACCTACTGTATATGTTTAACAAGTTTGAATGCCTAGCCTTGTTAATTATGCAATCTAATTTGTAATTATGATTAATTTGTTGAAAATTAGAATAATTTAGAATTAATTTGATTTTCATAATTAATTATAATTTAATTAGAAACCTATGATTAAAAACCACCATAAAAATTGTAAATTTATGATAAATTTTAAATTTTTATGATCTAGACTTGAATCCATGATAATCGGAAATCAATTGAATAATAAATTTTCGATTTTTCGCCCTAAAATTATGAAATTAATATTATTTATTAATTTGTCATTAATTTTAAATATAAATTTTAAATTTTTATGCGATTCGTTCATATAACTTGCACGCACAAAGCAATGGACGCTTCGTGTAACCCTTAAGGGGTGTTGTATAATGCGGGCATGCGACGACGAGCAAGGGAGCTCGTCGCCCGTGCGGCACAAATGCAATGAGCAAGGCATGGTGCACGAGCACAAGGCAGCAGCCCTGCCTTGTGTCGTGGGCCACGAGCTATGAACAAATGGGCATGGGCGAAAGGCAAGCCAAGGCAGTCGCGTGTGGGCAGCAAGCGAGCTGCGCCACAACGCGTACTGCCTCGCGCAAGAGCGCGCAGCCTCGCGCGCAGCGAGCGCAAGCTCGCGTGCCACGAGCGCTGCGCCAAGCGTTGATCGCGCGCGATGGCTCGCGCGCACAGCGAGCGATGTCGCGCGCACAGCGAGCGATGTCGCGCGCACAGCGAGCGATGTCCCGCGCGCACATCGAGCGATGGAGCGCGCGCAGCGAGCGCTGGCGAGCGCGCACTGCGAGCGATGGCTCGCGGGCGACGAGCGCTGGCGCGCGCGCAGCGAGCACCACGAGCGTGCGATGGCTTGCGATGGAGATGCAGCAGCTATGCGACGAGCGCATGGGCTGCGCGCACATGGCCAGCGATGGCAGTGTGCGTGCGGCCCATGGGAGTGCGATGCGTAGGGTGTTTGCGTTACAATTAGATCGTTTTGAATGTTTAATTTGAAAATTTCAGTTCACGTAATTTTAATTAATTTTAAAATTAATAATTTAAATTATTTTCTAGGATTTTAATTTTGAATATTGTAATTATAATAAATTTTATTTATTCTAATTATTTTACTAAAATTAAAATCATGAATTAATTTAAATAACGACTGAAATTAAATTAAACTTTTTGGATTCAATTATAAATTTATATGAGCTTTAAATTTTAATTAAATTTGTATGTTTCCGGTTAGACTAGAAATACATTTTTATGTTTAAAATTAGTAAAGCATATGAATTTATTGGTTTAAGTGGGAGCGCTTTTTAGTCATAAAACTCTTGATTAGGTCTACAAATCCTTAAGGTTAAAACAACTTGATTAGAATTAATAAGGACTGAATAATTGGTAGATTATTGGTGCCCTTGATTAATTGCTGCAAATATTTACGTGATGCATAATGTGTTTTACTAACCAGCTATGTGGGCCATTCATGATAATGAATGGGTGAATGGTATATATTGTATATGTACTGTTTTGCAGGTTATGAAGTGACTAGTATGGCCCAAATAGGATAGAAAATATGGTCTGCGTACCATTAATTTGAATGTAATTGGTCTAAGGTACCAAACTTATTTTTCAATTCAAATATGGTCTGCGAACCATCAAATAGTTGTAATTAGTTATAGCTTATCCTATTTGAAGAAAATGGTGCCTCCCACGGAGATTTTCAAGACGGACTTTGAAGTCAAAGCTTCAAGATGAAGTCGGGCCATACTAGATCACATTTATCTTATGCATGTTTTAAGTTATTTATTGCTTTTAAATATGTCTTAAAATGCATGAGATCAAAAGCTTGATTATGTTGCATGATTAAGGATTTTAGTTCACTTAAAATCTAACCAACATAGTAAGAGCCTTAAGTTCCAAACTTAAAAATTGAGTTAAAAGGTGCCATGCCAAAATATACACTTGCTTGGATATCCTTTACATCAATCTAGTAATAGTTTTCGCTCAGCGAGGTGTTACTTATTGGTCCTAAAGGGGCAAGGTACACAAATAATTGTGAGTACATGTTAGTTTTGGTGAAACTCAACGATATAAGTAAGGAGTCCTTTTATGTCGTGGCAAAATCGATAGGTTTACCTAATAAGTTCTTAGACGTATCTATCAACCAAGAATAGTTTCTAGACTATTAGCAAAAGGCTTTTGCTTACCTAAGATGTTTTAGGATTAAGTCGACAAACTGTGCTTAGTTCTTCAATGATTTTAGGGTCTTGGAATCATTTTATTCACACCTGCCGGAACAATAAAATCGAATAAAATGCTAATAACTTGTTTGAATTGCATAGTTGCTTTAATTTCAAGTTATTATTCATGATAAATGTTTAGACTTTGCATGCTTCAATGTATGTTTTAATTATTGTTTATAATTAAATATCTTGCACTGCAATAAATCCTTTTAGAAAGGTAACAGTATATTTCCTCGATTGGTAGTGAATCCAAGAACGATTCACAGAAATGAGAGAAAGTGAGCAATTTAAAATGTACATTTCTTATAGCGACTTTTATGGTTGTTTTCGAACATCAAAGTCGAATGGCAAACCAATTGGTGCTTGTGAATTCAAAATACACTGTAGTTTTGAGATCATAAAGCATTGAGTTTAAACGCTCAGCTTTACCAATGGTTAACAACCTAAAATCCTTTTTCCATTTAAATCTCGAATGAGTCTAGTTCCTAGACATTCGAATAGATCGATGCTTAGAGAACTTTAGAAGCTTCTGGTAAGATCATCTAGTTGAAACAGAATATTCAACATAAATTAAATGGTAAGAACCTTGTTGGAGTGACATTGGACATGTCTAACAAAGTATAAAAGTCAACACTAAAGAAATCAATTCTTAAGACTATAAGAAATGGTACAAGAAATAGGAAAACGAGGAACAAATAAAAGGAATTTACGATTCCGTTTCTACCTATAAGTTTATGTTTAAAGAGAAGTGACCTAGCAATCAAACTTCCTTGGTATCATATACCTCTTGAGGTTCTTACTTCGGTAATAACTCAAACAATGGAAGCTAGGATACACTAATGGCCTACAAGTGGGAAATGAAGCATGGCAATGCTACATTAGCTGTAGGGTCATCTAGTTTGTTTTAAGTCCTTTCAAGGCTGGAACTAAATGGCTATTTTGTTCCATAATCAGCATACCTAAATTTCTGCTTCAAACACAGAAAGACTCACATTCAGAAGAACAAAAACAATGCTTGTTTGTTTGTTTGTTTATTTGAATGAAATGGTCATTTACGTGATGAGTCAATATGCTTGATTAAAACAAACAACTCTTTAAAGAACTTTACTAGGTTCAAATCAACCCCTTGATTTGAGTTCCATTAATCTTTGGCATTGTTGCTTAGACCATATCAATAAGTTAACATTCAAAAGCTCTATTTTGATGGACTTTTGAAAGTTGATTGATTTCTAGATCATTTTAAGACAACTAGTCTTACTTGTTGAAAGTAACAAAAAATATGAACTATTGTTAGAACGCCTAGACAATAGAATTCAAAGCTAAAGAAAGATTTTATGACTTTATTATTTCACATGGATTTGAGTGAATATAGGTTTATTTACTCAAATGTGATATAAGTTGAATCTGTTTGGCTAGTTCAAAGATTCAGAAGTATAAAATCCACTTGGCAAGAAATCATAAAGATCTAGGTTAGATCATGTTGATGATTACTTGAGACCAAATATGATCATCAATGATTGTGTGTTGTAATTTCACAATCTAGCTCCATAAGATATGGCATATCTACGTTGGAATAATCGAAGTCAATTAGTACTTGATTCGATCAATGATGAATCATAAAGACTTTTCCTATAATTTCTAAAACAAAATGCTCAACTACCACCAAACTAAACCAAATTCGTCAAAGCTATTGAAAAGTAATTTCAGAATATCTTTTCATAATATATCTAAAGAGTTCCTAAACTCAGTGGGAGCTTAGTGTTTGTTATTCAACAAACTAAGGACCAAGTATAGATATATGTTTCATTGTGATTTATTCAAATGAGACACAAGGGTATTGTTTCTACCACGAATTTTGAGAACATAATGTTTGTTTGCTCGAAATGATGTCCTTTTGGAGATTCGTTTCCAAAATGACAAGTGGGAGAAAATAGACCTCGAAAGTCTTCGAGGCGAACAACAAACATAAACGGACATTCCGGAGGCTTTTCGAAGTGCTTCAGAAAATCCGAACTTATTCTTTAAGGACTTTAGAAGTGGCTTTAAAGAATAGACTTCTCTTAGAAGACTTTACAAGTGCTTCAAAGAGAACAGAATATTCAAAGGACTTTCAAGTGGCTATTGATATTCTGTTGTTTGATGTTCTATACCCAAGTAGGCATAGAGTTCAAGTCACTGGAACTATGAGATTCTTCTATTAGATAGTGAAGAAACATGGAGTTCAGGTCACTGAAACCATGCAGTGAAGAAACCTACAACTTGCAGTCAAACTATTATCATGTAGATTAATGAGTTTGTGACTTGTAAGAAAGCTATGACGAAACCCAGATTCCCTAAAATGGTTAGAGGCCATATATAGACTCAAATGTTTTAAATTGTTAGAAGCCATAAAACATACTCAATGTTTTGATGACAAAATTGAAATTTTGTTGATTTGCAAGAATAGTTTCACACCTATTGGTTGCAAGTTTGTTTTAAGGATAAAAACCATCAAACATGGAATTGTGTTCACACACAAAGCTAGATTAGTTGCTAAAGGTTAAAAGCAAATTCATGGCATGGATTGTGTTGAAACCTCATGCAAAATCGTAATGCTTAAATCTATAATTCAAGCAATGATTGCATATTGGTACATATGGCAATTGGATGACAAAACGTATTCCTCAATCAAATGTTGGAATATAATATGTACATGGTATGTCATAGAATTTGTGGATCCAAATAAATGCTTGAAAAGGAAAGCTAGCTTATAAAATCTAAGTACAGATTTAAGCAAGCAATTGGGAATTGGAACTGTATTTTAAGTGAAGCTAATAAGCATTTTAGTTTCATAAAATATACATGATTCTTATAGATGTATAAGAAGTTTAGTGGGAGTACATAAAAACTTATTTGGTCCTATGTGTATCACACACATATCTCTCTATTGTGAAATAACATTCAAATGCTAATGACTTAGATTTGAGATTATTCATCAATGATGGACCATGGCGAAACTTAGTACATACTGGGTATTAAGATCTATTTACAAAGATCTTATGATATTGTTTTGGATTAAGTAATGGCATTTACTAAATCAAACACGAAAGTCTCCATTGGAGATATTCGACCCATGTGAATAAATCTAAGTAAAGGATGTTTGAACTATGTATAAGCATTTACTAAGTTAAACATCAAAGAGTCTAAATGAGATTCTTAACCTATATTATATGTCAAAGAATTTAGCTGAATTTAGTATCTACTGAAACTAGATAAGCTAAAGTTACATGAATAGAATTCAATTGGGAATTATTCTGCAAAAGAATTTATCATGTATGATATAATATGAGGATCGCCAAAAACGTATCGTATGACTTTAGCCATGACGAACATATACCAATCTCTATTGATCTAAGTAAAGATCAACTAGATTGAGATCAAGAATACTTATGGTACTTGAAAAGGTACATAGGAATAGTTCTTGATTCAAGGAAATAAAGATATGCTAAATATTGATGCTACACGCATAAACACTGGCAAAGGATCAAGCAAGACCCTTTGGAGTTAACCATTGATAAGGACAAGCTATAGAGCATCGTGTTTTGAAAATGGCAACATGGGTTGGAGACCATGAGTTGTTGCGTGGGAAATTAAAATAATAATTTCTATGTTCTAAGATATAGTTGGAGAATCTTCCACATATCTATGAACTGCCTGGATAGGTAAATCCAAACAAAGCATCACTAGCAACCTATACAGTTGAAGTAAAAGTAATTATTGCCTAAGAAGCAATAAAACAGGGTTGTTTAAAGTTCTTCACTGAACTTGGGTAGATCACCTATCTGCTGGCTTGATGGTTCTTCATTGAAAAATGCGTAGAACCACTCTTGAAGCAAGAAAAACGTCTGCTAACTTGATGGTTCTTCATTGCAAAATGAGTAAAACCACCATCGAAGTAAGAAAGACTAGATCACATAATAAACAAACTCGAAAAGATCTTATCATCATATCTCGAAGAACATTCGATGAAAGGATATTAAGATTGGCAAAGCATGATAACTAAACCTATGCAACAAGTGAGAAGCAACACTCACGTTGTAGCACTGGAAATCAAGCATAGCTTTGAATTCCATGAATTGTTTTAGAAGATGGGTTTGAGGCCCATGGTTATAAAACATTGGGGTTGAACATTTATCATATATGAAATGTATTTTCATATTCCATTTAATCTTGGTTTAGTATTAAATGATGAGTCCCTTCAAATTTGACGATATATTCAAGATAGACTGTCAGGACCAGTCCTGTGACTAAGAAATGTCTATCAAGTGAACTTGAATGTCAAAGGTTGAAAATGGTCCCTAATCGGAGTTTTCTATAAAATTGGACGCATAGAAAACGTTAGACGATTAGAATGCAAGATGACTAGTAGTTCTGTTTCTTGAACTATGTGGACATGGCAATGTCATAATCATTTGCATAGATACTTACTTTGGGAAGACTAGTATCGGACAAGACCTATGAAACTTTACTGTAAGAGATGAAAGTCTGTCATAAGTAAATTTCATTAAATTATTAGACACTAAATCCTCAATACCTGAGTGATTTGAGATTACTTGTTTGAGAACTGGTTGCTTTGACGTTGACCAACCGTCGCACCGTAAAAGGAGGCTATAAAGGCAACGCTCAGGTAATCACCTATGAAACGAAGTCTAATCTCAAGATCGCAAGATTGGGATTGTCCTCCCATAAATCGGGATGAGATGCTTAAAAGTTGTACAAGGCCACTCGGAGAGCTAGAAACTGTGAAATGCATGGCCGTGCTCGGATGAATCATAGGCTATGGTTATCTGTTTATTTGATCAGTTGAACTCTGAAACCGAGGAACACCTCTGGACATAATAAGGATGACAACTCTTACCTTATGTTCAAGAGCAAGCATCGAGCGACAAAGGAATTAGGAAATGCACACTTGTCCCTAAGGACAAGTGGGAGACTGAAGGAAATAATGCCCTTGGTCCAAGTATGCATTCTATGTTAAGTCTAATAAATGCGGTTCGGTATTAATTAACAAGTTAATAATTCAGTGAGATCAAGTGAGCTGAATGCCTAGCTAGAGGCCGCTTCAGTTCAAGTGGAATTAATGATATTAATCCATAGCTTACTCTTGACTGAACCCGTAGGGTCACACAAATAGTACGTAAACGGATCAAGTATTTAATGGCATTAAATACTCCATCTATGGATATTCGGAATCGACGGATCTTGGTTTCAGTGGGAGCTGAGATCGTCACAGGCAAGAAATGAATACTCCGGAAACGATGATATTGCCGGAAACGGAAATATGGATCGTATTGGAAATATAAATATTATCCAAGTCGTAGATGTTGCCGGAAACGGAAACATGGTACGTATCGGAAAATATTATTGGAAATGGAAATATTACCAGAATCGGAAATATTGCCGGAAACGGAAATATTGTCAGAATCGGAAATATTGTCGGAATCGGAAAATAATTCCGGAAACGGAAATATTAAATATTTGTTCGAAACGGAAATTAATTCCGGAATCGGAAATGTTAAATATTGTTCGTATCGGAAATGAATTCCGGAATCGGAAATTTAATCGGAAGCGTATCGTACGAATAAGCATCGGACGAGGCCTGCCGGACGAGGGCCCAGCTCGAAGCCAGGCCATCGCCCAGCAAGCCAAACGCGCGCCACAAGCCCAGCCAAGGCAGCGCCCAGGCCTACCGCAAGGCAGGCCCAGCGCGCGCCAAGGCCGCGGCTGAGTGGGCCTCGCTGCGTGGGCTGCTGCTCGCACGCACGCGCATGGGCGGCCCATCGTGGCTGCCGTGTGTGTGTGTGTGAGTTTGTGTTCATGCACGATTCCTAAAACGTGCAGAGTTCGGTTAATGATTAAATTCCTAGTTCTATTTGATAAATTAATTAATTAGAGTTCTTGTAGGATTCTAAGTTTAATTAATTCGTATCCTAATAGGATTCCAATTCTCTTTCCATACCCCTATAAATATGTGGCCTAGGTTCACAATTTATAACGAGTTTTCAAAGTATTCAAAGTGAGTTTTTGAGAAAAAAATTCAGTCCCACATCTTGCTCAAAAGTGCCGAAAATTCTAGTACCTTAAGGGCGATTCTAGTTGGTCAATCTTAAGGCGGATCCGGACGTGCTGTGGACTATCTAAGGAGGGACGACACTTAGAGTCCTAAAGACTTGTTCTTGTTCGGTTCGGGCGCGGCTAGGGAGGGCACGCAACAAAGAGTATGCATCTAGATTATGCTATATGATTATGTGTAAATAATATGTAATCCTGGGTTAATGGTTGTTTCCGCATGATTTATGTAATATCATATGTATCATAACCTAACAGTTTTTCACCCTAATTGATAATCTGTTAATGCGTAGTTGTATCAAAAATTACAAAATTGTAATCTAAAAAAATTTGTAACGTAATTTGTTAAATTGTTAGGCATTTTAGAATTAGTACAAGTTTGTTCAATTGCATGAGACTATGAGATTGTGTAATTAGTGTGAAGTTAGTTTTAGTCTGCAGTGACCATATTTTAGTATGATCAATTAAAATAGTTAAAAATAATAATTTAAAATTTTAGCCGTTTTAGTCTGCAGTGACCATATTTTAGTATGATCAATTAAAATAGTTAAAAATAATAATTTAAAAATTTAGCCGTTAGAACAGTGTGTGTGTGTATATAAACCCTTTGAAACAATGAATTGCTCACAACCAATTTCCTTTCTATTGTTGTTCTGTTTTCTTATTTTTTTGTAGAAAAATAATTTTCAAATTCTAGATAATTTACTGTGATTGTCAACGTCGGGTCTTTCGGAGGGTGTCAAGGACTGTACATCATCCGTTTATGAGGTTCTTGATATGCCAAAATTACAAGCAGCCTAATGGTTGTTCCTTTTATGAGTGGATTGATAATCCACACCCTATTGAGCTAAGTATTGAAATGGTGAACATGATTAATAGGAACAAAGATCTGGAGGAAAATACATCTGACCAAAAGAAGAAGATAATGGTCCAGAGCTGTGTAATTTTATTTCTGATAGCTACTTTGATTCTGGTTAGTTTGTGTAAGTGTAAGTGATGTCCCTAGAAAAATTATGATTTTATATTGGTGTAACCATTCCCTGTAGATGAATTTTGGGTGTTGTAATGAAATTGTGTTATTATTATTACGATTTATCCTTACACGGATTATGAAGGATATCTGTTCTCATGTATTAATTAATTAGTGTACTGGAAAAAATATATTTAAATTAATAAAAACATTTTTTTGCCAAGTTAAGCGCAAAAAATAAAATTACAGTAAGAATCGAACTCGTGCTCACAGGTTTGGCATTTACTTCTATTGACCAATGTGACTTGTGGCCGTAAACATTGCACTATTTGAACTGGCATTGTTTATATTCAATTACAGTAGTTGACAATGTATATTTTATGTCATATTAATATATTTAAAAAGTGTGGTTAAATATTTATTGGCATACTAATATTTTTAATAAGTGTAGATATTTTATAATATATTAGTATTTTTAGTAAACATAGTTAAATATATTATGTCATACTAATATTTTAAGTGCTTTTAAAAAGTTATTCTTGTATGTTCGGCTATTATTTGTTGGGAAGGTAGTTATCATAGTTAGTCATGTTTGAGTATTCTAAAGATAGTTTTTTTCGTTTTATGGTTTAAGGTTATAAAACACATGCAAGGGTAATTGGTAGTGTATTGGGATAATTTACATATGAATCTTAAATATGGATTTTTGTGAAATACTCCTTTATTATGGTTTAGTTAACCCTAAATCAAAATTTGGTTTGTCTTGTGATAAAGTTATGGTTTACTTAACCCTAAATCAAAAAATTTCACAAAACATCAAATCTGGACCTGCAAATGATATTTAGTTATTACAATAAAAAATATAAGTTAATTATTACAATCCACAATTCAAACTAATTATTACAATTCACACACACAATTCGCACACGATATAAGTAAATTATTTACACAACCCACGCACAATCCAACATCCATAATGAATGCAAGGCCTATGTAAGGTTTCTGTTACGAGAGGCTCTTCACGTTATTAGCCCCGAGTAGCCTCTTTTACGGCAGGCTCCTCACGTTCCTCCACTTCAATAGCCTTTTCTATAACAGCCTCCTCCCGGTCCTCCAATTCAACAGCCTCTTCTACGACAGGCTCCTCCCGGTCCTCCACGTCAACAGGCTCTTCTATAGCAGCCTCCCCTAAAGCAGCCCCCACCATGGCATTCTCCGTCAACAACCTCCTATATTGGAGCCACCATCACGTCAACAACCTCCTCCCCTATAGCAGCCTCCTCCACGTCAACAGGTCCGGCGGGCTCTTCAAAGAACCTCTCCACCATGTCGGTATTGTAAACCCTGACATGAAAGACCTTGAGCCCAGCATAATAGAAATACAATACATCTCCTTCTCGAAGGTGTAAATCATCAACGAAATGTTCCCACCCAGCCCCGATGTACAAGAACTCCTTCGCACGCCAAATTGCAACGTGTCATTCCCTTGGTGTGTTTGCCATGCATATCCTTCCAAAATGTAATTTCCTACGCCATATGTCCTTAGCCCTCGTAAACTTCGGCGGTATTTCCTGCAATGATTACGTTCACATGGGGTAAATTGGCCATAAAACAGTATTATACAAATATAATATACGGAGTGTATGAAAATAATGACAATAACAAGGACTTTGAGAAGAATGTATTTTACCACTTTGACGCGGTTGTCATTTAGCCCACGCTCGGTGAAGGTAATCGTAAAATGGGGGAGGTTATACATGGTGAGAATTGCTTATCGTTGGTGTATGGTTAGATGCATAATGCATGTTGGATCAATGCGCTTATATAGTAGTCACGAAACCGCCAAAGGGCTAATATGTACAATGACCATTTTATCCCTTTAAACTTTATAGGGTGGTTACTATTGAAATGGTAGTTAATATGGTAGTTACTTTGGGGTGGTTATTTATGGTAGTTACACTTGTTAGTTATATGTAGTGCTTGGGTAGGGTAAACTTAAATGCAAAACTTTCATTTTTGTTAAGAAATTAATATCGTAGGATTATAGTAACTGAATTATCTTGAAGTTAAAACAAAAAAAAATTCAATCTTTTTAACTTCTCTTCACAAGTAAAATTTATTGAAATATGAAATAAATGTCATACCACATCCATCTAATCAATGTCGGCTTTAATTATTACTCTTTATACACCACTTTCGAATGCACATATGACCTTGGCATGCTAGTTTGACGGATCCGTGGTGATAGAAGAAAACGAAAATATCATACTAATTTATAAAAAGTGATCAGTATGTTTTACATAAGGCGTAGAAGAAAACGAAAGAGTCATACTAATTTTATAAAGGTGATCGGTATGTTTTACATATGACCTTAAGTCATACTATTTTTACAACATGTGGGAAAGTTCATCAAAATGAACGTGTATTATTAGTACTTTAAATATGGTGTTATGCTTATGTAATAGTGTCACACCTGTAATATGAGTCGTAACACATAATATTTGACCTTATGATATTATTGGTGGATCTAGTTTAGGAAAAAATTTGGAAGTGAAACCAAGAGGTTACAATGTCTTTTGCTAAAACTAAAAAAATAGGGTACGGTGTAAACTAATAATCTTGTATTCGGTGACAGACTACGAATTAATCAAATCTAGATATAATCCTAAAATATATTAATCTTGTATTATATTATATGGCATAGTACGAATTTATTAAGATAAATAGAATCCCAAAATCTAATAATCTAATATTGTGGAAACCAAATTGTCAAAGCAAAATATAAGTCCAAAATCTATTAATGTTATACGCCTAAAATTGGAAACCAATTTTACAAAGCTTACTACTACTAAATGAAAATCTAATAAGCCCAAAAACTTTAACTAGATATTAACATGAAATACATCCGCTTACTACTTACTAGTAGTAAATGAAAAGTCATAATTAGATACAAAATAAGTGAAATTGTTGACAAGATGATGATAGAAACTACAAAATAAAAAACATAAACTACTACAGGATTCCAGAAATCCCTTGATTTACGACACTTCCAACACCAACTTTAGTACCAAGGTCCTTCTCCATACATACCGAAATGCTCACCGGAGTCGCTTGCTCCTTATTCGATGTCGCCCTCCTCCTTACACCGTATGTAGTTGTAAGTGTGCAACCTCTCAGGCCTTCTATTCCTCCTCTCTCTACGTCGTTCCGCTGCCCTTGCTTGCCTCCTTATTCTTCGTCTCCTCTGGCGACGGCACTCCTTCCGTTCATCGCGCTCCAGGTCGTCAAACAATTGAAGAAGGGATAACTCAGCAGGTGAAAGGTTTTGCTCCGGCTGGACGGTGGTGGGGAGTTCATTGCTGGTGGGGTTGTTATCTACGACGTTGAGCTGCGTGTCTGGACGGATAGTCTGGTCTACAATTGGGAGATTTTGGTGATTGGATGCCATGATGGTGAGAAAGAGTTACTATGGAGCCAGAGGGAGATGGGCAGAGAGTTAGAAATGAGACGAATTGATTTGTTGGATATGGTGTTCAAATGTTGTATTGCAGGCTATTTATAGATGTTAGGGATACAAATACGAAACGACGTCATTTGTTGGGTGCAGACTAAAATTCTAGTGTAGTCTTTCACTCTTGAAACACGAAATCAGACTAAAATTAGACTCTACCTCATTAATGTTTAGATCTTAGAATTTTAGAGGTTGTGTAGGTTAAATGAACATGCAAATTGATCTGGACCCTTGAAAGTAATAAACAAATATGGACCGTCGGATTGTTTAAAGGTAATTATGTTTATCCTAAAAAAAAAATTCATCTTTTGAACTTCCCTTATATGTTAAAGTTACTGAAAATATATTAAATGTCATACCAAATACATCAACTCAATGTCAGGTGTAATTATTACTTTCACTCACCTATTCCCAATGCACATTTGACGCTTGAAATTTGCATGTAAGTTGGTCGAAATTGGAAAAAAATATTTCATACTAAGTGAAGATAGTGAAGAGTATGTACAAAATTATTTTCTAAACGAAATTGTGTATGGCATACTAATTATAGGGAAGGTAAGGTGTACAACAATTTAGATAATGTTGGTGAACTTTATATGTGAATGCATTCAATTATTCTGTAATGTGTCTTTTGATTAGTGTGACTGTAAATATAGGCATGCAAAGTACTTATAATCTACCGTATGTGTTACAAGAGGAATCCACCGTGTTAGGTGCACAAAATACAGTTGAAGGTAATTTGCCAAAATTGTAATCCGAGGCATACTAAAGATTAAAGTAACAAGAAATTACTTAAATCCCTAGCACACTAATTTCACATAGGCAAAATGAAATAACAGGAATGTAGAAAGTCACTGTAAGGGTCCTATAAATACAGCTTCCCTCCAGCAAGTATTACGCACTTAACATTTAAGAGAAGTCTAGTATCTCTCCTTCTCTCTCCTTTATAATTTCCTCTTTTCAAAAAACCAACAAAAAATGGAGGAGTACCCTTGTGAATGCCCAAATCACCATCTTAAATTTGATAACTTCGCAGGCAGTCTGGAGGATTGGATAGCTGAAAAGAAGGAGTCTTTCGTCCAATCGCTTGATAAGAAATATGGGCCTAACCCCTTGGTCCAATTCGATGATATGCACTCTCCATCAAAGGTAAATGCCTTCTTGGTTGGGTCTATTCCAGAAATTAAGCTGGAAATTTTGTCTAGACTTGATTATCAGACCAGGGGAAGGTGTGTTGCTGTTTGCAAGGAGTGGGCAAGGGAAATTGACTACAATTTCAACCAGCCGCTTTACGTATGGGATTTTGTGAGTCGTATTCGGTATGCCAATTTTTTGTACTATAAAAGTTACCACTTAAGAAGTGAAGATGGTGTTGGCTTGAAGGCTTTGATCAGGTATAAGCGTGCTTGTGAACTAAGGAAGGAGGCCAAAGAAGCAGGAGATCCAAAGGCTGATGAATTGCTCGAACCAAGTGATGATGAGTTCGAGGATTATGATGCGACTCCTGGGAATCCCAGACTTAGGTGGACTTTAGAATATGAGTTTTAGTTTGGTATTATGATGATAATGTGTGTTTTAGTTATAGTTTAGTATGAACGTGTTACTTTATGTATTTCGTATCTTTAAGCTAACGGTTTATTTTGCAGCCATGTTTAATTTATGTATTTTGTATCCAAAATGGCTTATGAATGAACAAGTTCTTGTTTTGATGTTTTAATTAATGTGGTTAAATTTAATTTTTAATGTGGAGTGAAGGATTTAAGCTAAAATGATTAAATTTGAAATCTGGTTTCTAAATCCCCTCTTAATTAATAATCTAAAAAAAAAGTGTATATTTAAACTTATAAATTCAACTAGAAGTGTTTTGTAAAAATGTAATTATCATTGGTGAGTTGTTGTTTTAGTAATTATCATTGTATCTTTTTTTGTTCTAACTAGCTCTTAAGCCCGTTCCAAGAACGGGCCAATTAGTGGTTGTTAAACTTTCTTTTGAAATTCATTTTTTTTTGGAGGGCTAGCTTGTATTTGAGTAGGAATATCTCTACACTTTAAAAAGTGGGAGAGTTGTTAATATTCCTTATGAACAGTAACTCCATGTACCAATTATTTATTTTAATTTTAACTAATTATCCTAATTTCTTTTTTAAATAATTATGTTTTGTTGTCTCTGCTTCCAATGGAACACTTCATTGTTAACCTCAAAATTAAAATATGTCTCTGGTCTTGCATGGATTATGGTCTTTTTTTCTAATTTTGATGAGGTGGGGGTGAAGCCATAGAGGTGTTGATTTATTTAGAAAGCAAATAATCAGTAATTTGATATTTGGAGGATACGCATAGTAACTCCATGCACCAATTATTCATTTTAACTAATTATCCTAATTTCTTTTTTAACTAATTTGTCAACTACCTTTATTAAGGGCAATAGTCTTATTGCCACTGTAATCTAAACACTTCACTGCATATATTTTAGGTACTCACTCAACTCATACTCCTTAGTTAATAATCTTGCTCCTAAGTACGAAGTATATTTAGAGTTGGGTACATGTACCAAATGTATTTTTTTTGTATTAACTTTATCGGCTTTGTTTATTTACGATTTAGTACAACCGATCAATAAGAAGAAAAAAAATTGGATGTTTAGTACACCTAAGTTCTCATATACATTTGCATGTAGAACATGTACTGTGTATAGTATTGAGTATCCAACTTGTGAACTATTTTTTTTTAAAAGGAAAAATACATTGAAATTAGGATAGCCTTCTATCATTATTGTATCATAATTTATCAAGGGTAATAAAACGTAGAACATATACTACATATTAGGGGTGTTTAGTTTTCGGAAATAGGATTTGATCTGATCCGAAATTTCAAGGATCAGAAAAATATGATCCGGAACCAATCAAAAAGTTTGGGATATCCGAAATTTTCGAATGGATACCCAAAAATCCGAAATGGATCCGAATTCAAAAACAATTAAAATATTAGGGTGCTAGAACAGCATTGGTGTCAAACTTGAAATTTCCGACTACACTGTGCGCAACGCGCGCAGCCAACTACTAGTATGATTTAAAAGAGGTGAGGAATTTGAAGGTTAAAAGAATATACTTTATAAAATTAAATTAAATGATGAAATTAATATTAAGTATTAAAGAAAGAGATGAAGTGGAAAAGATTGAATATTGATATATGAATTAAAATGGTAAATCGATGTTGAATGGAGAATATGAAGTGGAAAAGGTGCTAGAGTCGTAAAATATAAGAAACAATTGGAAAAAAAATGATGAATTAAAAAAGGGGATGCCACATGTCAAAAAATGATGCATGAAAAAAAGGAGATGCCACATGTCATCTATAGATTTATGGTTTTTCTTTTTAAATACTCCGTACTAGGTATAGATTTGATTTAGCTTGTGATATAAGAGAGAAAATATGATTTAAATAGAGGTGAATTATGAAAGTTGAAAAATACATAAATTAAAAAATGTATTAATATTGAGTGTTAATCGGGAAGATGGAGCGAAAAATGTTGAATGATAGATTGGTGTATTGATGTTGTATGATTAAGATGGAGTGAAAGAGGCGGTTCGAGTTGTATAATATATCAAACAACAAAGGAAAAATATATCAAACAACAAAGGAAGTGTAACTTTTACGGAGTGACAAAGATTTGTAAGTCTTCGATCCTTGTTACATGTTATTTTGTTGTATTGACTGGTCATTATGCTAATTAGTGGTGACGTGGCGTAATGAGGATAGGTATACGTGTCTACATTAGTACAGATTCAATTTTCAATCCTTCACATTCGCATCCTAAACTGATTCTTCGACATTTAAGTAGAACTAAATACTTCACATCATAGTAATTCTACGCGGCGTATTTAGTTCATCGGAAATGATAAAGGTCGCAACATGCGACCTTTAAACCGTGTCACAATGATGACATGTCATGCTTATGTGTCGTGATTTAAATTGGAAACTAATATATTTAAATTATATAACCTATTATATATATATTTCAAAATATTGTGATGACGCAAACCTACGTGGCGCCTATATGTACCAATTAGATTCCAACACGTAAGATTGCGACAACTAAATGTTATCGCTACTTGCGACCTCTATCATCACTCATAGTTCATACTATGTTTTTAAATTCGCCACTCTAGAAAACTTATTCGTAAAAAATGGATCATACTATTTTGGAAAATAGGGAACTATGATAATACGCCGTTTATCTCCAAGTAAGTAGTTTCATAGACAAATCTGAGCCGTTTATCTAATTTAATCGTAGCCATCGAAATCAACTAAATCCAGTATAAATCCAATTCGTACTTCATAAGTGTTTTTTTACCTAAAAAAGCGCCTCCTTCTTCTCAGTATCTCCAAGAATCCACCCTTTCCACAAATGGCTTCCTCTAATTCCAGTTCCTCTGTTTCTACCGTCCCTAAGAAACGAGTGAAGTTGAATCCAATTCGATCTCCACCCGTTCTCACTCCTGTACCCGTTCACGTCCATGAGTTAAGCACTAGTTGGACGGGCGTAACCTCCACTACCCCTCCTAGCTTAACCTTACCAGGTCTTCATATTAATATGAGAAACTACTACGGGATCGGGATTAAAGGGAATCCTTACAACATTTCTACTTTAACCATGAGGGACATTCTGATGAATCCGTTGGATGTCCCCCAAAGTCTGTGGAACCTTTTCATGGTTTTGCCGGGTGCTGAGGCTGAACTGATACCGGCACACATTCCATCCTTCCAAGATGTTGATTCAATGTCTAAGGTAGCCGGAATTGTCCTAAGGTGGTGGACAGATAAGTTGGTTGCTGGTTGTGTCGATAGAATTGTCATACCCTCCGAGCTTCAATTCCTTTCGGATCTGGAACCAGTACTTCCTCAGCAACGATATCAATTGGTGATTTCTGAAGAATGGGTTAGGGCCCAGTATGAATTGAGTTGTAACAACGTCACTCTATTCAGGTGTTACAAAGAGGGGGCGAGACAAATTTCCTTGTGTTGTGCTTGGGGGTGGAAGAGGGGTACCGAGAAGTTGATGGGTGGCTTAAAATTGCGGGAGAATGTGTCAGAGATGTATATGTTAGGTTGTGATAAATATGAACAACATAAATCATGCGGAAAAACCTTAATGCCAGGAATCATATTAATTGCACATAATCATATAATTAGTCTAGGATGCATACACTTTGTAGCATGCCCTCCCTAGCTGCGCCCGAACCGAACAAGAACAAGTCTTTAGGACTCCAAGTGTCGTCCCTCCGTAGAAAGTCCACAACACGTCCGGATCCGCCTTAAGATTGACCAACTAGAATCGCCCTTAAGGTACTACTATTTTCAGCTAAATAAGGCAAGAGTTTTGACTGATTTTTCTGCTTAAAAATCCTAGCTTTGAATACTTGAAATCTCGTCTGTAAATTTGTGACCCTAGGCACATATTTATAGAGTATGGAAAAGGATTTAGAATCCTATTAGAATACCAATTAGTTTAATTAGAATCTTATTAAAACTCTATTAAACAAATTCTATCTTTATTACGATTAGGATTTAATCATAGAACGAATTCCAATAGTTTTAGGATTCGTATCGCACACAACCGCACACGAGCACGAACACCGCACAGCCCACGCAAGCATCGCAGCCCACGCGAGCTGCACAGCTCGCAGCCCATTTGCTCGCAGCCCATATAGCTCGCGCGCGCCATGCCTTGCTGGGCCTGGCCTTGCGCTAGGCCTGTCGAGGCTTTGGCGTGTGTGTTGGGCGCTTGGCTTGCTGGGCGCGGGCCTGGCTTTGTGTTGGGCCTTCGTCTAGCAAGTCTCGTCCGATGCTAATTCGTACGATGCGCTTCCGATTAAATTCCCGATTCCGGAATTCATTTCCGATACGAACAATATTTAACATTTCCGATTCAGGAATTAATTTTCGTTTCGAACAAATATTTATTATTTCCGTTTCCGGAATTATTTTCCGATTCCGATAATATTTCCCATTCTGACAATATTTCCGTTTCCGGAAATATTTCCGATTCTGGCAATATTTCCATTTCCGATAATATTTTCCGAAACGTACCATGTTTCCGTTTCCGGCAACATCTACGACTTGGATAATATTTATATATTCGATACAATCCATATTTCCGTTTCCGGCAATATCATCGTTTCCGGAGTATTCATTTACTTGCCTTTGACAATCTCAGCTCCCACTGAAACCAAGATCCGTCGATTCCGAATATCCATAGATGGAGTATTTAATGTCATTAAATACTTGATCCGTTTACGTACTATTTGTGTGACCCTACGGGTTCAGTCAAGAGTAAGCTGTTGATTAATATCATTAATTCCACTTGAACTAAAGCGGCCTCTAGCTAGGCATTCAGCTCACTTGATCTCACTGAATTATTAACTTGTTAATTAATACTGAACCGCATTTATTAGACTTAAGATTAAATGCATACTTGGACCAAGGGCATTATTTCCTTCAGTCTCCCACTTGTCCTTAGGGACAAGTGTGCATTTCCTAATTCCTTTGTCGCTCGATGCTTGCTCTTGAACATAAGGTAAGAGTTGTCATCCTTATTATGTCCAGAGGTGTTTCTCGGTTTCAGAGTTCAACTGATCAAATAAACAGATAATCATAGCCTATGATTCATCTGAGCACGGCCATGCATTTTATAGTTTCTAGCTCTCCGAGTGGCCTTGTACAACTTTCAGCATCTCATCCCGATTTATGGGAGGACAATCCCAATCTTGCGATCTTGAGATTAGACTTCGTTTGATAGGTGATTACCAGAGCGTTGCCTTTATAGCCTCCTTTTACGGTGCGACGGTTGACAACGTCAAAGTAAGCAGTTCTCAAACAAGTAATCTCAAATCACTCAGGTATTGAGGATTAGTGTCTAATAATTTTAATGAAATTACTTATGACAGATTTTCATATCTTACAGTAAAGTTTCATAGGTCTGTCCGATACTAGTCTTCCCAAAGTAAGTATCTATGCAAATGATTACGACATTGCCATGTCCACATAGTTCAAGAAACAGAACTACTAGTCATCTTGCATTCTAGTCGTCTAATGTTTTCTATGCGTCCATCTTTATAGAAAACTCCGACCAGGGACCATTTTCAACTTTTGACATTCAAGTTCACTTGATAGACATTTCTTAGTCACATGACTGGTCCATACAGTCTATCTTGAATATATCGTCAAATTGAAGGGACTCATCATTTAATACTAAACCAAGATTAAATGGAATATGAAAATACATTTCATATATGATAAATGTTCAACCCCATTGTTTTACAACCATGGGCCTCAAACCCATCTTTATAACAGTTCATGGAATTCAAAGCTATGCTTGATTTCCAGTGCTACAACGTGAGTGTTGCTTCTCACTTGTTGCATAGGTTTAGTTATCATATCATGCTTTTCCAATCTTAATATCCTTTTCATCGAATGTTCTTCGAGATAGGATGATAAGATCTTTTGAGTTTGTTTATTATGTGATCTAGTCTTTCTTACTTCGATAGGGGTTCTACGCATTTTGCAATGAAGAACCATCAAGTCAGTAGACATGTGATCCACCCAAGTTCAGTGAAGAACTCTTTAACGTAAACAACCCTGTTTTATTGCTTCTTAGGCAATAAGTACTTTTACTTCAACTGTATAGGTTGCTAGTGATGCTTTGGTTGGATTTTACTTATCCGGGCAGTTAAAGATATGCGGAAGACTTTCCAACTATATCTTAGAACATAGAAATTAATATTTAATTTCCCACGCAACAACTCATGGTCTCCAATCCATGTTGCCATTTCAAAACACGATGCTCTATAGCTCGTCCTTGCCAATGGTTAACTCCAAAGGGTCTTGCTTGAACCTTTGCAGTGTTTATGTGTGTAGCATCAATATTTAGCATATCTTTATTTCCTTGAATCAAGAACTATTCTTATGTACCTTTTCAAGTACCATAAGTTTTTCTTTATCTCAATCTAGTTGATCTTCACTTAGATCAATAGAGATTGGTATATGTTCGTTATGCCTAAAGCCATATGATACATTTTTGGCGATCCTCATATTATATCATATATGATAAATTCTTTTGCAGAATTATTCTCAATTGAATTTTATTCATGTAACTTTAGCTCATTCAATTTCAGCAGATACTGAATCCAGCTAAATTCTTTGACATATAATATAGGTTTAAGAATCTCACTTGGATCCTTTGATGTTTAACTTAGTAAATGCTTATACATAGTTCAAACATTCATTACTTAGATTTATTCATATGGGTCAAATATCTCCAATGGAGTCTTTTGTGTTTGATTTAGTAAATGCCATTACTTAATCTAAAACAATATCATAAGATCTTTGTAAATAGATCTTAATACCCAGTATGCACTAAGTTTCGTCTTGGTCCGTCATTGATGAATAGTTTCAAATCTAAGTCATTAGCATTTGAATGTCATTTCACAATAGAGAGATATGTGTGTGATACACATAGGACCAATTAAGTTTTATGTACTCCTACTAAACTTCTTATACATCTATAAGAATCATGTACATTTTATGAAACTAAAATGCTTATTAGCTTCACTAAAATACAGTTCCGATTCCCAATTGCTTGCTTAAATCTGTACTTAGATTTCATAAGCTAGCATTCCTTTTCAAGCATTTATTTGGATCCACAAATCCTATTACATGCCATGTACATAGTTTCTTCCAACATTTGACTGAGGAAGATGTTTTGTCATCCAATTGCCATATGTACCAATATGCAATTACATCCAATTACGATTATGCATGAGGTTTCAACACAATCCATGCCATGAATTTGCTTGTAACCTTTAGCAACTAATCTAGCTTTGTGTTGTGAACACAATTCCATGTTTGATGGTTTTTATCTTTAAAACCAATTTGCAACCAATAGATATAAATCATTCTTGCAAATCGACAAAATTTCAATTTTGTCATCAGAACATTGAGTATGTTTTTATGGCCTTTAACCAATTAAACATTAAGTCTATATACGACCTCTAACCATTTTAGGGAATCTAGGTTTCGTCATAGCTTTCTTACAAGTCACAAACTCATTAATCTACATGATAATAGTTTGACTGCAAGTTGTAGGTTTCTTTACTATCTAATAGAAGAATCGCATAGCTTCAGTGACATGAACTCCATGTTTCTTCACTATCTAATAGAAGAATCTAGTAGTTTCAGTGACTTGAACTCTATGCCTACATGGGTATAGAACATCAAACAATAGAATATCAATAGCCACTTGAAAGTCCTTTGAATATTCCGTTCTCCTTGAAGCACTTATAAAGTCTTCTAAGAGATGTCTATTCTTAAAGCCACTTCTAAAGTGTCTCATTTGAATAAATCACAATGAAACATATATCTATACTTGGGCCTTAATTTGTTGAATAACAAACACTAAGCTCCCACTGAGTTTAGGAACTCTTTAGATATATTATGAAAAGAAATTCTGAAATTACTTTTCAATTGCTTTGACGAATTTGGTTTAGTTTAGTGGTAGTTGAGCATTTTGTTTAGAAATTATAGGAAAATTCTTTATGATTGATCATTGATCGAATCAAGTACTAATTGACTTCGATCATTCCAACTTAGATATTCCATATCTTATGGAGCTCGATCATGAAATTACAACGCACAATCATTGATGATCATATTTGGTCTTAAAGTAATCATCGTCATGATCTAACCTAGATCTTTTTGATTTCTTGCCAAGTGGATTTTATACTTCTGAATCTTTGAACTAGCCAAACAAATTCAAACTTATATCACTTTGAGTAAATAAACCTATATTCACTCAAATCTATGTGAAATAATAAAGTCATAAAATCTTTCTTTAGCTTTGAACTCTATTGTTTAGGCGTTCTAATAATAGTTCATCTCTTTTGTTACTTTCAACAAGTAAGACTAGCTTGTCTTGAATTGATCTAGAAATCAACCAACTTTCAAAATTCCATCAAAATAGAGATTTTGAATGTTAACTTGTTGATATGGTCTAAGAAACAATGCCAGAGATTAGTGGAACTCAAATCAAGGGGTTGATTTGAACCTAGTAAAGTTTTTATTGTTAAAGAGTTGTTTGTTTTAATCAAGCATATTGACTCAACCCGTAAATGACCATTTCATTCAAATAAACAAACAAACATTGTTTTTGTCTTTCTGAATGCGAGTCTTTCTGCATTTGAAAACAGAAATTCAGGTATGCTGATTATGTAACAAAATAGCCATTAAGTTCCAGCCTTTGAAAGGACTTAAAACAAACTAGATGACCCTACAACTAATGTAGCATTGCCATGCTTCAATTTCCACTTGTAGGTCAATGGTGTAGCCTAGTTTCCATTATTTGAGTTATTACCAAAGTAAGAACCTCAAGCGGTATATGATACCAAGGAAGTTTGATTCCTAGGTCACTTCTCTTAAACATAAACTTATAGGTAGAAACGGAATCGTAAATTCCTTTCATTTGTTCTTTGTTTTCCTATTTCTTGTACCCTTTATAATAGCCTTAAGAATTGAATTCTCTAGTGTTGACTTTTATACTTTGTTTAGACATGTCCAATGTCACTCCAACAAAGTTCTTACCATTTTATTTATGTTGAATGTTTTGCTTCAACTAGATGATCTTACCAGAAGCTTCTAAAGTTCTCTAAGCATCGATCTATACGAATGTCTAGGGACAAGACTCATTCGAGAATTAAATGGACAAATATGTTAGGTTGTTAACCATTGGTAAAGCTGAGCGTTTAAACTCAATGCTTTATAATCTCAAAACTACATTGTATTTTGAATTCACAAGCACCAATCGGTTTGCCATTCGACTTTGATATTCGAAAACAACCATAAAAGTCGCTATAAGAAACGTACATTTTAAATTGCTCATTTTCTCTCATTTCCGTGAATCGTTCTTGGATTCACTACCAATCAAGGAAATTTACTGTTACCTTTCTAAAAGGATTTGCTGCAGTGCAAGATATTTAATTATAAACAATTATTAAAACATACATTGAAGCATGCAAAGTCTAAACATTTATCATGAGTAATAACTTGAAAACTAAAGCAATCATGCAATTTAAACAAGTTATTGGCATTTTATTCGAATTTATTGTTCCGGCAGGTGTGAATAAAATGATTCCAAGACCCTTAAATCATTGAAGAATTAAGCACATTATGTATTTTGACTCAATTCTAAAATATTTTCGGTAAGCAAAAGCCTTTTGCTAATAGTCTAGAAACTACTCTTGGTTGATAGGTACGTCTAAGAACTTATTAGGTAAACCTATCGAATTTGCCACGCCATAAAAGGACTCCTTTCTTATATCGTTGAGTTTCACCAAAACTAACATGTACTCACAATTATTTGTGTACCTTACCCCTTTAGGATCAATAAGTAATACCTCGCTGAGCGTAAAACTATTACTAGATTGATGTAAAGGTTATCCAAGTAAGTGTTATTTTGGCATGGCACCTTTTAACTCAATTTTTAAGTTTGGAACTTAAGGCTCTTACTATGTTGGTTAGATTTTAAGTGAACTAAAATCCTTAATCATGCAACATAATCAAGCCATAATCTCATGCATAATTAAGACATATTTAAAGCAATAAATAACTTAAAGCATTCATAAGATAAATGTGATCTAGTATGGCCCGACTTCATCTTGAAGCTTCAACTTCAAAGTCCGTCTTGAAAATGGATTGGAAACTCCGTCTTGAATTTCATCATGGGAGGCGCCATTTTCTTCAAATAGGATAAGCTATAATGAAACTAATTACAACTATTTGATGGTGCGCAGACCATATTTGAATTGAAAAAACAAACTTTGGTGCATTAGACCAATTACATTCAAATTAATGGTACGCAGACCATTTTTTCTATCCTATTTGGGCCATACTAGTCACTTCATAACCTGCATAGCTGGTTAGTAAAACACATTGTTATGCATCACATAAATATTTGCAACAATTAATCAAGGGCACCAATAATCTACCAATTATTCAGTCCTTATTAATTCTAATCAAGTTGTTTTAACCTTAAAGGATTTGTAGACCTAATCAAGAGTTTATGACTAAAAATGCTCCCACTTAAACCAATAACTTTATATGCTTTACTAATTTTAAACATAAAAATGTATTTCTAGTCTAACCGGAAACATACAAGTTTAATTAAAAATTTAAAGCTCATATAAAATTATAATTGAATCCATTAATTTAATTTATTTTCTGTTGAATTAAACGAATTTAAATTAATTCAATGTTTAATTTTAGTAAAATAATTAGTATAAATTTAAATTTATAATAATTATAATAATCAAAATTAAATCCCGAGAAAACAATTTAAATTATTAATTTTAAAATTAATTAAAATTATTTTCGAACTGAAAATTCAAATTAAAACCAAAACGTGTCAATCGTCGCAAGACGAGCCACTTGGGCTTGCGCCCAAGCCCCATCGAGCCACGAGGCCGCATCACCCCTCGACTAACCGTTGCACTAGGCACGAGTAGCAGCAGCCACGTGCAAACGCAGCAAGACAAGCCACGCTTGCGCGCAACCTGCTCGTCCGCATTGCATCGCAGCAGCTCCCCTCGCGAGGCATCGCTCGCTTCACGCTAGCCATCGCTCGCTGCGCGAGGCAGTGCGCGCTGTGGCGCAGCATGCTTGCTGCCCACACGCGACTGCTTGTAGTGCCTTGCCTGTCGCCCATCGCTCATCGCCCATCGCATAGCACACACGGCCAGCACCATTGCCTCGCGCGCGCACCATGCTATGTTGCTCGCTGCATTCGTACCGCACGGGCGACGATCTCCCTTGCTCGTCGTCGCGTGCCCGCACTATACAACACCCCTTAGGGGTAACACGCAGCGTCCATTGCTTTGTGTGTGCAACATTTATGAGCGTTTTTCATTAAAAAAAATTAAAATTTTTTAATTCAAAATTAATGACAAATTAATAATCATATTAATTTCATAATTTTAGGGCAAAAAATCAAAAATTTATTAATCAATTAATTTCCGATTAACTTAGATTCAAATCTAGGTCATAAAAATTTAAAATTTATCATAAATTAACAATTTTTATGGTGGTTTTTAATCATGGATACCTAATTAAATCAATAATTAATTATGCAAATCAAATCAATTCTAAATTATTCGAATTTCAACAAATTAATCATAATTACAAATTAGGTTGTATAATTAACAAGTCTAGGCATTCAAATTTGTTAAACATATACAGTAGGTCAATCAAAAATTCAAGATTTATCAACAAGAATCGCAAATATTCAATTTAACATCTTAAATTTACAAACTTTTGCGTTCGAAAAACTAAAACCTCCGAAAAGTCATAGTTAGGCTTCGAATTTGGGAATTCTGGGTTCGGCTAAAACCTCCTAAAATTTTAGAATGCCTTTTATATGCGGAATTGACACAAAAATCACTCGATTTGGATGAGTAACGAAGAAACTGCCGAAAAACTGCGTACATATAATTAAATAAACGCAATTTGCAATTAATTAACAATTACGAAAATTAATCACCCCTTTTAATTCTTTGCAAATATGTAAAATTTATACATGTTTAAGCAATTATAGATTATGCAATTAATAAGGGGCTCTGATACCACTGTTAGGTTATGATACATATGAACAACATAAATCATGCGGAAAAACCTTAATGCCAGGAATCATATTAATTGCACATAACCATATAATTAGTCTAGGATGCATACACTTTGTAGCGTGCCCTCCCTAGCTGCGCCCGAACCGAACAAGAACAAGTCTTTAGGACTCCAAGTGTCGTCCCTCCATAGAAAGTCCACAGTACGTCCGGATCCGCCTTAAGATTGACCAACTAGAATCGCCCTTAAGGTACTATTATTTTCAGCTAAATAAGGCAAGAGTTTTGACTGATTTTTCTGCTTAAAAATCCTAGCTTTGAATACTTGAAATCTCGTCTGTAAATTTGTGACCCTAGGCACATATTTATAGAGTATGGAAAAGGATTTAGAATCCTATTAGAATACCAATTAGTTTAATTAGAATCTTATTAAAAATCTATTAAACAAATTCTATCTTTATTACGATTAGGATTTAAGCATAGAACGAATTCCAATAGTTTTAGGATTCGTATCGCACACAATCGCACATGAGCACGAGCACCGCACAGCCCGCGCAAGCCTCGCGGCCCACGCGAGCTGCGCAGCTCGCAGCCCATTTGCTCGCAGCCCATATAGCTCGCGCGCGCGCCATGTCTTGCTGGGCCTGGCCTTGCGCTGGGCCTGGCGAGGCTTTGGTGTGTGTGTTGGGCGCTTGGCTTGCTGGGCGCGGGCCTGCCTTCGTGTTGGGCCTTCGTCTAGCAAGTCTCGTCCGATGCTAATTCGTACGATGCGCTTCCGATTAAATTTCCGATTCCGGAATTCATTTCCGATACGAACAGTATTTAACATTTCCGATTCCGGAATTAATTTCCGTTTCGAACAAATATTTAATATTTCCGTTTCCGGAATTATTTTCCGATTCCGATAATATTTCCGATTCTGACAATATTTCCGTTTCCGGCAATATTTCCGATTCCGGCAATATTTCCATTTCCGATAATATTTTCCGACACGTACCATGTTTCCGTTTCCGGCAAAATCTACGACTTGGATAATATTTATATTTTCGATACGATCCATATTTCCGTTTCCGACAATATCATCGTTTCCGGAGTATTCATTTACTTGCCTTTGACGATCTCAGCTCCCACTGAAACCAAGATCCGTCGATTCCGAATATCCATAGATGGAGTATTTCATGTCATTAAATACTTGATCCGTTTACGTACTATTTGTGTGACCCTACGGGTTCAGTCAAGAGTAAGCTGTGGATTAATATCATTAATTCCACTTGAACTGAAGCGGCCTCTAGCTAGGCATTCAGCTCACTTGATCTCACTGGATTATTAACTTGTTAATTAATACTGAACCGCATTTATTAGACTTAAGATTAAATGCATACTTGGACCAAGGGCATTATTTCCTTTAGTATAGCCCGTACCTTGAAAGGTATGTTTCCGAGAACAACATTTCATACGACGCGATGGTTGAAACTAAAAGCCTTCCTAAGCTGCCTAGGCTTATGCTTGTCGTGTTATGGAATGCAAGGGGGATTGCTCGAAGATGGTTTAGAGAGAATTATGATCAACTAATCGAAGATCACTACCCTGACATTTTGGTTATTACTGATACAAGAGTTTCAAAACCTAATGTTGAAGCTATACTGATGACTCTCCCCGAGTTTGATTCAGTACACGTAGTGGAGGCATGTGCATTCACTGGTGGGATTGCCATCCTATGGAATTCGTACAAAAACGATTTTATAAATGTTTCAAAGGAAGAGAGAGCTCTTCATGGTGTTATTCAAGGTAAAACAATCACTTATTGAAATTAGTTTTTTATTTCAGTAACTAGAACAATTGAAAACGACTTAAATTTTAACCACTATTTTTGTTTGTTGTTTTCAAAAACAGGGCCGAAGAATTGAAGTCAAGGATTAGCCTAGTGGTCAAAGTTGAAGTGTTCGATTTGTCGATGGAACACGTCTGGTTTTTGGTTATGTAATAGCATTTTGTTGATGAACTAGGGTATGGTTAATGTATTGAGCTTGTGTTGAGTTCATCCCAAACATTTTGTATAATTGGCCATAATTTATAATCATGTTGCATTGTTATGAATTAGTGTTTGGTTAATGTATATTTTTGATAAGGTTAGTATGAAATAGGATAATTTATAATCATGACGTTAATTTTTGATAAGGTTAGTATGAAATATGTTTCTATGACAATAGGTTTATGTCTGTTTTTGTAATTAGTAAAGGTTAGTATGAAAAACCTAAATTAAATTGACGTAGTGCCTACACTTTAAAAATAATAAGTATATCTGGACCATGCCACGTGAGGACGTTACAAAATATAATATGTAAACATGTAAATAATAATTAAAACACACATGAGTAGTTACGTACTATAAAGGGCAAATGTAATTCTTAAAAAACTGATCTCATTCCATGGAAGTCATGTATTTTTTAACAGAGAAGAACAAAATAGTTATGAAAGGCAAATGAAATTAATGTCAATAGAAACGAGTTATTTCCTCGTCTATGTTGGGCACATAGGAACAACCTTCATAGATGTTATCCAATAATAAAAAAAATGTTAAGCACATTTTATTTCAACAGTTAGGGTTTAGGGTTTAGGGTTTAGGGTTTAGGGTTATGTACACGTGCATACTGACGTCATCGTATCATACTAACGTCAAAGTATGTTTAATTAAACTAATTCCCACTACGTTCTCACCTCAGCAATGACAATGTCATACTAAAAGTATATTTAAAAGCAGATTATTTAATTAATTGAACATTATTCTACAAAAATTCATCTTTTATGTTGGAAAAGGAGATGATCTTAAGGTATAAGATTACTTAAATAATTGTTTAAACCGGCCCTAGACCCGAATTAAAAACTAATAATATCGTGAACCGTAGGGGAAAAAGAAAAAGAGATGAAGGAAAAATGACTTGCAAAGGGAAAAGAAAAAAATAAACATGAATAATTTAGATGATCAACGAAGGACAAGTAAAAAATAAAACGAAAAAAAATAAACATGATCACACTACAAGAATCTGTATCTTTAACGACAACCTAATTACGACAGGTCAAAAATCGGGAATAACCGTCGCAAAATGTCTTTTATGACGCTTTAACGACGGGATTTTCTATTAACGACGTCCCCTTTTTATGACGGGTTCACGACAGGAAATCCCGTCGTTAATCAACGATTATTGGCCTTTCGCGACGGGATTTCCTGTCGTTAATAGTACAATTTCTTGTAGTGAATAAACAAGAGGTTAAAAAATTATATTTAACATCCTCTTAGGAGGATTCGAACACAGACAAAATGTGTAAAATAATATTTAAGCAACCACTGTGCTACACGTATATTTCATTGTAATTAATGTAAGTTAATTATACATTAACACCCGTTGATTATACTACTACACAAGTTTTGGGTAGGGAAGAGTGATCAGACATATGTTTCAAAAATATACTCTACCGCATAAATGTTTCCATTTTAGAGACTACTATGTTAGCCTTTCCGATAATTTGAGGTTTCAAATCATAGCCAATTTGTCATTTGCTAACACTAGATTCTAGAGGTTGTGTAGGGTAAATGAACATGCAAATGATTTGGACCCTTGAAATTATTAAACAAATATGGACCGTCTGATTATTTAAAGGTCATTTATATGTATGTGCAAAAAAATTTAGATTTAATCTTTTGAACTTCTCTTATAAGCTAAAGTTACTGAAAATATATTAAATGTCATACCAAATCCATCAACTCAATGTCGGGTGTAATTATTACTGTTACTCACCTATTCCCAATGCAAATTTGACCTTTGAAATTTTCTTCCGTCGATATAGGTAAAACATCTTTCATACTAAACTAAGATATCAAAAAATATGTAAAAAATTTATTTTACAAACGCATTTGTATATGGCATACTAAATTTAGGTGTAGATCATTTTATATAATGTTGGGGACCTTTTAGATGTGATGCATTCAATAATTCTGTCATGTGTCTTTTGGTTAGTGTGACTTTAAATATAGGCATGCAAAGTACTTATGATCTACCGTTTGTGTTACAAGAGGAATCTACCTTTGATGCAAAAAATAATGTTGAAGGTAATTTGCCATAATTTTAATACGAGGCATACTAAAGACAATAGTAACAAGGAATTATTAAAAATTCTCGCAGACTATTTTCACAAGGACAAAATGAAAAAACAAGAATGTAGAAAGTCACTGTAAGGGTCCTATAAATATACTTCCCTCCAGTAAGTATTACGCACTTATCATTTAAGAGAAGTATAGACTCTCTCCTTCTCTCTCCTTCTCTCTCCTTTATAATTTTCTCTTTCCAAAAAACCACCAAAAAATGGAGTACCCTTGTGAATGCCCAAATCACTATCTTCAATTTGATAAGTTCGAAGACAGTCTGAAGGTTTGGATTGCTGAGAAAAGGGAGTCCTTCGTCCAATCTCTTGATAACAAATTCGGGCCTAACCCCTTGGTCCAATTCGATGATATCTACTGTCCAAGGAAGGTAAGTGCGTCCTTGGTCGGTTCAATTCAAGAAATTAGGCAGCAAATTTTGTCTAAACTTGATTATCAGACAAGGGATAGGTGTATCACTGTTTGTAAGGAGTGGGGAAGGGAAATTAACTACGATTTCAACCAGCCCCTTTACGTATGGGATTTTTTGACTCGTATTCGGTACGCCAATTTTTTCTACTATGAAAGTCACCACTTAAGAAGTGAAGATGGTGTTGGCTTGAAGGTTTTGATCAAGTATAAGTGTGCATGTCAAATATGAAAGGAGGCCAAAGAGAGGGAAGATCCAAAGGCTGATGAATTGCTCGAACCAAGCGATGATGAGTTCGAGGATTATGATGCGACTCCCGGGAATCCCAGACTTAGGTGGATTTTAGAATATGATTTTTAGTTTAGTATTATGATGTTAATGTTTGTTTTAGTTTTAGTTTTAGTTTAGTATGATGATGTGAATGTGTGGTTTTTAATTTAGTTTAGTATGACTGTCTTAATTTGTGTATTATTTATCTTTAAGCTAACGCCTTATTTTGCGGCCATGTTTATGTTAGGTTATGATACATATGACAATTCATAAATCATGCGGAAAAACCATAAAGCCAGGAAAGCATATTATTTACACATAATCATTTAGCATAGTATAGATGCATACATGTTGTAGCGTGCCTTCCCTAGCTGCGCCCGAACCGAACAAGAACAAGTCTTTAGGACTCCAAATGTCGTCCCTCCGTAGATAGTCGACAGTACGTCCAGATCCGCCTCAAGTTAGACCAACTAGAATCGCCCTTAAGGTGCTTAGGATTTTCGGCTCTTATTGCAAGTGTATGGCTGATTTATATTTCAAAAACTTACCCTTTGAATACTTCAATCGTACCCTTAAATTGTGACCCTAGGCACTTATTTATAGGAGTATGGAAAAGGAATTGTAATCCTACTAGGATGTGGATTTGCTAATTAGAACTTTATTAGGACTCTAAATAACAAAGCAAATCTAATAGGATTAGGATTTTAATCTTTGCACAAATCCTAATAGGATTAGGATTTCCCGCACACGCATCGTACAAGCCGTGCACCCGCGCAGGCCTTGCGGCCCACGACAGGCGCACAGCCCATGTGCAGTGCTGCGCGCGCGCGCGCCCTTGGCTGGGCCTGGCCTTGCGCTGGGCCTGGTCGAGGCGTGCGTTGCTGCGTGCGGCTCGTTGGGCGATGGCCTGGCTTCGTGCTGGGCCTTCGTCTAGCGGGCCTCGTCCGATGCTAATTCGTACGATACGCTTCCGATTAAATTCCCGATTCCGGAATTCATTTCCGATACGAACAATATTTAATATTTCCGATTCCGGAATTAATTTCCGTTTCGAACAAATATTTAATGTTTCCGTTTCCGGAATTATTTTCCGATTCCGATAATATTTCCGATTCTGACAATATTTCCGTTTCCGGTAATATTTCCGATTCCGGCAATATTTCCATTTCCGATAATATTTTCCGATACGTACCATGTTTCCGTTTCCGGCAACATCTACGACTTGGATAATATTTATATTTCCGATACGATCCATATTTCCGTTTCCGGCAATATCATCGTTTCCGGAGTATTCATTTCTTGCTTGTGACGATCTCAGCTCCCACTGAAACCAAGATCCGTCGATTCCGAATATCCATAGATAGTGTATTTAATGCCATTAAATACTTGATCCGTTTACGTACTATTTGTGTGACCCTACGGGTTCAGTCAAGAGTAAGATGTGGATTAATATCATTAATACCACTTGAACTGAAGCGGCCTCTAGCTAGGCATTCAGCTCACTTGATCTCACTGAATTATTAACTTGGTTAATTAATACTGAACCGCATTTATTAGACTTAACATAGAATGCATACTTGGACCAAGGGCATTATTTCCTTCAGTCTCCCACTTGTCCTTAGGGACAAGTGTGCATTTCCTAATTCCTTTGTCGCTCGATGCTTGCTCTTGGACATAAGGTAAGAGTTGTCATCCTTATTATGTCCAGAGGTGTTTCTCGGTTTCAGAGTTCAACTGATCAAATAAACAGATGATCATAGCCTATGATTCATCCGAGCACGGCCATGCATTTCACAGTTTCTAGCTCTCCGAGTGGCCTTGTACAACTTTAAAGCATCTCATCCCGATTTATGGGAGGACAATCCCAATCTTGCGATCTTGAGATTAGACTTCGTTTGATAGGTGATTACCTGAGCGTTGCCTTTATAGCCTCCTTTTACGGTGCGACGGTTGGTCAACGTCAAAGCAACCAGTTCTCAAACAAGTAATCTCAAATCACTCAGGTATTGAGGATTTAGTGTCTAATAAATTTTAATGAAATTTACTTATGACAGATTTTTATCTCTTACAGTAAAGTTTCATAGGTCTGTCCGATACTAGTCTTCCCAAAGTAAGTATCTATGCAAATGATTATGAAATTGTCATGTCCACATAGTTCAAGAAACAGAACTACTAGTCATCTTGCATTCTAGTCGTCTAACGTTTTCTATGCGTCCAATTTTATAGAAAACTCCGATTAGGGACCATTTTCAACTTTTGAAATTCAAGTTCACTTGATAGACATTTCTTAGTCACAGGACTGGTCCTGACGGTCTATCTTGAATATATCGTCAAATTGAAGGGACTCATCATTTAATAAACCACAAATTAAATGGAAAAATGAATTCTCTTCATTTATTGTGAATGATTAACCAATAATGTTTTACAAAGATTTAAACTCTAAAACTTTAAAACATTAAACAAGGATATCAAATCCATTCTCCAATATGCTTGATTCCCATAGCTGCAGTGTGCGAGTTGTGCTTTGCCTGCGGCAGAGGTTTAGTCAATGGATCTGATATGTTGTCATCAGTTCCAATCTTGCTTATCTCGACTTCTTTTCTTTCAACGAACTCTCGTAGAAGGTGAAATCTACGAACTACATGCTTGACTCTTTGGTGGTGTCTAGGCTCCTTTGCCTGTGCAATAGCTCCGTTATTATCACAATACAGGGCTATTGGTCCTTTAATGGAGGGGACTACACCAAGTTCACCTATGAACTTCCTTAGCCATATAGCTTCCTTTGCTGCTTCATGTGCAGCAATGTACTCCGCTTCAGTTGTAGAATCCGCAATGGTGCTTTGCTTAGCACTTTTCCAGCTTACTGCACCTCCGTTGAGGCAGAAGACAAACCCAGACTGTGATCTGAAATCATCTTTCTCGGTTTGGAAACTTGCGTCTGTATAGCCTTTAACAATTAATTCATCATCTCCACCATAGACGAGGAAGTCATCTTTGTGCCTTTTTAGGTACTTCAGAATATTCTTGGCAGCAGTCCAATGCGCCTCTCCTGGGTCTGACTGGTATCTGCTCGTAGCACTGAGTGCGTACGCAACATCCGGACGTGTACATATCATAGCATACATTATTGAACCAATCAATGATGCATATGGAATCCCATTCATTCGTCTACGCTCATCAAGTGTTTTTGGGCACTGAGTCTTGCTTAGAGTTATTCCATGAGACATGGGTAGGTAGCCTCGCTTGGAGTCTGCCATCTTGAACCTATCAAGCACCTTATTGATATAAGTGCTTTGACTAAGTCCAATCATCCTTTTAGATCTATCTCTGTAAATCTTGATGCCTAATATGTACTGTGCTTCTCCTAGATCCTTCATCGAAAAACATTTCCCAAGCCAAATCTTGACAGAGTTCAACATAGGAATGTCATTTCCGATAAGTAATATGTCGTCGACATATAATACTAGGAAAGCAATTTTGCTCCCACTGACCTTCTTGTATACACAAGATTCGTCTGCGTTCTTGATGAAACCAAAATCACTGACTGCTTCATCAAAAGGTATATTCCAACTCCTGGATGCCTGCTTCAATCCATAGATTGATTTCTTTAGCTTGCATACCTTTTTAGCATTCTTTGGATCCTCAAAACCTTCAGGCTGTGTCATAAACACAGTTTCTGTTTAAACGCCGTTTAAGAAAGCAGTTTTGACATCCATCTGCCATATTTCGTAATCGTAATATGCAGCGATTGCTAACATTATCCGAATAGACTTTAGCATTGCAACTGGTGAAAAGGTTTCATCGTAATCCACGCCGTGGACTTGCCTGTGACCTTTTGCAACCAATCTAGCTTTGAAAACTTCAAGTTTCCCATCCTTGTCCTTTTTCGGTTTGAAAACCCATTTGCTTCCAATGGCTTGGTAGCCATCTGGCAAATCGACCAAATCCCATACTTGGTTTTCAGACATGGAGTCTAATTCAGATTGCATGGCTTCTTGCCATTGCTTGGAGCTAGGGCTCGTCATAGCTTGTTTGTAAGTCGCAGGTTCATCATTTTCAAGTAATAGAACGTCATAGCTCTCGTTTGTCAAAATACCTAAGTACCTTTCCGGTTGAGATCTATATCTTTGCGATCTACGCGGGGTAACATTTCTAGATTGACCATGATTCTCACCAGATTCTTCTAAAGATCTCTGAGTTTCATCCTGAATGTCATCTTGAGCATTCTCTAGAGTTTGTTGTTCGACTCGAATTTCTTCGAGGTCTACTTTTCTCCCACTTGTCATTTTGGAAATGTGATCTTTCTCCAAAAAGACACCATCTCGAGCAACAAACACCTTGTTCTCAGATGTATTGTAGAAGTAATACCCCTTTGTTTCCTTTGGATAGCCCACAAGGATACATTTGTCAGATTTTGGATGAAGTTTGTCTGAAATTAATCGTTTGACGTATACTTCACATCCCCAAATCTTAAGAAAAGACACATTTGGAGGCTTTCCAAACCATAACTCATATGGAGTCTTTTCGACAGCTTTAGACGGAGCTCTATTTATAGTGAGTGCAGCTGTATTTAGTGCATGTCCCCAAAATTCTAATGGAAGTTCGGCCTGACCCATCATTGACCTGACCATGTCTAGCAAGGTTCTGTTCCTCCGTTCCGACACACCGTTCCATTGTGGTGTTCCAGGAGGAGTCAATTCTGATAGAATTCCACATTCTTTCAGATGGTCATCAAATTCATAGCTCAGATATTCACCGCCTCTATCAGACCGCAGTGCCTTAATCTTCTTGCCTAATTGATTCTCTACTTCACTCTGAAATTCCTTGAATTTGTCAAAGGATTCAGACTTATGCTTCATTAGGTAGACATAACCATATCTACTGAAGTCATCAGTGAAAGTGATAAAGTAGCTGAAACCACCTCTAGCATTTGTACTCATTGGTCCACATACATCTGTATGGATTAAACCCAATAGTTCATTTGCTCTTTCTCCAACTTTAGAGAAAGGTTGCTTTGTCATTTTGCCAAGTAAACATGATTCGCATTTACCATAATCCTCTAAGTCAAATGGTTCTATATTCCTTCCTTTTGAAGTCTTTCTAAGCATTTCAAGTTTATATGGCCTAATCGACAATGCCACAGATAGGTGAGATCTGAATCATCCTTTTAGGCCTTTTTGGTATTTATGTTATAAACTTGTTTGTCGTGATCTAATAAATAAAGTCCATTGACCAATCTAGCAGATCCATAAAACATCTCTTTAAAATAAAATGAACAACTATTGTCTTTTATTAAAAAGGAAAATCCCTTAGCATCTAAGCAAGAAACTGAAATGATGTTTTTAGTAAGACTTGGAACATGGAAACATTCTTCCAGTTCCAAAACTAGCCCGGAGGGCAATGACAAATAATAAGTTCCTACAGCTAATGCAGCAATCCGTGCTCCATTTCCCACTCGTAGGTCGACTTCACCCTGATAGGTTATGATACATATGACATTACATAGATCATGCGGAAACAACCATTAACCCAGGACAACATATTATTTACACATAATCATATAGCATAATTTAGATGCATACTCTTTGTTGCGTGCCCTCCCTAGCTGCGCCCGAACCGAACAAGAACAAGTCTTTAGGACTCCAAGTGTCGTCCCTCCGTAGATAGTCCACAGCACGTCCGGATCCGCCTTAAGATTGACCAACTAGAATCGCCCTTAAGGTACTAGAAAATTTCGGCACTTTTATGAGCAAGATGTGTGTTTTAATTTTCTCTCAAAAAACTCACTTTTGAATACTTTTAAACTTGTTATAAATTGTGAGCCCTAGCCTCATATTTATAGGGGTATGGAAAGGGAATCGAAATCCTATTCAGATACAAATTAATTAAACCTAGAATCCTACAAGAACTCTAATTTAATTAATTTATCAAATAGAATTAGGAATTTAATCATTAACCGAACTCTGCATGTTTTAGGAAACGTGCACGAACACAAACACTTGCACACACACGCACGGCAGCCACGATGGGCCCCCATGCGTGCGCGCGAGCAGCAGCCCACGCAGCGCCCGCGCGCGCTGCGCGCTGCGCGTGCTGTGCGTGCTGTGCGCGCTGCGCAGCCTGCTGGGCCTGGCCTTGCGCTGGGCCTGGCGTGGCTGTTTGTGCGGCGCGCTTGGCTTGCTGGGCGATGGCCTGGCTTCGTGCTGGGCCTCGTCCGGCAGGCCTCGTCCGATGCTTATTCGTACGATGCGCTTCCGATTAAATTTTCCGATTCCGGAATTCATTTCCGATACGAACAATATTTAATATTTCCGATTCCGGAATTAATTTCCGTTTCGAACAAATATTTAATATTTCCGTTTCCGGAATTATTTTCCGATTCCGGTAATATTTCCGATTCTGACAATATTTCCGTTTCCGGCAATATTTCCGATTCTGGCAATATTTCCATTTCCGATAATATTTTCCGATACGTACCATGTTTCCGTTTCCGGCAACATCTACGACTTGGATAATATTTATATTTCCGATACGATCCATATTTCCGTTTCCGGCAATATCATCGTTTCCGGAGTATTCATTTCTTGCCTGTGACGATCTTAGCTCCCACTGAAACCAAGATCCGTCGGTTCCGAATATTCATAGATGGAGTATTTAATGCCATTAAATACTTGATCCGTTTACGTACTATTTATGTGACCCTACGGGTTCAGTCAAGAGTAAGCTGTGGATTAATATCATTAATTCCACTTGAACTGAAGCGGCCTCTAGCTAGGCATTCAGCTCACTTGATCTCACTGAATTATTAACTTGTTAATTAATACTGAACCGCATTTATTAGACTTAACATAGAATGCATACTTGGACCAAGGGCATTATTTCCTTCATTGCTTAACTTTCTACTTCTTCTTAGACCCTGTGGATTGGAACATAAGTGTGAGCCACAACCTGTATCTAATACCCAAGAAGTTGAATTAGCAAGTATACAGTCTATAATGAAAATACCTGAAGATGGAACGACTGTTCCGTTCTTCTGATCTTCCTTTAGCTTCAAGCAATCTCTCTTCCAATGCCCCTTCTTCTTGCAGTAGAAGCATTCAGATTCAGAAGTGGGTTGACTGACCTTCCTCTTTTCAGACTTGGCGCCAGTTTGCTTAGTTGGGCTGGCCTTGTTTCCACCTTTCTTAGCATTCCTCTTCTTTCCAGATTTCTTGAACTTACCCCCACGCACCATAAGCACATCTTGCTTATCACTTTTGAGCGTCTTTTCAGCGGTTTTCAGCATACCGTGAAGCTCAGTGAGCGTTTTGTCCAGACTATTCATACTGTAGTTCAGTTTAAACTGATCATACCCGTTATGAAGAGAATGGAGGATGGTGTCTACAGCCATTTCTTGAGAGAATTGCTGATCCAGCCGACTCATATTCTCAATGAGTCCAATCATTTTGAGAACATGTGGACTTACGGGCTCGCCTTTCTTAAGCTTGGTCTCAAGAATTTGCCTATGAGTCTCGAATCTTTCGACTCGAGCCAGATCTTGGAACATTTCTTCAACTCGCTGATGATTGTGAAAGCATCTGAGTTGATGAACGTTTTCTGCAGATCTGCACTCATGGTGGCGAGCATTAGACATTTCACATCCTTGTTGGCATCAATCCAACGATTGAGGGCTTCCTGAGTGACCCCGTCGCCTGCGGCTTCGGGAATCGCCTCTTCCAGGACATACTCCTTTTCTTCCTGCATAAGAACTATTTGCAAGTTCCTTTGCCAGTCAAGGAAGTTTTTCCCGCTCAACTTCTCCTTTTCGAGAATTGATCGAATGTTGAATGAATTGTTGTTTGCCATAGTTAAAACTACAATTGAAAAGAATAAACAAATAAATAACCATTCACAGTTTCTCTTAATAAACTTAAATTCTAGCATACATGCATAATTCAATGTTCATTAAGCATTTTATTCAAGTTATGTGTTCCGGCAGGTGTGAATAAAATGATTCCAAGATCCTAAAATCATTGAAGAATTAAGCACAGTTTGTCGACTCAATTCTAAAACATCTTAGGTAAGCAAAAGCCTTTTGCTAATAGTCTAGAAACTATTCTTGGTTGATAGGTACGTTAAAGAACTTATTAGGTAAACCTATCGATTTTTCCACGACATAAAAGGACTCCTTACTTATATCGTTGAGTTTCACCAAAACTAACATGTACTCACAATTATTTGTGTCCCTTGCCCCTTTAGGACCAATAAGTAACACCTCGCTGAGCGAAAAACTATTACTAGATTGATGTAAAGGATATCCAAGCAAGTGTATATTTTGGCATGGCACCTTTTAACTCAATTTTTAAGTTTGGAACTTAAGGCTCTTACTATGTTGGTTAGATTTTAAGTGAACTAAAATCCTTAATCATGCAACATAATCAAGCTTTGATCTCATGCATTTTAAGACATATTTAAAAGCAATAAATAACTTAAAACATGCATAAGATAAATGTGATCTAGTATGGCCCGACTTCATCTTGAAGCTTCAACTCCAAAGTCCGTCTTGAAAATCTCCGTGGGAGGCACCATTTTCTTCAAATAGGATAAGCTATAATTAAACTAATTACAACTATTTGATGGTACGCATACCATATTTGAATTAAAAAACAACTTTGGTACTCTAGACCAATTACATTCAAATTAATGGTACGCAGACCATATTTTCTATCCTATTTGGGCCATACTAGTCACTTCATAACCTGCAAAACAGTACATATACAATATATACCATTCACCCATTCATTAACATGAATGGCCCACATAGCTGGTTAGTAAAACACATTATGCATCACATAAACATTTGCAGCAACTAATCAAGGGCACCAATAATCTACAAATTATTCAGTCCTTATTAATTCTAATCAAGTTGTTTTAACCTTAAGGATTTGTAGACCTAATCAAGAGTTTATGACTAAAAAGGGCTCCCACTTAAACCAATAAATTCATATGCTTTACTAATTTTAAACATAAAAATGTATTTCTAGTCTAACCGGAAACATACAAATTTAATTAAAATTTAAAGCTCATATAAATTTATAATAGAATCCATAAATTTAATTTAATTTCAGTCGTATTTAAATTAATTCATGATTTTAATTTTAGTAAAATAATTAGAATAAATAAAATTTATTATAATTACAATATTCAAAATTAAAATCCAAGAAAATAATTTAAATTATTAATTTTAAAGTTAATTAAAATTACGTAAACTGAAAATTTCAAATTAAAATTTCAAAACGATCTAATCGCAACGCAACAACCCCCCGCAACGCACGCCCATGGGCCACACGCACACAGCCATCGCTGGCGATGTGCGCGCAGCCCATGCGCTGCATCGCATCGCTGCTGCTCCCCATCGCAAGGCGCGCGCCAGCGCTTGTCGCAACAAGCACGCTGCTTACCATCGCTGGGCGCAGCGCTCGTCGCACGTCGCAACAAGCACGTTGCTCGCCATCGCTGGGCGCAGCGCTCGTCGCACGTCGCAACAAGCACGCTGCACGCCATCGCTGGGCGCAGCGCTCGTCGCACGCACACTTGCGCTCGCTGCGCGCGAGGCTCTGCACGCTTGCGCGAGGCAGTGCGCGCTGTGGCGCAGCTCGCTTGCTGCCCACACGCGACTACTCGTGCCTTGCTCTCGCCCTTGCCCATGCGCCCATTGCACACAGCCCACGACACAAGGCAGGGCTGCTGCCTTGTGCTCGTGCACCATGCCCTTGCTCGCTGCATTCGTACCGAATGGGCGACGAGTTCCCTTGCTCGTCGTCGCATGCCCGCACTATACAACACCCCTTAAGGGTAACACGTAGCGTCCATTGCTTTGTGCGTGCAAGTTATATGAGCGAATCGCATAAAAATTAAAAATTTATATTCAAAATTAATGACAAATTAATAAATAATATTAATTTCATAATTTTAGGGCAAAAAATCGAAAATTTATTATTTAATTGATTTCCGATTAACATGGATTCAAGTCTAGGTCATAAAATATTTAAAATTTAACATAAATTTACAATTTTTATGGTGGTTTTTAATCATAGGTATTTAATTAAATTATAACTAATTATGAAAATCAAATTAATTCTAAATTATTCCAATTTTCAACAAATTAATCATAATTACAAATTAGATTGCATAATTAACAAGGCTAGGCATTCAAACTTGTTAAACATATACAGTAGGTCAATCAAAAATTCAAGATTTATCAACAAGAATCGCAAATATTTAATTTAACATCTTAAATTTACGAAATTTTGCATTCGAAAAACTAAAACCTCCGAAAAGTCATAGTTAGGCTTCGAATTTGAGAATTCTGGGTTCGGCCGAAAAATATTGTTTTTGTCAAAATTTTAGAATGCCTTTTACATGCGGAATTGACACAAAAATCACTCGATTTGGATGAGTAACGAAAAAACTGCCGAAAAACTGCGTACGTATAATTAAATAAACGCAATTTGCAATTAATTAACAATTACGAAAATTAATCACCCCTTTTAATTCTTGCAAATTTGTAATATTTAACCATGTTCATGCAATTTAGATTATGAAAATAATAAGAGGCTCGTGATACCACTGTTAGGTTATGATACATATGACAATTCATAAATCATGCGGAAAAACCATAAAGCCAGGAAAGCATATTATTTACACATAATCATTTAGCATAGTATAGATGCATACATGTTGTAGCGTGCCTTCCCTAGCTGCGCCCGAACCGAACAAGAACAAGTCTTTAGGACTCCAAATGTCGTCCCTCCGTAGATAGTCGACAGTACGTCCGGATCCGCCTCAAGTTAGACCAACTAGAATCGCCCTTAAGGTGCTTAGGATTTTCGGCTCTTATTGCAAGTGTATGGCTGATTTATATTTCAAAAACTTACCCTTTGAATACTTCAATCGTACCCTTAAATTGTGACCCTAGGCACTTATTTATAGGAGTATGGAAAAGGAATTGTAATCCTACTAGGATGTGGATTTGCTAATTAGAACTTTATTAGGACTCTAAATAACAAAGCAAATCTAATAGGATTAGGATTTTAATCTTTGCACAAATCCTAATAGGATTAGGATTTCCCGCACACGCATCGTACAAGCCGTGCACCCGCGCAGGCCTTGCGGCCCACGACAGGCGCACAGCCCATGTGCAGTGCTGCGCGCGCGCGCGCCCTTGGCTGGGCCTGGCCTTGCGCTGGGCCTGGTCGAGGCGTGCGTTGCTGCGTGCGGCTCGCTGGGCGATGGCCTGGCTTCGTGCTGGGCCTTCGTCTAGCGGGCCTCGTCCGATGCTAATTCGTACGATACGCTTCCGATTAAATTCCCGATTCCGGAATTCATTTCCGATACGAACAATATTTAATATTTCCGATTCCGGAATTAATTTCCGTTTCGAACAAATATTTAATGTTTCCGTTTCCGGAATTATTTTCCGATTCCGATAATATTTCCGATTCTGACAATATTTCCGTTTCCGGCAATATTTTGGATTCCGGCAATATTTCCATTTCCGATAATATTTTCCGATACGTACCATGTTTCTGTTTCCGGCAACATCTACGACTTGGATAATATTTATATTTCCGATACGATCCATATTTCCGTTTCCGGCAATATCATCGTTTCTGGAGTATTCATTTCTTGGTTGTGACGATCTCAGCTCCCACTGAAACCAAGATCTGTCGATTCCGAATATCCATAGATAGATTATTTAATGCCATTAAATACTTGATCCGTTTACGTACTATTTGTGTGACCCTACGGGTTCACTCAAGAGTAAGCTGTGGATTAATATCATTAATACCACTTGAACTGAAGCGGCCTCTAGCTAGGCATTCAGCTCACTTGATCTCACTGAATTATTAACTTGTTTAATTAATACTGAATCGCATTTATTAGACTTAACATAGAATGCATACTTGGACCAAGGGCATTATTTCCTTCAGTTTAATGTTAAATCCAAAATGGCTTTTGAGTGAACAAGTTCTTGTTTTTATGTTTTAATTCATGTGCTTAAATTTAATTTTTAACGTGTAGTGAATGATTTAAGCAAAAATGTTAATTTTTATAAACGGATCAGATTTTTCAATCAAACTACGTATTTGGAGATAAACGGCGTATTATTATGGTACCCTGTTTTTACAAATAGTATGATCCATTTATTAGTATAAGTCACGATAACAAATTGAATATCGGATTGTTAACGAGTCGATCTGTAAACGGGTCGGATTGTAGTCGGGTTGGTGGGATTGTAAGTGGGTCGGAGTGTAAACGGGTTAATATCGGTCCAGATTTTAAACGGGTCGGATTGTAGTCGGGTTGGGTCGTATCGGATTGTTGACGACCTTTACCTTTTAATTTAAAGCTCCTTTATAATCTATACTTATAATGGTAGGGCACCGTAATTTAAAACTTCAGAAGCAACAAATAATTGCTTAACGTTTAGTTAATACGAAGAATTCGAAATAACACCATCCTTATTATTGTAACTATTGACATATCAAGTTTTTTTTTTTCTATCAGATTAATACAAACGTAAGTTTACAATACTAAATGTCATTTTAAAAAAAGTTTGTACCCGCAAATGTAACACTTGGAACATGGAAACACTCGTCTAGTTCCAAAACGACCTTTCCGTTCTTCTGATATTTCTTCACCTAAGAAAAGCTGAAATTGAAACTACTTAATTACAACTAGTTGTTACTTTGTTAGTACGCAAACCATAGTTAAAATTACAAATTTTGGTACTTTATACCATTTTTACAAATGTTACACATGAGAACCATATTTTATTACACCATTTAGGGTTTAGGGTTTAGGGTTTAGGGTATGTACACATGCATACTAACGTCATCGTATCAGTACTATATTTTGCCTGCTGGTTAGAATTGAAATTGAAAAGCAGCATACTAAAAACCGTGGTGTATGTACTAATGTCTTTCTGTTGGGCGTCAAAGTATTATTAATTCAACTAAATCCCATAACTTTCTCACCTCAGCAATTACAATGTCAGACTAAAAGTATATTAAAAAGGAGATTAATTGATTGAACATTGAAATAGCAATGTGCTAGATTGTCACCATATCTTAAATCTTAATTTCCGGAGAATGTCGTATCCATTTTTTATTGCACTAGAATCTACAAAATTTCATATCTTGTGTTGGAAAAGGAGATGATCTTAAGGTATAAGATTACTTCAGTACAAAATGGAAGAAAAAAATTATATAAATAATATACACATTAGTTACTAACTTCTAAACCGAAATGAAGATACAGAAATGATGTTTTTAGTAACACTTGGAACATGGAAACACTCGTCCAGTTCCAAAACGACCTTTCCGTTCTTCTGATATTTCTTCACCTAAGAAAAGCTGAAATTGAAACTACTTAATTACAACTAGTTGTTACTTTGTTAGTACGCAAACCATAGTTAAAATTACAAAATTTGGTACTTTATACCATTTTTACAAATGTTACACATGAGAACCATATTTTATTACACCATTTAGGGTTTAGGGTTTAGGGTTTAGGGTTTAGGGTTTAAGGTATGTACACGTGCATACTAACGTCATCGTATCAGTACTATATTTTGCCAACTGGTTAGGATTGAAATTTAAAAGCAGCATACTAAAAACGTGGTGTATGTACTAATGTTTTTCTGCGGGGCGTCAAAGTATGTATAATTCAACTTAATCACGAGACGTCCTCACCTCAGCAATTACAATGTCACACTAAAAAGTATTTTAAAGAGTAGAATAATTGATTGAACTTTGAAATAGCAACATCCTTCAGGTATAATCCGTTCAAACTAATAATTTTCATGGATATCTTAATTTTGGGGATTCACCTAAAACCTAGAACCCGGTTCTAATTTTTCATATTCCGCTATTGGAATACAAACCCCCGTCGTGTCTTCCCTGTATCGATACCGTAGTTGGTGGAAAATTGGAGTCTGCTTCCCTTATTTAATCCGGCGTTTCATCTCAATTCATCGGAGGTAAAATGGCGAATTCGAAGATGAAGTATGACCTCCCTCATATCCCTCATGAATTGTTTTTCGATCAAATCCTACCCCGACTACCGGTAAGGTCCCTGAATCGATTCAAATCTGTTTGCAAGAGTTGGTTGCATGTTATTTCTAGCCCGGACTTTGTCAAATCCCATCTACATCATTCAATGTCATCGCGTAATTGTTTCTTTATTAGATCTCTTCTGTTTACAAAACAGAATCCGGTTAGGAGTTCTCCGACTGATTGCTATGTGTTGAATGCTAACAAACACGAAAACAAGTTAGTTCAATTGGATGTTTACAGGGAATTTCAACTGAATCTTGAATTGTGTCGTCGTAATTGTTTGGTAGGGTGTTGTAATGGTTTAGTATGCTTCTATGTTGATTGTGGTCGTTTGTTTAATACCTCGTATTTTTATAATATTTATAAGTATATTTTATTATATTTATAAAGCATTTTACGATTTATTATCATTTAAATAATATTTAAATGTATTTTATTTAATGTATTTTAATTAATTAGAATATTTATTATTTTAATTAATTACGAAACGAATTTAATTCTTGAGTCGGGAAATTAAATGATTTTTAAAGGCTTCGGGTTTTAAATGAAAAGTCCGATTCGTTTTATTAAATGAGCCCAATCAAAAGAATTTAATTCAAGTCCTAAGCTAGCCCAATCATTTAATCCCCTAAGCCCAATTCTAATTTCCTAAGCCTAGCCCATTAACAATAAGGAGCCTATAAATAGGACTCCTCACCCCCTATTTTGTCATAAACCCTCTTCTCTCTTTCTTGCCCAACACTCCTCTTTCTCTCTCCCTTTGTTCGACCGGCTCACTCGGCCCGCAAACACGAGCCTCGTGCTGTTGCGTCGATGCTGCTCTCCCTTGTGCCCTCGTGTGCTGCCGCACCCAGCGCCCACACTCCCTCTCTCGCACCTCGCGCGCCAGAGCCCAACCTCCCTCTCGTCTCTCGCCCGCAGCCCGCAGCGTGCCCACGTGCCTGCGCTGCTGTAGTGCCTTGTTGTTGCTCGTGTGCTTAGCGCACGCCCTCGCTCTCTTGCCCCTCCTCTCGCGCACGCGCCCCAGCGTGGCGTGTGCCCTGTCCCGCGCGCAAGCGCTGCTGCGTCCCTTCGTCCCTGCGCGCACACACGTGTGTGTGTGTGTGTGTGTTGTTCGTGTTCGCATTTCAATTTCTTTTTCGCCCAATCACTCTAATTCGTGGTTGTTCCGTGCTATAGGCCGGATTGGTATAATTCTCTTCTTCCTTGCCTATTCTATTTAAATTCCGTATTTTAAATTATAATATTAATATTGTTTTAAGTAATTAAAATGCTGGGAACCGGTTATGAATATCGTGGTTTGAGGATTTGCGTGTTGTGATTCATTAGGTTTGTTTTAATTATTAAAGGATGAATTTTCAGATTTGTTTATTGAATAAAGCATTGATTTTTATGATAATAAACTAGTTTTATTGGGATTTTCAAGTTAGGGTTTTAACCAAGACCTAATGAGTCAATTGATTAGCATAATTAGGTAATGATTTTAATTATGATGATAATCAATTATATTTTCATATTTGAATAAAGGCTTAAAGTGTTGATTTTTATTGATTTTAAAGGCGGAAAAAGTATGTTTTTGTACTAGGGATTGATTTTGCACATCGAGGCGATTATATTATTGAAAAACGATTGAATTCTAAAGTTTAAAGGAGGTTTTAAATTTTATAAAGTTGCTGGAAATTTAATGAACATGGAAATAATTTAAGTTTCATTATTTTGATGATATGAGGTGATTTCTAGTTGAGTGCTCGTTATTGCAAAGTGGCCCCTACGCTTAGATATTCAAGGTACGTACAAGTCTAGGGCGAACACACCTTTTGTCAATGACATTACATGATTGTTGATGATGTGAATTATATTATGTGTAATCATGTTTATTTTGGTGAACGAGCATGTGATTTGTGATGTTGGATTTATTGGATTAATTGTTGAACAAGCATGTTGGAATTATTATGAGTATGGATTTCACTGTCAATCATGTTGTTCAATATTTATGCATGTATGGTTTGTTTCACATGCAAGGGATTGATTATTTATTTGTATGCTATTGTACGGGATGTCTAGCATACTTTGAGCCAATTATTCGTACCTCGTTGTACTATTTATTTTACCACATGTGAAGGGTTAGCTCACGTAAGCCACCGCACATGTAGGGTTCAGTTGGGAATATTATGTATGAAATGAATTAGGATTTGTCGTGCAAGGGCACAACCCTCATGTTAATGTGCATGATATGGAGTCTCACTTTGGTGAGGAGGAACATGGCAGTAATTTCACAAGTATCTTGCCTTGTTGATCACAAGTCCTAAAGCGTTTAAAATAAGATTGTTTTGGTTGTTGTTTATTAATTGAATGAATGTACGTTGTTGAGTCTTGAGTTCACCTTTGATAAAATATTAATAAACGTAAAGTGCAACCAGAACAAGCTTCAAAACTCTTGGAACGTATATACCTTGAGTATGAACAATGGGGGGAGTCTTGCCGGAAAGCTCGTACTCCTACTGATGATACAAGACGATTTATAATATGCGCAGGAATTCCGTCGGTATGGCCCGACACTCGGTATGGCCCGAATTTATTATTTATTATTTGGTGTATGGTTGGCTCCCATCACCTTTTTCCTTTATGGAATATTCTTTTGGCCCGTTCAAAGCTTATTCTAATTAAATTGTGAGTCAAGAGTGGAGTCAAGAGTCGAGTCTTGTATTCATGATTGATTGTTATTATTATATGGCTTTTGCATGTTGATTAATACTTAGTGAGTGATGCATGTTTTAGTTTCAGTTCACTCTATTCTTGTAAGTACTCAACTTTTGCTGACTACGTGATTTGTGTGTTTTGGTCATGGCCTTTGCCTTAATGACCCTATGATGATCTATCATTTGCACTTGCATTGATGGGGAGTAGAATAATATAGCAGGTTGGTAGATCGGAATCATGTGGCTTGGGATGATCGAGAGAGTTGCATGTTTTCGTATTTTGAACTATTTAACTTTACTTTAATTATGTTTGAAATGTTTGAACTATTTATGTTTTGGGTTTTGGGCCATTACGGTTCCAAATTGTAGGAGGCCTCGATATTTCATTAATTATGTTTTCAAAAGTTAGTTGACATTAATTTCCGCTGCGTAATTCTGGTAATAGCCTTAACTGTTATCACGGTGGCGGTAATACTTTAGTAATTCCTTTATTTTAAGTTGGAAAATGGTTTTATAAAAGCAAGGAATTATTAGGGTGTTACAAAGTGGTATACTAGAGCTTAGTTTCATTCCTTCTTTTGTAGTAATCAATACTACAAAGTGGTAATCGGAGACTAATGCGGAACTTTAGGACTTTTAAATATTATTTTCCTAAAGTCAAAACGTATTATTTTGAGTACTCAATATTTTAAAGGTCAAATATCAATTATTTTGGGTCGTTTGAAATGAGTTGAAAAGTTGGATTATTACTTAATATTAATTAATTTTTCCGAATTTTTTTTTTATTTTATTTATTCGAAATTTTCGAATTTAATTCGAATTTAGTTTATTAATTTCGGAAATTCTTTTATTTAATTATCCGAATTATTTTAATTATTTATCTATTTATTTATTTATTTATTTATTATTATTCGAATATTTTTTTTTCGAATTTATATTTTAAATTTTTTCGGATTTCTTTTTATTTTCAATTATCCGAAATTTATTTATTTATTTATTTATTTAATTAATCAATAATTCTTATTAATTTTCGATTTTAATTTAAATAATTTCAACTAAGTTAGGAGTTATTTCTTAATTAATTTCGAAAATTAATATTATTTTCAAGTGAGAATTGGGTAGACTAAGAAGGGCATATTAGTTTAAGTATGCATTTTATGTGATTATGTGGATTATTAATTGCCATGTATATGTTCTAACCATGTTTTATCTTGCTTATTGTGATTAAGTGCATCATATTTCATGTTGAGCATATATTTGTGCATTAAAAAATTGTATGGATTCACGAACTATTTATTGTATCCTTTTGGGGTTGGAATTTCTATGGAAACGCGTTAGTAAGACTTTTGAGTTGTGAATTTTCAGGAATTAAGGATGCTACCTTCTAAGTTCACTAGTCTAGGATACTTAGAGAAGATGGATAATGAGACTCCTCGCACGTATGTTCAGAAGATCGTGTTTGCTTGTGACTATTTGGCTTCGACCAAGAATATGCCCCACCTTACGCACAAAGATATGATGGCTAGTATGGTTATACATTGTTTACCCCATAAGAACCCTTACATAGACCTTAAGAACAAGTTCAGTGACATGCATTTTGGTGATGGTACCCCTAATTGGTACAAATATGGGACTAGTGATGGTAGGTGGAAGTATGATTTTGAGGTTCTTGCTACTATCTTAGAGGTTGCGGAAAATTGCTATGAGGATGGGAAGTATTCTGCGGGTCTAGGTATGGGCTATGGAGGAATAGAAAGTGATGGTGAGGATGCCATGATCCATGATGAGCAAGCTAGTGAGGTTGAGGAGGATAGTGATGATGATGTGGTAGAGATTGAAAATCCTAACCCTATAGTTCCTGAACCCACCATTGAGATATCAGTGGATCTGAAGATGAGTTTGAAGAGAAGAATGTGGTTGATAGTGAGCCACAGCAAAATGATGAGGCTATGGATGAGGACTCGGATCCGGAAGAAGACTTGGATGATCCTAATGATCAAGACTTTACTCCAGAGAAATACAAAGAAAGAAATGATCGTCGTGATGACGTTAGTCTCTAGAGAAATGTAATCCTTAGTTTTATTTTTCGTTGATTAATAAAGTAGCAAAGCTACTATTTATGGTTTTAATTTTATTATAGTTGGAGAATAAATGCTATGGCATTAGTGGATGTAAGACTTATTCATTGGAATTTTAATAAAAGAATAGAATATTCTTTTCGTTATCCTTTAAGTTTAATTCTCAATTCTAAGTCTTGTGGGTATCGCAAAGGGATTACTTGTTATTTCTTCAATGAAATTTTATGTGCAAGGTGGTCTAGTAACAACCATCTAAATTTACTTGCATCGAATAGTGGGGTGAGAAGGCCCAAGAATGGCGCCAACTCTTCCCCTAGGTTGCGTCTAAATGTGTTCTTGTTGTGAGTAGGTTCGTTGTTGAACTAGTGCCTTAGTAATGTCATGTCCAACCAATATTAAAGTTAGCCTTTTTATTTATTCAGGAGAACGGATATGGCTAACCAAGAGATTTCTGAAGTGGTTAGACAACTAGCTGAGGTAGTTCGAGACCTAGCTCAAACTAGAGCCAACCCAGTGCATGATCCGGCTGGGGAAATGTTTAAGAAAATAGCTCAAAGCAAGCCTCCACTCTATAGCGGAGAGATTGAACCAAGTGTGCTTGAAAACTGGTTGAGAGAGTTTGATAAGCTCATTGTAGCTGTGAATTGCCCCGAAAACCTTAAGGTGAACAGTGTTGTGTACTACCTGAGAGGTGAAGCTGATTTATGGTGGCAACGATGTGAGAATACCCTTAGAGCCACACCTAACTTTGGGTGGGAAGCGTTCAAAACTGCACTAAGGAACAAGTTTTACCCACCTTATCTGAAGAAGCAAAAGGTGCAGGAGTTCATTGAACTCAAAATGGGAGGTCTGTCTGTGACGAAATACTATTCTAAGTTTATAGAGTTGTCTAGGTTTGCACCTGAAGTGGTGGCAACGGAAGAGCTCAGGGCTCAAAGATTTGAGAATGGTTTGACCATGGACTTACAGTTGTTGTTGTCTGGAGAGACCTTTACCTCATTAGACACCCTGTACGGAAAAGCTGCTCACCTGTATGGGTTACAACAAAGGAAGAATGGTAGTGCTGAAAAGAGAAAGGATGGTGGAAGCTCGAATCAAGGGAATAACCATCAGAATCAGGGGAATTTTAAGAAGCACAAAGGAAATGGGAATTTCCAGTTTAGGGCTAACAATGGTGGTAATCGCAACAACCAAGGTGGTGGAAATCAGTCTGGAAGGAATGGAGTACGGACCTACGAATGTAGGCGCTGTAACATGAATCACCCTGGAAAGGATTGTAATGGAAACTTAGTGACTTGTAGATTCTGTCACAAGTTAGGCCATAGGGAGTATGAATGCTATTCTAAGAATGGAAAGCCTAACCAAGGTAACCACCAAGGCAATAATCGGAACAATCAGAACCGAAATGGGGGAAATGGAGGTGGAAACCAAAGGAACTACCAAGGTGGTAACAATGGAAACAACAATGGCAATAGCAATGGCAATCACCAGAACCATGGAAAGCCTGGAGGAAACCAACAGCAGAATGGGAACCGAAACAACAATGGGAACACCAATGGAGGTGGCTATAACAAAGGAGTTGCCCAAGGAAAGTTGAGTGTGATATCTAGGCAAGAAGCGGAGACTTCCTCTGACGTCATAGCGGGTACTTTTTCTATTAATTCCGTTTTAGTTAAAGTTCTATTTGATTCTGGTGCGACTTATTCTTTTATATCAGTAGATGCTTTGGGAAAACTAGGGTTGAAAGAGCCTGAAATAATTGAGGTACCTATAGTTATACCTACTGGTAGTATAGTGAAGTGTACCAAAATCCATAGAGATGTGCCTTTGACCATAGCCAAGACCGTGTTCTTATCTAACCTAATCGAGTTCGAGTTAGGAGAGCTTGATGTAATTCTAGGAATGGATTGGTTGGCCAAGTTCAAAGCCAAAATAGATTGTGAGAAGCAGAAGGTTCACTTGAGGTCTAGCCTAGGAAAAGTAGTGTCATATCGTCGTTTTGGTAAGCCTAAGAACATAGGAATCATCACGGCAATGAAACTCGTGAAGCTAGTCGGTAAAGGGAACCCAGCCTTCTTATGTAATGTGAGGAACCTAGAGCATGTGATCAAGGATCAGCCTGAGGATATTGCAGTAGTTAATGAATTCCTTGATGTATTTCCAGAAGAGATCCCGGGGATGCCTCCCAATCGACCTATTGACTTTACCATAGATTTAGTGCCTGGAACCGCCCCCATTTCAAAAGCACCTTATCGAATGGCTCTAGCAGAAATGAATGAGTTAAAAGGCCAAGTAGAGGATCTCTTGGAGAAAGGTTGCATTAGGCCAAGTGCATCGCCTTGGGGAGCACCAGTGTTGTTTGTGAAGAAAAAGGATGAAAGTATGAGGCTCTTTATAGACTACAAGGAGCTCAATAAGGTCACGATCAAGAACAAGTATCCATTACCTAGGATAGAAGACCTATTTGACCAACTGAAAGGAGCTGGAATCTTTTCAAAGATCGATTTGTGTTCGGGTTATCATTAATTGAGAATCGCTGATCACGACATACCAAAGACCGCATTCAGGACTAGATACGGACATTATGAGTTCACTGTTATGCCTTTTGGGTTAACCAATGCCCCTGCAATATTTATGGACTTAATGAACCATGTATTCCATGCCTATTTGGACAAGTTTGTAGTGGTTTTCATAGATGACATCCTAGTGTATTCAAAGAGTGAAGAAGATCACGCGGAACACTTGAGATCAGTGTTGAGTACCTTGAGAGATAACCAGTTGTATGCCAAGTTCTCAAAGTGTGAGTTTTGGTTGGAAAGAGTTGCATTTTTTGGACATTTTGTATCTAAAGAAGGAGTGGCAGTTGACCCTGCTAAGATCAAAGCTGTTAGTGAATGGCCTACACCCAAGAGTGTGACTGACATTCGTAGTTTTCTGGGATTAGCTGGCTACTATAGGCGCTTTGTGCAAGACTTCTCTAGGATAGCCAAGCCCATGACTACCTTGATGAAGAAGGAAACAAAGTTTGAATGGAGTGACCAGTGTGAGGAAGCATTCCAAGCCTTAAAGACGCGATTGACAACCGCGCCAGTATTAACCTTACCAGATGAGAGTGGTGCATATGACGTGTATAGTGATGCCTCTAAGAATGGTTTAGGGTGTGTTTTAATGCAGAACGGGAAGGTTATTGCGTATGCGTCAAAGCAATTGAAGCCATATGAATCCAATTACCCTACCCATGATTTAGAGCTGGCTGCTATAGTGTTTGCATTGAAGATATGGAGACACTATCTGTACGGTGTGAAGTGTAGGATATTTACGGACCACAAGAGTTTAAAGTACATCTTCACACAGAAGGACCTGAATATGCGCCAATAAAGGTGGTTGGAGTTAATTAAGGACTATGATTTGGATATCCAGTACCATGAAGGAAAAGCCAATGTAGTTGCGGATGCCTTGAGTAGGAAATCAAGTCATAGTGTTAATGCGTTAGTAGTTGCTAACGAGCTGTGTAAGGACATGCAGTGTTTGAACCTTGAAATAGTGAGTGGTGAAAGCCTTGAGGAAATGATGAATGCCTTAACCATCCATCCGTCAATATTTGATGAGATTAGGGAGAATCAGGCTGGTGATGTAAAGTTGGAGCGAATCAAGGAAAAGATTTCGCAAGGTAAGGAGTTAGAATTCTGAATCCATGATGATGGAAGTTTGAGGTACAAAGGCAGGTGGTGCGTGCCTCAACAGTGTGGAGAATTGAAAGAGAAATTGATGAAAGAAGGGCATAATACGCCATATTCTGTGCACCCAGGTGGTGACAAGTTGTATAAGGACTTGAAAAAGGTCTATTGGTGGCCAAGGATGAAGAACGGAGTGGCTGAATTTATGGCTAGATGTCTGACTTGTCAGAAGGTTAAAATAGAGCACAGGAGACCTCAAGGGAAGGTCCAACCTTTAAAGATTCCAAGCTGGGAATGGGACTGTATTTCTATGGACTTCGTCACTTGTTTACCTAAGTCAAAGACTGGGAATGATACAATTTGGGTTGTGGTAGATAGGTTGACTAAGTCAGCAGTGTTTATACCAATGAAGGAAACCTGGAAAATGGAACAAGTTGCTAAAGCTTACATTAAGAATGTTGTGAGGTTACACGGAGTTCCTAAGGATATCGTGTCAGATAGAGATTCAAGATTTCTTTCGAATTTCTGGAAAAGTGTGCAGAAGAGCTTTGGTACGACATTGAAAATGAGTACAGCCTTCCACCCAGCCACGGATGGACAAACTGAAAGGACTATCCAAACCCTGGAGGACATGCTTCGGGCATGCGTTATTGATTTCCAAGGAAGTTAGGAAGATAGCCTAGATTTGATTGAGTTTTCCTATAACAATAGATATCATGCTAGCATTGGAATGGCACCATTTGAGGCTCTGTATGGACGAAAGTGTAGAAGTCCACTTTGCTGGAACGATATTAGTGAAACCGTAGTGTTGGGACCTCAAATGATAGAGGACACCATGAACCAAATCCGAACCATCCAATCGAAGATTCAAGCGGCGCAAGATCGCCAAAAGAGTTATGCAGACTTGAAACGTAGGGATGAAGAGTTCAATATAGGTGATAAAGTGTTACTCAAAGTGTCACCAATGAAAGGTGTCATGAGATTTGGAAAGAAAGGGAAGTTAAGCCCTAAGTGCATAGGCCCATATGAGATCTTAGAAAGAATCGGAAAGGTAGCCTATAGACTAGCCTTGCCTATGGACTTGCATAGAGTGCATAATGTGTTCCACATATCTCATTTAAGGAAATATATCCCGGATAAATCGCATGTGTTGCAACCGGAGACCATAGAATTAGACCAAAGTCTAACCTTTGAGGAAAGACCTGTCAAAATCCTTGATAGCAAAGTGCGTAGTACGCGTACTAAAGATGTGAAAATTGTCAAAGTGTTGTGGTCTAATCAAGAATCTGAGGAAGCTACTTGGGAAGCGGAGGACGAAATGAGAAAGACATATCCCGAGCTTTTTCCCGAGATTAGTTAAGTTACGGGGTCGTAACTCGTGTCTTTTAAGGGGGGTAGAGTGCGGTAGAATTTGGCGCTTTTACCTTGTTTTCCCCTATTTTATGCTCAATTTAGTGCTTTCTATTGAATTTGCACTTATTATTGTCCTGTTTAATCATGTAAAGAGTACAGCAACTTAAAATTTTTGTAAATGAACGCATTGAAAGTCTCAGAAAGTCTCAAGTTTGAGTTGAATTTTGATTTCCGAACCCAAGTTTCGGGACGAAACTTCTTTTAAGGAGGGTAGACTGTAATACCTCGTATTTTTATAATATTTATAAGTATATTTTATTATATTTATAAAGCATTTTACGATTTATTATCATTTAAATAATATTTAAATGTATTTTATTTAATGTATTTTAATTAATTAGAATATTTATTATTTTAATTAATTACGAAACGAATTTAATTCTTGAGTCGGGAAATTAAATGATTTTTAAAGGCTTCGGATTTTAAATGAAAAGTCCAATTCGTTTTATTAAATGAGCCCAATCAAAAGAATTTAATTCAAGTCCTAAGCTAGCCCAATCATTTAATCCCCTAAGCCCAATTCTAATTTCCTAAGCCTAGCCCATTAACAATAAGGAGCCTATAAATAGGACTCCTCATCATTAAATGACCCCCTATTATGTCATAAACCCTCTTCTCTCTTTCTTTCCCAACACTCCTCTTTCTCTCTCCCTTTGTTCGACCGGCTCACTCGGCCCGCAAGCACGAGCCTCGTGCTATTGCGTCGTTGCTGCTCTCCCTTGTGCCCTCGTGTGCTGCCGCGCCCAGCGCCCACACTCCCTCTCTCGCCCCTCGCGCGCCAGCATCCACAATCCCTCTCGTCTCTCGCCCGCAGCCCGCAGCATGCCCACGTGCCTGCGCTGCTGCTGTTCCTTGTTGTTGCTCGTGTGCTCAGCGCACGCCCCCGCTCTCTTGCCCCTCCTCTCGCGCACGCGCCCCACCGTGTCGTGTGCCCTGTCCCGCGCGCAAGCGCTGCTGCGTCCCTTCGTCCCTGCGCGCACACACGCGTGCGTGTGTGTGTGTGTTGTGTTCGTGTTCGCAATTCAATTTCTTTTTCGCCTAATCACTCTAATTCGTGGTTGTTCCGTGCTATAGGCCGGATTGGTATAATTCTCTTCTTCCTTGCCTATTCTATTTAAATTCCGTATTTTAAATTATAATATTAATATTGTTTTGAGTAATTAAAATGATGGGAACCGGTGATGAATACCGTGGTTTGAGGATTTGCGTGTTGTGATTCATTAGGTTTGTTTTAATTATTAAAGGATGAATTTTCAGATTTGTTTATTGAATAAAGCATTGATTTTTATGATAATAAACTAGTTTTATTGGGATTTTCAAGTTAGGGTTTTAACCTAGACCTAATGAGTCAATTGATTAGCATAATTAGGTGATGATTTTAATTATGATAATCAATTATATTTTCAGATTTGAATAAAGGCTTAAAGTGTTGATTTTTATTGATTTTAAAGGCGGAAAAAGTATGTTTTTGTACTAGGGATTGATTTTGCAAATCGAGGCGATTATATTATTGAAAAACGATTGAATTCTAAAGTTTAAAGGAGGTTTTAGATTTTGTAAAGTTGCTGGAAATTTAATGAACATGGAAATAATTTAAGTTTCATTATTTTGATGATATGAGGTGATTTCTAGTTGAGTGCTCGTTATTGCAAAGTGGCCCCTACGCTTAGGTATTCAAGGTACGTACAAGTCTAGGGCGACCACACCTTTTGTCAATGACATTACATGATTGTTGATGATGTGAATTATATTATGTGGAATCATGTTTATTTTGGTGAACGAGCATGTGATTTGTGATGTTGGATTTATTGGATTAATTGTGGAACAAGCATGTTGGAATTATTATGAGTATGGATTTCACTGTCAATCATGTTGTTCAATATTTATGCATGTATGGTTTGTTTCACATGCAAGGGATGGATTATTTATTTGTATGCTATTGTACGGGATGTCTAGCATACTTTGAGCCAATTATTCGTACCTCGTTGTACTATTTATTTTACCACATGTGAAGAGTTAGCTCACGTAAGCCACCGCACATGTAGGGCTCAGTTGGGAATATTATGTATGAAATGAATTAGGATTTGTCGTGCAAGGGCACAACCCTCATGTTAATGTGCATGATGTGGAGTCTCACTTTGGTGAGGAGGAACATGGCAGTAATTTCACAAGTGTCTTGTCTTGTTGATCACAAGTCCTAAAGCATTTAAAATAAGATTGTTTTGGTTGTTGTTTATTAATTGAATGAATGTACGTTGTTGAGTCTTGAGTTCACCTTTAATAAAATATTAATAAACGTAAAGTGCAACCAGAACAAGCTTCAAAACTCTTGGAACGTATATACCTTGAGTATGAACAATGGGGGGAGTCTTGCCGGAAATCTCGTACTCCTACTGATGATACAAGACGATTTATAATATGCGCAGGAATTCCGTCGGTATGGCCCGACACTCGGTATGGCCCAAATTTATTATTTATTATTTGGTGTATGGTTGGCTCCCATCACCTTTTTCCTTTATGGAATATTCTTTTGGCCCGTTCGAAGCTTATTCTAATTAAATTGTGAGTCAAGAGTGGAGTCAAGAGCCGAGTCTTGTATTCATGATTGATTGTTATTATTATATGGCTTTTGCATGTTGATTAATTCTTAGTGAGTGATGCATGTTTTAGTTTCAGTTCACTCTATTCTTGTAAGTACTCAGCTTTTGCTGACTACGTGCTTTGTGTGTTTTGGTCATGGCCTTTGCCTTAATGACCCTATGATGATCTATCATTTGCACTTGCATTGATGGGGAGTAGAATAATATAGCAGGTTGGTAGATCGAAATCATGTGGCTTGGGATGATCGAGAGAGTTGCATGTTTTCGTATTTTGAACTATTTAACTTTACTTTAATTATGTTTGAAATGTTTGAACTATTTATGTTTTGGGTTTTGGGCCATTACGGTTCCAAATTGTAGGAGGCCTCGATATTTCATTAATTATGTTTTCAAAAGTTAGTTGACATTAATTTCCGCTGCGTAATTCTGGTAATAGCCTTAACCGTTATCACGGTGGCGGTAATACTTTAGTAATTCCTTTATTTTAAGTTGAAAAATGGTTTTATAAAAGCAAGGAATTATTAGGGTGTTACAGTTTGGTTAAGGGTAAGTTTATCCTGTGGAACCCAGCTATCAAACAAAGTCGCGTTATCGAAACTCCATCCGTTCAACACTTAGCTAAATGTGGTTTTGGTTACGCCTCTAATATCGATGATTATGAGATATTTGCATCATTTGAGTCTCTTTATAGGAAACCTGGTACGACACAAATACAGGCTTGGGTGTTCAAGGTTAGAGTTGGTGAATGGAACCCAATAATTGATTTGCCAACGGATGTTGGATATTTTCCCAGGGGTGATAGTAATGCTACTTACAGTGGCGATCATCTGTATTGGATAGTTGGTGGTTTCAAAGATAGTCACATTCTGAGGTTCGGTTTATCAGAATTGAAATTCAAAGATGTGAAGTTCCCGGTGACTATGAATACAAGGTTCAAGCTTCATGTGAGTGAAGGGTGTCTTACATTGTTGTCTGAGCGTGAAGAGCTTACTCTGGGTACAGAGATATGGAGATTGGTGCAACATCCATCGGGTGAGTCCGATTCTTGGGTGAAAATGGTGACAATTACTTGGTACTTCCCCCGTATTCTAGCGTTTTCACCCACCGGAAAATGTCTGGTCCAACATCATCTTGGTGAGCTAAAGGTGGTTGACCATGTTTTTGATGAGCCTGCGCATAAACATGTTGACGGGGTATATTTTGATGATTTTCCGATACACGCGGAGAGCCATGTTGAGAGCCTCGTCTCACCCTTTTAAGGGCCAAAATGTTAAGAAGAATGAATGACTATAAGTTATTTGGTTTTTATGAAAGATTTGTATCCAAGATATTATTTTGACAACCTTATATGTAATTTTGTTTTAAGCAAGTATTGTATTAGTTTATCGAAGATAAATGAAGTTCACTGATTATTGATCCATTATTTTTTGTATTAGTTTGAATTTGTTTATAACTCAATGTTGTCTATATATATATTTGTTTGATACAACATGATACAAAGTTTTTGGTCTACAAAGTATATCTCATACTAATGACATATAATCTATGAATTCATTTAATGTCGTTTGTTGCGGTGAATTTATTAATCCTTTGCATACTAATCGCGTAAGCTCTGAGTGTAATTCACCATAAGGTAAAAGCCAAAGTTATCAGCCCACTTTTCACATATGACTTGTCCTCCTATCTGTAGGGATCTGTGGAAAACCTAAACCCTAAACATAGAAACAATTTCATAAATCCGCCGCTCCAGACACCCAGGTCTTGATCGGAAGTTGTAATTGGTCATGGCGATGTCGAAGATAAAGTATGATCTTCCCTACATCCCCGATGAATTGATTGCCGACCACATTCTGCCCCGACTTCCGGTAATATCTCTAATTCGTTTCAAAACTGTTTGCAAAGTTTGGTTACATATAATTTCTAGTCCGACTTTTGTGAAATCCCATCTACAACGGTCATTAGTATCGCGTAATTGTTTTTTGATCAAGTCGCATCCGATTAGGAATGCTAGTTCCATTAGGAGTACTCCGACTGATTGCTTCCTGTTGCATTCTGGAAAAGAAATTGGTTATAAGTTAAATCAATTGGATCTTCGAAGTGAGTTTCAATTAGATCCTGAACTCTATCGTCCTAACTGTATAGTGGGATGTTGTGATGGTTTGCTTTGCTTCTATTTTGATAGCAGCATCTATCTTAAAAAGAGATTTCTCCTGTGGAACCCTGCTACGAGAAGTAGCCTGATGATTGAAACCCCATGTGTAGATCACTTAACTAGATGCGCTTTTGGTTACGCGTCTAATATAGATGATTACAAGATTTTCGCTTCTTTTCAATAAATCCAAAGTAAATATGATACCACACGACTCCAGGCTTGGGTCTTTGAGTTGAGAGTAGGCCAATGGAGACCGATACTTGATTTCCCAAAGGATGTTGGATATTGTCCGACCGGTTATGTTCATGGGGTCTTTAGCGGTGATTCTCTATACTGGATCGTCTCCGTTGGTGGTGGGGACTATAAACACATTCTTTGTTTCTCACTGTCGAGCGAAAATTTCAAAGAAGTTGCCTTCCCGGACACTGAAAATATTAGGTACAAGCTTTATGTGAGTAGAGGGTATCTCACCTTATTTTCTGATCGTGATGAATATGGTAATGATGATGATGATGAAGTCGCTCAATTTGCAAATAGTACCAATCGCGTTGATGACATTTGGAGATTGATGGCTTGTGATTCGTGGGTGAAATGGTTCACAATAAGTTGGAACTTCCCGCGTGTTCTAGCATTTTCACCTACGGGCAAATGTTTGGTACATCCTCATACGCAAGAGTTAAAGGTGGTTGATAGTGTGGTCGCAGATGAATCCAAAAGCGAAGGCATGTTCTTTGAAGGGTATCCGATGCACTCGGAGAGTCATGTTGAGAGTCTAGTCTCACCAAATTAGCATATCAATGCGCAGAGGATGCAGGAAGGATAACTGTAACATGGTGTAATACTCTTAGTAGTAAAGTAGCTTGTTGTTTGGATTTGTGATCAGCTTTAGAACTTATGGCAAATTGTGTTCCAGTCGTGTTGTATTTTGTATTCTAATATTATTTCTAAAGTCAACTTTCCTATTCAGTATCTTTATGAGCCAGGGAAACAAAATAATTGAGATCAATCTATTTTAGAGTATCAACATATGAAATTAGAAAGCCCTCCAACCACTGAAGTAGGGATGTCAATGACCCGATACGCTCGTGAATAACTCGTGAACAAGCTCGGTCAAAGCTCGTTCATTAGTAATTAAACGAGCTTGAACAAAAAATTTGAGCTCGCTTAATAATTGATACTATATCATTTAGGCTCGCGAACAACTCGTTCATGTTCGTTTCGAAGCTCGTACGTGTTCGTTTACAAGCTCGTTTAAAATCTCACGAACAACTCGTTCTCGTTCGTTCAAGCTCATTTATATTAAATATCAAAAAAAAAAATTATAGTAAATATAATAAAATATTAACAAATAATATATGTTTACTACCCTTACACTGCATCAAACATACATATTTTTTGCCTAAATTAAAAATAACCGGAGTGCCCTGTGGTAAGTGTAATGAATCATATTTTGTGGGTTATATCAGCCAAAAACGTAAACTTTGCTTTGAATTAGTTTGATAAGGGTATTTGTCAACTGTGAAGGTTAATTTGTGTACTTAGTATGACATACGGATAAATTAAATTAGATAAACATGTAATCATGGTACGTTGTCCTAGTTGGTTCATTGGGCCTACCACCAAATCCTTTAGGCGGGAAAAATTCACTATCCAGAGAGTTACCATAAAATGGCATATGGCATACTAAATATTTTTAGTACCGTGCATGTATTACGTTAAAATGTTAAATAATTACAATACAACGAACTTTAAATGTAAACGGCATACAGGGATGATTTCTTTGGATGTTTATCAGATTTCCCGCCAAAAAACTTCACTGAAGGGATGGTTTTATGGCTATTTATAGGTCTGTGGAAATGTGTAAGACCGCATAAGCTGAATACATTGTCCAATAGGGTTAGTTTACAAACTCCACACACCATTCTGATTCAAGTTAAACACACAAAAAATGGCAAGGGGGAAGAAATTGGGTAATGTGGGGGAGCCTAAGATTCCTGTCATGGTTGCCGACGATAATATAGTAGGTAGTAATTGTCCTTTTTTTTGCTGTAATTCCTTTTATTTGTGGTGTATTTGTATTTCTGCTTGTCCCGGTATGATTACCCTTACTATGTGTGTGTTGTTTTTTTCCGGTTTCGCAGTCTGTCCAAAGAGAAAGCCGCGATGGTCAAAGAAGATGTCCGAACAACTTCACCGTGATCTTGAGCGTCATTATCACGAGAGGGCTCAGATAGAGTGGAGGATGTTCATGAGGCAAGTTGTTGAGCATGTCGGTCCTTTCAAGGTCGGTTTGTTGGTAACCTCATCTGGTTACGCTCCAGCTGTAGACGAGGTGTACAAGGAAGAGAGGGACACGTACCTCCTCGAAAATTTTTCATGGAAAGATCTTGAGCCGAACAAAGATGGTGAACGAATACTGGCATTTGCGAAAGTGGATGAGACCCTGCTAAAGAGAGAGCCAATGGAGGAAGATGGATACCTCATTCGACACAAGAGACAAAACAAAGTCCACTTTGTTGACCTTAGCCAAGATGCTTGAACCAAGCCTAAACGGCGGCGTTTTGTAAGACTGTGTAACAGTCATCTTTTGGAATGTAATGACCTGAATACAATCCTCATACTTAGTATGCTTTGATTAAAACCAGTATGACACGTCTTTATGAGGACTGGAAATTCCTCTTTGTTAGTAGGTATTTTTTTATGTTTAGTATGCTATGAAACGATGTAACTGTGTAAAATATTTATTTATGATATGATTCCCCTCTTTATTGTGGCTTGGTACCTTTAACTTTTCTGCCACTTTGCATATCCACCTTCTGTTTACACATTAATTTCAACGATTTCAACAGAGTTAGGAAACCCACAGGTTCAATAAATGTTTGTTTGTTGACTCACTACACCGGAGAAAACGTCTTATTTCAATTCAAACCCAAAGCAGCCTCCATGTAAGCTAGATCTGGAAACAAAGGTCGCTCTGTTTAAGCTGAGTCCATGTAAGTCAGATCTGGAAAATAGCTAATGTTTTTGGGCCCAAGTATGGGGCATTTAATGAATTTGTGTAATTTACCTTGTATAGATTAATTTCTTTCGCTTACATGGCGGACCGCAGTACATTCCCTTTGGTCTGCCTCACCGTTTGGCACACCGGGAAACTGTATTTCCACCCGAACCGGATGTACCAGGGCGGATTATCAACATCATATTTGGTGTCAAAAAGAAATTTCAACCCTCTTAATGTCAACACTCTGCTCCGGAGGCACGGATGTGGAGAAGATTTCAAGATCTGGTATGTGCGGGATATTAAATATTTTGAGGAGGAGGGAGAACTGTATGACGAGACACAGGACTTCGACAAGATGAAGGTCATGGCTTACAAACAGGGGAGCTTTACTTTCATTATCCAATATTTCAATAGAATTGAAGAAGATCAACAACAACCCAGCAACAGGAAGAGGAAGTCAGTGGCGGAGTTTCCTGCCCCTTTAATACCAAAACGCTGTGCTAAGGTGACCAAATTTTTTCCCCACCTACTATTCGTAAGTATTGTATAAATAACAATTATACATTATTTTGTTAACAAATAACCTTTAGAAATAAGGGATTTTAATAAAGATTATGGTACCACGTGTAAATATAAATTAGTATGACATAAAGTATAACTGTTAGCATAATCCAATTGTTAGTCTGATCCAATTAAATATTAACTCAGGCCTTGCGAACAAGTCAACGTAGTCAATTTAGGCAAAGCAACAACATACCTAGTAGTCCGGTAGAAGAAATGCAAGGAAGTCCACCACTTCCCCAACCTTTGGTCGGATCAAATAAGGTATACATTAGAAAATTGTTCAAATATCGTATTTGTTCCTTTCATTACATTAGGGAGAAGTAACACTTGTTATTTTAATGTGTTAGGTCTGCATGTGGTCTTTGTCAATTTGCCTCTATGGTTAAGAGATTCACACAACCTCAAAAAGAGTGGGTAGAGGAAATAGGATTTCGGGAACTCTTGTGTTTGAAGATTCGACATATTTACCCTAAGTTTGCGCACTGGATCACATCAAGGTTTGACACGGAAAAATTAGAACTCCAAATAAGGGACAATTACTGGGTTAAGGTAGACGAAGGGATGGTCAGTTGGGTCCTAGGTCTTAGATCAGGTGGAGACTTGTATTACCCAAATCAAGCAAAAAGGGGTGTGTTGGAAGGACTAAAGAAGCAGTACGCAAAATACACGGTTCATGGTCGTATTCTAGAATCAGAGTTGGTTAGAAATATTTTCCTACATATAACACTAAAACATGAATTTCAAAAACACTTCCTGTTGTCCGCCTTAGGCATGGTTTTATGTCCGACGTCTAAATCCGGACATATAAGCACCTTCCATGTACGTGTCTTAGACAAGGCTGAACGTGCACGAGAATATAATTGGGGGGCGTATGTGTTGAAATGGCTGGTGAGGTATCGTAATCACTACTTCCGCAACTCAAACGAATCATATGGTGGATGCACCCTATTGTTGGTTGTAAGTTACCATTTTATTTTTTGCACGATTACGTTACAGTACCTTGTATCCAGTATTAACTCTTGTGCTAATATACAATTTCTATTTTCATCCAGCTTATTTACGTGGGTTGTTTGGCGTACTCAAGGAATAATCACTTGATGCACAACGCATCAGGACTTTTCCTCTGGGACCAGGAGAACATTGATCGTGCTTTGCAATCAGACTTGGGCTCCAATGGTGGATATGGATTTTCTCCCGTGGTTGAAAATGCTTTTTCTTTACACAAGTGAAATATATTTCCTTATGTAATCTCACATGTATAATTAATTAATTTGTTTATTATTTTTTAATTGTGTACAACATTTTTTTTCCAATAGGTGTAATAAATTTTATTATATTAGGAGTGTCTCTGATGATTATATACCATTTGGCCAATCGTGTAGTCTGAACAGTTACTACTTAGTATGCCATTTGAGAAGGCCAACCTACATTTTACTTGAAGGGATTACTTGAAGCATTTTATATGGAAGTTATTTATGTGCTCGCATTATATATACCCTACACCAACCCACATATATTTAAACATTATCCCTCTAAAGAAAATAAATTTAGGTAGTTATTACCATGGATGATGATATTAGAGCGGAAAAATATCCAAAGGTTTGCCCCAACCACCACTTACGCTTTGATATTGTCGAACAACACCAAACTGACCGTACACCAAATATCCTTGATATGTTCGATGTCGAACTTCGGCAGAAGTTTGGAGACAACCCGATTGTTGAAGAAGACGAGCACGGGTGTACGGGTGCAAATAGCGTAGCCGCGAACGTTGATTTGCTGGGTATAATATGGTCTAAGATGGATCGACCAACAAGGGTAAGTTCAGTTTTCGCATGTAAGAAATGGGCCACGGAAGTCATGAAAGAACACTTCCAACCTGATTCCGTATATGAATTCCACCGAAAAGTGCGGGTTTCAAATTTCCGCTATTACAAGATATTTGAATACAAAGAAAATAATGGTACTTTCACTTGCATACGCTATGAGTGCGTGTGTGACCTGTGGGAGAAGGCCAGGACGATTTATTCAAGAGGTGAGCGCTACGCCCTTCTTTCAGTCCCTAGCAACGTCGACTTCAATAATTTCGATGCGGACTCGCCAAATACGACCCTAATTTGGAGAGTACATCATGCTGACCTCTAAGATTTGATATGGTGGTTTGTGTGTGTGTGTGTTCATTAGAATTGTTATGGTGGTTCGTATTATGGTACGCTAGAATAGTTAAGGTGGTTCGTACTACGGTACGCTAGATTAGCTTGCTATGTGTGTGTTCATCAAGATAGTTTGTCGTTTTGATTTGTTTGTGTGTGTTCATTACAACGGTTATGTAGTTACTCCGTTTTTATAGGCCAAGGTTTATTTAATTGCATCATCATTGTGTATGTAAATAGTGTTTATTTAATTGCATCATCATTGTGTATGTAAATAGCAAGGTTTGTATATTATGATAACAATGATTTGTAACTATTGACCCCGTGCCATGCACGGCTATTGTTATGTTTTAAATGTGGGTATGATGTTTCAATTCATCATACTAGCAAGAAGGAAATTCTAGATGATTTCGTGTGTCACTAATTACACTATTTGAAATTAAGTTGGTAATTATACTATTTGAAATTAATGGAATAAGTAAAACATAAAAACACATTAAATTTGTCGATTGTGAAGGGACATGAATTTATTTGGTGGTGAACACATATTGGAGCAGGAACAAAGAAATTAACAGAATGGTTTTTATTATCATATTGAAAGTTTTCACAATTTCAAATAAATTGGGAAAAATAAGAGTGTAAACGGCAAGTTATCAAACCTTGAAGGTTATTTGTAATTACATTTGTGGTTCACCAAATTTCACAAAACGTCACTAAGCATGAACAAAATACGGGGCAATATGGTATTATATTTTTATGTCTCTTAAATTTTCAAATAAAATTGGGACTCAAAATCTATAAAAATAGATTACAAATAAATTACTTATATATCCTATTCCAATTAAATAAAATTACTTATATTTCCTATTCCTATTAAATAGAGTACAAATAAATTACTTTTATTTTCTTTCTCCTTGTCTTTTTTAAATTTGCTTTATCTCTATCGTCTTATTTTCTTTCTCCTTTTTTTCCTTTTGTTTTTCCTAATTTCCTTTTGAGTACATTTGCGGACCAAACCTTTTTTTTAAGTGACATTTTGTATTGTAAGCTTAAGTTTGTAATAATCAGATAGGAAAAAAAACTAATATGTCAATAGTAACAATAATTAGGATGGAATTATTTCAAATTCTTCGTATTTACTAGACGTTACGCAATTATTTACTGCTTATGAAGTTTTATATTACCTTATTTTGTTACTAATATTTCATTTATTTGCAAAAGCAAAAACATGAATCGTGAATCATATAAAACTATAATAGTCACCGAATTAAAGAAAATCGGTGAAAAATGCACGACAAGCATATCGTATTTTTAAAGAGTTTAGAGGATCACTAAAGGGGTAAGTTAAAGGCAAAAAAATGAAAAAATTAAATGTAGTTAATAGCCCTATTGGTAGAATTCGAACCCAGGAAACCCATGAAGAATCTAAATCAAGCAACCACCAAGCTACAATTACTTTTCGTTGTCAATATTATAAGCTAATCATTATTATCCTGTATTTAATATCCAAGTGTAACTAATTACCGCATTATCATTGTAGAGACATGAAAATGTGAAAATATGACTTCCATACTTTTGCCTAATTCATACTAACTTTATATTTTATCACATACGTGAAAATAAGAGTTTGAAAATTTCTAAGTCCCTTATTAATGTAACACGGTTAAACTTTAGTATGACTGTTACGAATATTATGCAATAAAATTTATAATTAGTTGGATTTGGCATTCATCAGACGTTACAGGGATCAATGTCCTCCTGTATTCCACGTCCTACAAGGTTCAGAGATGTATGAAAAAGTAACATTGGGAATAGGTGAAAATTTATTACGACTGTGGTTTGATTGGATGTGTCTTTGAATAATTTTTATTTTCAAATTCCCTTTTTTTTTTTTAACTCTAACTAAAAACCATTTTTCTGGATACTTTTCATCTTCTTTTCTTACCTTTATACGGTCAAGATTGAATTTCTTCATCTTCTCCCCTTGATCTAACCGCGAAACACCTTTCTTATTCCCCATTTGTTTATCAACTACTGTACACAAATCTAAATTATCCATATACAATTTAGAGCAATTCAGAACCAAAACCTGAGTAATATCTGAAATTCACTTCTCACTCAACGGTAATTGGAGAGTGGGCGTCTGGATTTGTTACCATGGCAGACGAACAACATTCGTGAGTCATGCTTACTTTCTACTTTTACTTATTTAGTTCAGATTTTAGATTTGCAGTTTAATTTAGGTTTCATTCATATAAATTATCTGCAACAATGTCCATAATCCATGTGCCCCTGCTATTTCTCGCTTTTACTTTGCATGTCATTTTAGCGGGCGTCCCTTTACTTTAGTGCTCTGTAACTAATTTTTAGTTTTTAATTAAGAATGAAATTGAAAATAAGACCTAAATTGTAAAAACAGGGGTACTAGTGATGATCCGGTGATGATCCGGTGCATAATGGCTGGGATAACGTCACTGCAGTTGGGAAAGAATGTGCGGGACAACCGATCGTGGACAAAACCTTATTCTTTGATAATTTGGACAATTTGTTTAAACAATCGGAGGTAAATTCAAATTATAACCGCCTAATTCCTTATCTTTGATGCATTTCACTTTTTTGCTGCTTTAATTGGCCTGTTTAAATGATAAGATTTTTTATGTATGCTTAGGCTGAACCCATTAACAATGAAGTGCAACAGGTAAAATTATTGTTTATTTCTGTTTACGCCTAAATCATTGATATATTCATATGTTCCGGATATCTTACAATTAAAATTGTTTTTGGTGGGAGTAGGAAGACGTTTGGAATGCGTTAGATGAGTCTACAAATAACACCGTATGTTCAAATCTATTGGTGTGAATAATAAAAATAGTCTGAATTTTGGTAAAATTACGCTTTTATACATTTTGAACTTCTATATGTCTGTTTGTGTTAGCTGGTCGAGGGAAGTGATGCTACGGGATCACCAGCCCACACCATTTCTACGGTAGAAGGGAAGGAGGAGAATGAAGATCATGGAAATTCTGACATAACACAAGGAACAACGACATCAGAAGAGGAAGAGGAGAGGAATAGGGAGCGTGAGGCTGAGGCTAAGAAGTTAGAGGAGGAAGGGGAGATGATTAGGGAGCGTGAGGTTGAGGCTAAGAAGTTAGAGGAGGAAGAGGAGAGGAATAGGGAGCGTGAGGCTGAGGCTAAGAAGTTAGAAGAGGAAGAGGAGAGGAATAGGGAGCGTGAGGCTGAGGCTGAGGCTAAGAAGTTAGAGGCGGAAGCGCAGATGATTAGGGAGCGTGAGGCTGAGGCTAAGAAGTTAGAGGCGGAAGCGCAGATGATTAGGGAGCGTGAGGCTAAGGAGGACATGGATAAAAAGTTACAGGAGGAATAGGCAACGTGAGGCTCAAGAGTTAGAGGATAAGAAGTTACATGAGGAAGAGGAAGAGGAGAGGAGTAGGCAGCGTGAGGCTCAAGAGTTAGAGGCAGAAAGGGAGAGGAATAGGCAGCATCAGGCTAAAGCATTACAGGAGGAAGAGGATAGAAATAGACAACATGAGGCTGAAGAGTTAGAGGCGGAAAAAGAGAGGAATAGGCAGCATCAGGCTAAAGCATTGGGGGAGGAACATGATAGGAATAGACAGCGTGAGGCTGAAGAGTTAGAGGTGGAAGAGGAGGAGAGGGATAGGAACAATAATGCACACAATGAAGCACCTGTACAATCAGTTGCTGAAGAAGAGGAAGGTACAGATGATGAAAGAACAGATGATGATGAACCCAGACAGGAAGTAAATGATTGTATAGGTCATTACATTGTTCACTAGATTCTTGTTAACTTGAAATTATTTTTTTAGACTAATAAATTTATTTTTGGCTCCAATGCAGATCGACAAGAGGATGATACAGGTGATGAGAATACAGTTGTTGAAGAACTAAGACAGGAAGTGGATAGTGCTACAGGTCATTACATTCTTCAATAGATGCTGATGAACTTAATTTTTTTTGTTCATACTAATAATTTTTTTTTTTGTCACAATGCAGTAGAAAAAAAGAGAGGAAGAAAGCCAGTGGATCCAAAGATGAAAAAGCTGTTAAAGGAAGTAAGTATAATTTTTGAAAAATATCTATTTACGAAGGAGTTAAGAAATTAATTAAATTTTTAACACAAATAAATTTTTTTATATGTCCGTGTAGTACCCACCATTGAGGGCGTACCCTGGTAGTGTCCTACAATTGGTTGCGGCACTTTGTAATACAAGGAGACAATGGGTTGAGGAAGCAGGTTTTGGGTTCATCTTGGACCTAAAAATAACAAAATTGGATAGATATTTCATGGCTTTCTTACAAAGCCGGTGGGATGCAAAAAGAGGAGTGTGGAAAATAAGGGACGATTATGAGATAGCTATCACCCAAGAAATGGTGGGTGCAATTACTGGACTCCCATCTGGCGAAACCAAGTGGGGTTTCCCCAAAAAAATTGCTTATGACGACGATCTCAACGATTTGTGCGAAGAATTTGGGAAATTTAACGGGCATATTGACTATGCAAAGGCATGGAACATGGTTTATTTTGAGTACAAGGACAAGTCGAAGTTCATAAGGAATTTCGTCTTAGTTTGCCTCGGTAATCTTTTCTGCTTGATGAAAAACAATGGTATTATCCCCAAGTAGCTAGTTGTGATGAGAGGAATTTATTCCCACAAACCATGGAGGTGGAATTGGGCCCAGGTCATACATGATTGGCTTTTGCAGCGAGATAAACTTGATAAGAAGGAAGGGATGAAGACTTCAGCACTGGTTATCTTGGTAATGGACACGAACCCCTTATTGTAAAAAAGCATTTGTTCTCTGTGTTTGCTTCTATAATTTTGTTTAACACTTGTATATTTGCCTTTTCCAGATTGCATATGTGGACAGAATCAAGTTCGGCGACTCGGGTAAAAGGTGGGAAATAGGCGCCCCACGGCTGGCAGCGTGGACAAATGAGGAAATTTGTCAAGTTATAGAGTCCGATAAGTCTGATGAAGATGGGACTTTTGGACACGCTGAGGTATCCTTTCATATTAAACATTTTTACTTTCTTGAAATTTTGTCAAATTGTTTGTTATATCAATATGGACACGGCTTGGATTTAGGCTTGTGCATGTTATTCCATCGTGTTTTGAATTGATTATTCGTTCTTTTGGAAGCTCGACTTATATGTTGTGCATGTTAAGGTTGTTAGGGGTGTGGTTTATGGTAGACCTTACCCCATTGGAAGGCCGGTGCCAAAGAGCAAATATGAACGACAGGGTGCCTTTAACGTCGTTCACGAGCCCCCTAAAGTACCAAATCCAGCTTTAAGGAAGGAACTCTCAAAGGCCAAACCGAAGAAAAGAGCAGCAGAAAAAAGCGCCAACGCTAATGTTGCAGAGAACGTAAGTCGTTCAAATACTTAACCGTTAACATCTTAAACTATCCAACAAATTTCATTCATACTCTATGTGGCTGTTATTATCCAGTCAGCAGCTGGTAAACCCAAGCAACAGCGTAGGAAGAAAATATCAGCTCCACGAATGGAAAATATTCCTCCAGCCAACACTTCAAAGGGAAAAGCACCAAAGGTAATATTCTACAGATCAAAGGGTGATGCAGCAAAGGTAACATTCAACACTTCAAAGGGTGAAGCAACAAAGGTAACATTAAACAAGATTCTAAATAGGTGGTTAGGGGTTACTGTGAAATACTTTCTTAGTATGAAATTATTTTTTGTTTTAGGTGATTCAATGTGACACACTAATAAGAAGTGGTATGTTCTGTGCAATCTTATTACAGGGTTCACAAAAGGCAACAAGTAAGGGTGAAAAGAAGAGAAAGGAAGTTAGTAGAGCCACAGGTGGACAAAAAAAGCAGAAGAAACAAAGGAAGAGGAAGGATGATGACGAATCGGAGTTTTCAGATCATACTGATACAGAAGAGTCCGAAAAAAAACAGCAGTGATAACAGTGGTGATGAGTCGGATGACGGTGAGACGACCCCCCCAGGAGTCCCCACATCGAGCCAGATAGCCATGAATGGTTCCTACTCCTACGGTTATTTTTTTCTAAACAACGTCCACAAGCGTAAGTTTTAGTATAGGGTGTGTTTTCTTGTAAAAATACAAGGATTATCGCCAGTATAGGTACTCACATGTGTGCTTCTCGACCTGTAAACAGCCCACTTGATGAACAAATCCTCTATAAATACACAAACCTCCAGCTTAGCAGAGGAGTTCTCTACGACGCACTCAAAGAGGGAGGCACCCTAACAACTCAGGTACGTTTAATACCTTGTTTTTTTGTCCCCTTCACCTAATCACACATGCGCCCATTATTTATCAAATTGGACGTTATTAGGTTATGTCAGCTTGGTGTTACTGTGTGAACCAAGAACTCGCTGGAAAAAGGGACTGGTTTTGTGCCATCCCCCCTTATATTTGGGTAAGAATTATCATCATCATTAGCCGTTATTTTTTTCCCGTGGACCTCAAAGGAAATGCAAGGAACTCACCTATTCAATATTCCTTCAAGGGTAATGAAAAGGAGGAGGAGACCCTTGCACTCACAAAGGACTTTGTGGAGGATTTAAGAGCCAGGGGAGTTGACTTTAACGTCAAGCGGAAGGTAAACACTTGTAGGTTTACGTTTTTTTCCCACTAGTAAACTTTAGTTACAAACTCTACACTCCCAGTTCTTGATGCCAGTGAATATAGATGGCAAGTGGAGGGTCTACATCATGAAGTCGAAGCCCAAGAAGGGCAACCCTCATTTCAGCGTGTATTGTCCGACGGGGGAACTTGAAGAACTGAAGGGAGAAACGCATCCCGAAGATGTGTCAATCACGGTCGAAATGCTGGTAAACCCTAACCCAACTACTTGATCAAGGTTATCTCAGTTTATTTATTACTTAATATTTGCACCACTAATTCTATATACATTCACACCTTGTAGGATAACTACTTGACCGTGTTGTCTGTGGAGGCAGTGGGTGATAGGTTATGATACATATGACAATTCATAAATCATGCGGAAAAACCATAAACCCAGGAATACATATTATTTACACATAATCATTTAGCATAGAATAGATGCATACTCTTTGTTGCGTGCCTTCCCTAGCTGCGCCCGAACCGAACAAGAACAAGTCTTTAGGACTCCAAGTGTCGTCCCTCCGTAGATAGTCCACAGCACGTCCGGATCCGCCTTAAGATTGACCAACTAGAATCGCCCTTAAGGTACTATTATTTTCGGCACTTTATAGGCAAATGTGTGACTGAATTTTTCTCTCAAAAACTCACTTTGAATACTTTGAAACTTGTGTTATAAATTGTGAGCCCTAGCCTCATATTTATAGCGGTATGGAAAGGGAATCGAAATCCTATTCAGATACAAATTAATCAAACCTAGAATCCTACAAGGACTCTAATTTAATTAATTTATCAAATAGAATTAGGAATTTAATCATTAACCGAACTCTGCATGTTTTAGGAAACGTGCACGAACACAAACACTTGCACACACACGCACGACAGCCACGATGGGCCTCATGCGTGCGCGCGAGCAGCAGCCCACTCAGCGCCCGCGCGCGCTGCGCGTGCTGTGCGCGCTATGCGCGCTGCGCGCTGCGCGCAGCCTGCTGGGCCTGGCCTTGCTGTTTGTGCGGCGCGCTTGGCTTGCTGGGCTATGGCCTGGCTTCGTGCTGGGCCTCGTCCGGCAGGCCTCGTCCGATGCTTATTCGTACGATGCGCTTCCGATTAAATTTTCCGATTCCGGAATTCATTTCCGATACGAACAATATTTAATATTTCCGATTCCGAAATTAATTTCCGTTTCGAACAAATATTTAATATTTCCGTTTCCGGAATTATTTTCCGATTCCGGTAATATTTCCGATTCTGACAATATTTCCGTTTCCGGCAATATTTCCGATTCTGGCAATATTTCCATTTCCGATAATATTTTCCGATACGTACCATGTTTCCGTTTCCGGCAACATCTACGACTTGGATAATATTTATATTTCCGATACGATCCATATTTCCGTTTCCGGCAATATCATCGTTTCCGGAGTATTCATTTCTTGCCTGTGACGATCTTAGCTCCCACTGAAACCAAGATCCGTCGGTTCCGAATATTCATAGATAGAGTATCTAATGCCATTAGATACTTGATCCGTTTACGTACTATTTGTGTGACCCTACGGGTTCAGTCAAGAGTAAGCTGTGGATTAATATCATTAATTCCACTTGAACTGAAGCGGCCTCTAGCTAGGCATTCATCTCACTTGATCTCACTGAATTATTAACTTGTCAATTAATACTGAACCGCATTTATTAGACTTAACATAGAATGCATACTTGGACCAAGGGCATTATTTCCTTCAGTCTCCCACTTGTCCTTAGGGACAAGTGTGCATTTCCTAATTCCTTTGTCGCTCGATGCTTGCTCTTGAACATAAGGTAAGAGTTGTCATCCTTATTATGTCCAGAGGTGTTCCTCGGTTTCAGAGTTCAACTGATCAAATAAACAGATAATCATAGCCTATGATTCATCCGAGCACGGCCATGCATTTCACAGTTTCTAGCTCTCCGAGTGGCCTTGTACAACTTTTAAGCATCTCATCCCGATTTATGGGAGGACAATCCCAATCTTGCGATCTTGAGATTAGACTTCGTTTGATAGGTGATTACCTGAGCGTTGCCTTTATAGCCTCCTTTTACGGTGCGACGGTTGGTCAACGTCAAAGCAACCAGTTCTCAAACAAGTAATCTCAAATCACTCAGGTATTGAGGATTTAGTGTCTAATAATTTAATGAAATTTACTTATGACAGACTTTCATCTCTTACAGTAAAGTTTCATAGGTCTTGTCCGATACTAGTCTTCCCAAAGTAAGTATCTATGCAAATGATTATGACATTGCCATGTCCACATAGTTCAAGAAACAGAACTACTAGTCATCTTGCATTCTAATCGTCTAACGTTTTCTATGCGTCCAATTTTATAGAAAACTCCGATTAGGGACCATTTTCAACCTTTGACATTCAAGTTCACTTGATAGACATTTCTTAGTCACAGGACTGGTCCTGACAGTCTATCTTGAATATATCGTCAAATTGAAGGGACTCATCATTTAATAAACCACAAATTAAATGGAAAAATGAATTCCTTTCATTTATTGTGAATGATTAACCAATAATGTTTTACAAAGATTTAAACTCTAAAACTTTAAAACATTAAACAGAGACATCAAAGCCATTCTCCAATATGCTTGATTCCCATAGCTGCAGTGTGCGAGTTGTGCTTCGCTTGCGGCAGAGGTTTAGTTAATGGATCTGATATGTTGTCATCAGTTCCAATTTTGCTTATCTCGACTTCTTTTCTTTCAACGGACTCTCGTAGAAGGTGAAATCTACGAAGTACATGCTTGACTCTCTGGTGGTGTCTAGGCTCTTTTGCCTGTGCAATAGCTCCGTTATTATCACAATACAGGGCTATTGGTCCTTTAATGGAGGGGACTACACCAAGTTCTCCTATGAACTTCCTTAGCCATATAGCTTCCTTTGCTGCTTCATGTGCAGCAATGTACTCCGCTTCAGTTGTAGAATCCGCAATGGTGCTTTGCTTAGCACTTTTCCAGCTTACTGCTCCTCCGTTGAGGCAGAAGACAAACCCAGACTGTGATCTGAAATCATCTTTGTCGGTTTGGAAACTTGCGTCCGTATAGCCTTTAACAATTAATTCATCATCTCCACCATAGACCAGGAAGTCATCTTTGTGCCTTTTCAGGTACTTCAGAATATTCTTGGCAGCAGTCCAATGCGCCTCTCCTGGGTCTGACTGGTATCTGCTCGTAGCACTGAGTGCGTACGCAACATCCGGGCGTGTACATATCATAGCATACATTATTGAACCAATCAATGATGCATATGGAATCCCATTCATTCGTCTACGCTCATCAAGTGTTTTTGGGCACTGAGTCTTGCTTAGAGTCATTCCATGAGACATGGGTAGGTAGCCTCGCTTGGAGTCCGCCATCTTGAACCTATCAAGCACCTTATTGATATAAGTGCTTTGACTAAGTCCAATCATCTTTTTAGATCTATCTCTGTAAATCTTGATGCCCAATATGTACTGTGCTTCTCCTAGATCCTTCATCGAAAAACATTTCCCAAGCCAAATCTTGACAGAGTTCAACATAGGAATGTCATTTCCGATAAGCAATATGTCGTCGACATATAATACTAGGAAAGCAATTTTTCTCCCACTGACCTTCTTGTATACACAAGATTCGTCCGCGTTCTTGATGAAACCAAAGTCACTGACTGCTTCATCAAAACGTATATTCCAGCTCCTGGATGCCTGCTTCAATCCGTAGATTGATTTCTTTAGCTTGCATACCTTTTTAGCATTCTTTGGATCCTCAAAACCTTCAGGCTGTGTTATAAACACAGTTTCTGTTAAAACGCCGTTTAAGAAAGCAGTTTTGACATCCATCTGCCATATTTCGTAATCGTAATATGCAGCGATTGCTAACATTATTCGAATAGACTTTAGCATTGCAACTGGTGAAAAGGTTTCATCGTAATCCACACCGTGGACTTGCCTGTAACCTTTTGCAACCAATCTAGCTTTGAAAACTTCAAGTTTCCCATCCTTGTCCTTTTTCAGTTTGAAAACCCATTTGCTTCCAATGGCTTGGTAGCCATCTGGCAAATCGACCAAATCCCATACTTGGTTTTCAGACATGGAGTCTAATTCAGATTGCATGGCTTCTTGCCATTGCTTGGAGATAGGGCTCGTCATAGCTTGCTTGTAAGTCGCAGGTTCATCACTTTCAAGTAATAGAACGTCATAGCTCTCGTTCGTCAAAATACCCAAGTACCTTTCCGGTTGAGATCTATATCTTTGCGATCTACGCGGGGTAACATTTCTAGATTGACCATGATTCTCACCAGATTCTTCTAAAGATCTCTGAGTTTCATCTTGAATGTCATCTTGAGCATTCTCTAGAGTTTGTTGTTCGACTCGAATTTCTTCGAGGTCTACTTTTCTCCCACTTGTCATTTTGGAAATGTGATCCTTCTCCAAAAAGACACCATCTCGAGCAACAAACACTTTGTTCTCAGATGTATTGTAGAAGTAATACCCCTTTGTTTCCTTTGGATAGCCCACAAGGATACATTTGTCAGATTTTGGATGAAGTTTGTCTGAAATTAATCGTTTGACGTATACTTCACATCCCCAAATCTTAAGAAAAGACACATTTGGAGGCTTTCCAAACCATAATTCGTATGGAGTCTTTTCGACAGCTTTAGACGGAGCTCTATTTATAGTGAGTGCAGCTGTATTTAGTGCATGTCCCCAAAATTCTAATGGAAGTTCGGCCTGACCCATCATTGACCTGACCATGTCTAGCAAGGTTCTGTTCCTCCGTTCTGACACACCGTTCCATTGTGGTGTTCCAGGAGGAGTCAATTCTGATAGAATTCCACATTCTTTCAGATGGTCATCAAATTCATAGCTCAGATATTCACCGCCTCTATCAGACCGCAGTGCCTTGATCTTCTTGCCTAATTGATTCTCTACTTCACTCTGAAATTCCTTGAATTTGTCAAAGGATTCAGACTTATGCTTCATTAGGTAGACATAACCATACCTACTGAAGTCATCAGTGAAAGTGATAAAGTAGCTGAAACCACCTCTAGCATTTGTACTCATTGGTCCACATACATATGTATGGATTAAACCCAATAGTTCATTTGCTCTTTCTCCAACTTTAGAGAAAGGTTGCTTTGTCATTTTGCCAAGTAAACATGATTCGCATTTACCATAATCCTCTAAGTTAAATGGTTCTAGAATTCCTTCCCTTTGAAGTCTTTCTAAGCGTTTCAAGTTTATATGGCCTAATCGACAATGCCACAGATAGGTGAGATCTGAATCATCCTTTTTGGCCTTTTTGGTATTTATGTTATATACTTGTTTGTCGTGATCTAATAAATAAAGTCCATTGACTAATCTAGCAGATCCATAAAACATCTCTTTAAAATAAAACGAACAACTATTGTCTTTTATTATAAAGGAAAATCCCTTAGCATCTAAGCAAGAAACTGAAATGATGTTTTTAGTAAGACTTGGAACATGGAAACATTCTTCCAGTTCCAAAACTAGCCCGGTGGGCAACGACAAATAGTAAGTTCCTACAGCTAATGCAGCAATCCGTGCTCCATTTCCCACTCGTAGGTCGACTTCACCCTTGCTTAACTTTCTACTTCTTCTTAGTCCCTGTGGATTGGAACATAAGTGTGAGCCACAACCTGTATCTAATACCCAAGAAGTTGAATTAGCAAGTATACAGTCTATAACGAAAATACCTGAAGATGGAACGACTGTTCCGTTCTTCTGATCTTCCTTTAGCTTCAAGCAATCTCTCTTCCAATGCCCCTTCTTCTTGCAGTAGAAGCATTCGGATTCAGAAGTGGGTTGACTGACCTTCCTCTTTGCAGATTTGGCGCCAGTTTGCTTAGTTGGGCTGGCCTTGTTGCCACCTTTCTTAGCATTCCTCTTCTTTCCAGATTTCTTGAACTTGCCCCCACGCACCATAAGCACATCCTGCTTATCACTTTTGAGCGTCTTTTCAGCGGTCTTCAGCATACCGTGAAGCTCAGTGAGCGTTTTGTCCAGACTATTCATACTGTAGTTCAGTTTGAACTGATCATACCCGCTATGAAGAGAATGGAGGATGGTGTCTATAGCCATTTCCTGAGAAAATTGCTGATCCAGCCGACTCATATTCTCAATGAGTCCAATCATTTTGAGAACATGTGGACTTACGGGCTCGCCTTTCTTAAGCTTGGTCTCAAGAATTTGCCTATGAGTCTCGAATCTTTCGACTCGAGCCAGATCTTGGAACATGTTCTTCAACTCACTGATGATTGTGAAAGCATCTGAGTTGATGAACGTTTTCTGCAGATCCGCACTCATGGTGGCGAGCATTAGACATTTCACATCCTTGTTGGCATCAATCCAACGATTGAGGGCTGCCTGAGTGACCCCGTCGCCTGCAGCTTCGGGCATCGCCTCATCTAGGACATACTCCTTTTCTTCCTGCATAAGAACTATTTGCAAGTTCCTTTGCCAGTCAAGGAAGTTTTTCCCGTTCAACTTCTCCTTTTCGAGAATTGATCGAATGTTGAATGAATTGTTGTTTGCCATATTAAAAACTACAATTGAAAAGAATAAACAAATAAATAACCATTCACAGTTTCTCTTAATAAACTTAAATTCTAGCATACATGCATAATTCAATGTTTATTAAGCATTTTATTCAAGTTATGTGTTCCGGCAGGTGTGAATAAAATGATTCCAAGATCCTAAAATCATTGAAGAACTAAGCACAGTTTGTCGACTTAATCCTAGAACATCTTAGGTAAGCAAAAGCCTTTTGCTAATAGTCTAGAAACTATTCTTGGTTGATAGGTACGTCTAAGAACTTATTAGGTAAACCTATCGAATTTGCCACGACATAAAAGGACTCCTTACTTATATCGTTGAGTTTCACCAAAACTAACATGTACTCACAATTATTTGTGTACCTTGCCCCTTTAGGACCAATAAGTAACACCTCGCTGAGCGAAAACTATTACTAGATTGATGTAAAGGATATCCAAGCAAGTGTATATTTTGGCATGGCACCTTTTAACTCAATTTTTAAGTTTGGAACTTAAGGCTCTTACTATGTTGGTTAGATTTTAAGTGAACTAAAATCCTTAATCATGCAACATAATCAAGCTTTTGATCTCATGCATTTTAAGACATATTTAAAACAATAAATAACTTAAAACATGCATAAGATATTTGTGATCTAGTATGGCCCGACTTCATCTTGAAGCTTTGACTTCAAAGTCCGTCTTGAAAATCTCCGTGGGAGGCACCATTTTCTTCAAATAGGATAAGCTATAACTAATTACAACTATTTGATGGTTCGCAGACCATATTTGAATTGAAAAATAACTTTGGTACTTTAGACCAATTACATTCAAATTAATGGTACGCAGACCATATTTTCTATCCTATTTGGGCCATACTAGTCACTTCATAACCTGCAAAACAGTACATATACAATATATACCATTCACCCATTCATTATCATGAATGGCCCACATAGCTGGTTAGTAAAACACATTATGCATCACGTAAACATTTGCAGCAATTAATCAAGGGCACCAATAATCTACCAATTATTCAGTCCTTATTAATTCTAATCAAGTTGTTTTAACCTTAAGGATTTGTAGACCTAATCAAGAGTTTATGACTAAAAAGCGCTCCCCCTTAAACCAATAAATTCATATGCTTTACCAATTTTAAACATAAAAATGTATTTCTAGTCCAACCGGAAACATACAAATTTAATTAAAATTTAAAGCTCATATCAATTTATAATTGAATCCAAAAATTTAATTTAATTTCAGTCGTATTTAAATTAATTCATGATTTTAATTTTAGTAAAATAATTAGAATAATTAACATTTATTATAATTATAATATTCAAAATTAAAATCCAAGAAAATAATTCAAATTATTAATTTTAAAATTAATTAAAATTACGTGAACTGAAATTTTCAAATTAAACATTCAAAACGATCTAATCGTAACGCAAACACCCTACGCGTTGCACGCCCATGGGCCGTACGCACACAGCCATTGCTGGCGATGTGCGCGCAGCCCATGCGCTCGTCGCATAGCTGCTGCTTCCCTATCGCAAGCCTCCGCACGCATTGGTGCTCGCTGCGCGCGCCAGCGTTCATCGCACGCGAGCTATCGCTCGCAGTGCGCGCGCGCGACATCGCTCGCTGGGCGCGCGACATCGCTCGCTGGGCGCGCGAGCCATCGCTCGCTGGGCGCGCGACATCGCTCGCTGGGCGCGCGACATCGCTCGCTGTGCGCGCGAGCCATCGCTCGCTGGGGCGCGACATCGCTCGCTGGGCGGGCGACATCGCTCGCTGTGCGCGCGAGTAATGCTGGGCGCAGCGCTCGTGGCACGCGAGCTTGCGCTCGCTGCGCGCGAGGCTGCGCGCTCTTGTGCGAGGCAGCGCGCGTTGTGGCGCAGCTCGCTTGCTGCCCACACGCGACTGCCTTGGCTCGCTCTTCGCCCATGCCCATTCGTTCATTGCTCGTGGCACACGACACAAGGCAGGGCTGCTGCCTTGTGCTCGTGCACTACGCCCTTGCTCATTGCATTCGTGCCGCACGGGCGACGAGCTCCCTTGCTCGTCGTCGCATGCCCGCATTATACAACACCCCTTAAGGGTAACACGAAGCGTCCATTGCTTCGTGCGTGCAAGTTTTATGAACGAATCGCATAAAATTTAAAATTTATATTTAAAATTAATGACAAATTAATAAATAATATTAATTTCATAATTTTAGGGCGAAAAATCGAAAATTTATTATCCAATTGATTTCCGATTGATATGGATTCAAGTCTAGGTCATAAAAATTTAAAATTTATCGTAAATTTACAATTTTTATGGTGGTTTTTAATCATAGGTTTCTAATTAAATTACAATTAATTATGAAAATCAAATTAATTCTAAATTATTCTAATTTTCAACAAATTAATCATAATTAATAATTAGATTGCATAATTAACAAGACTAGGCATTCAAACTTGTTAAACATATGCAGTAGGTCAATCAAAAATTCAAGATTTATCAACAAGAATCGCAAATATTTAATTTAACATCTTAAATTTACGAAATTTTGCATTCGAAAAACTAAAACCTTCGAAAAGTCATAGTTAGGCTTCGAATTTGAGAATTCTGGGTTCGGCAGAAAAATATTACTTTTGTCAAAATTTTAGAATGCCTTTTACATGCGGAATTGACACAAAAATAACTCAATTCGGATGAGTAACGAAGAAACTGCCGAAAAACTGCGTACGTATAATTAAATAAACGCAATTTGCAATTAATTAACAATTACGAAAATTAATCACCCCTTTTAATTCTTGCAAATTTGTAATATTTAACCATGTTCATGCAATTTAGATTATGAAAATAATAAGGGGCTCGTGATACCACTGATAGGTTATGATACATATGACAATTCATAAATCATGCGGAAAAACCATAAACCCAGGAATACATATTATTTACACATAATCATTTAGCATAGAATAGATGCATACTCTTTGTTGCGTGCCTTCCCTAGCTGCGCCCGAACCGAACAAGAACAAGTCTTTAGGACTCCAAGTGTCGTCCCTCCGTAGATAGTCCACAGCACGTCCGGATCCGCCTTAAGATTGACCAACTAGAATCGCCCTTAAGGTACTATTATTTTCGGCACTTTATAGGCAAATGTGTGACTGAATTTTTCTCTCAAAAACTCACTTTGAATACTTTGAAACTTGTGTTATAAATTGTGAGCCCTAGCCTCATATTTATAGCGGTATGGAAAGGGAATCGAAATCCTATTCAGATACAAATTAATCAAACCTAGAATCCTACAAGAACTCTAATTTAATTAATTTATCAAATAGAATTAGGAATTTAATCATTAACCGAACTCTGCATGTTTTAGGAAACGTGCACGAACACAAACACTTGCACACACACGCACGACAGCCACGATGGGCCTCATGCGTGCGCGCGAGCAGCAGCCCACTCAGCGCCCGCGCGCGCTGCGCGCTGCGCGCGCTGTGCGCGCTGTGCGCTGCGCGTGCTGTGCGCGCTGTGCGCGCTGCGTGGGCCTGGCCTTGCTGTTTGTGCGGCGCGCTTGGCTTGCTGGGCTATGGCCTGGCTTCGTGCTGGGCCTCGTCCGGCAGGCCTCATCCGATGCTTATTCGTACGATGCGCTTCCGATTAAATTTTCCGATTCCGGAATTCATTTCCGATACGAACAATATTTAATATTTCCGATTCCGGAATTAATTTCCGTTTCGAACAAATATTTAATATTTCCGTTTCCGGAATTATTTTCCGATTCCGGTAATATTTCCGATTCTGACAATATTTCCGTTTCCGGCAATATTTCCGATTCTGGCAATATTTCCATTTCCGATAATATTTTCCGATACGTACCATGTTTCCGTTTCCGGCAACATCTACGACTTGGATAATATTTATATTTCCGATACGATCCATATTTCCGTTTCCGGCAATATCATCGTTTCCGGAGTATTCATTTCTTGCCTGTGACGATCTTAGCTCCCACTGAAACCAAGATCCGTCGGTTCCGAATATTCATAGATAGAGTATCTAATGCCATTAGATACTTGATCCGTTTACGTACTATTTGTGTGACCCTACGGGTTCAGTCAAGAGTAAGCTGTGGATTAATATCATTAATTCCACTTGAACTGAAGCGGCCTCTAGCTAGGCATTCAGCTCACTTGATCTCACTGAATTATTAACTTGTCAATTAATACTGAACCGCATTTATTAGACTTAACATAGAATGCATACTTGGACCAAGGGCATTATTTCCTTCAGTGGGTATCCCAATGCTCGAGCCTGGGGTGCAATCGTGGGTAGCAAAGCGCGTGTTTCCAGTTCTAATTCAACAGCACCCGGACGACGGTGGTTTACTTTGTATGTCGTGTCTGCTAAACTTTTCGGTGGACGCAGAATCACTACTTCGGGTAAGCTTTAATTCCCCTGACTAGACTATATGAGTTGAATTAATACATATATTTGAATGAATGTCTTCCTAACATACTACTCATCTTTAATTGCAGATGAAGGACTACCCTCGGAATCACCGGGACATTCGGGAAACCGTGGCTGGACGTCTACTTACCCATGCAACCAATGAAATCGGTAACAAAGAATTGATGGAAAAAATGAAGGTGAAGTGACCGCTGCCTAAAGGAGATGGGATTTGAAGAGTTGTTGTGGCTGTAGGAATTTAAAACTATATTTTGGATTCAATAACTATTTTGTGGGTATTGTGATTTTGGTAGCAACATTACCTTCCGTACATTCTTCTAAGAATAGCAGGTAGTGTCGCTAGCGGTATATTTCAAATATCCTTTACTAATTATACATAGCTAAGGTGAAATGAACACCTTTGTTATATTTGTTGGATTTAAACATGGTTATATGCGGAGTAGTTTGTTATTTAGATCTTTATTGATTGATATATTAACGGTAAGTGTTTAAAGGTTTATTTTGGCTTTAATTTTTTTTTTTTTGACAATCTTTTTCCTAGATTTGCAGCTTATATAACTTAAAGAAAAATTATGGTTTGGAGTAAGAGATTTAAAAAGCATATGCTTAACTTTTATAATTCGCAAGGTAAAGTTTTAATTGATTGATTATTAGATGTAATTAATTACTTTAAGTAATTTTCTTTTCTAGATTTGCAGCTTATATAACTTAAAGAAAAAATAACCAAGTAAGGAGATTAATCAAGTAAAAACTTAATGTTCCCCTTAACATCGAGGCTTAACTTATATGAGTAGTCTTTTAAAATTTTACGAGCTCCAACCTTGAGAATTCAACTCAACAAAAATATTCTATTTTTTTCATCAGATCCTATAAAATTATTAATTGTTACTTTTCTAAAACATAATTTTGCTAGGTATGATAAATTTAATATTTATCTTTTGCATCAAAAAATTTATATCATCCAATTACAAAAATTATAGAATAAAAGTTTGACGTAACGCATTTGTGGTTAAAAAGTTAACATAAAAAAAACATAATTTAAGTTAATATCCCTCAACCCAGTCTCCCCCTCTGCAAAAAAAAAACCCGCAGATTATAATTACTGGTGAAAAAACATAATTAAAGATAAAGATAGATTCATGTTGTAATATTTAAATATATGTCTAGCTTAAGTCGTCTATATCCCGTTATGTTTTTATGCTTATTGTTGTTGAACGTATAAAAAAATAAACAATTATTATCCCGATTATTTGAATTTGATATTTTACAAATACAAATCTTATAATATTGGGCGTCAAATCATCCAATAACAAATTGAACTACAATAAAAAAAATACAAATAAATAATTAAATTAACCCGTGCATCGCACGGGCTTAAAACTAATATACATTATATGTCTAAATAACAATTATATACATGCATAAACATGGGCATGGAATCAATAAATATAACGTAAAAAAAAATTTAAGTGGGGGGGGGGGGGGGGGAATGCGACACTGGATTTAACAAAGGCATTAGCAAGATTCGAACCCGTGACTAAGGAGAAAGCATGTGTGCGCACTAACCATTCTGACGTGAGGCCGAAACCATTGATTATGCATAACTTATAAAGTATTTATGTACTTGTGAATAAAAGTCATTAAAGTTTATGTACATATATATAATAGTTCATACTAAATTTAGTTACGAGACTAATGTGTATCAAACCAGATCTGAGCCCCCCCAACCCAGAAATTTGACATGGGAGCGATAACTTGGAAGCTCTGACTATTCTTACTTCAACCACACTAGTGGAAAAAGGCTTATTTGCATCCCCGCATTTGCCACGCCATACTGAACATGCGAAGCAAATAACAAATTTTAGCATAAAATTTAGTCATTTGCATCGCAGATTTATAATTCTGCGTGGCAAATGACTCTAGGAGCACCCTAGAGTCATTTGCCACGCAGAATTATAAATCTGCGACGCAAATTACTCAATTAAGTGCATCGCAGATTTATAATTCTGCGTGGCAAATGACTCGGGTGCTCCTAGAGTCATTTGCCACGCAGAATTATAAATCTGCGATGCAAATGACTAATTTTTTTTTTCCGAATTCGCGCTCACCCTTAATTGCAAAACGAATATTCATCTGACTTAGGTTATTGCTCGACACATTAACACCAACACTAGCGCCCTCCCCAACGAAACCACCACCAACACCAACACTAGCTGCTTTGTTCTCACCGGCGGCACTGCCGTCGTTGCTTCGCCGCCTTCCATCGTTGCCGCGCCGGCGTTCACTGCTTCCCCTCACTGCTGCGCACGAACAATTCAGCTTCCCCTCACTACTGCGCGCTTCACTGCTTCCCCTCACTGCTCCGTTTTTAGGGTCGCCTCCCACGCCGCCGCCCACGCCGCCACCCACTCAGCCGCCCTCGTTCATTGTCGTCTCTCCTCTCTTAGGTATTGAATAGTTTTGATATTTATTGAATTTTAATTGTGTATTTTAATTTTAATTGTGGACATTATAATTGAAATTCGGAAAATGACGGGATTATAGAAATTAAAGGTTTGATGGTTACATCAAGTTCACTGATTGATTCTATTCTAGTTCTTATATATTTCAGATGGTGTTCTGTCATCGTACCCTGAGTCTTTCGGTGATTGGTTGTTCGACCTCCATACTCATGCTTGACTCACTAGATCTCAGGTATTTGTGGTCAATGAGGTGTGTGTGTGTGACAATGTAACTGATTTGTTTTAAGTGAAGAGAGCAATATGCGTAGATAATTGGAATTCCTCCATTTGTGGGTGAAACCATGCCAGGATGATAAGCAATGAAAAAAGAACTAAGCGTTTTTGAAAGATAATTGTTGTTAGATTAAGAATCAGTCTCCATTTAGCAGAAGAGGTATTGAAAAAGTAATGGAAGAAGAAAGATTTCAGAATGAGATTGAGAAAATTGAGTTAACAGACAATGATGGTCAGTATTAACACTTACGAGTTACGATCCAAGTGACATCCCATTTGAAAGAGCAAATTAATTGGTAATAGGAGTGGATTACTGGACTTGTAGCAATGTGGAATTTTCATGTGCTTATATATTTATGTCTCTTTGCGTTGATGGACTTTTTTTTTCTGCCATATGTTCTTGAGGGACTGTTCTCCTAGGCTTAGCATATATCTTAAAAGTGTAACTTATCAGCAAATTCAGTGGAGTAAAGTGCTGGTGTTAGAAATGATTCCAGTGAATGTTTTGGCGTTATTATTAGTTGTGTTTGATGTTGTGTACTTCATTGCTTTGATGAACTTTATTTGCACTTTTCAACCATTCTGTTGCTTGTCATTATCTCCAATAATGCTTGACTGGGTAGAAATCTTCAACTGTTTATATCTTCATGTCTCCAGGGGTTGTGTGGAGAATTGTCAGGAGACGGGTTGTGTTGGAAGTCAACAATGCTTTCAGCATTGCATATTCACCGCTGATGGTAACATTTCTGATGGTCGGTGGTACCTCCAAGAACCTCTCTATCTGAAATGGAAACAATGGGATTGCCACAGTGATTGCCGCTACTATTGTATGCTTGCAAGGGAGGAGGAAAGAAGAAAGCTCGGCGAGAAGCCTGTCAAGTATCACGGAAGATGGCCTTTTCGTCGTGTTTATGGAATTCAGGTTCTTATGTGTTCCTGTTTGTTGCTATATGTTAGATTATTTTGCAGTAGTATTAACTTTATTTGTCCTTCAATTAGCAAGTTTAAATATTTTCGACTTGTTTCTCCAGGAACCTGTTTCTGTTTCTTTTTCTGCACTCAATCTTGCTATACAATTTCATGGTTGGATATCTTTCTTCATTCTTGTCAACTACAAGCTGCCTTTGACGGATAATCGAAAGACGTACTATGAGTATTCTGGCCTTTGGCATATCTATGGTGTCCTAGCAATGAACTATTGGTTCTGGGCTCTAGTTTTCCACAGCCGGTAAGAACTCATTGTCTCATCCTTTTGTTCTTTTCTGTTTAATTCGATTATTATGCATCTATTATAGCTGTAAACCTGTAAGATATCCCTAAATTTTTGCCTAAAAATGACTTAGAACGACCAAATTAGCCTTAAATGTGAAATAATAGATTGTAAAGAGCCTTAGAAAGTTGTAAATATGCATATTAAACGTGTAATAAGTTTGAAAACATTCCTTAGGTTCTTTAGTTCAAAGTTGGGTTCGAAAACGTCATTTTTGCCTAAAAATGTCCTAGAACGACCCAATTAGCCTTAAATGTGAAACAATAGATTGTAAAGAGCCTTAGAAAGTTGTAAATATGCATATTAAACATGTAATAAGTTTGAAAATATTCCTTAGGTTCTTTAGTTCAAAGTTGGGTTCGAAAACTTCATTTTTGCCTAAAAATGACTTAGAACGACCAAATTAGCCTTAAATGTGAAATAATAGATTGTAAAGAGCCTTAGAAAGTTGTAAATATGCATATTAAACGTGTAATAAGTTTGAAAACATTCCTTTGGTTCTTTAGTTCAAAGTTGGGTTCGAAAACGTCATTTTTGCCTAAAAATGTCCTAGAACGACCCAATTACCCTTAAATGTGAAATAATAGATTGTAAAGAGCCTTAGAAAGTTGTAAATAAGCATTTTAAACGTGTAATAAGTTTGAAAACATTCCTTAGGTTCTTTAGTTCAAAGTTGGGTTCGAAAACGTCATTTTTGCCTAAAAATGTTCTAGAACGACCCAATTAGCCTTAAATGTGAAATAATAGATTGTAAAGAGCCTTAGAAAGTTGTAAATATGCATATTAAACGTGTAATAAGTTTGAAAACATTCCTTAGGTTCTTTAGTTCAAAGTTGGGTTCGAAAAATTCATTTTTGCCTAAAAATGACTTAGAACGACCAAATTAGCCTTAAATGTGAAATAATAGATTGTAAAGAGCCTTAGAAAGTTGTAAATATGCATATTAAACATGTAATAAGTTTGAAAACATTTCTTAGGTTCTTTAGTTCAAAGTTGGGTTCGAAAACGTCATTTTTGCCTAAAAATGTTCTAGAACGACCCAATTAGCCTTAAATGTGAAATAATAGATTGTAAAGAGCCTTAGAAAGTTGTAAATATGCATATTAAACGTGTAATAAGTTTGAAAACATTCCTTAGGTTCTTTAGTTCAAAGTTGGGTTCGAAAAATTCATTTTTGCCTAAAAATGACTTAGAACGACCAAATTAGCCTTAAATGTGAAATAATAGATTGTAAAGAGCCTTAGAAAGTTGTAAATATGCATATTAAACATGTAATAAGTTTGAAAACATTCCTTAGGTTCTTTAGTTCAAAGTTGGGTTCGAAAAAACGTCATTTTTGCCTAAAAATGTCCTAGAACGACCCAATTACCCTTAAATGTGAAATAATAGATTGTAAAGAGCCTTAGAAAGTTGTAAATATGCATATTAAACGTGTAATAAGTTTGAAAACATTCCTTAGGTTCTTTAGTTCAAAGTTGGGTTCGAAAACTTCATTTTTGCCTAAAAATGACTTAGAACGACCAAATTAGCCTTAAATGTGAAATAATAGATTGTAAAGAGCCTTAGAAAGTTGTAAATATGCATATTAAAGGTGTAATAAGTTTGAAAACATTCCTTAGGTTCTTTAGTTCAAAGTTGGGTTCGAAAACGTCATTTTTGCCTAAAAATGTCCTAGAACGACCCAATTACCCTTAAATGTGAAATAATAGATTGTAAAGAGCCTTAGAAAGTTGTAAATATGCATATTAAACGTGTAATAAGTTTGAAAACATTCCTTAGGTTTTTTAGTTCAAAGTTGGGTTCGAAAACGTCATTTTTGCCTAAAAATGTCCTAGAACGACCCAATTACCCTTAAATGTGAAATAATAGATTGTAAAGAGCCTTAGAAAGTTGTAAATATGCATATTAAACGTGTAATAAGTTTGAAAACATTCCTTAGGTTCTTTAGTTCAAAGTTGGGTTCGAAAACTTCATTTTTGCCTAAAAATGACTTAGAACGACCAAATTAGCCTTAAATGTGAAATAATAGATTGTAAAGAGCCTTAGAAAGTTGTAAATATGCATATTAAACGTGTAATAAGTTTGAAAACATTCCTTTGGTTCTTTAGTTCAAAGTTGGGTTCGAAAACGTCATTTTTGCCTAAAAATGACTTAGAACGACCAAATTAGCCTTAAATGTGAAATAATAGATTGTAAAGAGCCTTAGAAAGTTGTAAATATGCATATTAAACGTGTAATAAGTTTGAAAACATTCCTTAGGTTCTTTAGTTCAAAGTTGGGTTCGAAAACTTCATTTTTGCCTAAAAATGACTTAGAACGACCAAATTAGCCTTAAATGTGAAATAATAGATTGTAAAAAGCCTTAGAAAGTTGTAAATATGCATATTAAACGTGTAATAAGTTTGAAAACATTCCTTATGTTCTTTAGTTCAAAGTTGGGTTCGAAAACGTCATATTTGCCTAAAAATGTCCTAGAACGACCCAATTAGCCTTAAATGTGAAATAATAGATTGTAAAGAGCCTTAGAAAGTTGTAAATATGCATATTAAACGTGTAATAAGTACCCAAAACTATTATATTGATCGATCGGTTATAAATTGAATTATTTACACTTTTTCAGGATTTTTCAAGAACGTTGCCTTATTCACCGGAGGAGATTAATGAGGTGAAAGATTTTTGGGCAGATTACTTCATGAACAATGTTGACTTTTAGCTTAATTTGTAATATGAACTCGATCTCTAGCTAGATACCTTTGTTGTAGCAATTTTATGTTTGTTGTAACATGTTGGTTGATCTATGACGAATTTAATTGCCTTTTATTGGGAACGTTAATTACGTTGTAAACTATTGTGACAGGTATTATTTATAAATGTATTCCCGGTATTGGGAAGCGTCTACTTTCAAAGACGATCATGTCTGAATTTCCAATAAAATATTAAAAAACCAATTTAAAAAAAAACAAAAAATAAGTCATTTGCCACGCACGTTAGCTTAATGTGCGAGGCAAATGACTTAATTTTTTGGCGCTCAAATTGTCATTTGCGTCGCACATTAAGCTATTGTGCGTGGCAAATGACTTTTTTTTGGCGCCTGAAAGTCATTTGCCACGCAATTTAAGCTAATGTGCGTGGCAAATGACTTTTCAACATGGTGCCTGAAAAGTCATTTGCCACGCACATTTGCTTAATGTGCGACGCAAATAAGGGTCATTTGCATCGAGATCTTTTGCCACGCACAATGTGCGATGCAAATGTGCTTAAAAGTGCGATGCAAATGACCTTTTTTCCACTACCACCGGCGCAATTTCTTTTACCTAAAACCCTAATGAAGTCGGACTCGAAGGTCGGACAATCGAAATCGACCCACGAAGACGGCGTTTCGAAACCCTAATAAACTCGAGCCCGAAGGTCGGAGATTCAAACTCGACACCAGAAGGACGACGATTCGAAACCATGATAAAGTCCAACCCGAAGTTCAGATAATCGAATTCAACCTCAGGAGATGCTCTACGTTGTTGAATCTTCATCGGAATTTCGTCTACCATATCGGGAATTATGCGTCATTTCCTCTCCCCTAATTCAATTGAAAACCTAATTACCAAATTAATCAACATTTTTCTCTCTCCTAATTAACTTCCCCAAATATTTTTTAATTTGCTAAACATAAACCCTAATTACTGCAAAATTAAAGGAAAAAGAAATTAAAATGGAATTTGAATTTCAAATTCAAAATTTCAATCTGAAAATTATACCCCATGTGGCATTGCTGATGTGGCAATAGCCAATGAAAGGGCTGAGTATAACACTATTCTATACCCCTTGGTATATGTAGCATCTTCCGTAATTCGTGGTCCATGGCTGACAACCTTTTTGATATACTTGTACAGTTGTACTTCGTATTGTGTCCAAAATAAATTTTACAAAAAGAATCGAATTTTCAATTGCAAAATCTCAAAAATGAAACTAGCGCTTAGTTTGATACATTCGAATTTCTGGGAGGGAAATTCCGATCCAACACATTAAATATGGCTATTCACAGCCGTTTATAAACCAAGATCTACGGCTGCAACTTCACACACACACACCACACGGATCGCCACTTCCAACCATCTAATACAACTCAAATCAACCGCCCAAAATCCCCCCATCTCCTTCCCTCTCATATACTTCGTATATATAAAGCAATCTACATTCCATCACTATCACTTCTCATCATCTTCTCTCTCCTCTGAAATTATCAAATTCTCAAAATACAAAAATGTCGGGCCGTGGTAAGGGGGGCAAGGGGCTGGGAAAGGGCGGAGCAAAGCGTCACAGGAAGGTGTTGCGCGACAACATTCAGGGAATTACCAAGCCGGCTATTCGGCGTTTGGCCCGTAGAGGTGGTGTGAAGCGTATCAGTGGCCTCATCTACGAAGAAACTCGCGGTGTACTCAAAATCTTTCTCGAGAATGTCATCCGTGATGCTGTCACTTACACTGAGCACGCTCGTCGGAAGACTGTTACCGCCATGGATGTTGTGTATGCTCTGAAGAGGCAAGGCCGTACTCTCTATGGTTTTGGCGGTTAGTTTTAGGGTTTTTGAAATTCGGAAGTTAGGGTTTACATTTTGTTGGAAATTGATGTTGGAGTAGTAATGAATCTTTTTATGTAAATGGTGTTATTTGTTTTGATTCGATGGAAAATTGAATGAAATAGTAATTTCTTCTGATTTTGAAATTCAGTTTCTTGATTTTTGCTTGTTAATACTTGGATGCTTAAATTTTGATGCTTAAATTTTGAGTTGCAAAGGTTTTTCAATTGGATGGTAGAAAGGCAAATTTCAAGGTTTGTGGGTAGAAAGAAGCGATTTGTTGTTGGAATAATTCAAGAATGTCAACATCTAACTGTATTACGCATTGTGAAATTAGCTAACTCAGTGGAATAATAGTTGCTTGGTTTGATGAATATTTGGGAATTTTGGGTTGAATTAGTGTTGTTCGAGATGAAATTGAAGGTTCTGGAGGTTCCAGTTGCTGCTTGGGAGGCATTTTTTTTTTCCCTTTCTGTTTGGTAGAACTAGATTGCAAATAAGTTTTTTTGATGCAGAGCAAGCAGAAATTAAATAAGCAGTGTAGTCCTCCAAATTCCAAAACTAATTGTCGAAAAATGCTAGTGGGTTGATTCAAAACAACAACATCACAGCCCTTTAGCTTGGTCTTCCTGCGTGAGCTTCTGCCATTCTGGCCATTTTCATACCCTGCAAAATTGTTGCACATTCACCCAGCAAAAGCGAAGGAAACACTTGTCTTTTTTGGAAACCGCACAGCCAAACACCATGCTCATTTCTTCCCACGCTTGCTAATGCTTTACCCGCGTTGTTGTTGGAGTTCAGAAAAGAAACATCACATTTATGAAGGAGGGGGTGTCCAGACTCCAGACTGTCTGCTGGTAAGGGGTTTGGAAGAAGGCGTTTTCCAGGCAGATTCAGGGAAGACAAGTATTCCTAGGTTACGTTTTTTGCTCTACTTGATTGTAATTGAAAGCCGTGTTCTGGGGTTGTATAGTTTGCATTACTCCGTATATGGTTGCGTTATGTTTTTGGATCACCAACTTATATTGCTAATCTGATATTGAATGATGTATTGCTAGTTCATGGTTTTAGACATAATCTGCTATCTGTTGGTAGATTAATTGAACAAACTGGTGTTCATGTTGTATTCACTGGTAATGGATATTCTTTCCAAGACCCTATTAGTTTCCAAGTGATTGGTGCTGGAAAGAGGATACAAGGTCTCTACTATTTTGTCAAAGATACAAACTGCAACATTTCAAAGGAGGGAAACAATACATGATTCATAAGTCAGGATTTGAATTGTAATACAGTAGCAAATGTGATTTCATATGTTGTGACTGATGTACATAAGATAAGATTGCCAAATAAGACTGCCACTAGTATAGGACAGTCCAAGGTTGATCACAAAAGTCAACTAGACCTTTTGCATGCTAGATTGGGTCACCCATCTTTGTCAAAAATGAAGCATATGAATGCTAACTGTAAAGGGCTTACAGAATATAATTGTGACATATGTTACAATTCTAAACAACATAAGTTTTCATTTCCTACAAGTGATAGTAAAGCCTCTGAATGTTTTGATTTGATACATTTGGATTTGTGGGGATCCTATAAATTTAAGAGTTTGATGGTGCATCTTATTTTCTAACTGTGTTGGATGATCATAGTAGGATCACTTGGACATACTTACTTCACAACAAAATGTAAGTAGAAAAAGTTATTTTTGAGTTTCTATCTATGGTTGAAACACAGTTTGACAAGAAAGTTAAGAGAATTAGATCAGACAATGGTACAGAGATTGTAAAGGATAGTTGCAAGGTGTTATTTGCCAAAAGAGGTATATTGCATGAAAAGAGTGTACCATATGTTCCTCAACAGAATGGTAGGGTTGAGAGAAAACATAGGAGTTTTCTTGAGATTGCTAGGGCTATGAGGTTTCATTCTGGTCTTCCTAAGAAATTATGGGGTGAATGTATATTGACAGCTACACATTTGATCAACAAACTTCCTTCAAAAGTGCTGAACTGGAAGACTCCCTTTGAGGTTATGTTTCATACTGTTCCTGTCTAAGAAAGATTAAGGGTTTTTGGGTCTCTTTGTTTTGCCTATAACACTAAGGTTCACAAGGACAAATTTGATTCCAGAACAAGAAGGTGTGTGTTCATTGGATATCCTGCTGGATATAAAGCTTTCAAATGTTATGATCTTGACACACACACTGTGTTTGTTTTTCCCATATAAGCTTTCAAATTCCAATACATCCTTGTCCTTATTACCTCACACAGTGAATTTTGGCACAAAATCTTTCTATCCAAACACAAATCCTTCAAAATTTTCTATTTCTTCTAACTCTCACAATACACATAATTCTCCATCTGATTCATTTTCTCCTCAAATTTCTCTTAACACTACCTCATAATCTATTCCCAATAATATTCCTTCTTCTCCTGAGTCTTCTAATAATTTTGATCATGAACATGTATCTCAATCCATTCCTGTTCCTGATTTAATATCTGCACCTACTGAGCCTGTTTTCAGACACTCTACTAGGTTGATTAAACCTTCTACAGTCTTGAAAGACTTTGTTGGGGGTTATGTGCCTCATAGAGATGTGCCTTCACCAACTACCACTGGATCTCTTTCATTTTCTGTTAACACATCTCCTGTTGATATTGAGAATGATGAGAGTTGGTTAATAGCCACGACTCTTGATAGTTATGGCACTTGGGAGTTTCTGGCCTTCTCTGCCTTACCTTCACAGCATGATCCCAAGCATTACAATCAGGAAAAACATGACAATAATTGGGTGATTGCTATGAACAAAGAACTTCATGCTCTTGAAAGCAATGGCACTTGGGAACTCACAGTCTTACAAAAGGACAAAAAGGCAATTGGTTCAAAATGGGTATACAGAACCAAATTGAACCCTGATAATACAATAGAGAGACATAAAGCTAGATTGGTGGCTATTGGTTATCAGCAGGTTGAGGGCAAAGATTTTACTCAAACATTTTCTCTTGTTGCTAAATTGGCCACAGTGAGAATAGTGATTGCTCTTGCTGCTATGAGAGGTTGGCAGTTATTTCTGTTAGATGTGAACAATGCATTCTTGCATGGATATATTGATGAGGAAGTTTACATGAAACCTCCTCCTGGTTACATCAAAACCAAGCCAGATGAAGTATGCATGCTCAAAAGATCCATCGATGGCTTGAGACAAGCTTCCTGAAAATGGAACAAAGAATTAAGAAAGTTTCTGAAAACTTCGAACTTTCAGCAATCCAAACAGGATTACTCTTTGTTTACTAGAACTCAGAATGGAGAGTTATTGGTTATCTTAGTTTATGTTGATGATATTCTGGTCACTTGTATTTCTGTAACATAAATTGAAGAAGTCAAAGTATCACCGGACCAAGCATTCACTATTAAGGATCTTGGACAACTCTTTTATTTTCTTGGCATTGAAGTACACATAAATGAAAAAGGTATATTCCTTTCCCAAAGAAAATATATCAAGGACATCTTGACTAATGCTAGTATGGAAGATTGTGTAGCTGCTCCTGCTCCTTTGTCTTGTGGTCTAAAGTTATCAACAAACACAGGTGATCTCCTTGATGAACCTGATATATATAGAAGTAGACCCGAAAAAATTGACCCGGACCCGAAAAACGGACCCGATTGATCCGACCCGTAACCCGAAATTGATCCGAAACGACGACCCGAAATTGATCCGAAACGACGACCCGAAATTAACCCGAAAACCAAACAGAACCGACCCGTAACCGAAACCAGACCGAAAGAGATTTGACCTGAATTGACCCGATACCCGAACGACCCGACCCGAAATTCCCGAACCGATATTCACCCGAAACCGAATTAAACCGAGCCGAAAATAACCGTAAAATTTAAATCAACCTGAACCGATCCGAACCGAAAATCAACCTAGTAACTTAAATTTACCAATTAATTTAAAATACAAGTTTTTTTAGCTTATCATATTATTATTATTATTATTTTATTTATATTATTCTTCTTCTTCTTCTTCTTCTTCTTCTTCTTCTTCTTCTTCTTCTTCTTCTTCTTCTTCTTCTTCTTCTTCTTCTTCTTCTTCTTCTTATTATTATTATTATTATTATTATTATTATTATTATTATTATTATGATTATTATTATTTTCTTTTTATTAGTTTTTACTCCTTTGAAACAAGAACATGTCAGGATTCTGTTAGCTATCAAAGCTCTGATCTATTCGACTTAATTTAGTCATATTAAGTTCATATAAGCTCAAATACGTTCAAATAAATTTTAGATAATATACGGATGTACATAGTTATATATTAACTCGATTATTAAAGTATATGTTTAGACAAAATAAGTCGAATGAATAGAACATAGCCTAAATCATTATACCAAGGCTATTTAAGACTTTAACTCTTTCATTGAATCACATTCTAACAAAAATCAAATGTTTGCAGTATTACAAAGTTTTTTCGACAGACCGTGATATCTAAGTTCAACACTAGACAATAACAATTGAGCTATATAAGTATATGAGTATATCACATTACAAACCATCCTTTCATTACATAAAAGAAGGTACATGGTGTTGTGGGATCTTTTACGGTGCTGACGTGGCACGCGTTCCTCGAAGGTATCAAGTATGACCTGGCACGAACTTCTGACAACCTGCAAAACAAGAATATTCCCGTAGGAATATTCCCTCCGATGCTTAAGTAAGTATAAGCTAGAGAGATAAGTAATTTGTAGAGAAAAGGCAGAGCAAAGATAGTTTTAGGTTGGTAGGAATGAATTGATTGCCTTTTACCTAGGGATCTGCACTATTTATAGTGCTAGGGTTTCTTGGGAACTAGTCCTGCATGATTGGATGTTATGCAAGATCAGGACACGTGTCCTGCTAAGTTTTGGGGGCTTGGTTTAGACCTGGTGGGCCTCTTAAGCGTTTGGGCCTTTCTTTTTGGGAAATAGCAGAATGGGCTCCTTCCTGAGCAAGTGGGTCCCATGACCCACTGATGGGTCTTGGCCCTGTGTGTGCATGTGGGTCTGAAATTTGCCTGCTGATGGGCTTTTGGGCCTTCTTTCTGGGCTTGAATGGTACAGCCAGGTGGCGTTCTTTTAGGCCACATCATTTGCCCCTCAAGGAGGATGCCCCTCTCCCCTGTGGGGTAGGCTGCTTGATCGGAGGGAGTGCCACGTGTGAGGGCTTTTCAGAGCTCAGGTTTTCCTTTAAAACCTTCAGAACTTCTTTCATTTTTCTTTTGTTACCTCAGAGCAATTTTCTTAGAGAGAGAAAGCGAATTTCGTTTTGCCAAAGATCTGCTTGTGTTTGCGTTTGAGTGTTCTTGGATTCTTTGTTCATTGTTCTTGAGGATTTAGAATATTTGTCAAGACTTCTCATCAGTTTGATCATTTTCTGGTAAGTTCTCTATCAAAACTCTTGTTTTCTGCATGCTTATGGCCCCCCTCTTTTTTATCGTTTATAGTGTCCTGTGGAGGCGTCTTGGGGGTTATGACGCCCATCTCTTTCTTTCTTTTGCTAATGTCAGACGTCCTGTTCCTTATGCAGGACGGCATGGCTCGAATTAGACAAACAGCCAACGTGCGTGCATGGGCTGCACCGCGAGAGGGGGACGATAGGGTTCCTTTTTCGAACCCGTCCCAAGGAAGTAGGAGTGGAGTCCGTTCCTCTCGTAATACAAGAGGCGGGGCCATAAGAACGGCACATTCTCCTAGAAGAAGGAAGAATGTGGCTTGCCGTCCCCGTGTTCCACGCGAGGATTTTGAAGATGACTCCTCTAACTCTTCAGACGAGGAGTTTGCGAAAAACCTTCCTCCTATGGTCCGGGGGCAGGAGTATGTCAATTTGTTTCCTTCTGACATCTTTCCCAGCATGAAATGGCTGAGGTACCTGAGGGAGCAGGGACGTGACTTTGATCGTTTTCTGCTTCTGCCCCCAGGTTTTAGTCTTAGGAGCCCTCGACCCCATGATTCCGTGGACCAACTCTCTCAGGGAGAGGTAGCTGTCTATACTGCTGCCTTTAGATTGGGTCTTAGATTTCCTTTGCATCCCTTTGTGATGGACGTCTTGGAGGGGTATGATATTGGCCTTGCTCAATTGACGCCCAACTCTTGGGCAAACGTTTTTGGATTTATTGCTAAATGCGCTTTGAGCGGCATCACCCCTTCCTTTCCTGCTTTCCTTCGTCTTGTAGTTATTGCCCCTTCCTCTCGTTCTCCCCAGGGATGGTTCACCCTTTACAGCCGTCGGGGATATAAGACGGTGGTGGGTAAGACTTCTAGTTGGGTTTGGTGGAGGAAGAAGTGGTCTATTGTTCGAATGGAAGACCTCTCTCTTTCAAGGCGTCTTTCTAGGTAGAACCGTCGGCCCCGCTATTTATCTAAAGATGACGCCTTCCCTCGCCTTTCGTCAAGGGAATGGGGACTAGTAAAGCCCTTGTTCCAGGCCGAGATGTATCGGCTGTCGTCAAAGAGCCATGCCTGGGTGCCTAATGCTTGGCTTCCCCATGTAGGCCAGTTCACCAATATAGTCTTTCTTTCGGCCGTTGGTCTTTGTTCCTATTTGAGTAGAGGTAGTTTCCCATAGACTTTCACTCAACATCGCTCTTCTTTTTCTTCTACTAACCCTTGGCTTTGTAGATTCTGCCATGGATCGTCTATCCTCCGAAGACAAGGGCATAGTGGACGTACCCGCTTGGCTGTCCGAGGTATACACTGAGGACATTCTCAAGGCCGTGGAGGCCAAGAAAAAGGACTCCTCCAAGAAGTCCGGCGAGGATGCCTCTGGTGACGTCGCCAAGGTATTTTTTTCTACTATGCCTCTGTATTTTTTTCTGATTTCGATTTGGTCGTTGACTTCTTACATTTTTTAGGATCCCACTTCGTCAGTTACGAAGAAGCGTCCTGCATCTTCGACGGAGGCTCCTAAGCCAAAACGGCCCTTCTTTAAGAAGATGGGTACGACCGATGCTGCAGCAAAGCCGTCGGTACCAAAATCGTCTGCTCCCCTAGCTGGGGGAGCAGTTCTTCTTAACCAGGGGTCCATTCCTCCACCTGAGCAAAAGGAGGTCTCTCCCCAGGTGAACACCGAAGGGGATTTCGCTGCCGGAGCGGCTGCTGACGAAGTAGCAACTGAACAGGCTGAGGCTGCTGACGCCACCACCTCGTCCAAGGAGGACAAGGGTAAAGGCAAGGAAGCTGAAGCTCCTTCTACTGATAATGCCTCCATGCCTCCTGCAGCTTCGCCAATTGGTTAGTGTTTCTATACTTTCAATCTGTTGTGTCAAGTCGGTATTTGCATGGTGTTTGATAACTTGACGTTTGGTTCAGTTGAGATGTTCAAGCGGATGCGGCGGGCCGAGGTGGCGAGCATCCCCCCTTCTGACGGTTTTAGCTCAGAGGCGAAGGATAAGATCCTTTCGGACGTGTATGCGGCCATTCCTGAGGAGTATGTGAGGTCACTCCCCGGGATTGACTTGGGGTTCTTTGGGTCCATTCAGTCCCTCGTCCTTGATGTGAGAAACTTACTCCCGGTTCTCTTTATTTATTATTACATATACCCCCTTTTTTTTTAAAAGGGTTTAACTGAGACTTGTATTCGTCAGATAAGAAAATATTCATTTACTAAATTGCACGCTAAATTCACCGCGTCTTAGGCGGGCATTTACAGGCCGTTTTGTGGGCTCTAGTACAATGGCTAGGCCGTTTTGTAAGCTCTGAGTACAATAGTTAGGCCTTTTTGTAGGCTCTGAGTACAATAGTTAACCTAATGATATTCTATTTTTAGCCACTTTCCTCTATCTTGACCGTGTCTATTTGGACGGGTTTAGTTTCTTTGGCGACTTGAGGTTCATCTTCATGCTTTCGTTTGCCTCTGACTTCGGCAGAATCTTGCTTCCATGCTGACGGTTTGAGAGTCGTCAGATAACAGTCCCTAGCCTGTTGTTGATCTCCATGTATGGTGCCTATCCCTCCATCATTGCACACAAACTTCAAAAGCATCAGATGGGTGACGACTACAGCTTTAATCTTGTTCAGGTGGGTCGTCCCAAGATGACATTGTATGCAGTCAAGTCTTTAACAATTAGGAAGTCCACCTCCATCTTTCGTCCATTTTTCCTATCCCCAATTCGAACCGGCAGAGTGATGACGCCCACAGGGTAAATGATGCTCCCTCCGAAGCCAATGATGGGATAGTGAATTCTTTCGATGGTTTTGGGGTCACGCGCTAGGCGATTGAGGCATTCTAGACTCATTATGTCGGACGAGCTTCCCGTGTCTATTATAATGCGTTTGACCCTCATGTTAGATATCTTAAATTCGACCACAAGGGGATCATCATGCGGAGTGGCTATCCGTCCACCATCTGACCCACATATCTCTATCCGTGGGAATGGATCCATGGGTGATTTTGCTGACAACAATACTTGTCCTAGGCGGCGAGCATAATCCTTCTGTCCTCTCATGGTGGGTCCTCCAGCGGCCGGTCCTCCAGATATGACGGCTACAAATCCTCCGTCGCTGTGCTGTCCCTTGGTAGGTGAGGCAGGTGACTTGTTCTTTTTGTATTGGTTTTTTCCAAAGCCATGAGATTTCTTCTGTAAGTAGTTCTTGAGGTGTCCTTTGGAGGCTAGGCCATCTAAAGCCCTTTTCAAGCTTCTGCAATTCTTAGTTTCATGTCCTATGTCTTCATGGAACTGGCAATATAATTTGGGATCTCGACTCTCAGCAGGAGATTTCATGGGGAAAGGTCGATCAAGGTCAAACCTTGTACCAACGTCTTTTAGTACGGTGAGGAGATCTGTGTTATACTCAAAATATTCCCTTTCCTGCGGACGTTCTCTCTTGTGCCCAGGAGAGTTGGTATCATGCTCTTTTTAGAGGGCCCATGTGCCATTCACTCGTGGGGCTTTTCGGTCCACTTTATCTTTCTTTCCGGAGGAGTCTGTTGTTTCTCCAATCCTTCCTTCCTTTGACGCGCTGCATATTTCTGTTGCATGAATAAATGCCTCAGCCTCGTCCAGGACTTCGGCCATAGTCCTTACACTGTTTTTAACCAGATCAAACTTAAAGGATCCCTTCTTCAATCCCCTGATAAAATTATCAAAGGAGACGCCATCGGGCAAGTCTGGGATCTGTCCAGCCTCTAGGTTGAAATGCTTCACGTAGCTTCTTAGGGACTCGTCTTTCCCCTGTTGGATCCGTCCCAAATGCATGCTTGTTTTCCTTTCTTCCTTGTGTGCCATAAACCTTGTAGAGAACAAAGTTTGTAGTTCGTTGAAAGAGGCAATTGACCCTGGGGGTAGCCGTTCAAACCATTTAGACGCTACTCCTTTGAGCGTGGCTGGGAAGTACTTGCACCAAGTGGCTTCATTGGTTCCTTGAACATACATGTGATGGCGGTATGCGACAAGGTGCATATCAGGATCGGTGGTCCCGTCATAGGCTTCAATTGTAGGAGTTTTCACCTTGGGTTCCTTCGGGGCGTTCATGATCTCATCGGTGAAGGGGGTACTCATGTGCCTTAACGTTAGATTGTTAAACCCTTGCTGGATATGATAAGTTGGTTCATGACGGTTGGATAGTAGGTGGGGGCGCATGCTTACTCTGTTGGGCGTCATCTGGGTCTGTCCACGTGTAGTGGGGTAAAATGGCGGGTCTTCCATCACAGGAGTGGACCCGGTGTCTGATAGTTCAGATTCAGCTTCATAATGTTCTTGACGCCTTGAGGCAGGCCGTAAGACGGCTGGTGGGCTTCCCCTAGACGATGGTCGTATGACCGGGTCCCTTCGAGGTAACAAAGTAGGGGGGTCGCGGGCGTTTCCCGAGTGCTCAGGCACATGGCTGACTCCCCTGCTTGCTTGTGGACGAGAACCTTCTCCCGCCCTCCATACTTTGGATCTGAGTGGCATTCTGCTTATCCGATTGACGCCTAGGCTGAGGGGTCTCTGTGGAGCCGTCCTCTCAGCGCTGTAGATTAGCATATTTTTCCGAATTTCATCTTGCAATGTAGTGCTCATCTGTTGTCGAAAGGTCTGATTCATTTGCTGTTGGAATCCTGCTAAGATCTCGCGTAGGGAGCCTACCGAGACCGGCAAATTTAGATTCTCATCTAGCACGGCGTCTCGGACGCTGGGACTTAGATGGCCGCCTGGCGGAGACGCCTCGGTCATTGGTTCTTCTTGTACAACCACCTCAACCTCCTGCACCCGTCGCGGTGTGTTTCCTGCATTTGCGATTCGATTGGCTTCTTCTATGTGCCGTTGGCTCCTTTCGAGGGGCCGTCTCTCTTCTCCTTCACAAGTGTACTCTCTGTCAGAGTGTAGTTCGGCCATGACACTGCACCTCCCCACAGACGGCGCCAAATGTTGTGGGATCTTTTACGGTGCTGACGTGGCACGCGTTCCTCGAAGGTATCAAGTATGACCTGGCACGAACTTCTGGCAACCTGCAAAACAAGGATATCCCCGTAGGAATATTCCCTCCGATGCTTAAGTAAGTATAAGCTAGAGAGATAAGTAATTTGTAGAGAGAAGGCAGAGCAAAGATAGTTTTAGGTTGGTAGGAATGAATTGATTGCCTTTTACCTAGGGATCTGCACTATTTATAGTGCTAGGGTTTCTTGGGAACTGGTCCTGCATGATTGGATGTTATGCAAGATCAGGACACGTGTCCTGCTAAGTTTTGGGGGCTTGATTTAGACCTGGTGGGCCTCTTAAGCGTTTGGGCCTTTCTTTTTGGGAAATAGCAGAATGGGCTCCTTCCTGAGCAAGTGGGTCCTATGACCCACTGATGGGTCTTGGCCCTGCGTGTGCATGTGGGTCTGAGATTTGCCTGTTGATGGGCTTTTGGGCCTTCTTTCTGGGCTTTAATGGTACAGCCAGGTGGCGTTCTTTTAGGCCAAATCACATGGCAATACAATAAAACGAACATAATAAAAGAAATCAAATATACAACCATAAATTTCATTTATAACGACACAGTTAAGTACACAATTTACTAAATCATGGTAATCTATTACGGAGTATTATATTTTTCCACATTTCAAGTCTCGTTTTCTCGACCGTAAATTAATAGTAAAACTAAGACTAGAATTGCCTACTTATCACTTTTAAAAATTTGAAAATGTAACATTTATATTATTGTTTTACTATAACTCTCATTCCATAAACCCTTAAACTTCAAACTATATACGCTTAAGTCTTAAGCCATAATTTTTTTTATGTGAAAAATATTATTGCATAATAATAATAATAATAATAATAATAATAATAATAATTTTATGAATGACACCAAATTTTAAGATAAATAACCTAATAAAAACTAAAAACCCGAAATATCTGATCCAACCCGAAAAACTCGATATAACCCGGAAAACCCGATATAATCCGAAAAACCCGATCCGATATTGATCCGAAATTCTGACCCGAAACCAGACCCGACCCAATTATGAAAAATCGAAGTTACCCGAAACCCGATTGGACCCGACCCATACCCGAAACCGACCCACAAGAAAAATAACCCGAAATGACCCGACCCGAATGGACCGACCCGAATCCTATCCAAACGACCCGTTTGCCAGGTCTATATAGAAGACTGGTTGGAAGATTGTTGTATTTGGGAATTACTAGACCAAACTTATCATATAGTGTGCAAAATCTCAGCCAATTTGTTCACACTCCTCGAGTTCCACACTTAAGAGCTGCTCTTCATGTACTGAAATACTTAAAAGGAACTCTTGATGATGGAATATGGTATTCTGCTAAGTCTGAAGTTCAACTTTCTGCTTATAGTGGTGCAAATTGGAGTTCTTGCCAATTCAGTAGCAGATCTCTCAATGCTTATGCTATATTCTTAGGGAATAATTTAATTTCCTGGAAAACCAAGAAACAACGCAGCGTTAGCAAATCTCCAGCTGAGGCAGAATACAGAAGCATGTCAGCCACTGCCAGTGAGCTTGTTTGGATTCAAGGCTTATTAGAGGATCTTCAAGTCACTATTCCTCTACATGTTCCTCTATACTGTGACAACACCTCTGCTGAACATCTTGCTCAGAACCCTATGTTTCATGATAAAACAAAACATCTAAAGCATGATATGCATTATGTGAGTGAACAAGTTGAAGATGGATTCATCAAAACTTCTCTAATCAACTAGCCGACTTACTCACAAAACCTTTAGCCTCTTCTCAACACAAAGTACTTTCTGCCAAGCTAGGACTTATATCTAAGGTCCATTTTGAAGGGGGAGTATAGGATTTATAACACTATTTATATTTTATTATTATTTTCAAAAGTTTGTTAGAGGTTGTTAGGTTGTGTGAGGGGGTCGAAAAAAGCACGAGGCTAATGCATGACCTTGTCCCTCGTGGGTGTGACGTTTCTTTTTGTCAAATCAAGTGTAATTGGATTTCCTGTGAGTTTACACCCAATTGACTAGTAATATAGGAGTCGCCATTCAGTTTTTAACGACAATGAGAAAAACTGACAAAACCCGGTTATCGTGACATAAAGGGAGTGCAATTAAGTTTGACCACGACGGCCGTAGGTTCCCTTGTGATCCCTGGTGTGGGGATCTCTCAACATACACTCACAAGGTAGAGATTGAGGGTTCGGGGGACTGTAACTACCGAGAGGTGTACTCGCTCTTCGATAACTCCAGAGGCAGGATATCCTTACTAGCTCAACATAAATAATTGAAGGGACATGCGTTAACTATTAAACTAATCTGAGTTGATTTTAACAATATGCAACATATAGTACTAGATCGAGCGCGATTATCTGATTTAGATTGTATTAAGGGACCTAGCATGATAATCCAATTTCCGAAAATATTATCTTTATTAGGCGTGATAGAACAATCAGATTTAATTAGTTTAACAGTTCATAAAAGGGCGAGGAAAGCAATTAAACCATGGAAAAGGGACACATTACGACGCACCCTTGAGAGGTGCGTCACTGTTCTCAGAAAACTAACCACTTTGACTTTGCTATTTCTCCTTTTATTTAACGAATCTCAAATTATGGGACGGGATACGTTCTGTTCGATTTATGGATCGATTGCGACAGAACGCGTGATCAGTTTCGCAGCGTGAGGCTTAGGCTTAGGGGTTTAGAGTCAATACTCAGAATAATCATTGTGTTCTTGTGTCCTACTTTCACGTCGAATTTGGGGCTATATTTATAGAGAAGAGTTCATGGAAAGATAGAATTGTAGAGCTCTAATCCAAGAAGAATTAGGAGAAAACACGTACCCAGGTATTTTCAGCGCCCAGGGCTGGGCGTCAAAGATTTCGGCGCCCAGCTCTGGGCGTTGAAAATAGGATCCAGGCAATTTCGGCGCCCAGGGCTGGGCGTTGAAAATGATGTTTGGGCTGTTTTCTTTGTCAGATTCGGACTCTTAGAATCCGGAGCGTATGAGACTTAATCGAGTCTTTTAGTGCGTATTAATTTTATGACGGAATGCGTCTGGGCCCGTTACGAACTCTAGGCTCGTTAGGATTTTAATTAATACGTAACTCTTATTTTCGAATTGTATTAGGAATAGGATTCTCTCGCAATTTCTATCTCATTTAGGATTTATGTTGGAGTGCAACACCTAATTCTGACAGGTTTCTATCTTTTATGACTTGCCACTTTTAACAACTACCCATTACGGCAGTTACTATTTTTAGCAGGTTTCCATAAATAGCAGGTTTCTATAAATAGCAGGTTTCGGGTGAGATGAAAAGGGGAATTGAGATTTGTTATTTTATAGGAGATGCGTTGTCGAGTGGAGATTTATGTTTTCATCATTGAACCTTCCCTTTCGGGAATGGGGACAAAAGTAGGTGTCTACAGTTAGCCCCCACTTTGACTGAGTCTTGGAGTAAGACGATGGTCAAAGTATTAGACGGAGTGCGCCGCACAAGTCATGGTGACCTGTTTTTGCGAGGGTCTCACGAGCCCCCGAGTGATAACATTTGACTTAAGGGTCATCACTTGAAGTGTCGACATATCCCTCACGTGTCATTGGGATTTGTCAACGGATAATATATAAACTTCCTCACTTTTTCATTGGAAGGATCTAAAGGTGCGTAGAAACTCCCTCACTTTGTCATTGGGAGTAGCTACAGATTTTTTCGAAATCAAAGCTATAAAGTGTGATTGGGCCTGGCCAAGCCCAATCACGAGGTAAAAATGTTTTTAAAGATTCTCATTTTCAGGGTTAGCTAAATGAGAAAACCCCCTTGTTTTTATGGGACGTAAAACGAAGGAAAATCCAGCACAAAAAAAAGACGGAAAACCATTCTTTTAGATTTTGGAAAAAAGGGAAGGCTACTCACATCGTTCTTTTTTGGAAAAAACGGAAAACCAATCTTTGGAAAAAGGGAAAGCTACTCACATCGTTCTTTTTTGGAAAAAACGGAAAACCAATCTTTGGAAAAAGGGAAAGCTACTCACATCGTTCTTTTTTGGAAAAACGGAAAACCAGTCTTTGGAAAAAGGGAAAGCTACTCACATCGTTCTTTTTTGGAAAAACGGAAAACCAATCTTTGGAAAAAGGGGGAGCTACTCACATCGTTCTTTTTTTGGAAAAACGGAAAACCAGAAAAAGTTATTGCTGCAGCAACTAAGGACCTGCGCGCTTAGTGACGCAGACCCCGCCGGCTAAAGATGGCGAACCTGTCCGCTAAGGGTGGACGCCCCGTCCGAAAGAAGTGGACGAATCTGTTTTGAAGTTTGTTTGCTTTTTTTTGAAAATAAGGACCTACGCGGTTTGTGACGTAGACCCCGCCGGCTAAAGATGGCGAGCCTATCCGCTAAGGGTGGACACCCCGTCTAATAGAAGTGGACGAATCTGTTTTGAAATTTGTTTGAAAATAAGGACCTACGCGGTTCGTGACGTAGACCCCGCCGGCTGAAGATGGCGAGCCTGTTTTTTTGTTTTGAAGATTTTTATTTTTCGAAAACTGAGGATCTGCGCGGCTAGTGACGCAGACCCCGCCCGCTGAAGGTGGGCGAGCCCTGTCCGCTAAGGGTGGACGCCCCGCTCGCTGGAGGTGAGCGAACCTGAATTCGTCTTTTTGATTTAGGACTCGCGTGGTTCGTGGCGCGATCTTGCCCGATTGAGGTGGGCAAGTCCCTATTTCATTTGTTCTTGTGATTTCTTTGAAAATTTCTTTTCTTATTCATTCTCGCAGGAGCGAATTCTTTCGAGGGATGCTCGGATTTAGTTGTAACCTGAATGTGGGTTGACAACGTGCTTAGACGGACCATTGTTTTGTGGTCATCTTCTTTCGTGGTTTTGAGCTAGTCTTTATTTCTCGATTTTTCCACCACTTGGGTCTTTTATCAGAGGACCACGTACAAGTATCAACGGCGACCTTTGTCTTGAGGTTGTAAACTGGTTTTATTTTTTGAGACATCCAAACACGGGACTTCGTACAGCGTAGTCTGGGAATATTGTTTTAACTTTTCATACTCTCTTTTGAAATATATATTTTCTTTCGAGCCCCCAAGCATTCTTGCTTGACGGTCATTTCTTGTCAAAGGGGTTCCTTGGGGATACGCAATTTGTGATGTCCTTGATCATGTTTGGGATTGTACTCGTAAGTGTGAGCGATCTTTGTAGTGGTGTGCTACTCTTGACAAAGTCGTGAGGTGCGACTTTCAGTAAGAAAATCGACAATTTTCGAGTCGAATGGATGCGGCAGGGCCTAATAGAAGTTAGGGCCTTTTTGAGCCTGGGTTTATTTTCGGCGCCCAGGCCTGGGCGTTGGAATAATTCACGCCCAGGTGGGGCGTTGAAAGTGTTGTTTGGGCTGGTCTTTTGATGACACAGTTGACCTCTTGTTCATTCGTTTATTTCACTTGGAAGTTCTATGTATTCTCTTTTCTTTTGTTTTTTTCTTTATTTTTAGAACGTGATGATTTTCTTGAGAAGCCGTAGCCGATTGGTGGACTACGGTGCTTGTCTCTTTGGGGCGATTATTTTAAGGAACTGTTGCTCTTAAGGCGTACAGTTATTCCGATAGTTGGGCGAGTCCATATGGCCCGAGGAACATACCTTGAGGCGTAAGACTTTGACCGCTCTTGTTGTTGTATATTTTTCCTTTTGAACGCGTTCGTGGATGTTCGATACTTAGAATGATGATATGTATGTGCGAACGAGCGTTCATAGAATGGCCGTTGTGTGCGGTCCATTAATCGGTTTGCTTGAATCATTTTTTTTTGAGCAATGCCTGATGTTGAATAGTTTGCTTAGAAGCTTGATAGGGTTCAGGCCCATTCATGAAGTGGGCTCAAACATCGTGCCCTTTCGATTGTTCAAACATTTGCTTCGAGATTTTTTTTTATTTTGCTATGGTTGTTTCGTAGCTTGGAGCCCTCAAGTATGCATGTTGGGATGCTTCCTTTTGGCGTATGATTTTTGTAGGTTCTTTCGAGAAAGATGCCTTGGGGTTCCGCTTGTGTAGGTGCGAGCTATCCCTTTCGTGGTAGGTAATATTTTGCTACCTTTAATCCTTAATGTAGAAGTCGTGTGGCTTGCATTTTGAATTTGGGCGATAAGTAGTCTTTGCCTCTTTTACACATGCTCTTTGGTCGTGCCCGCATTAGTGCAATATGCCTTACTTTCCTTTTTTAGACTTGTACCGTGGGATGGTTGAACTTATGGTGCGACGTAGGCTTGTGTGGCCTAACGGCGTGTCTTAGAACATTCCTCCAGGTGTTGGGATATCATTATTATATTTTTTGCATTGGAGTACTTCATCACGCTTCGTTCAGGTGCTCGAACAAGTGTAGCACCTTCTGCATGGGTGTGCACAGCTTATTACTTCGTTCGATGCGAGGATTCATGGATGTTTCTTTCTTATTTTTATATCTGGGCAAAACTTGGCTAGCAGAAAGATTCAGCGCCCAGGCTGGGGCGTTAAAGATATCGGTGCCCAGCTCTGGGCGCTGATAATCATTTCTGGGTATATTTTGACAGTTCTTATCCTTGATTTTTTTCTTTCGCTTTTGCTTTGGGACGAGGTAGACTGTGTAACGGGTGCTTGTAGGGCGAGCATTATGTGCAGTAGTTTGATCGGAGTTTTGGTGACTCGCGATTTTCAGTTACCCTTGTTAGTGGGGTGACTTTATATATTCTAAGTAGTGCTTTATAATTTGGGAGGGGTTGTAGCCATTCTAAGGTTCGTTTTACACGATTAAAGCTTAGGATTGTGCCCCTATGACGTATGTATAGCATTAGCGTCGAGAATTTGCGATAAAATCGTCATTTCGAGCAGTTTTAGAGTGTTTTTCTCAAGCCCCCAACTGTAGCTACGGGATTGGCTTGGTGCTATAATGCTTGACATACGTTTTTATGCATTCATGGTGACATGGATCATGAATAGTTTGAACCAGACTCGTTTAGTGCGAGGTAAGTTCGAGTAGTGATTTGCTACTTCTCTTGTAAATGTCGTATTGTGCGACATTGCCATGGTCAAGGTTGTCACATGTTGAAGTGTGCCTTGACCAAAAGTTAGGTGCCTTTCTTTACCCATAATCATATTTAGAAATCCTTTTGACTCACTTGCAACATCGAGATAAACACATACTTAGCTTAAACCAACAACACTTTATTATGTTCGAAGAAGTCTTTTGAAAATTATTTGAAATCCGAGTCCTACTGTGTACAATCCGAGGTGTCCTAAGTAAGTTTGACTTATAGAAGGGTTCGTACAGGATTACATGAGTGAATCAAAATACTGTTACGATTTTTGGAATGCTGTCTAAGGATTTGCTGGAAGCCAAGGTGCAAGCGTCAAGATATTACTTGTGCTCGTGTGGCACATGCTTTGGGCTTTTAGGGCCATCTTTCCCAGAATTGCGGGAATATAAACCGTTTTCAAATTGACTTAGGTTTACTTGGTGTATGTCTGCACAAAAGGTCAATGTATACTTAGTTCTTTCCCTAGCTCTTTCAATCTTTAGCCCCCAGTTGCTATTATGTCTTCCCATTCAGATTTCGATTTTAGATGCCCGTGTCATATGTCTGAGTAGGGTGAGCCTTGGTTAAGTGCCAAGTCCTTTTGACAATGTCTGATTTTTTTTTCAAAGGGGATTAGCAAGCATTTGAATTACCATGAACGGGTGCCCTGAGTTCGAAGGAACGATGGGGCGATGCCGTAGAACAATCCTCTTTTTTGCAAGCTTACTGCCTTTACTACTTGTTGGTGATTATGACTGTGCCTAGTGGTGAAAAAAGGTCTTTAAGCGAACGACTATGTCTAGTGGTGAAAGAAGGTCTTTAAGTGAGTTAGTTCGCTTTAGGGAGGGTCAAGTTGAGTACTTTAGAGGTCATGGACGCTTGCGCTAGCCCCCATTCAATTGAGGCAAAGCGATCTCTTGAGTCTTGGCTAAGTGCCTAGGAGTGTGAGTGCTCCTTCTGGCAAGGGTATGTGCCCTTATTATTTTTCTATGTGTGCTCGTTTTGGCATCTTGATGACTTGGATTCTTCCTTTGACTTAAATTTTTCTTTCGACTTGGGTTGCAAGTAATTAAATTTCAATAAGGGACTCTATTTCTTATTCTTGTTATTCTATAGGCTTTAACATTTTTGCAAATTGGTTGGACCGAATCATGGATTGCCTACGTATCCGCCTTAAATTTAATTTGGAATCAGGTCTTGCGTAGCTCTTAGCCAGAAAATGGTTTCTTAGAATGCCGAATTCGATAAGTATGTTATGAGGTGGAAACATATTATTTGAAACGGTAGAATAAGTGAAGTTTATTATTATTTTAATCTGCTGCTTTGTCGTAAGCCAAAAATTTGTTTTATATATTTTTTTTGAGTACATGTATTTTTTGGTGGTACGTATATCTGAATACGTGCTGTACCCCCCGAGTGTTCGTTATTTTTCCGTGCATGTGCGGATAAAATGACGAGCACTTCTGGACAAAATTTGGCAAGCAGAGAGATTTAGCGCCCGGTCTGGGGCGCTAAAGATTTCGGCGCCCAGCTGTGGGCGCTGAAAATTATTTCTGGGTGGATTTTTTTTTGGTGCCCTAAGTGCTTCTTTTTCTTTTTAGACGAACTTTTAAAGGCGCTTTGCAAAGTTTGCTTTTTTATTATTTATTATTTTTTTGTACTTTTCATTTGTCTTCTTTTTTATTCGTGACTCAAGACGGTTTGAAATATGGGTTGAATGAGATAGGATAGTTTGTATAGGTATTGGTCAAGCACGAGGATTACATCAACTAAGGCCAATGAATAGCATAGGGACGGCTCAAGGATGTACCCAAATAAGTTATATGGTCATTATACTAATGGTGGTGTAATAATGGGTATGACGCACGTGTCAATGGCCGTGCGCGGTTTGTAGTTGACGACAAGTTCAGGACCAAGAGTCGAGGTAATGGTTTATTGGGTCATGGCAATGAGAATATGGATGGGTTAAATGAGCTGAGCAGGGGCCCCAGAGTGACGGCGTCTAAGAACATAAGGATCGGAAAGGGTAGACATCGTAGAACTTTATGCAGTTTTTGTGGCATGATTTGGATTGGTTGACTCAATTCTTTTCCTTTGTTTACTTGGGTAGATTTCGCACTTTGGGAGGTACGGGCTTAGTATTTCATGGCTCTTTTCGCTCTCCCTTTTCTCTTTCTCTTTTTTCTTTTTGCTTGGGATTTCTCCCCAAAATTTTTTATTCGGGCTAAAAGGTAGATGGTTGTGGTCTTTGAGTCACGAGGCGAGACTGAGTGAGCCTCGTTTGGTAGGCCTATAGTGGACCTTTAACTTTAGTAGGCCTAGGGTGGACCTTTAGCTTTAGTAGGCCTAGGGTGGACCTTTAAATCGTCTTACTTTGCAAGCGTATTTAGTCGTTTCTTAAAATGTGCAAATAGCGTAGATTCGAAATCTTGTTTTTACCTATTGAAATTTAACGAAAGAATTGCATCGAAAATAACTTTTTTGCTTCTTTTCAGATTCCAGTTTCTGGGATTTAATTGGAAGTTGTGATTTAGACTCGAACTTTCATTAATCTTTCTGATTATAACCCGTGTATGAATACAAGGAGGTGGCCTAGACTCAAAATAATGACGTGGCGTAAGCCTATAATACTTGACCAAGCGACTCTCAGACTTAGGCTAATTGGACCATAACTTTTGTTGGTTGACACTTTAGATTTTAACCCTTGGGTGTTCATTTGTCATGCGCCATTTTGCTTAATATTGGCATGGTAGTTAGTTGGGGAGATCGAATTTTCATTTTTGCAAGACTAGAATCATTATTGCGGCTTCCCTCTTAGTGTGTATTGCTTTACCCCGATGGTAGCCTTATGGCATGCCGATTTGGGTATTTTCATGGTTCGTCATGTTGCATTCATGGAAAATCTTTTGGTCCGTACTTAGGAGTATTTAAAGGAGCGAGTGGCTCGAGAGGACTATGATAGTCGTGACCCAATGTGATCATAAGCCTTGAGGCCATTAATTTTTTGCTAATGGTATTGACACCTTAGGTTCACTTTGGGAGTTGTGCGACTATGGGGGAATGATTTTCAGAATGTGACTGTTTCCATTTTGCAAATACTATAATATATTCTTTTTATTGGTGAGAGAGAGTATTGAGGCCGTGGATTCTTAGCAAGGGATGACAATTACATATGGGTGCTTATTGATTTAAATGTTAGGAGGGGAGACTCAATATGGTTTAACCTTTTAACTTTTAGAACGACACCAAGCATTAGGACCGATTCTATGGATAAGACAACTAAGACTTAGGATTTGGATTGTACTTTAGGCATGGCCTAGTCTAGACTCGGATTTATTTACTTTTTTATTCGAACATTATTTTTCCTTGAAGACTCTATTTGAACATTATTTTTTGAATACTTTTCCCATGTGACATTCATAGTTATTAGCATGCTCGATTTAGGTGCCGAACATTGTCGTCATAGGAGGCCTAACAACGACACAAAGAGTTTTTTATTTTTTATTATTTTTTTAGTCGCTTTTAGAATCGAGTGCCTTTTCATACGCCCTCGCAGCACTTTTTTTTTTTATATTGCTACGTATATTTTATGCGCGGGCACCGAGGCTGCTGTGCCTGACCAAAAGGCCAGACAACAACTTCAGCGCCCAGCAGTGGGCGTGAGAAATAATGGCGCCCAGCCAGGGGCGTTGAAAATGCATCCATGGCTGGTGCTCGTTTTCTGTTTACGTGTATTTTTTCTTATGCGACTTTGATTTTGCGTGCTTGCCTAATAACGTCCTTTACGCGTTGTGCAGCATTTGTGGGATTCGTTACAAGCCATCCCGAGCGTCGCTTATTTTTGTGGCGATCGTTCGGGTTTGCGGAACACGTATTATGGTATAACTCTTGGACAATTGGTTTATGAATGTTTGGGCAATTTTTAAGGTCGTTGGTTTTCTAGCATTATTTGTCACACACAATTATAACACAATCACGTAATTCGCTACACATAACTAACATTACACCATGAGGCAAAATAATAATATGTCATGTAGTTTATGTTAGGCTTCTATGGGTAGTATTTGCGCCTGGCTTGGTACCGCTTCTATCGCAGATCCAACACATGCCCCGGTCGAGGTAGTGCCTTCAACAGACGAATTTCGCCCAAGAGGCCAATCACGATGTAAGCCAAGGGGGCATGCACCAATGAGAGGGACCTAATGGGCGAGCGATTGGGTTTGGGACGGGTGTACTACTAGCGAAAGTGCCGAGTGGACAACATTCGAAGCGTATGCACCCCCCGGTTGGCGATGGGTATCCTTAGTCCTAACTCCCGAGATGAAACATCAAGGGAGCCAAGATTCGTTATGCGGTTCTGCCCGTTCACATTAATATGCTGATTTTCAGGTCGTCCCAACTTGATGGGGAAATAAACGCGGGGTAGGATCGTTTCACCCTTTGGCTATTTTGATTACCTACAAGCACGAGTATTTCCTTAACTATCCCCAGTGGAGTCGCCACTGTGAGGGGGTCGAAAAAAGCACGAGGCTAATGCATGACCTTGTCCCTCGTGGGTGTGACGTTTCTTTTTGTCAAATCAAGTGTAATTGGATTTCCTGTGAGTTTACACCCAATTGACTAGTAATATAGGAGTCGCCATTCAGTTTTTAACGACAATGAGAAAAACTGACAAAACCCGGTTATCGTGACATAAAGGGAGTGCAATTAAGTTTGACCACGACGGCCGTAGGTTCCCTTGTGATCCCTGGTGTGGGGATCTCTCAACATACACCCGCAAGGTAGAGATTGAGGGTTCGGGGGACTGTAACTACCGAGAGGAGTACTCTCTCTTCGTTAACTCCAGAGGCAGGATATCCTTACTAGCTCAGCATAAGTAATTGAAGGGACATGCGTTAACTATTAAACTAATCTGAGTTGAATTTAACAATATGCAACATATAGTACTAGATCGAGCGCGATTATCTGATTTAGATTGTATTAAGGGACCTAGCATGATAATCCAATTTCCCAAAATATTATCTTTATTAGGCGTGATAGAACAATCAGATTTAATTAGTTTAACAGTTCATAAAAGGGCGAGGAAAGCAATTAAACCATGGAAAAGGGACACATTACGACGCACCCTTGAGAGGTGCGTCACGGTTCTCAGAAAACTAACCACTTTGACTTTGCTATTTCTCCTTTTATTTAACGAATCTCAATTTATGGGACGGGATACGTTCTGTTCGATTTATGGATCGATTGCGACAGAACGCGTGATCAGTTTCGCAGCGTGAGGCTTAGGCTTAGGGGTTTAGAGTAAATACTCAGAATAATCATTGTGTTCTTGTGTCCTTCTTTCACGTCGAATTTGGGGCTATATTTATAGAGAAGAGTTCGTGGAAAGATAGAATTGTAGAGCTCTAATCCAAGAAGAATTAGGAGAAAATACGTACCCAGGTATTTTCAGCGCCCAGGGCTGGGCGTCGAAGATTTCGGCTTCCAGCTCTGGGCGTTGATAATAGGATCCAAGCAATTTCGGCGCCCAGGGCTGGGCGTTGAAAATGATGTTTGGGCTGTTTTCTTTGTCAGATTCGGACTCTTAGAATCCGGAGCGTATGAGACTTAATCGAGTCTTTTAGTGCGTATTAATTTTATGACGGAATGCGTCTGGGCCCGTTACGAACTCTAGGCTCGTTAGGATTTTAATTAATACGTAACTCTTATTTTCGAATTGTATTATGAATAGGATTCTCTCGCAATTTCTATCTCATTTAGGATTTATGTTGGAGTGCAACACCTAATTCTGACAGGTTTCTATCTTTTATGACTTGCCACTTTTAACAACTACCCATTACGGCAGTTACTATTTTTAGCAGGTTTCCATAAATAGCAGGTTTCTATAAATAGCATGTTTCGGGTGAGATGAAACGGGGAATTGAGATTCGTTATTTTATAGGAGATGCGTTGTCGAGTGGAGATTTATGTTTTCATCATTGAACCTTCCCTTTCGGGAATGGGGACAAAAGTAGGTGTCTACAGGTTGTTAGGCTCAAGTTGTCAAAGCTTCTGCTTACTGCTGCTTCTTGTTTTATTTGTATATAAGCAAGCTTCATCTCATTAGTTCAGTTACCAAAATTATAATGAGAAAATCATTCTCTCTCTAAATTTCAATCTCTGAGTTTCTGTAAGAATACTTGACAAATAATACGCAATTACTTGACAAATAATACGCAATCTCGTATCTCCTCATTAATTCTCAACCTATATATATTACATAGGAAGACTATTTAGGTAATTCCGTATATCCTAGAATATTACAATATTAACATTATATACTCCGTATGTATTATCGTAATATCCCCCTCAAGGTGGAGCATGAAGATCCCGAATCCCTATCTTGTTTAGAAAAAAACTCAAATTGCGCCTTCCCCACCGCTTTGGTGAAAACTGAAGGAAATAATTCCCTTGGTCCAAGTATGCATTCAATGCTAAAGTCTAATAAATGCGGTTCAGTATTAATTTATCAAACAAGTTCATAATTCAGTGAGATCAAGTGAACTGTATGCCTAGTTAGAGGCCGCTTCAGTTCAAGTGAAATTAATAATATTAATCCACAGCTTACTCTTGACTGAACCCGTAGGGTCACAAAAATAGTACGTGAACGGATCAAGTATTTAAAGGAATTAAATACTCCATTTATGAATATTCGGAATCGACGGATCTCGGTTCCAGTGGGAGCTGAAATCGGCAAAAGACAAATTTTGGATACTCCGGAAACGGAAATATGGATCGTATCGGAAATATAAATATTATCCAAGTCGTAGATGATGCCGGAAACGGAAACATGGTACGTATCGGAAAATATTATCGGAAATGGAAATATTGCCGGAATCGGAAATATTGCCGGAAACGGAAATATTGTCAGAATCGGAAATATTATCGGAATCGGAAAATAATTCCGGAATCGCAAATATTAAATATTTGTTCGAAACGGAAATTAATTCCGGAATCGGAAATGTTAAATATTGTTCGAATCGAAAATAATTCCGGAATCGGAAATATTAAATATTTGTTCGAAACGGAAATTAATTTCGGAATTGGAAATGTTAAATATTGTTCGAATTGGAAATGAATTCCGGAATCGGAAATTTAATCGGAAGCGTGTCGTACGAAATTAAGCATCGGACGAGCTTGCTAGACGAAGGCCCAACACGAAGCCAGGCCCACGCCTAGCAAGCCCATCGCGCAACACAGCAAGCCAAAGGCACGCCAGACCCAGCGCAAGGCCACACTACTACAAAAATAGGTTTATAGAGCTGTTAAAATAGACTATATAAAGCGCCTCTAAAGCGCTCTCCAGCTCAATGCTTTATAAAGTTTATAAAACGGTTGGAAGAGGCGCTTTATATGTCTGATCATATATGACGTTGGTGTGAGAAAGGTGCTCTATATACCCTTCATAAAATCAATTAATTCAGAAGGAATATAGAGCGCTTGCCATAGGTAACTATTAAATAAGCATTAACATATATAACTGTCAAGGTAGATAGGCGCTTTATATGGTGCCCTGTTTCAATTAGCATAGAGAGCGTCTGTTACAAATAATCGTCATGTATTCCTTGCTTATTTAAAAAAAAAAATTATATAATTACCGTAATTTATAATATTATTAAAATACGGTAATTTTTAATAATATTATAAACTACGGTAATTTTATAATATATATATATATATATATATATATATATATATATATATATATATATATATATATATATATATATATATATATATATATATATATATATATATATATATATATATATATATTTGGTAATTTTTAATATTATATAAATATTTAGGAATACTATCATCACGCACCAAAAATAAATAGATACAATCGATCATATCCAATCAATCTACCAAAACGCAACATATTTCATATACGAAGTATAAAAAAAATTCATGTCCAAGTCCTTTCATTCAATATTAAAATCTTATCATTCATTGAAAAATGATCTATATAAGGTATAGTACAACCAAAAGAAAATTAAATACCTATCTAATGTAAAAAAAGAGAAAGTACAAAAATAGTCTGTTAACCAATATCATCTGTCGAGCTAGCCAAACTCACACATATAGATCATCATCTTCATCGTTAGTTGGCTGGTGATATCCGGTAACATATGAGATCCACCTATCCCTTATCTCGTCAATCAGTTTTTGAGAATACGTGGGAGGAGCTTTGTTAAAATACTACAAGACAAGGTAAATATAAGTTAATATACATTTTGTAGACAGAATTTAGGAGCTAAGTGTACATCTTGTACAAGGACATTTTGATGTGGGTAAAAATACCCCGCCTACGTGGCGTAATTACGGCGTGACACGTGGCTCCTTCTAATAGGTAAGCCGCCTATTTGGCTTCCATATAAGAGTCAGCAAATGCTGAGGTGTAGCTGAGCTAAATGTACCAATCCTTTTTAGGCCCATGGCCCATAGGGAACGTTATGTTAGTGACACATGTCATTATCTAATGAACTGACCAATCATATGAGATCATTCTAGGGTTGCCCCCCAAAAGGGGGGAGACTATAAATATACCCAATTCCCAAGGAATTAACATTGAATTCTAGACAGAGAAACACCCTACAATTTATAGTTAATGCTTTCAGTTCATTCATTACTTCTTCCAAAAAACCCGTGTTTTACTTAAGCATCGGAGGGAATATTCCTTCGGAAATATTCTTGTTTTGTAGGTACGCCGCCGACGTGGACTGGACTCGACGCTACGTTGAACCTGATACCTCCTCGTCATCATCCCTAGAAAAAACTCCCACAACATTTGGCGCCATCTGTGGGGAGGTAAGGTAACATGGTAGACGTCCAGCACTTCGGAGACGCGCCCATCAATCGAAACGAAATCGACGAAACCGCAATGAATGGTGATCGTCCTCCTCGAGGGAGGGACGACATAAGCAACCAGTCTGTGGGGCAAGACGGCCGTCCTGAACCCCCTCCCGAATCACAACCTGAGCAGGTCCAGGTGGAAGATGAGACGGGTCAGCCTTCATTTCCCCCAGGTGGTCACTTGAGGCCTGACGCTGACACAGTCATGGAAGAGAACCCAGATTTGCCGGTGTCTGCTGGGCAGCTCAAAGATATCCTGGCCGGATTTAAAGCGCAGATGGATACTCTCCAAGATGAGATCAAGACTATCCGTTCTCAGTCTCATGGGACGGGAATTCCATTCTTTAATGGACTCACTCGGTCTAATGTCTGGCGGCAAGACCAAGCTCGAAATGACGACCATGACAGACGCTTTGACAGAACAAGAACTTCTTTCCAGCCTATGGCTCCGCGTCGGATCCTGCCAACTGCTCGGCCTGAACCTGGACCGTCCAGAAGAGTACCAATCATTCAGCTAGACAGGCCTCAAGAAACTGAGCTGTCAGATACAGGTTCCACCCCTGTCATGCAAGATTCACCCCTTGCTACTCCTTCGCGCCGTCTCACCAGGACCCATGTCAGTCGTGCGGACAGCGAGCGGCGTAGAACGTCCCAGGGTAGAAGGCAAGATCCTATATGCCATATTCAACAGGGGGTAGCCGGCCTCATCCTTGACTATACCACTCCATTCTGTTCTGCATTATGAATGCTCCTAAGGAGCCTAAGGTGAAGCCACCAGCTATTGACGCCTATGATGGCACCTCTAATCCTGACGTGCACCTCTTGGCTTATCGTCATCACATGTATGTCCAGGGGACCACTGATGCAACCTGGTGCAAATACTTCCCGTGCACTTTGACAGGGGTCGCCTCGAAATGGTTTGAGAAGTTGCCCGCTGGAACGATCAACACTTATGCAGAGCTAGAAATGTTGTTTTTTGCAAGGTTCATGACTTATAAAGAGGAAAAGAAGACGAGTATGCATTTGGGCCGAATACAGAAAGGGAAAGACGAATCATTGCGAAGCTATGTGCGACGTTTCAATTTAGAGTCGGGACAGATTCCAGACCTACCTAATGGGGTGGCTTTTGATAACTTCTTTAGGGGGCTTAAGAAGGGGTCCTTTAAATTCGACCTGGTAAAGAAAAGTGTGAGAATTATGGCCGATGCTCTGGAAGAGGCCGAGTCCTTTATTCATGCCACCGAAATTTGTTCCGTCCCCAAGGAATCTAAGGGAACAGAGATTGCAGACCATCCTCAACGCAAAGACAAGGCAAACAAAAAGACCAACCGTCCTAATGGGACGTAGGCCATTGAAAAGAAGGGATATCAGGCAAACACCTCCCAGGTGTAGAAGAGAGGACGACCATACGACAAAGAGAGGTTTGAGTACAACACCGACTTGTACACAATACTGCTGGACGTCAGTGATAGATATGAGATTGATCGTCCGTTCCCTATGAAGTCGCCAGTGGAGACTCGGGATAATTCCCTTTACTGTAAGTTCCATTGTGATGTGGGGCATGAAACAAAAGATTGCAAAAGTCTGCGTAGAGCTTTTGATGGGTTAGCCGCCAAAGGATTCCTCAAATCATATCTCAGCGCGAACACAGGGGGAAGTGGCAAAAAATTCTACAAGAAAAGTAAGTCACCGTCATATCGACGTGATGACAATGACACTGATCCAGAAATTGTAGCCGTCATCTCAGGGGGCCTTGCCGCAGGGGGTCCAACAATGAGAGGGCAAAAGGACTATGCAAGCCGGTTGGGGCAAGTAGTGTTGTCAGGAAAAGCTCCAATGGACCACTTCCCTAAAGTGGAGATTTGTGAATCTAATAGGGGCAAGATAGCCACTCCTCATGACGATCCCTTGGTTATTGAACTGAAGGTAGCAAACCTCAAAGTAAGGCGCATTTTAGTAGATACGGGGAGTTCGTCAGATATTATCAGCAAAGCTTGTCTGAATCGTCTTGAGCATGATCCTAAGACGATTGAATACATTATCCGATCATTGGATTCGGCGGCGGCATAATTCATCCCCAAGGGATAATCACCCTGCCCTTACGAGTGGGAGGTCGGCATCAGAGTAAGAATTTGAACGTCCGATTTCTGATTGTGAAAGATCTCACTGCTTATAATATCATCCTCGGACGTCCTACTTTGAATCAGGCTAAAGCAGTAGTCGTCACTCATCTTATGCTTATGAAGTATGTTTGTAACAAAGGCCAAGTCGGCACCATCCATGGTGATCAACAACTGGCAAGAGACTGTTATCTCACCACACTAAGCCCTGAGGCCTGGGGAGGCAACAAGATTGATGAAAACAGAGCAAGCTCAAAGAGAAAACTGGATGAGATAGAAGATAAAATCAAGAAAGAAACTTTTACCATTGCAGCGGCCCACATGGAGACAAGACGGCCTGAGCCGGTCGGCGGGCATTATGAAATCATCCTTGACGAAGCACGTCCGGAAAGGACGGTGCCAGTAGGGGTCTCTCCTGACGATCAGCTTGGGGCACATCTGGTCACCCTCTTGAGAGAGTTCCAGGACATCTTTGCTTTCGCTGTGGAGGAAATGCCGGGCATCGATCCAAGTGTGGCTGTCTACAAGCTCAATGTAGATGAGTCCTTAAAACATGTTCGTCAGAAGAAGAGAAATCATGGAGAAGCTAGAAATAAAGGCGCAGCTGAGGAAGTTCAGAAGTTGCTAGATGCTGGGTTCATTCGGCCAAGTCAATATCCGGATTGGGTAACAAATGTAATGTTGGTGCCAAAGCCTAATAAATCATGGAGAATGTGTGTGGACTACACGGATTTAAACAAGGCCTGTCCAAAAGACAGCTTCCCTCTGCCCAAAATAGATCGGTTGGTGGACTCGACTGCAGGTCATGTTATGATGTCTTTCATGGACGCTTATTCTGGTTTCCACCAGATTCCCTTATGGCCAGAAGATCAAGAAAAAACGTCATTTGTTACTGAGCAAGGCTTGTACTTCTATAAAGTGATGCCGTTTGGCTTAAAGAATGCGCCAGCCACATTTCAGCGTCTAGTCAACACTGTCTTCTCTAATCAGTTGGGACGAAACATTGAAGCCTACATTGATGATATGATAGTAAAAAGCAAGCAACGTGAAGAACACCTGGATGACTTGAGAGAAACTTTTGAGACGCTCCGAAAATATCAGATGAGGTTAAATCCAAAGAAATGTGTTTTTGGAGTAACGGCTGGGAAGTTCTTGGGTTTCCTTATTGATGAAAGGGGAATTGAGGCCAACCCTGACAAAGTACAAGCAGTAATAGATATGACGTCGCCAAAATCAGTAAAAGAAGTCCAACGTTTGACTGGATGTCTAGCGGCCCTGGGACGGTTCTTATCAAGAGCGGGTGACAAGTGTCATTATTTCTTCGGCACGATCAAGAAGAAGAGCAAATTTGAATGGACCGAATCGGCAGAGACTGCCTTCGTCCCATTAAAGGAACATCTCCACACTTTACCCCGGTTGGTCAGTCCTCTTCAAGGAGAAACTTTGTATGTATATCTGGCCATCTCCGAGTGGTCCTTGAGTGCTGTGTTGTTGACAGAAAGAGAGGGAGTGCCACTCCCCGTCTATTTTGTGAGCCACGTCCTGCAGAATGCCGAGCTGAGATATCCTCTAATTGAGAATTTTGCACTTGCGCTATTTATGGCAAGCAAAAAGCTGCGTCCTTACTTTCTGGCACACAAACTAGCGGTATACACAGATCAGCCCTTGAAACAACCGCTTACTAAGCTAGACGCTGCCGGGCGAATGCTAAAATGGGCAATTGAGCTGAATGCATTTGACATCTCATATGAACCGCGAAAGGCTATCAAGGGGCAAGCATTTTCCGATTTCATTGGAGAACTAACGAGGCCAACTTTTGAGAAGAATGTGGCGACCCGTTGGACGGTATATGTAGATGGGTCGTCCACCCAGAACGGATGTGGGGTCGTCATAATATGCCAATCCCCTGAAGGGTATAAGTACGAGTATGCCATGAGGTTCAACTTCCAAACTTCCAACAATGAGGCCGAATATGAAGCTTTGCTGGCCGGCATAAAAATGTGCAAAGCTGTCGGAGCTCAAGAGATACTTGCCTTTTTAGACTCACAGCTCATTGTAAGTCAAGTAAATGGAGACTACGAGGCAAGAGAACCCAACATGATCAAATACATGCAAGATCTGCGTCAAGAAATAGAACATTTGAAGAGTTTCGAAGCTAAGCAGATTCCTAGAACAGAGAAAAATCAGGCCGATGCCCTGTCTAAACTAGCTAGCTCAGCTTCCTGTGATACTCCGCGTCATGTGTTTTGGGAAGTGAAAGAAAGACGAAGCATTGAACAAGAGATGTGCACTCCTGTGGTAGCCATCCTTGACCGGTCATCAACTTGGATGGACCCCATCATTGCATATAAGGTAGACAGCTCGCTTCCAGACGACTCAAGTCTAGCCACCAAAATTCAGAAGAGAAGTTCTTGGTTTGAATGTTGGAATGGAGTTTTGTATAAAAAGTCATTTTCCAGACCCCTCTTGCGGTGTGTCACTCCTGAGAAGGGGAAAGAAATTATGGATGACCTACATGAAGGATTATGTAGCTCCCATATTGGAGGAAGAGCTTTAGCTAAAAAAGCCCTGCAAACTGGTTATTACTGGCCCACTTTGAGAGAAGACGCCCTAGCCATGGTGCAGAAGTGTGACAAGTGCCAACGATTTGCTCATCTCATTCACAAGCCGTCTCACCCTCTCACCCCTATCATGAGCCCCATTCCTTTTGCCAAGTGGGGAATGGACCTATTAGGACCATATACAGCAGCCCCTGGAGGCCGACGCTACGTGATTGTAGCCGTTGACTACTTCACTAAGTGGGTGGAAGCAGAAGCCCTCAAGAATATAAGGACTAGTGATGTGAGGGCGTTTATCTGGAAAAATATTATGACTCGCTTCGGAATACCACAAGCTATCGTCTTTGACAATGGGCCTCAGTTTGAGACGCCTAAGCTGAAGGAGTGGTTAGCAAACCACGGCATACACAACTGCTTTGCCTCTGTAGGACGACCTCAAGCCAACGTCCAGGTCGAAGCATTTAACAAGATAATCTCCGAGGGGATAAAAAAGAAGCTGGATGAAGCTAAAGGTCTATGGGCTGATGAGCTGCCAAACGTCTTATGGTCAATCCGCACCACGGCTAAGAATTCCACCGGCGAAACCCCATTCTTGCTAGCCTATGGTGCCGAGGCCGTACTACCCATAGAGATGTGTGAACCTACACTGAGAGTCATGCTATATAACGAGAATGCCAATTGGAAAATGATGAAGTTGGCTCTGGACTTTTTACCTGAAGTAAGAGGAAATGAGGCATTGAGGCAACAGTTGTACAAGATAAGGATGGCGAGGGAGTACAACAAGAAAGTCTCTAAAAGAGTGCTCAAGGTAGGGGACTTTGTACTCCGAAAGATGGAATCTGTTGGACGAGCCAACGAACAAAGCAAGCTGACGCCCACTTGGGAAGGACCCTATGAGATCTATGATGAGGTCAGAGATGGAACTTATCGCATTCAGGACATGCAAGGCCGACCCATTCTACGCACCTGGAATGCAGACAATTTCAAAAAATATTTTTTCTAGGATGTATTCTGACTTCATCCTTTATGGAAGATTCTGTTGTCTAGACAACGGCCGCTAACGATCCTAATAGAGTAGTAATCTCTCTTGTAACCGGCTAAATTCGCCTTACAAAGTATAAATAATACTACTCTACTTGTTTCGTACTATTTATTACTCATGCGCTGAACACTAACTTACCTAACATATGCATGCAAAAAGCCTAATCGAATAAAGGCCTAAGAAGTGGCCCCAGATTAGCAAAACGTTTCCAAGCCTAATTGATTGAAGCCTAAGGAGTGGCCCAGATTAGCATAAATATAGGCTGATCACCTATCAAAGTTATAAAAACCGTTCTCTTAAAAGCGAACGTCTATTTTTCTAAGGCAAAAAGGATTACTCCTATATGCCGCGGCATCAAACATGCCGCTCCCAATTTACGACGGGGGCAAAACCCCATACAAATCATCATTTCCTTAAAAACGAGTATTTTTCCAAGGCAAATAGGATTACTCCTATATGCCGCGACATCAAACATGCCGCGCCCAATTTACGACGGGGGCAAAACCCCATACAAATCATCGTTTCCTTAAAAATGAGTATTTTTCCAAGGCAAATAGGATTACTCCTATATGCCGCAGCATCAAACATGCCGCGCCCAATTTACGACGGGGGCAAATCCCCATACAAATCATCGTTTCCTTAAAAACGAGTATTTTTCCAAGGCAAATAGGATTACTCCTATATGCCGCTGCATCAGACATTGCCGCGCCCAATTTACGACGGGGGCAAATCCCCATACAAACCATCGTTTCCTTAAAAATGAGTATTTTTCTAAGACAAATAGGATTACTCCTATATGCCGCGGCATCAAACATGCTGCGCCCAATTTACGACGGGGGCAAATCCCCATACAAATCATCGTTTCCTTAAAAACGAGTATTTTTCTAAGGCAAATAGGATTACTCCTATATGCTGCGGCATCAAACATGCGCGCCCAATTTACGACGGGGGCAAAACCCCATACAAATCATCGTTTCCTTAAAAACGAGTATTTTTCCAAGGCAAATAGGATTACTCCTATATGCCGCGACATCAAACATGCCGCGCCCAATTTAAGACGGGGGCAAACCCCCAAAATAGTCATCGTTTTCTTAAAACGATAGTTTATTTTTCTAAAGGCAAATAGGATTACTCCTATACGCCGCGGCATAAAACATGCCGCTTCCAATTTAAGACGGGGGCTAACCCCCAAAATAGTCACCGTTTTCTTAAAACGATAGTTTATTTTTCTAAGGAAAATAGGATAACTCCTATACGCCGCGACATAAACATGCCGCTTCCAATTTAAGACAGGGCGAACCCCCAAAACAATCATTGATTATTCTAAATCTGGTGCGGCATATAACATGCCGCTACCATTTTAAGACGGGAAAATCCCCCACGCAACAATTGTTTTCCTTAAAACAAATCATTATTTTTCTAAGGCACACAAGATTACTCCTATCTGCCACGCATAAAACATGTCACCACCAAAAATCGCTCAACATTCCCCATACCCAAGTTCAGCGGCAATCATACTGATTGATTGACTTGCGTCAATCAATCAACTAAAATAAACTTGGGCATGGGAGTCCTGCTCAGATACTTACAAACGCCTACTCTGGGGAACAAGGGTAGACGTCCATCAACATACAAAACATACACAAATAACAGAGAAGGCATTCAAAAGTCTCAAATGATAACATAAAAAGGGTGACGAATCGCCACTTGTCTGCGCTCAAAATGGCGCCAAATCCAGCAAAAATAAAACAAAAAAAAATATCCAAACAGACGCCCTAGGCGTCAAACAGAAATAAAAATTATTCATTACAGACGCTCGCGGCGCCACAAAAACTGATTTTGATTTTGATAAGGGGGAGTGGAGTTAAGACCCAGCAGGACGAGCAGCGGCAGAATGGGCGGAGGTCGACGTGCCCACACCATCTGGACCGTCGACAGCAGGCTTTAAGGTTGGCTGAGCTGAAGTCCCCTCCTCCTGATCCGGTGAGTTCACCTCCTCACTTTCGGCATCGGAATCCTCAAACACTGGAGGAGGAAGACCTTGTTGCTCGGCTTCAATGATTGCACCCTGCTTTCGAATTTTCCGCTCAAACTTGGCGAATGAGAAGTCCTCCATGCAGGCGTCCTAGGCTCGGCGAGTTCTCTCTCTCACCTCCTCTGCAGCCAACTTGGCCTCGGCCTTTACCCGAGAAACCTCGGCCTGAGAAGCCGAGACCATCTCTTCAAGACTAGCCACTTGCTGGCGCAGGCTCGCAGCTTCCTTCACCTTGGCCTCGGCCTCCTGGAGGAACGACTAGGCAGAAAGGGTTTCGGCATTGAGGGTCTCAATGGAAAGAACTTGTTCATTGATTTTGATCAAGCACTGCTTCTTGTCACTCCTCAGGACGGCCAGCTCCTTGCTCTGAGCTTAAATGGTCTCCTGCATCTCAAGCCGAACCTTCTCCACCGTCGCCATGGCATAGTCACCGGCATTGGTGGCCTTATGCACCTGCCGCTGAAGCTGACTTGTGACGTCAGCTCGCCAGCGTTTAAAGCCCTCGGCCTTAATAAGCAGCTGCAAGAAAAATACAAGCAAGAAAGGATAAAAACTGCTAAGTACAAGAATGAAACAATAGTCGGACGCTTACATTCAGAAGAACCGCCTGCATAGCCCCAAACTGCGCATCCGCCGCCGGAGGGAATTGCTCCACATATTCCTTCGGCACGACTTTAATCACCGAAGAGATGATCTTAGCCTTATCCCGGGACGAGAAATGCCGAGACGGAGGAATATTGCGGACCTCATCGTCCAATGCCGCCTGTCGGCCAGAAGCTATACAAAAGAAAGGTAAGAGTCCACAAAAGTACTTAACCAAGAAAACAACTAAACTTGAAGAATCCTGCACCTACCTGGATCGTCACTCCCCCGGGGAGGAGGGCGAGACGCTTCCGGAGTCTGAGCCGCCTGAGCCGATGGTTGATCGTCCTCACCATCGAGGACCTCAACCGGCGTAGGGGAAGCAACCCTCTTGCTGGGACCGGCTCCTCCTCTGGCGTCCCCCCTCTTGGCCGAACCCTCCGGGGGAGGATGCTCCCGCAAAGGAGTCACAGCCATAGGAACGACCTCCACTGGAGAATCCGTCGACTTCTCCGGCAAGTCCTCCTTCTTGGGACGCCTGATCCCCGCCTTGACTTTGGGACGCTTCCCCGCCGTAGAAGCATCCCTGTCTTCGGCCTTGCGCTTCGGGCCGGCCGGACCCTTCTCGCCCTTCTGTAATAATGGAAAAGGCAACATAAGGAAAATGCCGAACCAACATATCAACATCATTAAAAATAGACAACTTACTCTCGCCGGAGCGCCTCCAACGATCCCTTTCAGCTTCTGATCAACCATCTGGGTCAACCACTCTTTGGTGCTAATCCCTCCTTTTTCCTGGGCCGGGAGCTTAGACATGGAAACGGCTGCAAAAGAAGAATTTTACACCAATTAGTTTAACAAATAATGTTTCACATGAAAGCAGTAGTGCCTTGATACCTTGGTCTAACCCATGATCTAGACCAACCGCCGCCAAGAACACTGGGTCCTTGAACTGAGAACATGACGGGAGCCAGGACTTAGGGATGTTCAGGTTCTTAGTCCCTACCGTCACAGACTCAGCCTTGAAGTGGACGGCAATTTGATCTCACTCCTGAGCCGTTAAGGCCGGGAATTCCTCGTTCCCTCTAGCAAAGCGAGGCTCCAATTGCCAGCGGCTAAACTTCAGCTCCGCCGCCTCATCCGCGGTCCACATGACCACCCATCTCATCCTCCAAAAGTGATGTTTTGACGGCTTGTCAAAGGTAGTAGCATACTCACCTTTGTTGGCAAACTGGAACCAACCTTCGGCTCCCTTTACCTTTTGAAAGCGCACTAGCCTGAGGAAAGCGTTAAAAGACGGCCTCAGGTCCAACAACTCACACTTCGCGACGTACCCCAGTACGTTCGTCCAAGAATTGGGTGACAATTGGCAAAGACCAATGCCGAATCCATCCAAAACTTCCTCTACGAAAGGATGGATAGGGAAACGCAAGCCGCTCTTGAAAGCACCGACATAACAGGAAATTCACCTGGGCCCACGTCAAAAATAGTGGACGCCTCGCTTTCAGGAAACCTCATTTCATAACCAGGGCCAGTATTCATGCAAGCGGCATAATTTTCCCCGTGTTTCTCCAACCACTTCAACCATTTTGGATCAGCTCCAATATGATCCGCATCAATTTGAGCATTCTCCCCCCGAACACCTTCAGTAACAACCTGAGGCACTTCACTTGCCTCCTCTTCGGCCTCTTCACCCACAGCCTCACCGTCGCTCTCATCTGGTTCCGACTCCTCGAACGAGGCTGCAGGCTGTCTTGATGGACCTGCATCCTCCATCTCTTCCATCCAAAACTCATCAAAGTGTGTAACCCCTTGACGAGCACCGCTAGTCTCACCCGGTGGAGTCCGACTTATCTCCCCCGCCGGGAGGAGTTTCGCCCGACGGGAGGATTTTCGCCCATAATTCAAGGCAAAATCCAACGAGCATGCATCAATGTCAACCAATGAAATCCATCCAACCGCTAATCCACCTTAACAATCGTCACGCAAAGCGAACCACAAATGCACAATGGAATTCAAGACTAGTGCTCGCACATTCGTCACTCATTCATGTGGCGGATAAAAGATGTACCCGTTCGCTCTCCTCCCAACATATAAGTGAACAGTGCCCTCCCAAACTCACAACACTCGTGTGCCTAGAAAAACATACACTCAACCTAATAGTCGACTCAGAATGTGTCATGTCATAACTTGCATTGATAAACAACTATTTTCACATAAGTACGACTCTATGCACAAAGGTCGGAAGGTCTTCAAAGCTTGTAATGTTAGGCTTAGGTAAGGGTGCGGTAAATTTGGATACAATGTGAGCTTAAAGCCTTGGCTTTGGGGAGCATAAATCCTAAATACAACCATGATCAACCAAAATAATGACCACAACTCTCCCGCTCAACACATGATGAAACAACGAACACCAACACCATACTTTCTTGCCTTTTTGACAATTAAAAATCAATCACTCATAAGGATACGAAATTGCAAAACTTGATTGAAACAACACTTTGAACTTTTTCTGAGAGTAATAGATTTTTTCTCTTTTTTTTTTCTTTTCTTTTAGAAACCTTCACATTTGTTTTGTTCTTTCATCTCTTTCATTTTCAACTTATTTTCAACAACAAACATGATAAGACGAACTCCTTTTTCAACAATCACTTTGTGCTCAAAATGTAGCACACTACAACTCCCTCACCTCACTACTATTAGCCCCCCCAAGCTAGGCTTGGGACTAGTAACCAATGGGGTTTTCACGGGCTTGTAATGTGGCTAGTCACCGAATAAAAGGGCACAAGCAACAACATGGGTAGAAAAGGAGGGAACAAATGTATCAACATTCATCTGAAGGTTACCTAATTAGAAAAAATGCCTTCGTCCTCCACAATGAGCCATAAAACACTACTAAAAGTCGCAAATCAATACTCAAAATCAATGACACACCAGGAAACTATCACACATTCTTAACCAAGTCAACTAGCCAAGCACCAAGTCCACAAATAGTTAGTCAGAGTTGACTCATGCTAAGGCATCAAAGTAGTCGAATCTCAAATCATGGTTAACAAATCAACAATTCTCATCATCAAAAACCAAGAATAAAAACAGTTTCCAATCAAGGGGCACAGGGAAGTATGGTTTTTGTACTCATCGGAACGTATTTTTGTATTTTTTTTCCAAAGCAATAAACTACTATAGAAAGCAATGAACACACCAACATAAACACACTCAAATAAGTAAATGCAAAAACAAAATGAAAACATACCTAATATGTACAGGTAAGTGAAACACACCCCCCCAAGCTAAATCAGACAATGTCCTCATTGGCTCAAGGGTTATCGAACCATCTCGACCATCGCAGCATCACTGATGGCCTTGACCATCATCATCATCATCACCACCACCACCACCACCTTGACCACCATAGTCGCTGGTACCCGCTCCATACCCTCCGTAGTGGGTAGGTGTGAAGGTGCCCGTGGAACCGGGAGCTCCATATCCCTCCGCGGGATAGGTAAACCAGGAAGGGTGTTGAGACCAGAGCAATGTAGCCCTACCTGGCATACTGATCATAGAAAGGGAACATGGTCCTCTGGTGATCAGTCGCGAACTCATGGAAACCGAGCTCAAGTCTGCCCAACCTCTCATGAATGGCTCCCAACTCCTCCGAAGATCCTTGCTCCCCCTGTGGTGCCGGACTACCTCTCTGTCCCGCCTCCCTCTCTCTGCGCCCACCCCTACGGAAATAGGTGCGAGGCGCGGCCTCGGGCTGTGGCTGGGGCTGGAGCTGGGCTAAGGGTGGTGCCTGCTCACCTACATACAGATAATGGGACTGACCCCTCACAAAACTGGTGAGCCCGGTAGTGTCCGGTAGAGTAAAGAGAGCGTTCCTCTGGAACATCCATGACATCTGACCGGGAAGAAGTTCCCCGTACTCAGAGTGCACCCTGTAAAGGCTCCCAAAATACTCTAAATCTAACAGATTGTTACCCCGGACCGCGACATGGTCCCTCTCAGCAAAGTTCGCCATCGCTATGGCAATGTGGGTGACCAGACCCCCTAAAGCAATATCGGTCAAGTAGCGGTGGGTGGCAGTAGTAAGCAACTGAGTGGCCAAATGATGGGCCAAATTCATCCTATATCCCTCATTACCATCCAACAAATACCCCCCCGAGCACCTCCAACTTCATGCTCCTCACATTCTCCTTTTGGTCCCTCCCAAAGATAGTAAAGGCCATAAACCGGAACCAAACAAAAGGGACGGGGTGTTGCACGCTAGAGGCGTGCAAATGTTGCATGCTACTAGGATTGAAATCCCCAGTCAAATTCCCCCACACAGTACTATTAAGATGTCCCTCCCCAGGGAACCTATCATGTTAAACAGATAAACCAAATATCGTACCAAAATCTTTAATAGACATATCAAAACTAGTATTCAACAACCGAAAAGAAACTCTAGTGACATCCTTGTATCCATTCTTTCTGACATTAAATGAGCTAAGAAATTCAAGAGTAAGATCTCTAAATGTCAACCTAGCCATGGAAAACATATGCTTCATGCCCACCCCATGAAATAACCTCTTAACATCCCTCTCAATACCCATATCATTCAAAGTTTTTTGACATATAAATCGAGTAGGGACTACCTTCCGAAGCTTAAGGTGTGCAAGTCGAGTTTGTTGCTCCTCACTAGCAAGGATCATGTTCGGGAAAGCCGAATCGGGTGCAAACAGAGGTGGTGGTGGTGGACGGCTTGTGGAAGCCTCCTCTTGTCTCCTTGATGCTCCCGTGCAAGTCCTCTTTGGCCTAGAACCCATTGTTGAAGAGTTTTGAGTTTTTGAGGTTTTTGGTGGAAATTGGGTTTTTTGTGGGGAGTGAGAAAGGGTGAAAATTGTTTGGTGGAGGTTGAAGAGGATGTGATGAGGATGATTTTGGTATGTGGATTGATGAATTTGAGTGAGAGATGAGGGAGATATGGAGGTTTGAAGTTGTTAGGGTTTTAAGGTTAATGAAGTTTGTGAGAGAATGAAGAAGATGATTGAGAGGTGAAGTGAAGAAAATAGAAGGAGCCCGTGTTTAATTAGGCCAAAAATCTCCTCTCGCCCGCCGGGCCAACGCCCGCCCGACGGGCCTGTAGCTCGTAGGCCGTCCGACGGGCACAGGTCCGCCCGTCGGGCGAAGGGAGACACTTCCAAATTTTTCCGCACGCGCCCGGTCGGGCGCTCCTCGCCCGTCGGGCGTATAGCGATAGGCCTACAGCTCCGTAATAATCCGCCAGTCGGGCGTATAGCGATAGGCCTACAGCTCCGTAATAACCCGCCCGCCGGGCGCCTGGCTGCCCGTCGGGCGAAATGAGATCTTTCTTTTTCTTTCGACATGCGCCCGGTCGGGTGGCTTTCTCCCGTCGGGCTGGTTGCGAACTTGCTCCTTACGATGTTTTCTAACTTCTCGCGCTTAGGAGCTAACACCTGTACATCATCAAACACCCCAAAACAGTAAAAATACCCTCTCCTCACCACTCTAAAGCAAAGAATAAACTACAAAACACACAAAATAGAACTAAACTATCGAAAGCAATAAAATACGGGTTGCCTCCCGCAAAGCGCTGGTTTAATTCTAGGTCCCGCTCGACCTCGTTACCTTGAATATGCAGTTTATGAGGCGGGGGGATTGAGGTGATGGACCTCAACCACTCCTACAGTAGCCCCATCATGGTACAACTTCAGACGTTGCCCGTTGACTTTGAATCGTTCATCATTATCATTCTCTTGGTCTTTTCCTTATAATTCCGGGCACTATCATAAGCTTGTAGTCGGAATTCATCGAGCTCACCCAATTGAAGTAACCGCTTCTCACCGGCTAACTTTGCATCCATGTTGAGATTTTTGATTGCCCAATAAGCCTTGTACTCCATTTCTACTGGTAAGTGACACACCTTGCCATACACCAACCGATACGGGGAGGTACCAATAGGTGTCTTAAAGGCGGTTCTGTATGCCCATAGAGTATCATCCAGCTTATCGATCCAATCCTTCCTAGACTTTGCCACCACTTTCTCAAGAATAGATTTGATCTCTCGGTTGGAGACCTCAACTTGCCCACTCTTCTGAGGGTGGTAGGCTAGCCCAGTGCGGTGATAAACCCCATACTTGCGCAGGAGCGCATCCTGATGCTTCTCATGGAAGTGTGACCCTCCATCACTAATCAAAGCTCGCGGAACCCCAAATCTAGGAAAAATGACCTTCTTGAACAGAGAAATGACCGTCTTAGCATCATTAGTAGGTGAGGCAACGGCTTCCACCCACTTGGATACGTAATCTACAACAACAAGGATATACAAGTTACCCTTGGACGATGGGAATGGTCCCATGTAGTCAATTCCCCACACATCGACAACCTCAACCTCAAGGATCCCGTTCTGTGGCATCTCATACCTCCTCGAAATAGTGCTGGCCCTCTGGCATGCATCACAAGCCATAATAAAAGTCTGTGCATCCTTGAACATAGTAGGCCAGTAAAAACCACATTGTGACAACTTAGCGTTAGTCTTTGCCGGTCCATGGTGACCACCATATGGTGAAGAATGACACCTACTGATAATACCTTGGACTTCCCATTCCGGAACACAACGCTTGTACAACCCTTCAGCAGTCTCACGAAACAAATAAGGGTCATCCCAAAAATAGAACCGAACATCATGCAGGAATTTCTTCTTCTGTTGATATGTAAGATCGGCCGGAAGAATACCCCCTACAATGTAGTTAGAAAAATCTGCGAACCATGGTGACTGACTGGCAAGTGCAAGTAAGTGATCATCCGGAAATGAGTCATCGATCGGTGTAGACACTTTACCATCATCATACCTCAATCTAGACAGGTGATCTGCAACAACATTCTCAGCCCCTTTTTTATCGCGAATCTCCAGATCAAACTCTTGTAGCAGTAGTATCCATCGAATAAGCCTGGGCTTGGCTTCTTTCTTTGAGAGCAGATACTTAAGAGCCGCATGGTCAGTATAGACTATCACCTTGGACCCAATCAGATAGGTGCGAAACTTGTCCAAGGCATAGACTATGGCTAGAAGCTCTTTCTCAGTAGTAGCATAATTAACTTGAGCTTCATCTAAGGTCTTACTTGCATAGTAGATGGCATGCAAAACCTTTTCCTTTCTCTGACCCAAAACTGCCCCAACTGCATAATCACTTGCATCACACATTATCTCGAATGGAAGATCCCATTCGGGAGAACGAATGATGGGAGCCGAAATTAGTGCCTATTTAATTCTGTCAAAGGCCTCAAGACAAGCATCAGTAAACACAAACTGGGCATCCTTGAGGAGGAGCAGGGTAAGTGGTTTAACAATTTTAGAAAAATCCTTGATAAAGCGGCGATAAAACCCCGCATGACCAAGAAAACTTCTAACACCCTTTCACATTAACTGGAGGGGGCAATTGTTCAATCACTTGGACCTTAGCTCGATCCACCTGAATGCCCTTATCAGATATTAAATGTCCCAAGACCACCCCTTCAGTAACCATGAAATGACACTTTTCCCAGTTTAGGACTAAATTACACTCTTCACATCTTTTCAACACTTTAGTCAGATTTAGCAAGCAAGAATCAAAAGAAGTACCATAGACACTAAAATCATCCATAAACACTTCCATGATAGACTCAATAAACTCAGAAAAGATGCTCATCATGCAACGTTGGAAAGTAGCAGGTGCATTACACAGACCAAAGGGTATCCTATGATATGCAAAGGTACCATAGGGACAGGTGAAAGTGGTCTTTTCCTGGTCTTCTGGATGTATGGGAATTTGAAAGAAACCAGAATAACCATCCAGATAACAGAAAAACTTGTGACAGGCTAGCCTTTCTAACATTTGATCAATAAAGGGAAGGGGAAAGTGGTCCTTTTTAGTAGCAACATTCAGACACCTATAATCAATGCACATGCGCCAACCTGTGACTACCCTAGTTGGTATCAACTCATTTTTCTCATTTCTAACCACAGTTGTCCCCCTTTTCTTAGGCACTACCTGAATAGGACTCACCCACGTAGAATCAGACACAACATAGACAATACCCGCATCAAGCAATTTCATAACTTCAGCTTTTACTACGTCTTGCATGATAGGGTTCAAACGATGCTGGGGTTGAATGCATGGTTTATGATTTTCATCTAGATGTATCCTATGCATACAAAAGTCAGGGCTTATACCCTTTAAATCATCAATACTGTACCCAATGGACTTTTTGTGCTTTTTCAACACAATAAGAAGTTGGGATAACTGATCTGCATTGAGTGCAGTACTGAAGATTACGGGGTAAAGTTGTTCATCATCCAAAAACGCATATTTAAGGTTAGCAGGAAAAGGCTTGAGTTCGGGTTTCTTTACCTCTTTAATAGGACAAACCGGCCGAACTAACCTCTTCAGTTTGGTGCTCTCTGGTTCAGACCCTCCATCATCAAGAGCCAACTCTAGAGCATCCACTTCAGCACTCCAAGAACTGCTATCACCTGCAGAAGACTCACAACAAAGCACTGCCTCCAAAGGGTCTCTTTCGAGAACTTGGGAGACGTTATCACGCGTAATAAAATCAACTACATCAATTCGATAGCATTTTTCTTCCTCTAGCATGGGAATCTTTAAGGCACTATTCAGATTAAAAGTCACCTTATCATCCCCAACAGACAAAGTCAATTTCCCACTTTTAACATCAATGACCGCCCCCGCCGTGTGAAGGAAGGGTCTACCTAAGATAATGAGAATTTGAGAATCCTCTTGCATGTCTTGTACCACAAAGTCTACAGGTATATAGAATTTACCCACTCTAACAGGGACGTCCTCTAAAACACCTAAGGGGTATTTGACAGAACGGTCGGCCATTTGCAGAGTGATATTGGTAACCTTAAGCTCACCCATATTCAGTTTAGTACAGACAGACAAAGGCATGGCAAACACACAAGAACCTAAATCACATAAAGCTTTATCAATAAACACAGTGCCAATGTTACATGGGATGGAAAAACTCCCGGGGTCTTTAAGTTTAGGTGGAGACTTGTTTTGCAAATAAGCACTACATTCCTCAGTAAAAGCTACAGTCTCTACCTCACAAAAAGCACGTTTCCTGGTCAAAATATCTTTCATGAATTTTGAAGGAAATAATGCCCTTGGTCCAAGTATGCATTCAATGTTAAGTCTAATAAATGCGGTTCAGTATTAATTAACAAGTTAATAATTCAGTGAGATCAAGTGAGCTGAATGCCTAGCTAGAGGCCGCTTCAGTTCAAGTGGAATTAATGATATTAATCCACAGCTTACTCTTGACTGAACCCGTAGGGTCACACAAATAGTACGTAAACGGATCAAGTATTTAATGGCATTAAATACTCCATCTATGGATATTCGGAATCGACGGATCTTGGTTTCAGTGGGAGCTGAGATCGTCACAGGCAAGAAAAGAATACTCCGGAAACGATGATATTGCCGAAACGGAAATATGGATCGTATCGGAAATATAAATATTATCCAAGTCGTAGATGTTGCCGGAAACGGAAACATGGTACGTATCGGAAAATATTATCGGAAATGGAAATATTGCCGGAATCGGAAATATTGCCGGAAACGAAAATATTGTCAGAATCGGAAATATTATCGGAATCGGAAAATAATTCCGGAAACGGAAATATTAAATATTTGTTCGAAACGGAAATTAATTCCGGAATCGGAAATATTAAATATTGTTCGTATCGGAAATGAATTCCGGAATCGAGAATTTAATCGGAAGCGTATCGTACGAATTAGCATCGGACGAGGACTGGCAGACGAAGGCCCAGCACGAAGCCGGGCCATCGCCCAGCAAGCCAAGCGCAACAACCACACGCCAAGCAAACGACCAGGCCCAGCGCAAAAGCCAGGCCCAGCCGTAGCTTGGGCGCGCGCGCGGACAAGGCTGCGACAGTGGGCCTTGAGCTGTGCGCTCGGCGTGGGCCGCAAGGCCTGCGTGCGGGCGTGCGGTGCTTGTGCGCCACTCGTGTGTGTTACTTGGAATCCTAAGGCTACCGGGATTCGTAATATGGAAAGGAATTATCACGAGCCTCTTATTATTTTCATAATCTAAATTGCATGAACATGGTTAAATATTACAAATTTGCAAGAATTAAAAGGGGTGATTAATTTTCGTAATTGTTAATTAATTGCAAATTGCGTTTATTTAATTATACGTACGCAGTTTTTCGGCAGTTTATTCGTTACTCATCCAAATCGAGTGATTTTTGTGTCAATTCCGCATGTAAAAGGCATTCTAAAATTTTGACAAAAATAGTTTTTTTCTGCCGAACCCAGAATTCTCAAATTCGAAGCCTATCTATGACTTTTCGAAGGTTTTAGTTTTTCGAATGCAAAATTTCGTAAATTTAAGATGTTAAATTAAATATTTGCGATTCTTGTTGATAAATCTTGAATTTTTGATTGACCTACTGTATATGTTTAACAAGTTTGAATGCCTAGCCTTGTTAATTATGCAATCTAATTTGTAATTATGATTAATTTGTTGAAAATTAGAATAATTTAGAATTAATTTGATTTTCATAATTAATTATAATTTAATTAGATACCTATGATTAAAAACCACCATAAAAATTGTAAATTTATGTTAAATTTTAAATTTTTATGACCTAGAATTGAATCCATGTTAATCGGAAATCAATTGAATAATAAATTTTTGATTTTTTGCCCTAAAATTATGAAATTAATATTAATTTATTAATTTGTCATTAATTTTAAATATAAATTTTTTAAATTTTATGCGATTCGCTCATATAACTTGCACGCACAAAGCAATGGACGCTAAGTGTTACCCTTAAGGGGTGTTGTATAGTGCGGGCATGTGACGACGAGCAAGGGAGCTCGTCGCCCATGCGGCACGAATGCAATGAGCAAGGCCATGGTGCACGAGCACAAGGCAGCAGCCCTGCCTTGTGTCGTGGGCTATGAGCAATGGACGAATGGGCATGGGCGAAGGCAAGGCACGGCAGTCGCGTGTGGGCAGCAAGCGAGCTGCGCCACAACGCGCACTGTCTCGCACAAGCGCGCGCAGCGAGCGCAAGCTCGCGTGCCACGAGTGCTGCGCCCAGCGTCGATGCCTCGCGCAGCGAGCGCTGGCTCGCATCAAGCGAGCGCTGGCGAGCGCGCGCTGGCTCGCATCAAGCGGGCGCTGGCGAGCGCGCACAGCGAGCGCTGGCGAGCGCTGGCTCGCATGCAGCGAGCGCTGGCGAGCGAACGCAGCGAGCGATGGCTCGCGTGCATCGAGCGCTGGCGCGCGCGCAGCGAGCACAAGCTCGCGTGGAGCCTTGCGAAGGATAGCAGCAGCAGCTATGCGACGCAGCGCATGGGCTGCGCGCACATGGCCAGCGATGGCTGTGTGCGTGTGGCCCATGGGCGTGCGATGCGTAAGGTTGTTGCGTTACGATTAGATCGTTTTGAAATTTTAATTTGAAATTTTCAGTTTACGTAATTTTAATTAATTTTAAAATTAATAATTTAAATTATTTTCTTGGATTTGAATATTGTAATTATAATAAATTTTATTTATTCTAATTATTTTACTAAAATTAAAATCATGAATTAATTTAAATACGACTGAAATTAAATTAAACTTTTTGGATTCAATTATAAATTTATATGAGCTTTAAATTTTAATTAAATTTGTATGTTTCCGGTTAGACTAGAAATACATTTTTATGTTTAAAATTAGTAAAGCATATGAATTTATTGGTTTGAGTGGGAGCCCTTTTTAGTCAAAAACTCTTGATTAGGTCTACAAATCCTTAAGGTTAAAACAACTTGATTAGAATTAATAAGGACTGAATAATTGGTAGATTATTGGTGCCCTTGATTAATTGCTGCAAATGTTTACGTGATGCATAATGTGTTTTACTAACCAGCTATGTGGGCCATTCATGATAATGAATGGGTGAATGGTATATATTGTATATGTACTGTTTTGCAGGTTATGAAGTGACTAGTATGGCCCAAATAGGATAGAAAATATGGTCTGCGTACCATTAATTTGAATGTAATTGGTCTAAAGTACCAAAGTTGTTTTTCAATTCAAATATGGTCTGCGTACCATCAAATAGTTGTAATTAGTTTTAATTATAGCTTATCCTATTTGAAGAAAATGGTGCCTCCCACGGAGATTTTCAAGACGGACTTTGAAGTTAAAGCTTCAAGATGAAGTCGGGCCATACTAGATCACATTTATCTTATGCATGTTTTAAGTTATTTATTGCTTTTAAATATGTCTTAAAATGCATGAGATCAAAAGCTTGATTATGTTGCATGATTAAGGATTTTAGTTCACTTAAAATCTAACCAACATAGTAAGAGCCTTAAGTTCCAAACTTAAAAAATTGAGTTATAAGGTGCCATGCCAAAATATACACTTGCTTGGATATCCTTTACATCAATCTAGTAATAGTCTTCGCTCAGCGAGGTGTTACTTATTGGTCCTAAAGGGGCAAGGTACACAAATAATTGTGAGTACATGTTAGTTTTGGTGAAACTCAACGATATAAGTAAGGAGTCCTTTTATGTCGTGGCAAAATCGATAGGTTTACCTAATAAGTTCTTAGACGTACCTATCAACCAAGAATAGTTTCTAGACTATTAGCAAAAGGCTTTTGCTTACCTAAGATGTTTTAGGATTAAGTCGACAAACTGTGCTTAGTTCTTCAATGATTTTAGGATCTTGGAATCATTTTATTCACACCTGCCGGAACACATAACTTGAATAAAATGCTTAATAAACATTGAATTATGCATGTATGCTAGAATTTAAGTTTATTAAGAGAAACTGTGAATGGTTATTTATTTGTTTATTCTTTTCAATTGTAGTTTTTAATATGGCAAACAACAATTCATTCAACATTCGATCAATTCTCGAAAAGGAGAAGTTGAACGGGAAAAACTTCCTTGACTGGCAAAGGAACTTGCAAATAGTTCTTATGCAGGAAGAAAAAGAGTATGTCCTAGAAGAGGCGATGCCCGAAGCCGCAGGCGACGGGGTCACTCAGGCAGCCCTCAATCGTTGGATTGATGCCAACAAGGATGTAAAATGTCTAATGCTCGCCACCATGAGTGCGGATCTGCAGAAAACGTTCATCAACTCAGATGCTTTCACAATCATCAGTGAGTTGAAGAACATGTTCCAAGATCTGGCTCGAGTCGAAAGATTCGAGACTCATAGGCAAATTCTTGAGACCAAGCTTAAGAAAGGCGAGCCCGTAAGTCCACATGTTCTCAAAATGATTGGACTCATTGAGAATATGAGTCGGCTGGATCAGGAATTTTCTCAGGAAATGGCTATAGACACCATCCTCCATTCTCTTCATAGCGGGTATGATCAGTTCAAACTGAACTACAGTATGAATAGTCTGGACAAAACGCTCACTGAGCTTCACGGTATGCTGAAGACCGCTGAAAAGACGCTCAAAAGTGATAAGCAGGATGTGCTTATGGTGCGTGGGGGAAAGTTCAAGAAATCTGGAAAGAAGAGGAATGCTAAGAAAGGTGGCAACAAGGCCAGCCCAACTAAGCAAACTGGCGCCAAATCTGTAAAGAGGAAGGTCAGTCAACCCACTTCTGAATCCGAATGCTTCTACTGCAAGAAGAAGGGGCATTGGAAGAGAGATTGCTTAAAGCTAAAGGAAGATCAGAAGAACGGAACAGTCGTTCCATCTTCAGGTATTTTCGTTATAGACTGTATACTTGCTAATTCAACTTCTTGGGTATTAGATACAGGTTGTGGCTCACACTTATGTTCCAATCCACAGGGACTAAGAAGAAGTAGAAAGTTAAGCAAGGGTGAAGTCGACCTACGAGTAGGAAATGGAGCACGGATTGCTGCATTAGCTGTAGGAACTTGAAGGAAATAATGCCCTTAGTCCAAGTATGCATTCTATGTTAAGTCTAATAAATGCGGTTCAGTATTAATTAACAAGTTAATAATTCAGTGAGATCAAGTGAGCTGAATGCCTAGCTAGAGTCCGCTTCAGTTCAAGTGGTATTAATGATATTAATCCACAGCTTACTCTTGACTGAACCCGTAGGGTCACACAAATAGTACGTAAACGGATCAAGTATTTAATGGCATTAAATACTCCATCTATGAATATTCGGAACCGACGGATCTTGGTTTCAGTGGGAGCTAAGATCGTCACAGGCAAGAAATGAATACTCCGGAAACGATGATATTGCCGGAAACGGAAATATGGATCGTATCGGAAATATAAATATTATCCAAGTCGTAGATGTTGCCGGAAACGGAAACATGGTACGTATCGGAAAATATTATCGGAAATGGAAATATTGCCAGAATCGGAAATATTGCCGGAAACGGAAATATTGTCAGAATCGGAAATATTACCGGAATCGGAAAATAATTCCGGAAACGGAAATATTAAATATTTGTTCGAAACGGAAATTAATTCTGGAATCGGAAATATTAAATATTGTTCGTATCGGAAATGAATTCCGGAATCGGAAAATTTAATCGGAAGCGCATCGTACGAATAAGCATCGGACGAGGCCTGCCGGACGAGGCCCAGCACGAAGCCAGGCCATCGCCCAGCAAGCCAAGCGCGCCGCACAAACAGCCACGCCAGGCCCAGCGCAAGGCCAGGCCCAGCAGGCTGCGCAGCGCGCAGCGCGCGCGGGCGCTGCGTGGGCTGCTGCTCGCGCGCACGCATGGGGGCCCATCGTGGCTGCCGTGCGTGTGTGTGTGCAAGTGTTTGTGTTCGTGCACGTTTCCTAAAACATGCAGAGTTCGATTAATGATTAAATTCCTAATTCTATTTGATAAATTAATTAAATTAGAGTTCTTGTAGGATTCTAGGTTTAATTAATTTGTATCTGAATAGGATTTCGATTCCCTTTCCATACCCCTATAAATATGAGGCTAGGGCTCACAATTTATAACAAGTTTTCAAAGTATTCAAAGTGAGTTTTTGAGAGAAAATTCAGTCACACATTTGCCTATAAAGTGCCGAAAATAATAGTACCTTAAGGGCGATTCTAGTTGGTCAATCTTAAGGCGGATCCGGACGTGCTGTGGACTATCTACGGAGGGACGACACTTGGAGTCCTAAAGACTTGTTCTTGTTCGGTTCGGGCGCAGCTAGGGGAGGCACGCAACAAAGAGTATGCATCTAAACTATGCTAAATGATTATGTGTAAATAATATGTTTTCCTGGCTTTATGGTTTTTCCGCATGATTTATGAATTGTCATATGTATCATAACCTAACAGTGGTATCACGAGCCCCTTATTATTTTCATAATCTAAATTGCATAAACATGGTTAAATATTACAAATTTGCAAGAATTAAAAGGGGTGATTAATTTTCGTAATTGTTAATTAATTGCAAATTGCGTTTATTTAATTATACGTACGCAGTTTTTCGGCAGTTTCTTCGTTACTCATCCAAATTGAGTGATTTTTGTGTCAATTCCGCATGTAAAAGGCATTCTAAAATTTTGACAAAAAAAGTATTTTTCTGCCGAACCCAGAATTCTCAAATTCGAAGCCTAACTATGACTTTTTGAAGGTTTTAGTTTTTCGAATGCAAAATTTCGTAAATTTAAGATGTTAAATTAAATATTTGCGATTCTTGTTGATAAATCTTGAATTTTTGATTGACCTACTGCATATGTTTAACAAGTTTGAATGCCTAGTCTTGTTAATTATGCAATCTAATTTGTAATTATGATTAATTTGTTGAAAATTAGAATAATTTAGAATTAATTTGATTTTCATAATTAATTGTAATTTAGTTAGAAACCTATGATTAAAAACCACCATAAAAATTGTAAATTTATGATAAATTTTAAATTTTTATGACCTAGACTTGAATCCATAACAATCGGAAATCAATTGGATAATAAATTTTCGATTTTCCGCCCTAAAATTATGAAATTAATATTATTTATTAATTTGTCATTAATTTTAAATATAAATTTTAAATTTTTATGCGATTCGTTCATAAAAATTGCACGCACGAAGCAATGGACGCTTCGTGTTACCCTTAAAGGGTGTTGTATAATGCGGGCATGCGACGACGAGCAAGGGAGCTCGTCGCCCGTGCGGCACGAATGCAATGAGCAAGGGCGTAGTGCACGAGCGCAAGGCAGCAGCCCTGCCTTGTGTCGTGTGCCACGAGCAATGGACGAATGGGCATGGGCGAAGGGCGAGCCAAGGCAGTCGCGTGTGGGCAGCAAGCGAGCTGCGCCACAACGCGCGCTGCCTCGCACAACGCGCGCTGCCTCGCGCGCAGCGAGCGCAAGCTCGCGTGCCACGAGCGCTGCGCCCAGCATTGCTCGCGCGCACAGCGAGCGATGTCGCCCGCCCAGCGAGCGATGTCGCGCGCCCAGCGAGCGATGTCGCGCGCCCAGCGAGCGATGTCGCGCGCCCAGCGAGCGATGTCGCGCGCCCAGCGAGCGATGTCGCGCGCCCAGCGAGCGATGTCGCGCGCCCAACGAGCGATGTCGCGCGCGCACTACGAGCGATAGCTCGCGTGCGATGAGCGCTGGCGCGCGCAGCGAGCACCAATGCGTGCGGAGGCTTGCGATGGGGATGCAGCAGCTATGCGACGAGCGCATGGGCTGCGCGCACATGGCCAGCAATGGCTGTGTGCGTGCGGCCCATGGGCGTGCAACGCGTAGGGTGTTTGCGTTACGATTAAAGATCGTTTTGAATGTTTAATTTGAAAATTTCAGTTCACGTAATTTTAATTAATTTTAAAATTAATAATTTAAATTATTTTCTTGGATTTTAATATTGTAATTATAATAAATTTTATTTATTCTAATTATTTTACTAAAATTAAAATCATGAATTAATTTAAATACGACTGAAATTAAATTAAATTTTTGGATTCAATTATAAATTTATATGAGCTTTAGATTTTAATTAAATTTGTATGTTTCTGGTTAGACTAGAAATACATTTTTATGTTTAAAATTAGTAAAGCATATAAATTTATTGGTTTAAGTGGGAGCGTTTTTTTGGTCATAAACTCTTGATTAGGTCTACAAATCCTTAAGGTTAAAACAACTTGATTAGAATTAATAAGGACTGAATAATTGGTAGATTATTGGTGCCCTTGATTAATTGCTGCAAATGTTTACGTGATGCATAATGTGTTTTACTAACCAGCTATGTGGGCCATTCATGATAATGAATGGGTGAATGGTATATATTGTATATGTACTGTTTTGCAGGTTATGAAGTGACTAGTATGGCCCAAATAGGATAGAAAATATGGTATGCGTACCATTAATTTGAATGTAATTGGTCTAAAGTACCGAAGTTATTTTTCAATTCAAATATGGTCTGCGAACCATCAAATAGTTGTAATTAGTTATAGCTTATCCTATTTGAAGAAAATGGTGCCTCCCACGGAGATTTTCAAGACGGACTTTGAAGTCAAAGCTTCAAGATGAAGTCGGGCCATACTAGATCACAAATATCTTATGCATGTTTTAAGTTATTTATTGCTTTTAAATATGTCTTAAAATGCATGAGATCAAAAGCTTGATTATGTTGCATGATTAAGGATTTTAGTTCACTTAAAATCTAACCAACATAGTAAGAGCCTTAAGTTCCAAACTTAAAAATTGAGTTAAAAGGTGCCATGCCAAAATATACACTTGCTTGGATATCCTTTACATCAATCTAGTAATAGTTTTCGCTCAGCGAGGTGTTACTTATTGGTCCTAAAGGGGCAAGGTGTTAGGTTATGATACATATGACAATTCATAAATCATGCGGAAAAACCATTTAGCCAGGAATACATATTATTTACACATAATCATATAGCATAGTTTAGATGCATACTCTTTGTTGCGTGCCTTCCCTAGCTGCGCCCGAACCGAACAAGAACAAGTCTTTAGGACTCCAAGTGTCGTCCCTCCGTAGATAGTCCACAGCACGTCCGGATCCGCCTTAAGATTGACCAACTAGAATTGCCCTTAAGGTACTAAAGATTTTCGGCACTCTTAGGTAAGAAATGTGTCTGAATTTTCTCTCAAAAACTCACTTTGAATACTTGAATAATCTATGAAAATATGTGACCCTAGGCACTTATTTATAGAGTTATGGAAAGGGTTTTGGAATCCTATTAGGATACTAATTTATTTAATTATAACCCTACTAGGACTCTAATTAAATAATCATTATCTAATAGTTTTAGGATTTAATCACACTTTGAATTCTGATTGCTTCAGGATTCCCGCACAAGCAATGCACGAGCACCGTACACCCGCGCAAGCCTTGCGGCCCACGCTAGGCGCACAGCGCTCGGCACACTGCTGTGCGCGCGCGCCCAAGGCCTTGGCTGGGCCTGGCCTTGCGCTGGGCCTGGTCGAGGCTTGGCGTGCGCTGGTGCGCGTTGGCTCGCTGGGCGACGGCCTGGCTTCGTGCTGGGCCTTCGTCTAGCGGGCCTCGTCCGATGCTAATTCCTACTATACGCTTCCGATTAAATTCCCGATTCCGGAATTCATTTCCGATACGAACAATATTTAATATTTCCGATTCCGGAATCAATTTCTGTTTCGAACAAATATTTAATATTTCCGTTTCCGGAATTATTTTCCGATTCCGATAATATTTCCGATTCTGACAATATTTCCGTTTCCGGCAATATTTCCGATTCTGGCAATATTTCCATTTCCGATAATATTTTCCGATACGTACCATGTTTCCGTTTCCGGCAACATCTACGACTTGGATAATATTTATATTTCCGATACGATCCATATTTCCGTTTCCGGCAATATCATCGTTTCCGGAGTATTCATTTCTTGCCTGTGACGATCTCAGCTCCCACTGAAACCAAGATCCGTCGATTCCGAATATCCATAGATGGAGTATCTAATGCCATTAAATACTTGATCCGTTTACGTACTGTTTGTGTGACCCTACGGGTTCAGTCAAGAGTAAGATGTGGATTAATATAATTAATTCCACTTGAACTGAAGCGGCCTCTAGCTAGGCATTCAGCTCACTTGATCTCACTGAATTATTAACTTGTTAATTAATACTGAACCGCATTTATTAGACTTATCATAGAATGCATACTTGGACCAAGGGCATTATTTCCTTCAGTCTCCCACTTGTCCTTAGGGACAAGTGTGCATTTCCTAATTCCTTTGTCGCTCGATGCTTGCTCTTGAACATAAGGTAAGAGTTGTCATCCTTATTATGTCCAGAGGTGTTCCTCGGTTTCAGAGTTCAACTGATCAAATAAACAGATAATCATAGCCTATGATTCATCCGAGCACGGCCATGCATTTCACAGTTTCTAGCTCTCCGAGTGGCCTTGTACAACTTTTAAGCATCTCATCCCGATTTATGGGAGGACAATCCCAATCTTGCGATCTTGAGATTAGACTTCGTTTGATAGGTGATTACCTGAGCGTTGCCTTTATAGCCTCCTTTTACGGTGCGACGGTTGGTCAACGTCAAAGCAACCAGTTCTCAAACAAGTAATCTCAAATCACTCAGGTATTGAGGATTTAGTGTCTAATAATTTTAATGAAATTTACTTATGACAGATTTTCATCTCTTACAGTAAAGTTTCATAGGTCTTGTCCGATACTAGTCTTCCCAAAGTAAGTATCTATGCAAATGATTATGACATTGCCATGTCCACATAGTTCAAGAAACAGAACTACTAGTCATCTTGCATTCTAATCGTCTAACGTTTTCTATGCGTCCAATTTTATAGAAAACTCCGATTAGGGACCATTTTCAACCTTTGACATTCAAGTTCACTTGATAGACATTTCTTAGTCACAGGACTGGTCCTGACAGTCTATCTTGAATATATCGTCAAATTTGAAGGGACTCATCATTTAATACTAAACCAAGATTAAATGGAATATGAAAATACATTTCATATATGATAAATGTTCAACCCAAATGTTTTATAACCATGGGCCTCAAACCCATCTTCTAAAACAATTCATGGAATTCAAAGCTATGCTTGATTTCCAGTGCTACAACGTGAGTGTTGCTTCTCACTTGTTGCATAGGTTTAGTTATCATGCTTTGCCAATCTTAATATCCTTTTCATCGAATGTTCTTCGAGATATGATGCTAAGATCTTTTCGAGTTTGTTTATTATGTGATCTAGTTTTTCTTACTTCGATGGTGGTTTTACTCATTTTGCAATGAAGAACCATCAAGTTAGCAGATAGGTGATCTACCCAAGTTCAATGAAGAACTCATTAATATAAACAACTCTGTTTTATTGCTTCTTAGGCAATAAGTACTTTTACTTCAACTGTTTAGGTTGCTAGTGATGCTTTGTTTGGATTTACCTATCCAAGCAGTTCATAGATATGTGGAAGACTCTCCAACTATATCTTAGAACATAGAAATTATTATTTTAATTTCCCACGCAACAACTCATGGTCTCCAATCCATGTTGCCATTTCAAAACACGATGCTCTATAGCTCGTCCTTATCAATGGTTAACTCCAAAGGGTCTTGCTTGATCCTTTGCCAGTGTTTATGCGTGTAGCATCAATATTTAGCATATCTTTATTTCCTTGAATCAAGAAGTAATCCTATGTACCTTTTCAGGTACCATAAGTTTTTCTTGATCTCAATCTAATTGGTCTTCACTTAGATCAATAGAGATTGGTATATGTTCGTCATGCCTAAAGTCATACGATACGTTTTTGGCGATCCTCATATTATATCATACATGATAAATTCTTTTGTAGAATAATTCCCAATTGAATTCTATTCATGTAACTTTAGCTCATTCAATTTCAGTAGATACTGAATCCAGCTAAATTCTTTGACATATAATATAGGTGAAGAATCTCATTAGATTCTTTGATGTTAACTTAGTAAATGCTTATACATAGTTCAAACATCCTTTACTTAGATTTATTCACATGGGTCGAATATCTCCAATGGAGACTTTCGTGTTTGATTTAGTAAATGCCATTACTTAATCCAAAATAATATCATAAGATCTTTGTAAATAGATCTTAATACCCAGTATGTACTAAGTTTCGCCATGGTCCATTATTGATGAATAATTTCAAATCTAAGTCATTAGCATTTGAATGTTATTTCACAATAGAGAGATATGTGTGTGATACACATAGGACCAATTAAGTTTTAAGTACTCCCACTAAACTTCTTATATATCTATAAGAATTATGTATATTTTATGAAACTAAAATACTTATTAGTTTCACTAAAATACAGTTCCAATTCCCAATTGCTTGCTTAAATCTGTACTTAGATTTTATAAGCTAGCTTTCCTTTTCAAGCATTTATTTGGATCCACAAACTCTATGACATACCATGTACATATTATATTCCATCATTTGATTGAGGAATACGTTTTGTCATCCAATTGCCATATGTACCAATATGCAATCATTGCTTGAATTATAGACTTAAGCATTACGATTTTGCATGAGGTTTCAACACAATCCATGCCATGAATTTGCTTGTAACCTTTAGCAACTAATCTAGCTTTGTGTGTGAACACAATTCCATGTTTGATGGTTTTTATCCTTAAAACAAACTTGCAACCAATAGGTGTGAAACTATTCTTGCAAATCAACAAAATTTCAATTTTGTCATCAAAACATTGAGTATGTTTTATGGCCTCTAACCATTTAAAACATTTGAGTCTATACATGGCCTCTAACCATTTTAGGGAATCTGGGTTTCGTCATAGCTTTCTTACAAGTCACAAACTCATTAATCTACATGATAATAGTTTGACTGCAAGTTGTAGGTTTCTTCACTATTTAATAGAAGAATCTCATAGTTTCATTGACCTGATCTCTATGTTTCTTCACTATCTAATAGAAGAATCTCATAGTTTCAGTGACTTGAATTCTATGCCTACTTGGGTATAGAACATCAAACAATAGAATATCAATAGCCACTTGAAAGTCCTTTGAATATTCTGTTCTCCTTGAAGCACTTGTAAAGTCTTCTAAGAGATATCTATTCTTTAAAGCCACTTCTAAAGTCCTTAAAGAATAAGTTCGGATTTTCTGAAGCACTTCGAAAAGCCTCCGGAATGTCCGTTTATGTTTGTTGTTCGCCTCGAAAACTTTCGAGGTTTATTTTCTCCCACTTGTCATTTTGGAAACGAATCTCCAAAAGGACATTATTTCGAGCAAACAAACATTATGTTCTCAAAAATTCGTGGTAGAAACAATACCCTTGTGTCTCATTTGAATAAATCACAATGAAACATATATCTATACTTGGACCTTAGTTTGTTGAATAACAAACACTAAGCTCCCACTGAGTTTAAGAACTCTTTAGATATATTATGAAAAGATATTCTGAAATTACTTTTCAATAGCTTTGACGAATTTGGTTTAGTTTGGTGGTAGTTGAGCATTTTGTTTTAGAAATTATAGGAAAAGTCTTTATGATTCATCATTGATCGAATCAAGTACTAATTGACTTCGATCATTCCAACTTAGATATGCCATATCTTATGGAGCTAGATTGTGAAATTACAACACACAATCATTGATGATCATATTTGGTCTCAAGTAATCATCAACATGATCAAACCTAGATCTTTATGATTTCTTGCCAAGTGGATTTTATACTTCTGAATCTTTGAACTAGCCAAACAGATTCAACTTATATCACATTTGAGTAAATAAACCTATATTCACTCAAATCCATGTGAAATAATAAAGTCATAAAATCTTTCTTTAGCTTTGAACTCTATCGTCTAGGCGTTCTAACAATAGTTCATATCTTTTGTTACTTTCAACAAGTAAGACTAGCTTGTCTTAAGTTGATCTAGAAATCAACCAACTTTCAAAAGTCCATTAAAATAGAGCTTTTGAATGTTAACTTGTTGATATGGTCTAAGCAACAATGCCAAAGATTAGTGGAACTCAAATCAAGGGGTTGATTTGAACCTAGTAAAGTTCTTTAAAGAGTTGTTTGTTTTAATCAAGCATATTGACTCATTCTGTAAATGACCATTTCATTCAAATGAACAAACAATCAAGCATTGTTTTTGTTCTTCTGAATGTGAGTCTTTCTGTGTTTGAAGCAGAAATTTAGGTATGCTGATTATGGAACAAAATAGCCATTAAGTTCCAGCCTTTGAAAGGACTTAAAACAAACTAGATGACCCTACAACTAATGTAGCATTGCCATGCTTCATTTCCCACTTGTAGGTCATTAGTGTATCCTAGCTTCCATTGTTTGAGTTATTATCGAAGTAAGAACCTCAAGCGGTATATGATACCAAGGAAGTTTGATTGCTAGGTTACTTCTCTTTAAACATAAACTTATAGGTAGAAACGGAATCGTAAATTCCTTTCATGTGTTCCTTTGTTTTCCTATTTCTTGTACCCTTTCTTATAGTCTTAAGAATTGAATTCTTTAGTGTTGACTTTTATACTTTGTTAGACATGTCCAATGTCACCAACAAGGTTCTTTACCATTTTAATTTATGTTGAATATTTTGTTTCAACTAGATGATCTTACCAGAAGCTTCTAAAGTTCTCTAAGCATCGATCTATTCGAATGTCTAGGGACTAGACTCATTCGAGAATTAAATGGACAAAGATATTAGGTTGTTAACCATTGGTAAAGCTGAGCGTATTAAACTCAATGCTTTATGATCTCAAAACTACATTGTATTTTGAATTCACAATCACCAATCGGTTTGCCATTCGATTTTGATTCTCGAAAACAACCATAAAAGTCGATATAAGAAACGTACATTTTAAATTGCTCATTTTCTCTCATTTCCGTGAATCGTTCTTGGATTCACTACCAATCGAGGAAATTTACTGTTACCTTTCTAAAAGGATTTATTGCAGTGCAAGATATTTAATTATAAACAATAATTAAAACATACATTGAAGCATGCAAAGTCTAAACATTTATCATGAATAATAACTTGAAATTAAAGCAACCATGCAATTCAAACAAGTTATTAGCATTTTATTCGATTTTATTGTTCCGGCAGGTGTGAATAAAATGATTCCAAGACCCTAAAATCATTGAAGAACTAAGCACAGTTTGTCGACTTAATCCTAAAACATCTTAGGTAAGCAAAAGCCTTTTGCTAATAGTCTAGAAACTACTCTTGGTTGATAGGTACGTCTAAGAACTTGTTAGGTAAACCTATCGATTTTGCCACGACATAAAAGGACTCCTTACTTATATCGTTGAGTTTCACCAAAACTAACATGTACTCACAATTATTTGTGTACCTTGCCCCTTTAGGACCAATAAGTAACACCTCTCTGAGCGAAAATTATTACTAGATTGATGTAAAGGATATCCAAGCAAGTGTATATTTTGGCATGGCACCTTTTAACTCAATTTTTAAGTTTGGAACTTAAGGCTCTTACTATGTTGGTTAGATTTTAAGTGAACTAAAATCCTTAATCATGCAACATAATCAAGCTTTTGATCTCATGCATTTTAAGACATATTTAAAACAATAAATAACTTAAAGCATGCATAAGATAAATGTGATCTAGTATGGCCCGACTTCATCTTGAAGCTTTGACTTCAAAGTCCGTCTTGAAAATCTCCGTGGGAGGCACCATTTTCTTCAAATAGGATAAGCTATAACTAATTACAACTATTTGATGGTTCGCAGACCATATTTGAATTGAAAAACAACTTTGGTACTTTAGACCAATTACATTCAAATTAATGGTACGCAGACCATATTTTCTATCCTATTTGGGCCATACTAGTCACTTCATAACCTGCAAAACAGTACATATACAATATATACCATTCACCCATTCATTATCATGAATGGCCCACATAGCTGGTTAGTAAAACACATTATGCATCACGTAAACATTTGCAGCAATTAATCAAGGGCACCAATAATCTACCAATTATTCAGTCCTTATTAATTCTAATCAAGTTGTTTTAACCTTAAGGATCCGTAGACCTAATCAAGAGTTTATGACTAAAAAGCGCTCCCACTTAAACCAATAAATTCATATGCTTTACTAATTTTAAACATAAAAATGTATTTCAAGTCTAACCGGAAACATACAAATTTAATTAAAATTTAAAGCCCATATAAATTTATAATTGAATCCAAAATTTTAATTTGATTTCAGTCGTATTTAAATTAATTCATGATTTTAATTTTAGTAAAATAATTAGAATAAATAAAATTTATTATAATTACAATATTCAAAATTAAAATCCAAGAAAATAATTTAAATTGTTAATTTTAAAATTAATTAAAATTACGTAAACTGAAAATTTCAAATTAAACATTCAAAACGATCTAATCGTAATGCAAACACCCTACGCATCGCACGCCCATGGGCCACACGCACACAGCCATCGCTGGCCATGTGCGCGCAGCCCATGCGCTCGTCGCATAGCTGCTGCATCTTCCCATCGCAAGTCATCGCACAAGTGGTGCTCGCTGCGCGCGCGCCAGCGCTCGATGCACGCGAGCCATCGCTCGCTGTGCGCGCTCGCCAGCGCTTGCTGCGCGCGCTCCAGCGCTTGATGCACGCGAGCCACCGCTCGCTGTGCGCGAGCAATTGCTCGCTGCGCGCGATCAACGCTGGGCGCAGCGCTCGTGGCACGCAAGCTTGCGCTCGCTGCGCGCGAGGCTGCGCGCGCTTGCGCGAGGCAGTGCGCGTTTTGGCGCAGCTCGCTTGCTGCCCACACGCGACTGCCATGCCTTGCCTTCGCCCATGCCCATTCATCAATAGCTCGTGGCCCACGACACAAGGCAGGGCTGCTGCCTTGTGCTCGTGCACCATGCCCTTGCTCATTGCATTCGTGCCGCATGGGCGACGAGCTCCCTTGCTCGTCGTCGCATGCCCGCACTATACAACACCCCTTAAGGGTAACCCGAAGCGTCCATTGCTTTGTGCGTGCAAGTTTTATGAAGGAATCGCATAAAATTTTAAAAATTTATATTTAAAATTAATGACAAATTAATAAATAATATTAATTTCATAATTTTAGGGCGAAAAATCGAAAATTTATTATTCAATTGATTTCCGATTATCATGGATTCAAGCCTAGGTATAAAAATTTAAAATTTATCATAAATTTACAATTTTTATGGTGGTTTTTAATCATAGGTTTCTAATTAAATTATAATTAATTATGAAAATCAAATTAATTCTAAATTATTCTAATTTTCAACAAATTAATCATAATTACAAATTAGATTGCATAATTAACAAGGCTAGGCATTCAAACTTGTTAAACATATACAGTAGGTCAATCAAAAATTCAAGATTTATCAACAAGAATCGCAAATATTTAATTTAACATCTTAAATTTACGAAATTTTGCATTCGAAAAACTAAAACCTTCGAAAAGTCATAGTTAGGCTTCGAATTTGAGAATTCTGGGTTCGGCAGAAAAATACTATTTTTGTCAAAATTTTAGAATGCCTTTTACATGCGGAATTGACACAAAAATCACTCGATTTGGATGAGTAACGAAGAAACTGCCGAAACACTGCGTACGTATAATTAAATAAACGCAATTTGCAATTAATTAACAATTACGAAAATTAATCACCCCTTTTAATTCTTGCAAATTTGTAATATTTAACCATGTTCATGCAATTTAGATTATGAAAATAATAAGAGGCTCTGATACCACTGTTAGGTTATGATACATATGACAATTCATAAATCATGCGGAAAAACCATTTAGGCAGGAATACATATTATTTACACATAATCATATAGCATAGTTTAGATGCATACTCTTTGTTGCGTGCCTTCCCTAGCTGCGCCCGAACCGAACAAGAACAAGTCTTTAGGACTCCAAGTGTCGTCCCTCCGTAGATAGTCCACAGCACGTCCGGATCCGCCTTAAGATTGACTAACTAGAATTGCCCTTAAGGTACTAAAGATTTTCGGCACTCTTAGGTAAGAAATGTGTCTGAATTTTCTCTCAAAAACTCACTTTGAATACTTGAATAATCTATGAAAATATGTGACCCTAGGCACTTATTTATAGAGTTATGGAAAGGGTTTTGGAATCCTATTAGGATACTAATTTATTTAATTATAACCCTACTAGGACTCTAATTAAATAATCATTATCTAATAGTTTTAGGATTTAATCACACTTTGAATTCTGATTGCTTCAGGATTCCCGCACAAGCAATGCACGAGCACCGTACACCCGCGCAAGCCTTGCGGCTCACGCTAGGCGCACAGCGCTCGGCACACTGCTGTGCGCGCGCGCGCCCAAGGCCTTGGCTGGGCCTGGCCTTGCGCTGGGCCTGGTCGAGGCTTGGCGTGCGCTGGTGCGCGTTGGCTCGCTGGGCGACGGCCTGGCTTCATGCTGGGCCTTCGTCTAGCGGGCCTCGTCCGATGCTAATTCCTACTATACGCTTCCGATTAAATTCCCGATTCCGGAATTCATTTCCGATACGAACAATATTTAATATTTCCGATTCCGGAATCAATTTCCGTTTCGAACAAATATTTAATATTTCCGTTTCCGGAATTATTTTCCGATTCCGATAATATTTCCGATTCTGACAATATTTCCGTTTCCGGCAATATTTCCGATTCTGGCAATATTTCCATTTCCGATAATATTTTCCGATACGTACCATGTTTCCGTTTCCGGCAACATCTACGACTTGGATAATATTTATATTTCCGATACGATCCATATTTCCGTTTCCGGCAATATCATCGTTTCCGGAGTATTCATTTCTTGCCTGTGACGATCTCAGCTCCCACTGAAACCAAGATCCGTCGATTCCGAATATCCATAGATGGAGTATCTAATGCCATTAAATACTTGATCCGTTTACGTACTATTTGTGTGACCCTACGGGTTCAGTCAAGAGTAAGCTGTGGATTAATATAATTAATTCCACTTGAACTGAAGCGGCCTCTAGCTAGGCATTCAGCTCACTTGATCTCACTGAATTATTAACTTGTTAATTAATACTGAACCGCATTTATTAGACTTATCATAGAATGCATACTTGGACCAAGGGCATTATTTCCTTCACAAGGTACACAAATAATTGTGAGTACATGTTAGTTTTGGTGAAACTCAACGATATAAGTAAGAAGTCCTTTTATGTCGTGGCAAAATCGATAGGTTTACCTAATAAGTTCTTGGACGTACCTATCAACCAAGAATAGTTTCTAGACTATTAGCAAAAGGCTTTTGCTTACCTAAGATGTTCTAGGATTAAGTCGACAAACTGTGCTTAGTTCTTCAATGATTTTAGGATCTTGGAATCATTTTATTCACACCAGCCGGAACACATAATTTGAATAAAATGCTTAATAAACATTGAATTATGCATGTATGCTAGAATTTAAGTTTATTAAGAGAAACTGTGAATGGTTATTTATTTGTTTATTCTTTTCAATTGTAGTTTTTAATATGGAAAACAACAATTCATTCAACATTCGATCAATTCTCGAAAAGGAGAAGTTGAACGGGAAAAACTTCCTTGACTGGCAAAGGAACTTGCAAATAGTTCTTATGCAGGAAGAAAAGGAGTATGTCCTAGATGAAGCGATGCCCGAAGCTGCAGGCGACGGGGTCACTCAGGCAGCCCTCAATCGTTGGATTGATGCCAACAAGGATGTGAAATGTCTAATGCTCGCCACCATGAGTGCGGATCTGCAGAAAACGTTCATCAACTCAGATGCTTTCACAATCATCAGTGAGTTGAAGAACATGTTCCAAGATCTGGCTCGAGTCGAAAGATTCGAGACTCATAGGCAAATTCTTGAGACCAAGCTTAAGAAAGGCGAGCCCGTAAGTCCACATGTTCTCAAAATGATTGGACTCATTGTGAATATGAGTCGGCTGGATCAGCAATTTTCTCAGGAAATGGCTATAGACACCATCCTCCATTCTCTTCATAGCGGGTATGATCAGTTCAAACTGAACTACAGTATGAATAGTCTGGACAAAACGCTCACTGAGCTTCACGGTATGCTGAAGACCGCTGAAAAGACGCTCAAAAGTGATAAGCAGGATGTGCTTATGGTGCGTGGGGGCAAGTTCAAGAAATCTGGAAAGAAGAGGAATGCTAAGAAAGGTGGCAACAAGGCCAGCCCAACTAAGCAAACTGGCGCCAAATCTGCAAAGAGGAAGGTCAGTCAACCCACTTCTGAATCCGAATGCTTCTACTGCAAGAAGAAGGGGCATTGGAAGAGAGATTGCTTGAAGCTAAAGGAAGATCAGAAGAACGGAACAGTCGTTCCATCTTCAGGTATTTTCGTTATAGACTGTATACTTGCTAATTCAACTTCTTGGGTATTAGATACAGGTTGTGGCTCACACTTATGTTCCAATCCACAGGGACTAAGAAGAAGTAGAAAGTTAAGCAAGGGTGAAGTCGACCTACGAGTGGGAAATGGAGCACGGATTGCTGCATTAGCCGTAGGAACTTACTATTTGTCGTTGCCCTCCGGGCTAGTTTTGGAACTGGAAGAATGTTTCCATGTTCCAAGTCTTACTAAAAACATCATTTCAGTTTCTTGCTTAGATGCTAAGGGATTTTCCTTTTTAATAAAAGACAATAGTTGTTCGTTTTATTTTAAAGAGATGTTTTATGGATCTGCTAGATTAGTCAATGGACTTTATTTATTAGATCACGACAAACAAGTATATAACATAAATACCAAAAAGGCCAAAAAGGATGATTCAGATCTCACCTATCTGTGGCATTGTCGATTAGGCCATATAAACTTGAAACGCTTAGAAAGACTTCAAAAGGAAGGAATTCTAGAGCCATTTGACTTAGAGGATTATGGTAAATGCGAATCATGTTTACTTGGCAAAATGACAAAGCAACCTTTCTCTAAAGTTGGAGAAAGAGCAAATGAACTATTGGGTTTAATCCATACAGATGTATGTGGACCAATGAGTACAAATGTTAGAGGTGGTTTCAGCTACTTTATCACTTTCACTGATGACTTCAGTAGGTATGGTTATGTCTACCTAATGAAGCATAAGTCTGAATCCTTTGACAAATTCAAGGAATTTCAGAGTGAAGTAGAGAACCAATTAGGCAAGAAGATTAAGGCACTGCGGTCTGATAGAGGCGGTGAATATCTAAGCTATGAATTTGATGACCATCTGAAAGAATGTGGAATTCTATCAGAATTGACTCCTCCTGGAACACCACAATGGAACGGTGTGTCGGAACGGAGGAACAGAACCTTGCTAGACATGGTCAGGTCAATGATGGGTCAGGCCGAACTTCCATTAGAATTTTGGGGACATGCACTAAATACAGCTGCACTCACTATAAATAGAGCTCCGTCTAAAGCTGTCGAAAAGACTCCATACGAATTATGGTTTGGAAAGCCTCCAAATGTGTCTTTTCTTAAGATTTGGGGATGTGAAGTATACGTCAAACGATTAATTTCAGACAAACTTCATCCAAAATCTGACAAATGTATCCTTGTGGGCTATCCAAAGGAAACAAAGGGGTATTACTTCTACAATACATCTGAGAAAAAGGTGTTTGTTGCTCGAGATGGTGTCTTTTTGGAGAAGGATCACATTTCCAAAATGACAAGTGGGAGAAAAGTAGACCTCGAAGAAATTCGAGTCGAACAACAAACTCTAGAGAATGCTCAAGATGACATTCAGGATGAAACTCAGAGATCTTTAGAAGAATCTGGTGAGAATCATGGTCAATCTAGAAATGTTACCCCGCGTAGATCGCAAAGATATAGATCTCAACCGGAAAGGTACTTAGGTATTTTGACGAACGAGAGCTATGACGTTCTATTACTTGAAAGTGATGAACCTGCGACTTACAAGCAAGCTATGACGAGCCCTAGCTCCAAGCAGTGGCAAGAAGCCATGCAATCTGAATTAGACTCCATGTCTGAAAACCAAGTATGGGATTTGGTCGATTTGCCAGATGGCTACCAAGCCATTGGAAGCAAATGGGTTTTCAAACTGAAAAAGGACAAGGATGGGAAACTTGAAGTTTTCAAAGCTAGATTGGTCGCAAAAGGTTACAGGCAAGTCCATGGTGTGGATTACGATGAAACCTTTTCACCAGTTGCAATGCTAAAGTCTATTCGAATAATGTTAGCAATCGCTGCATATTACGATTACGAAATATGGCAGATGGATGTCAAAACTGCTTTCTTAAACGGCGTTTTAACAGAAACTGTGTTTATGACACAGCCTGAAGGTTTTGAGGATCCAAAGAATGCTAAAAAGGTATGCAAGCTAAAGAAGTCAATCTACGGATTGAAGCAGGCATCCAGGAGCTGGAAATATACGTTTTGATGAAGCAGTCAGTGACTTTGGTTTCATCAAGAACGCGGACGAATCTTGTGTATACAAGAAGGTCAGTGGGAGCAAAATTGCTTTCCTAGTATTATATGTCGACGACATATTGCTTATCGGAAATGACATTCCTATGTTGAACTCTGTCAAGATTTGGCTTGGGAAATGTTTTTCGATGAAGGATCTAGGAGAAGCACAGTACATATTGGGCATCAAGATTTACAGAGATAGATCTAAAAAGATGATTGGACTTAGTCAAAGCACTTATATCAATAAGGTGCTTGATAGGTTCAAGATGGCGGACTCCAAGCGAGGCTACCTACCCATGTCTCATGGAATGACTCTAAGCAAGACTCAGTGCCCAAAAACACTTGATGATCGTAGACGAATGAATGGGATTCCATATGCATCATTGATTGGTTCAATAATGTATGCTATGATATGTACACGCCCGGATGTTGCGTACGCACTCAGTGCTACGAGCAGATACCAGTCAGACCCAGGAGAGGCGCATTGGCATTCTGAAGTACCTGAAAAGGCATAAAGATGACTTCCTGGTCTATGGTGGAGATGATGAATTAATTGTTAAAGGCTATACGGACGCAAGTTTCCAAACCGACAAAGATGATTTTAGATCACAGTCTGGGTTTGTCTTCTGCCTCAACGGAGGAGCAGTAAGCTGGAAAAGTGCTAAGCAAAGCACCATTGCGGATTCTACAACTGAAGCGGAGTACATTGCTGCACATGAAGCAGCAAAGGAAGCTATATGGCTAAGGAAGTTCATAGGAGAACTTGGTGTAGTCCCCTCCATTAAAGGACCAATAGCCCTGTATTGTGATAATAACGGAGCTATTGCACAGGCAAAAGAGCCTAGACACCACCAGAGAGTCAAGCATGTACTTCGTAGATTTCACCTTCTACGAGAGTTCGTTGAAAGAAAAGAAGTCGAGATAAGCAAAATTGGAACTGATGACAACATATCAGATCCATTAACTAAACCTCTGCCGCAGGCGAAGCACAACTCGCACACTGCAGCTATGGGAATCAAGCATATTGGAGAATGGCTTTGATGTCTCTGTTTAATGTTTTAAAGTTTTAGAGTTTAAATCTTTGTAAAACATTATTGGTTAATCATTCACAATAAATGAAAAGAATTCATTTTTCCATTTGATTTGTGGTTTATTAAATGATGAGTCCCTTCAATTTGACGATATATTCAAGATAGACTGTCAGGACCAGTCCTGTGACTAAGAAATGTCTATCAAGTGAACTTGAATGTCAAAGGTTGAAAATGGTCCCTAATCGGAGTTTTCTATAAAATTGGACGCATAGAAAACGTTAGACGATTAGAATGCAAGATGACTAGTAGTTCTGTTTCTTGAACTATGTGGACATGGCAATGTCATAATCATTTGCATAGATACTTACTTTGGGAAGACTAGTATCGGACGAGACCTATGAAACTTTACTGTAAGAGATGAAAGTCTGTCATAAGTAAATTTCATTAAATTATTAGACACTAAATCCTCAATACCTGAGTGATTTGAGATTACTTGTTTGAGAACTGGTTGCTTTGACGTTGACCAACCGTCGCACCGTAAAAGGAGGATATAAAGGCAACGCTCAGGTAATCACCTATCAAACGAAGTCTAATCTCAAGATCGCAAGATTGGGATTGTCCTCCCATAAATCGGGATGAGATGCTTAAAAGTTGTACAAGGCCACTCGGAGAGCTAGAAACTGTGAAATGCATGGCCGTGCTCGGATGAATCATAGGCTATGATTATCTGTTTATTTGATCAGTTGAACTCTGAAACCGAGGAACACCTCTGGACATAATAAGGATGACAACTCTTACCTTATGTTCAAGAGCAAGCATCGAGCGACAAAGGAATTAGGAAATGCACACTTGTCCCTAAGGACAAGTGGGAGACTGAAGGAAATAATGCCCTTAGTCCAAGTATGCATTCTATGTTAAGTCTAATAAATGCGGTTCAGTATTAATTAACAAGTTAATAATTCAGTGAGATCAAGTGAGCTGAATGCCTAGCTAGAGGCCGCTTCAGTTCAAGTGGTATTAATGATATTAATCCACAGCTTACTCTTGACTGAACCCGTAGGGTCACACAAATAGTACGTAAACGGATCAAGTATTTAATGGCATTAAATACTCCATCTATGAATATTCGGAACCGACGGATCTTGGTTTCAGTGGGAGCTAAGATCGTCACAGGCAAGAAATGAATACTCCGGAAACGATGATATTGCCGGAAACGGAAATATGGATCGTATCGGAAATATAAATATTATCCAAGTCGTAGATGTTGCCGGAAACGGAAACATGGTACGTATCGGAAAATATTATCGGAAATGGAAATATTGCCAGAATCGGAAATATTGCCGGAAACGGAAATATTGTCAGAATCGGAAATATTACCGGAATCGGAAAATAATTCCGGAAACGGAAATATTAAATATTTGTTCGAAACGGAAATTAATTCCGGAATCGGAAATATTAAATATTGTTCGTATCGGAAATGAATTCCGGAATCGGAAAATTTAATCGGAAGCGCATCGTACGAATAAGCATCGGACGAGGCCTGCCGGACGAGGCCCAGCACGAAGCCAGGCCATCGCCCAGCAAGCCAAGCGCGCCGCACAAACAGCCACGCCAGGCCCAGCGCAAGGCCAGGCTCAGCAGGCTGCGCAGCGCGCACAGCGCGCACAGCACGCGCAGCGCGCAGCGCGCGCGGGCGCTGCGTGGGCTGCTGCTCGCGCGCACGCATGGGGGCCCATCGTGGCTGCCGTGCGTGTGTGTGTGCAAGTGTTTGTGTTCGTGCACGTTTCCTAAAACATGCAGAGTTCGATTAATGATTAAATTCCTAATTCTATTTGATAAATTAATTAAATTAGAGTTCTTGTAGGATTCTAGGTTTAATTAATTTGTATCTGAATAGGATTTCGATTCCCTTTCCATACCCCTATAAATATGAGGCTAGGGCTCACAATTTATAACAAGTTTTCAAAGTATTCAAAGTGAGTTTTTGAGAGAAAATTCAGTCACACATTTGCCTATAAAGTGCCGAAAATAATAGTACCTTAAGGGCGATTCTAGTTGGTCAATCTTAAGGCGGATCCGGACGTGCTGTGGACTATCTACGGAGGGACGACACTTGGAGTCCTAAAGACTTGTTCTTGTTCGGTTCGGGCGCAGCTAGGGAAGGCACGCAACAAAGAGTATGCATCTAAACTATGCTAAATGATTATGTGTAAATAATATGTTTTCCTGGCTTTATGGTTTTTCCGCATGATTTATGAATTGTCATATGTATCATAACCTAACAGAACTTACTATTTGTCGTTGCCCTCGGGGCTAGTTTTGGAAATGGAAGAATGTTTCCATGTTCCAAGTCTTACTAAAAACATCATTTCAGATTCTTGCTTAGATGCTAAGGGATTTTCCTTTTTAATAAAAGACAATAGTTGTTCGTTTTATTTTAAAGAGATGTTTTATGGATCTGCTAGATTAGTCAATGGACTTTATTTATTAGATCACGACAAACAAGTATATAACATAAATACCAAAAGGGCCAAAAAGGATGATTCAGATCTCACCTATCTGTGGCATTGTCGATTAGGCCATATAAACTTGAAACGCTTAGAAAGACTTCAAAAGGAAGGAATTCTAGAACCATTTGACTTAGAGGATTATGGTAAATGCGAATCATGTTTACTTGGAAAAATGACAAAGCAACCTTTCTCTAAAGTTGGAGAAAGAGCAAATGAACTATTGGGTTTAATCCATACAGATGTATGTGGACCAATGAGTACAAATGCTAGAGGTCGTTTCAGCTACTTTATCACTTTCACTGATGACTTCAGTAGATATGGTTATGTCTACCTAATGAAGCATAAGTCTGAATCCTTTGACAAATTCAAGGAATTTCAGAGTGAAGTAGAGAATCAATTAGGCAAGAAGATTAAGGCCCTGCGGTCTGATAGAGGCGGTGAATATCTGAGCTATGAATTTGATGACCATCTGAAAGAATGTGGAATTCTATCAGAATTGACTCCTCTTGGAACACCACAATGGAACGGTGTGTCAGAACGGAGGAACAGAACCTTGCTAGACATGGTCAGGTCAATGATGGGTCAGGCCAAACTTCCATTAGAATTTTGGGGACATGCACTAAATACAGCTGCACTCACTATAAATAGAGCTCCGTCTAAAGCTGTCGAAAAGACTCCATATGAGTTATGGTTTGGAAAGCCTCCAAATGTGTCTTTTCTTAAGATTTGGGGATGTGAAGTGTACGTCAAACGATTAATTTCAGACAAACTTCATCCAAAATCTGACAAATGTATCCTTGTGGGCTATCCAAAGGAAACAAAGGGGTATTACTTCTACAATACATCTGAGAACAAGGTGTTTGTTGCTCGAGATGGTGTCTTTTTGGAGAAAGATCACATTTCCAAAATGACAAGTGGGAGAAAAGTAGACCTCGAAGAAATTCGAGTCGAACAACAAACTCTAGAGAATGCTCAAGATGACATTCAGGATGAAACTCAGAGATCTTTAGAAGAATCTGGTGTGAATCATGGTCAAACTAGAAATGTTACCCCGCGTAGATCGCAAAGATATAGATCTCAACCGGAAAGGTACTTAGGTATTTTGACGAACGAGAGCTATGACGTTCTATTACTTGAAAGTGATGAACCTGCGACTTACAAACAAGCTATGACGAGCCCTAGCTCCAAGCAATGGCAAGAAGCCATGCAATCTGAATTAGACTCCATGTCTGAAAACCAAGTATGGGATTTGGTCGATTTGCCAGATGGCTACCAAGCCATTGGAAGCAAATGGGTTTTCAAACTGAAAAAGGACAAGGATGGGAGACTTGAAGTTTTCAAAGCTAGATTGGTTGCAAAAGGTTACAGGCAAGTCCACGGTGTGGATTACGATGAAACCTTTTCACCAGTTGCAATGCTAAAGTCTATTCGGATAATGTTAGCAATCGCTGCATATTACGATTACGAAACATGGCAGATGGATGTCAAAACTGCTTTCTTAAACGGCGTTTTAACAGAAACTGTGTTTATGATACAGCCTGAAGGTTTTGAAGATCCAAAGAATGCTAAAAAGGTATGCAAGCTAAAGAAGTCAATCTACGGATTGAAGCAGGCATCCAGGAGCTGGAATATACGTTTTGATGAAGCAGTCAGTGACTTTGGTTTCATCAAGAACGCAGACGAATCTTGTGTATACAAGAAGGTCAGTGGGAGCAAAATTGCTTTCCTAGTATTATATGTCGACGACATATTACTTATCGGAAATGACATTCCTATGTTGAACTCTGTCAAGATTTGGCTTGGGAAATGTTTTTCGATGAAAGATCTAGGAGAAGCACAGTACATATTGGGCATCAAGATTTACAGAGATAGATCTAAAAAGATGATTGGACTTAGTCAAAGCACTTATATCAATAAGGTGCTTGATAGGTTCAAGATGGCGGACTCCAAGCGAGGCTACCTACCCATGTCTCATGGAATGACTCTAAGCAAGAATCAGTGCCCAAAAACACTTGATGAGCGTAGACGAATTAATGGGATCCATATGCATCATTGATTGGTTTAATAATGTATGCTATGATATGTACACGCCCGGATGTTGCGTACGCACTCAGTGCTACGAGCAGATACCAGTCAGACCCAGGAGAGGCGCATTGGACTGCTGCCAAGAATATTCTAAAGTACTTGAAAAGGCACAAAGATGACTTCCTGGTCTATGGTGGAGATGATGAATTAATTGTTAAAGGCTATACGGACGCAAGTTTCCAAACCGACAAAGATGATTTCAGATCACATTCTGGGTTTGTCTTCTGCCTCAACGGAGGTGCAGTAAGCTGGAAAAGTGCTAAGCAAAGCACCATTGCGGATTCTACAACTGAAGCGGAGTACATTGCTGCACATGAAGCAGCAAAGGAAGCTATATGGCTAAGGAAGTTCATAGGTGAACTTGGTGTAGTCCCCTCCATTAAAGGACCAATAGCCCTGTATTGTGATAATAACGGAGCTATTGCACAGGCAAAGGAGCCTAGACACCACCAGAGAGTCAAGCATGTACTTCGTAGATTTCACCTTGTACGAGAGTTCGTTGAAAGAAAAGAAGTCGAGATAAGCAAAATTGGAACTGATGACAACATATCAGATCCATTAACTAAACCTCTGCCGCAGGCGAAGCACAACTCGCACACTGCAGCTATGGGAATCAAGCATATTGGAGAATGGCTTTGATGTCTCTGTTTAATGTTTTAAAGTTTTAGAGTTTAAATCTTTGTAAAACATTATTGGTTAATCATTCACAATAAATGAAGAGAATTCATTTTTCCATTTAATTTGTGGTTTATTAAATGATGAGTCCCTTCAATTTGACAATATATTCAAGATAGACTGTCAGGACCAGTCCTGTGACTAAGAAATGTCTATCAAGTGAACTTGAAATGTCAAAAGTTGAAAATGGTCCCTAGTCGGAGTTTTCTATAAGATTGGACGCATAGAAAACGTTAGACGACTAGAATGCAAGATGACTAGTAGTTCTGTTTCTTGAACTATGTGGATATGGCAATGTCATAATCATTTGCATAGATACTTACTTTGGGAAGACTAGTATCGGACAAGACCTATGAAACTTTACTGTAAGAGATGAAAATCTGTCATAAGTAAATTTCATTAAAATTATTAGACACTAAATCCTCAATACCTGAGTGATTTGAGATTACTTGTTTGAGAACTGGTTGCTTTGACGTTGACCAACCGTCGCACCGTAAAAGGAGGCTATAAAGGCAACGCTCAGGTAATCACCTATCAAACGAAGTCTAATCTCAAGATCGCAAGATTGGGATTGTCCTCCCATAAATCGGGATGAGATGCTTAAAAGTTGTACAAGGCCACTCGGAGAGCTAGAAACTGTGAAATGCATGGCCGTGCTCGGATGAATCATAGGCTATAATTATCTGTTTATTTGATCAGTTGAACTCTGAAACCGAGAAACACCTCTGGACATAATAAGGATGACAACTCTTACCTTATGTTCAAGAGCAAGCATCGAGCGACAAAGGAATTAGGATATGCACACTTGTCCCTAAGGACAAGTGGGAGACTGAAGGAAATAATGCCCTTGGTCCAAGTATGCATTCAATGTTAAGTCTAATAAATGCGGTTCAGTATTAATTAACAAGTTAATAATTCAGTGAGATCAAGTGAGCTGAATGCCTAGCTAGAGGCCGCTTCAGTTCAAGTGGAATTAATGATATTAATCCACAGCTTACTCTTGACTGAACCCGTAGGGTCACACAAATAGTACGTAAACGGATCAAGTATTTAATGGCATTAAATACTCCATCTATGGATATTCGGAATCGACAGATCTTGGTTTCAGTGGGAGCTGAGATCGTCATAGGCAAGAAAAGAATACTCCGGAAACGATGATATTGCCGGAAACGGAAATATGGATCGTATCGGAAATATAAATATTATCCAAGTCGTAGATGTTGCCGGAAACGGAAACATGGTACGTATCGGAAAATATTATCGGAAATGGAAATATTGCCGGAATCGGAAATATTGCCGGAAACGGAAATATTGTCAGAATCGGAAATATTATCGGAATCGGAAAATAATTCCGGAAACGGAAATATTAAATATTTGTTCGAAACGGAAATTAATTCCGGAATCGGAAATATTAAATATTGTTCGTATCGGAAATGAATTCCGGAATCGAGAATTTAATCGGAAGCGTATCGTACGAATTAGCATCGGACGAGGCCTGCCAGACGAAGGCCCAGCACGAAGCCGGGCCATCGCCCAGCAAGCCAAGCGCAACAACCACACGCCAAGCATACGACCAGGCCCAGCGCAAAAGCTAGGCCCAGCCGTAGCATGGGCGCGCGCGCGGACAAGGCTGCGACAGTGGGCCTTGCGCTGTGCGCTCGGCGTGGGCTGCAAGGCCTGCGTGCGGGCGTGCGGTGCTTGTGCGCCACTCGTGTGTGTTACTTGGAATCCTAAGGCTACCGGGATTCGTAATATGATTAAATCTAATCCTAATAGATAAACTTTGTTTAATTAGAATCCTAGTAGGGTTATAATTAAATAGATTTGTATTCTAATAGGATTATAATTCCTTTCCATAAACTCTATAAATAAGTGCCTAGGGTCACATATTTACAACGAGTTTTTAAGTATTCAAAGTGAGTTTTGAGAGAAAAATTCAGTCACATATTTGCCTAAAAGTGCCGAAAATAATAGTACCTTAAGGGCGATTCTAGTTGGTCAATCTTAAGGCGGATCCGGACGTGCTGTGGACTATCTACGGAGGGACGACACTTGGAGTCCCAAAGACTTGTTCTTGTTCGGTTCGGGCGCAGCTAGGGAAGGCACGCAACAAAGAGTATGCATCTAAACTGTGCTAAATGATTATGTGTAAATAATATGTATTCCTGGCTTAATGGTTGTTTCCGCATGATTTATGAATTGTCATATGTATCATAACCTAACAAATTTAGCATAAGCAGGAACATGTAAAATCAATTCAGTAAAAGGAACCGTTACCTGCAAATGTTTGACTACTTCCAAGAACCTACCAAACTTCTTGTCTAGCTTATTCTTAAGTTGCCGGTTTGGAAAGGGGAGTACAATAGGTGGTACTTGAATATCTGTCCCCTTCTTAACCTCAGTTGTAGCCTCATTCTCATTGACTAGATTTTCAACTTCCTTACCAGCCGTGACTTGTTAGGTTATTATACATATGACAATTCATAAATCATGCGGAAAAACCATGAAGCCAGGAAAGCATATTATTTACACATAATCATTTAGCATAGAATAGATGCATACATGTTGTAGCGTGCCTTGCCTAGCTGCGCCCGAACCGAACAAGAACAAGTCTTTAGGACTCCAAATGTCGTCCCTCCGTAGATAGTCCACAGTACGTCCGGATCCGCCTCAAGTTAGACCAACTAGAATCGCCCTTAAGGTTACTAGGAATTTCGGCTAGTGTTTGCAAGTGTATGGCTGATTTTATTTCAAAAACTTACCCTTTGAATACTTCAATCGTACCCATAAATTGTGACCCTAGGCACCTATTTATAGGGGTATGGAAAAGGAATTGTAATCCTACTAGGATGTGGATTTGCTAGTTAGAATCTTATTAGGACTCTAAATAACAAAATCAATCTATTAGGATTAGGATTTAATCTTTGCACGAACTCTAATAGAATTAGGATTCCCGCACAAGCGTTGCACGAGCCGTGCACCCGCGCAAGCCTTGTGGCCCACGACAGGCGCACAACGCTCGGCCCACGCTGTTGTGCTCTCGCGCGCGCGCGCCCTTGGCTGGGCCTGGCCTTGCGCTGGGCCTGGTCGAGGCGTGTGTTGGTGCGTGCGGCTCGCTGGGCGATGGCCTGGCTTCGTGCTGGGCCTTCGTCTAAGGGGCCTCGTCCGATGCTAATTCGTACTATACGCTTCCGATTAAATTCCTGATTCCGGAATTCATTTCCGATACGAACAATATTTAATATTTTCGATTCCGGAATTAATTTCCATTTCGAACAAATATTTAATATTTCCGTTTCCGGAATTTATTTTCCGATTCCGATAATATTTCCGATTCTGACAATATTTCCGTTTCCGGCAATATTTCCGATTCTGGCAATATTTCCATTTCCGATAATATTTTCCGATACGTACCATGTTTCCGTTTACGGCAACATCTACGACTTGGATAATATTTATATTTCCGATACGATCCATATTTCCGTTTCCGGCAATATCATCGTTTCCGGAGTATTCATTTCTTGCTTGTGACGATCTCAGCTCCCACTGAAACCAAGATCCATCGATTCCGAATATCCATAGATAGAGTATTTAATGCCATTAAATACTTGATCCGTTTACGTACTATTTGTGTGACCCTACGGGTTCAGTCAAGAGTAAGCTGTGGATTAATATCATTAATTCCACTTGAACTGAAGCGGCCTCTAGCTAGGCATTCAGCTCACTTGATCTCACTGAATTATTAACTTGTTAATTAATACTGAACCGCATTTATTAGACTTAACATAGAATGCATACTTGGACCAAGGGCATTATTTCCTTCAGTCTCCCACTTGTCCTTAGGGACAAGTGTGCATTTCCTAATTCCTTTGTCGCTCGATGCTTGCTCTTGAACATAAGGTAAGAGTTGTCATCCTTATTATGTCCAGAGGTGTTTCTCGGTTTCAGAGTTCAACTGATCAAATAAACAGATAATCATAGCCTATGATTCATCCGAGCACGGCCATGCATTTTACAGTTTCTAGCTCTCCGAGTGGCCTTGTACAACTTTTAAGTATCTCATCCCGATTTATGGGAGGACAATCCAATTCTTGCGATCTTGAGATTAGACTTCGTTTGATAGGTGATTACCTGAGCGTTGCCTTTATAGCCTCCTTTTACGGTGCGAAGGTTGGTCAACGTCAAAGCAACCAGTTCTCAAACATGTAATCTCAAATCACTCAGGTATTGAGGATTTAGTGTCTAATAATTTAATGAAATTTACTTATGACAGATTTTCATCTCTTACAGTAAAGTTTTATAGGTCTGTCCGATACTAGTCTTCCCAAAGTAAGTATCTATGCAAATGATTATGACATTGCCATATCCACATAGTTCAAGAAACAGAACTACTAGTCATCTTGCATTCTAGTCGTCTAACGTTTTCTATGCGTCCAATTTTATAGAAAACTTCGACCAGGGACCATTTTCAACCTTTGACATTCAAGTTCACTTGATAGACATTTCTTAGTCACAGGACTGGTCCTGACAGTCTATCTTGAATATATCGTCAAATTGAAGGGACTCATCATTTAATACTAAACCAAGATTAAATGGAATATGAAAATACATTTCATATATGATAAATGTTCAACCCTAATGTTTTACAGCCATGGGCCTCAAACCCATCCTTAAAACAGTTCATGGAACTCAAAGCTATGCTTGATTTCCAGTGCCACAATGTGAGTGTTGTATTTCACTTGTTGCATAGGTTTAGTTATCATGCTTTGCCAATCTTAATATCCTTTTCATTGAATGTTCTTCGAGATAGATGATAAGATATTTTGAGTATGTTTATTTTGTGATCTAGTCTTTCTAGCTACAAGAGTGGTTCTACGCATTTTGCAATGAAGAACTATCAAGTCAGCAGACATGTGATCTACCCAAGTTCAATGAAGAACTTATTAACATAAACAACCCTGTTTTATTGCTTCTTAGGCAATAAGTTCTTTTACTTCAACTGTTTAGGTTGCTAGTGATGCTTTGTTTGGATTTACTTATCCAAGCAGTTCACAGATATGTGGAAGTCTTTCCAGCTGTATCTTAGAACATAGAAATTAATATTTAATTTCCCACGCAACAACTCATGGTCCCCAATCCATGTTGCCATTTTCAAAACACGATGCTCTATAGCTCGTCCTTGCCAATGGTTAACTCCAAAGGGATCTTGCTTGATCCTTTGCCAGTGTTTATGCGTGAAGCATCAATATTTAGCATATCTTTATTTCCTTGAATCAAGAACTAATCCTATGTACCTTTTCAAGTACCATAAGATTTTCTTGATCTCAATTTAGTTGATCTTTACCTAGACCAATAGATATTGGTATGTGTTCGTCATGCCTAAAGCCATACGATACGTTTTTGGCGATCCTCATATTATATTATACATGATAAATTCTTTTGCAGAATAATTCCCAAATGAATTCTATTCATGTAACTTTAGCTCATTCAGTTTCAGTAGATACTGAATCCAACTAAATTCTTTGACATATAATATAGGTTAAGAATCTTATTTAGATCCTTTGATGTTTAACTTAGTAATTGCTTATACATAGTTCAAACATTCATTACTTAGATTTATTCATATGGGTCGAATATCTCCAATGGAGTCTTTCGTTTTTGATTTAGTAAATGCCATTACTTAATCCAAAACAATATTATAAAATCTTTGTAAATAGATCTCAAAACCCAGTATGTACTAAGTTTTGCCTTGGTCCATCATTGATGAATGATTTCAAATCTAAGTCATTAGCATTTGAATGTTATTTCACAATAGAGAGATATGTGTGTGATACACATAGGACCAATTAAGTTTTACGTACTCCCACTAAACTTCTTATATATCTATAAGAATCATGTACATTTTATGAAACTAAAATACTTATTAGCTTCACTAAAATACATTTCTAATTCCCAATTGCTTGCTTAAATCTGTACTTAGATTTCATAAGCTAGCTTTCCTTTTCAAGCATTATCTGGATCAACAAATCCTATGACATTCCATGTACATAGTTTCTTCCAACATTTGATTGAGGAAGATGTTTTGTCATCCAATTGCCATATGTACCTATATGCAATTATTGCTTGATTTATAGACTTGAGCATTATGATTATGCATGAGGTTTCAACACAATCCATATCATGAATTTGCTTGTAACCTTTAGCAACTAATCTAGCTTTGTGTGTGAACACAATTCTATGTTTGATGGTTTTTAACCTTAAAACAAACTTGCAACCAATAGGTGTGAAACTATTCTTGCAAATCAACAAAATTTCAATTTTGTCTTCAAAACATTGAGTATGTTTTATGGCTTTTAACCGTCTAAAACATTTGAGTCTATGTATGGCCTCTAACCATTATAGGGAATCTGGGTTTCGTCATAGCTTTCTTACAAGTCACAAACTCATTAATCTACATAATAGTTTGACTGCAAGTTGTAGGTTTCTTTACTATCTAATAGAAGAATCTCATAGCTTCAGTGATCTGAACTTCATGTTTCTTCACTATCTAATAGAAGAATCTCATAGCTCAGTTACTTGAATACTATGCCTACTTGGGTATAGAACATCAAACAATAGAATATCAACAGGCACTTTGAGAGTCCTTTAAATATTCCGTTCTCCTAGAAGCACTTGTAAAGTCTTCTAAGAGATGTTTATTCTTTAAAGCCACTTCTAAAGTCCTTAAAGAATAAGTTCAGATTTTCTGAAGCACTTCGAAAAGTGTCCGGAATGTCCGTTTATGTTTGTTGTTCGCCTCGAAAACCTTTCGAGGTCTATTTTCTCCCACTTGTCATTTTGGAAACGAATCCCAAAAGGACATTATTTCGAGCAAACAAACATTATGTTCTCAAAAATTCGTGGTAGAAACAATACCATTGTGTCTCATTTGAATAAATCACAATGAAACATATATCTATACTTGGGCCTTAGTTTGTTGAATAACAAACACTAAGCTCCCACTGAGTTTAGGAACTCTTTAGATATATTATGAAAAGATATTCTGAAATTACTTTTCAATAGCTTTGACGAATTTGGTTTAGTTTGGTGGTAGTTGAGCATTTTGTTTAGAAATTATAGGAAAAGTCTTTATGAATCATCATTGATCGAATCAAGTACCAATTGACTTCAATCATTCCAACGTAGATATGCCATATCTTATGGAGCTAGATCGTGAAATTACAACACACAACCATTGATGATCATTCTTGACTTAAGAAATCATCAACATGATCTAACCTAGATCTTTATGATTTCTTGCCAAGTGGGATTTATACTTCTGAATCTTTGAACTAGCCAAACAGATTCAAACTTATATCACATTGAGTAAATAAACCTATATTCACTCAAATCCATGTGAAATAATAAAGTCATAAAATCTTTCTTTAGCTTTGAACTCTATTGTCTAGGCGTTCTAACAATAGTTCATATCTTTGGTTACTTTCAACAAGTAAGACTAGTTGTCTTAAATTGATTTAGAAATCAATGAACTTTCAAAAGTCCATCAAAATAGAGCTTTTGAATGTTAACTTGTTGATATGGTCTAAGCAACAATGCCAAAGATTAGTGGAACTGAAATCAAGGGGTTGATTTGAACCTAGTAAAGTTCTTATGTTAAAGAGTTGTTTGTTTTAATCAAGCATATTGACTCAACCCGTAATTGACCATTTCATTCAAATAAACAAACAAACATTGTTTTTGTTTAATGTGAGTCTTTCTGTGTTTGAAGCAGAAATATAGGTATGCTGATTATGGAACAAAATAGCCATTAAGTTCCAGCCTTTGAAAGGACTTAAAACAAACTAGATGACCCTACAACTAATGTAGCATTGCCATGCTTCATTTCTCACTTGTAGGCCATTAGTGTAGCCTAGCTTCCATTGTTTGAGTTATTACCGAAGTAAGAACCTCAAGCGGTATATGATACCAAGGAAGTTTGATTGCTAGGTCACTTCTCTTTAAACATAAACTTATAGGTAGAAACGGAATCGTAAATTCCTTTCATTTGTTCCTTGTTTTCCTATTTCTTGTACCCTTTCTTATAGCCTTAAGAATTGAATTCTTTAGTGTTGACTTTTATACTTTGTTTAGACATGTCCAATGTGACTACAACAAAGTTCTTACCATTTTAATTTATGTCGAACATTTTATTTCAACTGGATGATCTTACCAGAAGCTTCTAAAGTTCTCTAAGCATCTATCTATTCGAATGTCTAGGGACTAGCCTCATTCGAGAATTAAATGGACAAAGATATTAGGTTGTTAACCATTGGTAAAACTCAGCGTTTAAACTCAATGCTTTATGATCTCAAAACTACATTGTATTTTGAATTCACAAGCACCAATCGGTTTGCCATTCGACTTTGATATTCGAAAACAACCATAAAAGTCGCTAAAAGAAACGTACATTTAAATTGCTCATTTTCTCTCATTTCCGTGAATCGTTCTTGGATTCACTAACAATCGAGGAAATTTACTGTTATCTTTCTAAAAGGATTTACTGCAGTGCAAGATATTTAATTATAAACAATAATTAAAACATATATTGAAGCATGCAAAGTCTAAACATTTAACATGAATAATAACTTGAAATTAAAGCAATCATGCAATTCAAACAAGTTATTAGCATTTTATTCGAATTTATTGTTCCGGCAGGTGTGAATAAAATGATTCCAAGATCCTAAAATCATTGAAGAATTAAGCACAGTTTGTCGACTTAATCCTAAAACATCTTAGGAAAGCAAAAACCTTTTGCTAATAGTCTAGAAACTACTCTTGGTTGATAGGTACGTCTAAGAACTTATTAGGTAAACCTATCGATTTTGCCACGACATAAAAGGACTCCTTACTTATATCGTTGAGTTTCACCAAAACTAACATGTACTCACAATTATTTGTGTACCTTGCCCCTTTAGGACCAATAAGTAACACCTCGCTGAGCGAAAACTATTACTAGATTGATGTAAAGGATATCCAAGCAAGTGTATATTTTGGCATGGCACCTTTTAACTCAATTTTTAAGTTTGGAACTTAAGGCTCTTACTATGTTGGTTAGATTTTAAGTGAACTAAAATCCTTAATCATGCAACATAATCAAGCTTTGATCTCATGCATATTTAAGACATATTTAAAAGCAATAAATAACTTAAAACATGCATAAGATAAATGTGATCTAGTATGGCCCGACTTCATCTTGAAGCTTCAACTTCAAAGTCCGTCTCGAAAATCTCCGTGGGAGGCACCATTTTCTTCAAATAGGATAAGCTATAATTAAAACTAATTACAACTATTTGATGGTACGCAGACCATATTTGAATTGAAAAACAACTTTGGTACTTTAGACCAATTACATTCAAATTAATGGTACGCAGACCATATTTTCTATCCTATTTGGGCCATACTAGTCACTTCATAACCTGCAAAACAGTACATATACAATATATACCATTCACCCATTCATTATCATGAATGGCCCACATAGCTGGTTAGTAAAACACATTATGCATCACATAAACATTTGCAGCAATTAATCAAGGGCACCAATAATCTACAAGTTATTCAGTCCTTATTAATTCTAATCAAGTTGTTTTAACCTTAAGGATTTGTAGACCTAATCAAGAGTTTATGACTAAAAGGGCTCCCACTTAAACCAATAAATTCATATGCTTTACTAATTTTAAACATAAAAATGTATTTCTAGTCTAACCGGAAACATACAAATTTAATTAAAATTTAAAGCTGATATAAATTTATAATTGAATCCGCTTATTTAATTTATTTTCAGTCGCATTTAAATTAATTCATGATTTTAATTTTAGTAAAATAATTAGAATAAATAAAATTTATTATAATTATAATATTCAAAATTAAAATCCAAGAAAACAATTTAAATTATTAATTTTAAAATTAATTAAAATTACGTAAACTGAAAATTTCAAATTAAAATTTTAAAACGATATAATCGTAACGCAACAATCCCACGCAACGCATAGCCATGGGCCACACGCACACAGCCATCGCTGGCCATGTGCGCGCAGCCCATGCGCTGCGTCGCATCGCTGCTGCTCACCATCGCAAGGCGCGCGCCCTCGCTCGTCGCAACAAGCACGCTGCTTACCATTGCTGGGCGCAGGCGCTCGTCGCACGCGCACGCTGCTTACTGCGCGCGAGGCAGTGCGCGCTGTGGCGCAGCTCGCTTGCTGCCCACACGCGACTGCTCGTGCCTTGCTCTCGCCCTTGCCCATGCGCCCATTGCACACAGCCCACGACACAAGGCAGGACTGCTGCCTTGGGCTCGTGCACCATGCCCTTGCTCGCTGCATTCGTACCGCATGGGCGACGAGCTCCCTTGCTCGTCGTCGCATGCCCGCACTATACAACACCCCTTAAGGGTAACACGTAGCGTCCATTGCTTTGTGCGTGCAAGTTTTATGAGCGAGTCGCATAAAAATTTAAAATTTTTAATTCAAAATTAATGACAAATTAATAAAACATATTAATTTCATAATTTTAGGGCGAAAAATCGAAAATTTATTAATCAATTAATTTCCGATCGATCATGGATTCAAATCTAGGTCATAAAAATTTAAAATTTAACACAAATTTACAATTTTTATGGTGGTTTTTAATCATAGGTATCTAATTAAATTATTAATTAATTATGAAAATCAAATTAATTCAAAATTATTCCAATTTTCAACAAATTAATCATAATTACAAATTAGATTGCATAATTAACAAGGCTAGGCATTCAAACTTGTTAAACATATACAGTAGGTCAATCAAAAATTCAAGATTTACCAACAAGAATCGCAAATATTTAATTTAACATCTTAAATTTACGAAATTTTGCATTCGAAAAACTAAAACCTTCGAAAAGTCATAGTTAGGCTTCGAATTTGAGAATTCTGGGTTCGGCAGAAAAATATTATTTTTGTCAAAATTTTAGAATGCCTTTTACATGCGGAATTGACACAAAAATCACTCGATTTGGATGAGAACGAAGAAACTGCCGAAAAACTGCGTACGTATAATTAAATAAACGCAATTTGCAATTAATTAACAATTACGAAAATTAATCACCCCTTTTAATTCTTGCAAATTTGTAATATTTAACCATGTTTATGCAATTTAGATTATGAAAATAATAAGAGGCTCGTGATACCACTGTTAGGTTATGATACATATGACAATTCATAAATCATGCGGAAAAACCATGAAGCCAGGAAAGCATATTATTTACACATAATCATTTAGCATAGAATAGATGCATACATGTTGTAGCGTGCCTTGCCTAGCTGCGCCCGAACCGAACAAGAACAAGTCTTTAGGACTCCAAATGTCGTCCCTCCGTAGATAGTCCACAGTACGTCCGGATCCGCCTCAAGTTAGACCAACTAGAATCGCCCTTAAGGTTACTAGGAATTTCGGCTAGTGTTTGCAAGTGAATGGCTAATTTTATTTCAAAAACTTACCCTTTGAATACTTCAATCGTACCCATAAATTGTGACCCTAGGCACCTATTTATAGGGGTATGGAAAAGGAATTGTAATCCTACTAGGATGTGGATTTGCTAGTTAGACTCTTATTAGGACTCTAAATAACAAAATCAATCTATTAGGATTAGGATTTAATCTTTGCACGAAATCTAATAGAATTAGGATTCCCGCACAAGCGTTGCACGAGCCGTGCACCCGCGCAAGCCTTGCGGCCCACGACAGGCGCACAGCGCTCGGCCCACGCTGTTGTGCTCTCGCGCGCGCGCGCCCTTGGCTGGGCCTGGTCGAGGCGTGTGTTGGTGTGTGCGGCTCGCTGGGCGATGGTCTGGCTTCGTGCTGGGCCTTCGTCTAGCGGGCCTCGTCCGATGCTAATTCGTACGATACGCTTCCGATTAAATTCCTGATTCCGGAATTCATTTCCGATACGAACAATATTTAATATTTCCGATTCCGGAATTAATTTCCGTTTCGAAGAAATATTTAATATTTCCGTTTCCGGAATTTATTTTCCGATTCCGATAATATTTCCGATTCTGACAATATTTTCGTTTCTGGCAATATTTCCGATTCTGGCCATATTTCCGATTCCGGCAATATTTCCATTTCCGATAATATTTTCCAATACGTACCATGTTTCCGTTTCCGGCAACATCTATGACTTGGATAATATTTATATTTCCGATACGATCCATATTTCCGTTTCCGACAAATATCATCGTTTCCGGAGTATTCATTGTTTGCCTTTGACGATCTTAGCTCCCACTGAAACCAAGATCCGTCGATTCCGAATATCCATAGATGGAGTATTTAATGCCATTAAATACTTGATCCGTTTACGTACTATTTGTGTGACCCTACGGGTTCAGTCAAGAGTAAGCTGTGGATTAATATCATTAATTCCACTTGAACTGAAGCGGCCTCTAGCTAGGCATTCAGCTCACTTGATCTCACTGAATTATTAACTTGTTAATTAATACTGAACCGCATTTATTAGACTTAACATAGAATGCATACTTGGACCAAGGGCATTATTTCCTTCATGAGTATCTCTGGGACTTCCTCACTAACCAGACCACTAGCAGACACCCCGGAATCAACCTCAACCGGAATAGAAGGACCATCATAACCTCTACCACTCCTCAATGTAATAGCATTTGCAGTTTTCCTATTTTCGGGCTGTGAAGGAAATTGGCATGGGGGCCTCCCTGCAATAGTAGTAGCCATATGTGCCAACTGTGTATCAATGATCTTGTTATGAGCAGTAAGAGCATCGATCTTTGCATCCTTTTCACTTAGAGATTTTTGCATTTGTAGCATCATATTTCTCATCTCTACTAGCATAGGGTCAGGCTGTGTGGCTTGAGGTTGTGGTGGTGGAGGTGATGTGTGTTGTCTAGGGAACCCAGGTGGTCCACTAGACTGTTGGTTGTAGTTGTTCCGTGGTTGGTAGGATTGTTGATGTGGGGGTTGGTATGGTTGTGGTGGTGGATGTTGGACTTGGTGAGGGTTCTGGATATTGTTGCTCCTGTAGGATAGTAGAGGGTTGTTTTTGTAGCCCTCATTGTAAGAGTTGGAGAATGGTTTGTTTTTGTAGCCCTTACCATCCGTGACTATCTCTAGGACTTCCTACATTCCTATGCATAATGACCAGACATTCCACAACTTTCACAAACAGTAGCAGGTTGGGCACTCATAGCAGATACACTAACAGGTTGGGCAGATTGAGCATTGGCTGCTTGCATATTATCAAACTTATAATGTAAAGCAGTCAATTGGGCAGTTAGTTGTTCTATAGAATTTAAATCATGCTTACCACCCTTATTAGATAGACCTTTAGGATTCCCATACTGGGCATTGTGAATGGCTATCTCCTCAATCACCTACATAGCTCTAGGCACCTCAAGTTGCATGAATCTCCCACTGGCAGCTGAATCCAACAGACATCTAGACTCATTACCCAGACCATTATAAAACTGCTGAATCAAGAACCAATCATCCAAACCATGGTGCGGGCACTCTTTCTGCAAGTCCTTGAATCTCTCCCAGACCTCGAACAAACTCTCATCTGCTTGTTGACAAATAGAAATTATCTGACCCCTCAGACGAGCTGTTTTCTCAGGTGGAAAATATTTAACATAGAATGCAAGGGCCAAGGACTCCCAATCAGTAATTTTCAAAGCTGCCCGATTCAACCCATTAATCCACAACTTAGCTTTCCCACTCAGAGAGAACGGGAAAAGTATCTCCATAGTCTGCTCCGGAGTCAATCCCTTTTGCTTGATGGTGGGATAGTATTGGATGAATGACTGAATGTGAAGATTCGGATCTTCACCTGGTTCCCCACCGTACTGGCGTCTCTCAATCATGTTAATCAATGCAGGCTCAATCTTGAAGGTCTCAGCTGCAATAGAAGGCATGATTGCCTTTGGTAGCACAGATAGACTTGGCTTAGAATAGTCTGTAAGCCTTGGGGTAGGTTGCAAGTGGTGGAGTTTCGTCACCCATCTCTAACTCTGAAACTGAATCTGTATTTGAAGGAAAAAGATCGCCAATATTATGATCAGAATCAGAGTAATTCCCACACTGTGCAATGAAAGTTCTTCGTCTACGAAAGGTTCTTTCGGGCTCAGGATCGAATGGAGTAAGATTGCTAGTACCTACGGTCCTGAGCATAGACAAAGAAACTACAAAACAATGTGAGATCCGGTCTCAAGGAACGTGAGTTCCTTGAGTAGTAACAAACAATAATCTAGAATAAACAATCAACAACAGAAAATAAAACAGTTTCCCTAGCAACGGCGCCGCCAAAATTTGACAGGCTTAAGTCGTATCACCTAATCAAAAATAACCTAAGTCCACTAGCTAGGTAGCAAGGGAAGTCAGGATCGAATCCACAGGGAAACATGCGTTCTTTCTACTATCAATTAATTAATCTAGACTATTGGGAACAGGAATTGGTTGGTGGTTTGTATGCTAAAACTACGAACGATAATTAAACGAGTAAGAATCAATATATTAAGGAATCTAGGGCATAGGTTCACCAACAAATAACAATCCAGGACAATGAACAATCACGATAATCAACAAAGTAATTAATTAGACTAGCATGCTCTCTCGAATCGATACTAATCATAGACTTAGAATTAACGGGCTCTCGCTACGTATTTACTCTAATTCCACCTATTGACACAAGCCTAAACATCAAATCGCATCTCTCGAATCTTAATTTGATATTGCATAACTACCACAATTAAACCTGCGCAAATCTAATTGTATAGTGAAATAAACCAATCAATAGGAATCAATTACAATGCCAACAATCATGATTATTCAATATCCCTTCATATTATTCATTGATCCCCAAACCTTAGAAATTAGACTACTCAAGCATATTAACAATAAACAAAGAAATTAGCATGATTGAAAACATAATTAGAGCTAAACAAAGAATTGAAATAGTGAACAATACCTTAATTGAAGAACAATGGAAATAGAAATCTTGAATTTTTATTGAAATTGAAAACTAAGTGTTTGCATAAATTTAGAGAGAAATTAACTAAGGAAAATAAAACTAAGGGTTCCAATACTAGAATAAGATGCCCAACTAAAATAATCAAGCCTAGTATTTATAGTTTGCCCATAAACATAAGGAAAAACCGGAAGAAAAACCGCGCCTAAAGCCTGCTGGGTTGTCGTCGCCCGGTCGGGCAGCCAACCGCCCGGCGGGCGACCAGCTCGAAATCCGCCCGACGGGCGCAGGTCTGCCCGCCCGGCGGAGGGAGACCATATGGAAGCCATGCGCACGCGCCCGGTCGGGCGCCTCTCGCCCGTCGGGCGAAGGGAGAGAATCTGCTGCTGCTGTTTCGATGGGCGCCCGATGGGCACCAGGCGAAACTCCGCCCGTCGGGCGCCTGCTGACTGCTTAAGTCTTCTGCTTGCTCGCCCGGTGGGCGAGGGGAGATCAACTACCCTTCGTCCGCAACACCTAGTCTAACTTCCGGGGCTCAATCATGAGCATCTAAGGCTCCCGCAAGTTGACAATAGTCGTCCCGATTTCCCTCGGGATTACGTAGTGGCCTAAATCATCATGAAACGGTTTTAAAAAGACCAATTTCTCACTAAGTAGTCTTGAAACTCAAGGCACACTCAAATACACAGATTAGTACTAAAAACGGATCCTAAGAGCTCATTTAACGCATAAAAGTACTAAGGGATGGGGGTGAAAACACTATATAAAACACACATATCATATTTGAGTGAATATTGGTTTATTTACTCAATGTGATATAAGTTTGAATCTGTTTGGCTAGTTCAAAGATTCAGAAGTATAAAATCCACTTGCCAAGAAATAATAAAGATCTAGGTTAGATCATGTTGTTGATTACTTATACCAATAATGATCATCAATGATTGTGTGTTGTAATTTCACGACCTAGCTCCATAAGATATGGTATATCTTAGTTGGAATGATCGAAGTCAATTAGTACTTGTTTCGATCAATGATGAATCATTAAGACTTTTCCTATAATTTCTAAAACAAAATGCTCAACTACCACCAAACTAATCCAAATTCGTCAAAACTATTGAAAAGTAATTTCAGAATATCTTTTCATAAATATATATCTAAAGAGTTTCTAAACTCAGTGGGAGCTTAGTGTTTGTTATTCGACAAACTAAGGCCCATGTCTAGATATATGTTTCATTGTGATTTATTCAATTGAGACACAAGGGTATTGTTTCTACCACAATTTTTTTAGAACATAATGTTTGTTTGCTCGAAATAATGTCCTTTTGGAGATTCGTTTCCAAAATGACAAGTGGGAGAAAATAGACCTCGAAAGTCTTCGAAGCGAACAACAAACATAAACGGACATTCCGGAGGCTTTTCGAAGTTCTTCAAAAAATCCGAACATTTATTCTTTAAGGACTTTAGAAGTGGCTTTAAAGAATAGACATCTCTTAGAAGACTTTTACAAGTGCTTCAAGGAGAACAGAATATTCAAAGAACTTTCAAGTGTCTGTTGATATTCTATCGTTTGATGTTCTATACCCAAGTAAGGCACTGAAACTATGAGATTCTTCTATCAGATAGTGAAGAAACATATAGTTCAGGTCACTAAAACTATGCGATTCTTCTATTAGATAGCGAAGAAACCTACAACTTGCAGTCAAACTATTATCATGTAGATTAATGAGTTTGTGACTTGTAAGAAAGCTATGACGAAACCTAGATTCCCTAAAATGGTTAAAGGCCATATATAGAATCAATGTTTTATATGGTTAAAGGCCATAAAACATAACCAATATTTTGATGAAAAAATTGAAATTTTGTTGATTTGCAAGAATAGATTAAACACATATTGGTTGCAAATTGATTTTAAGGATAAAAACCATCAAACATGGAATTGTGTTCACACATAAAGCTAGATGAGTTGCTAAAGGTTACAAACAAATTCACGGCGTGGATTGTGTTGAAACCTCATGCAAAATCGTAATGCTCAAGTCTATAATTCAAGCAATTATTGCATATTGGTACATATGGCAATTGGATGAAAAAACGTATTCCTCAATCAAATGTTGGAAGAAACTATGTACATGACATGTCATAGGATTTGTGGATCCAAATAAAATAATTGAAAAGGAAAGCTAGCTATGAAATCTAAGTACAGATTTAAGCAAGCAATTGGGAATTGAAACTGTATTTAAGTGAAGCTAATAAGTATTTTAGTTTCATAAAATGTACATAAATCTTATAGATGTATAAGAAGTTTAGTGGGAGTACGTAAAACTTAATTGGTCCTATGTGTATCACACACATATCTCTCTATTGTGAAATAACATTCAAATGCTAATGACTTAGATTTGAAATTATTCATCAATGATGGACCAAGGCGAAACTTAGTGCATAATGGGTACTAAGATCTACTTACTGAAGGAAATAATGCCCTTGGTCCAAGTATGCATTTAATGATAAGTCTAATAAATGCGGTTCAGTATTAATTATGCAAGTTAATAATTCAGTGAGATCAAGTGAGCTGAATGCCTAGCTAGAGGCCGCTTCAGTTCAAGTGGATTAATGATATTAATCCACAACTTACTCTTTACTAAACCCGTAGGGTCACACAAATAGTACATAAACGGATCAAGTATTTAATGGCATTGGATACTCTATCTAATACATATTCGGAATCGACGGATCTTTTTTTCAGTGGGAGCTGAGATCGTCAAAGGCAAGTAAATGAATACTCCGGAAACGATGATATTGCCGAAAACGGAAATATGGATCGTATCGGAAATATAAATATTCTCCAAGTCGTAGATGTTGCTGGAAACGGAAACATGGTACGTATCAAAAAACATTATCGGAAATGGAAATATTGCCGGAATCGGAAATATTGCCGGAAACGGAAATATTGTCAGAATCGGAAATATTATCGGAATCTGAAAATAATTCCGGAAACGGAAATATTAAATATTTGTTCGAGACGGAAATTAATTCCGGAATCGGAAATGTTAAATATTGTTCGTATCGGAAATGAATTCCGGAATCGGGAAATTAATCGGAAGCGCGTCGTACGAATTAGCATCGGACGAGCTTGCTAGACAAAGGCCCAGCACGAAGCCAGGCCCACGTCCAGCAAGAGAAACGCGCGCCACAACACGCCAGCCCAAGGCTGCGCTAGGCCCACCGCAAGGCAGGCCCAGCGCGCGCCCAAGGCTGTGGCAGCGTGCGGGGATTCGTGGCAGTGGGCTGCGAGTGCTCGTGGGCTGCGCGCGCGCATTGCGCCCCTCGTGGGCTGCTGTGCTTGCGTGTGTGTTTGTGTTCACTTACGAAACCTAAAGCGTATAGGATTCATTTGTTGATTAAATTTCCTAATCCTAAAAGATAGATTAATTAATTTAGAGTTCTACTAGGATTCTAATTTAATTAATTCGTATCCTAGTAGGATTTGATTGCTTATTCCATGGCCTATAAATATGAGTTTAGGGCTCATAATTTATAACGAGTTTCAAGTATTCAGAGGTAAGAATTTAAGCAAAAATTCAGCCAAACACTTGCCCCATATTAGCCGAATATTACTAGTACCTTAAGGCCGATTCTAGTTGGTCAATCTTAAGGTGGATCCGGACGTGCTGTGGACTTTCTACGGAGGGACGACACTTGGAGTCCTAAAGACTTGTTCTTGTTCGGTTCGGGCGCAGCAAGGGAGGGCACGCTACAAAGTGTATGCATCTAAATTATGCTAATTGTTATGTGGCAATTAATTTGGAATCCTGGCGTTTATGATTTTTCCGCATGATTTATATTCATTTATATGTATCATAACCTAACAGTGGTATCACGAGCCTCTAATTAATTCCATAATAATTTCTTAACATGGTTAAATTTTACAAATTTGCAAAGAATTAAAAGGGTTGATTAATTTTCGTAATTGTTAATTAATTGCAAATTGCGTTTATTTAATTATATGTACGCAGTTTTTCGGCAGTTTCTTCGTTAATCAACGAAATCGAGTAATTTTTGTGTCAATTCCGCTTGTAAAAGGCATTCTAAAATTTTGACATAAATACTCTTTTTCGGCCGAACCAGAATTCCCAAATTCGAAGCCTAACTATGACTTTTCGGAGGTTTTAGTTTTTCGAACTCAAAAGTTTGTAATTTTAAGATGTTAAAATTGAATATTTGCGATTCTTGTTGTTAAATCTTAAAATGGAGCTCGTCGCCCATGCTGCACAATGCAGCGAGCAAGGGCCATGGCACACGAGCACAAGGCAGCACGCTGCCCTTGTGTCGAGTGCTATGCGCAGCATGGGCGAAGGGGCAAGGGCGAGGGCGATGGGCCAAGGTGCAAGCCAGGCGAGCATTCGCGTGTGGGTAGCAAGCGAGCTGCGCCACAGTGCGCGCTACAGCGCCTAGAGAAGCAAGCAGACACGACGAGTGAGCGGGTTGCGCGCAGCGTGGCCTAGGCTTGCTGCGTTGCGTGTGGCCTGCTTGCGTGGTGCTGTACGATCAGTCGAGGGGCGATGCAGCCTCGTGCACTCGACGGGGCTTGGGCGCAAGCCCAAGTGCCTCGTCTTGTTACGATTGATGCGTTTTAATTTTAATTTTAAATTTTAGTTCGGAAACGTTTTTTTTAATTAATTTTAAAATTCGTAATTTAAATTTTTTTCTTGGAATTTAATTTTGAATAATCTAATTATTATAAATTTTATTTATACTAATTATTTTACTAAAATTAAAACCTTGAATTAATTTAAATTCATTTTAATTCAACTGAAAGTAAATTAAATGGATTCGATTATAAATTTATATGAGCTTTAAATTTTAATTAAATTTGTATGTTTCCGGTTTGACTAGGAAATACATTTTTATGTTTAAAATTAGTAAAACATATGAATTTATTGGTTTAAGTGGGAGCGTTTTTAGTCATAAACTCTTGATTAGGTCTACATTCCTTTAAGGTTAAACAACTTGATTAGAATTAATAAGGACTGAATAATTGGTAGATTATTGGTGCCCTTGATTAATTGCTGCAAATATTTATGTGATGCATAACATGTTTTACTAACCAGTTATGTGGGCCATTCATGATAATGAATGGGTGAATGGTATATATTTTATATGTACTATTTTGCAGGTTATTGAAAGTGACTAGTATGGCCCAAATAGGATAGAAAATATGGTCTACGAACCATTAATTTGAATGTAATATTGGTCTAAAGTACCAAATTTTATTGCTTTTAAATATGGTCTGCGTACCATCAAATAGTTGTAATTAGTTTAATTATAGCTTATCCTATTTGAAGAAAATGGCGCCTCCCATGGTGAAATTCAAGACGGAGTTTCCAATCCATTTTCAAGACGGACTTTGAAGTTGAACTTTCAAGATGAAGTCGGGCCATACTAGATCACATTTATATCTTATGCATGTTTTAAGTTATTTATTGTTTTAAATATGTCTTAATTATGCATGAGATTATGGCTTGATTATGTTGCATGATTAAGGATTTTAGTTCACTTAAAATCTAACCAACATAGTAAGAGCCTTCAGTTCCAAACTTAAAAATTGAGTTAAAAGGTGTCATGCCAAAATAACACTTACTTGGATAACCTTTACATCAATCTTAGTAATAGTTTTTCGCCATAGCGAGGTGTTACTTATTGATTCTAAAGAGGTAAGGTACACAAATAATTGTGAGTACATGTTAGTTTTTGTGAAACTCAACGATATAAGTAAGGAGTCCTTTTATGTCGTGGCAAATGCGATAGGTTTACCTAATAAGTTCTTAGACATACCTATCAACCAAGAGTAGTTTCTAGACTATTAGCAAAAGGCTTTTGCTTACCTAAAATATTTTAGAATTGAGTCAAAATACATAATGTGCTTAATTCTTCAATGATTTAAGGATCTTGGAATCATTTTATTCACACCTGCCGGAACACATAACTTGAATAAAATGCTTAATAAATGATAAATTATGCATGTTTGCTAAAATTTAAAGTTTATTAAGAGAAACTGTGAATGGTTATTTATTTGTTTATTCTTTTTCAATTGTAGTTTTAACTATGGCAAACAACAATTCATTCAACATCCGATCAATTCTCGAAAAGGAGAAGTTGAACGGGAAGAACTTCTTTGACTCGCAAAGGTGAAGGAAATAATGCCCTTGGTCCAAGTATGCATTTAATGTTAAGTCTAATAAATGCGGTTCAGTATTAATTAACAAGTTAATAAATTCAGTGAGATCAAGTGAGCTGAATGCCTAGCTAGAGGCCGCTCCAGCTCAAGTGGAATTAATGATATTAATCCACAGCTTACTCTTGACTGAACCCGTAGGGTCACACAAATACTACGTAAACGGATCAAGTATTTAATGCCATTAAATACTCCATCTATGGATATTCGGAATCGACGGATCTTGGTTTCAGTGGGAGCTAAGATCGTCAAAGGCAAACAATGAATACTCCGGAAACGATGATATTTGTCGGAAACGGAAATATGGATCGTATCGGAAATATAAATATTATCCAAGTCATAGATGTTGCCGGAAACGGAAACATGGTACGTATTGGAAAATATTATCGGAAATGGAAATATTGCCGGAATCGGAAAATTTACTGGAAACGGAAATATTGTCAGAATCAGAAATATTAGCGGAATCGGAAAATTATTCCGGAAACGGAAATATTAAATATTTGTTCGAAACGGAAATTAATTCCGGAATCCGAAATGTTAAGTATTGTTCGTATCGGAAATGAATTCCGGAATCGGGAATTTAATCGGAAGTGCATCGTACGAATTAGCATCGGACGAGACTTGCTAGACGAAGGCCCAGCGCAAGGCAAGGGCCGCGTCCAGCAAGCCACGCACTCGACATAGGCAGCCGAAGCCTCGCCAAGCCCAGCGCGAAGGCCAGGCCCAGCAAGGCCGCGGAGCACGCAGCTCGCGGGCTGTGCATCTCGCGTGGGCCGAAAGCTTGCGCGGGCTGTGCGGCTCGGGCTCGTGCAAACGCTTGTGTTCGTTACGAATCCTAAAGCTAATGGAATTCGTTCTATGATTAAACCTAATCCTAATAAAGATAGAATTTGTTTAAATAGAATTTTAATAAGATTCTAATTAAAATAATTGGTATCCTAATAGGATTCTAAATCCCTTTCCATAACTCTATTTATATGAGCCTAGGTTCACAATTTTAGAGTGACAATTCAAGTATTCAAAGTGATTTTTGAGAGCAAAAATTCAGTCACATCATTGCCTACAATAGCCGAAAATTCTAAAGTACCTTAAGGGCGATTCTAGTTGGTCAAGCTTAAGGCGGATCCGGACGTGTTTTGGACTATCTACGGAGGGACGACACTTGGAGTCCTAAAGACTTGTTCTTGTTTGGTTCAGGCGCAGCTAGGGAGGGCACGCTACAAAGTGTATGCATCTGAATTATGCTAAATGATTATGTGTTAATAATATGTTTCCTGTCTTTATGGTTTTTCCTCATGATTTATGTTTATTCATATGTATCATAACCTAACAGTGGTATCACGAGCCTCTTATTATTTTCATAATCTAAATTGCATGAACATGGTTAAATTTTACAAATTTGCAAAGAATTAAAGGGGTGATTAATTTTCGTAATTAATTGCAAATTGCGTTTATTTAATTATATGTACGCAGTTTTTTCGGCAGAATATTCGTTACTCAACCAAATCGAGTGATTTTTGTGACAATTCCGCATGTAAAAGGAATTCTAAAATTTTGACAAAATAAGTATTTTTCGCCGAAACCCAGAATTCCCAAATTCGAAGCCTAACTATGACTTTTCGGAGGTTTTAGTTTTTCGAACGCAAAAGTTTGTAATTTTAAGATGTTAAAATTGAATATTTGCGATTCTTGTTGATAAATCTTGAATTTTTGATTGACCTACAGTATATGTTTAACAAGTTTGAATGCCTAGCCTTGTTAATTATACAACCTAATTTGTATTTATGATTAATTTGTTGAAATTCGAATAATTTAGAATTGATTTGTTTTTCATAATTAATGAATAATTTAATTAGGTACCCATGATTAAAAACCACCATAAAAATTATTAATTTATGTTAAATTTTAAATTTTTATGACCTATATTTGAATCCATGTTAATCGAAAATTAATTGATTAATAAATTTTCGATTTTTCGCCCTAAAATTATGAAATTAATATGATTTATTAATTTGTCATTAATTTTAAATTAAAAATTAAAAATTTTTATGAAAACGCCCATAAATGTTGCACGCACAAAGCAATGGAAGCTACGTGTTACGTTACCCTTAAGGGGTGTTGTATAGTGTGGGCACGCGACGACGAGCAAGGGAGCTCGTCGCCCGTGCGGTACAAATGCAACGAGCAACGAGCTGTGCGGCACGCAAGGCTCTACGCCTTGGCATGCGCGCAGTACGATGGGCGAGGGCAAGGCACACAACGATGAGCTAGATGCGTGTGGGCAGCATTACGCTGCGCCACAATGCACCAAGCTCGCCAAGGAGCAGCAGCCACGACGCAACAATGCTGCGCGCAGCGTAGCCCGCAAGGCTGCGTGTGTGCGTGGCATGGGCGTGGGTGCGTATGGCTGTGCGGGCTATGTGCGACGATCAATAGGCACGGGGCATGGGCCTCATAGCTCGATTGGGCTTGGGCGCAAGCCCAGGTGCCTCGTCTTGTAAAGCATTGATGCGTTTCGTTTTAATTTTAAATTTTCAGTTCGGAAATAATTTTAATTAAATTTAAAATTAATTACTTAAATTGTTTACTCGGATTTTAATTTTGAATATTATAATTATTATAAATTTTAATTTATAATAATTATTTTACTAAAATTAAACCTTGAATTAATTTAAATTCATTTAATTCAACTGAAAAATAAATTAAATAAATGGATTCAATTATAATTTTATACGAGCTTTAAATTTTAATTAAATTTGTATGTTTCCGGTTAGACTAGAAATACATTTTTATGTTTAAAATTAGTAAAGCATATAAAGTTATTGGTTTAAGTGGGAGTATTTTTAGTCATAAACTCTTGATTAGGTCTACAAATCCTTTAAGGTTAAACAACTTGATTAGAATTAATTAGGACTGAATAATTGGTAGATTATTGGTGCCCTTGATTAATTGCTGCAAATATTTATGTGATGCATACAACGTGTTTTTACTAACCAGCTATGTGGGCCATTCATGATAATGAATGGGTGAATGGTATATATTGTATATGTACTGTTTTGCAGGTTATGAAGTGACTAGTATGGCCCAAATAGGATAGAAAATATGGTCTGCGTACCATTAATTTGAATGTAATTGGTCTAAAGCACCAAATTTGTTTTTCAATTGAAATATGGTATGCGTACCATCAAATAGTTGTAATTAGTTTAATTATAGCTTATCCTATTTGAAGAAAATGGCGCCTCCCACGGTGAAATTCAAGACGGAGTTTCCAATCCATTTTCAAGACGGACTTTGAAGTTGAAGCATCAAGATGAATTCGGGCCATACTAGATCACAATTATCTTATGCATGCTTTAAGTTATTTATTGCTTTTAAATATGTCTTAAATATGCATGAGATTGTGGCTTGATTATGTTGCAAGATTAAGGATTTTAGTTCACTTAAAATCTAACCAACATAGTAAGAGCCTTAAGTTCCAAACTTAAAAATTGAGTTAAAAGGTCCCATGCCAAAATAACACTTACTTGGATATCCTTTACATCGATCTTGGTAATAGGTTTCCGCCATAGCGAGGTGTTACTTATCGATACTAAAGGGGTAAGGTACACAAATAATTGTGAGTACATGTTAGTTTTGGTGAAACTCAACGATATAAGTAAGGAGTCCTTTTATGTCGTGGCAAAATCGATAGGTTTACCTAATAAGTTCTTAGACGTACCTATCAACCAAGCGTAGTTTCTAGACTATTAGCAAAAGACTTTTGCTTACCTAAAATGTTTTAGAATTGAGTCAAAATAAATAATGTGCTTAATTCTTCAATGGTTTTAGGGTCTTGGAATCATTTTATTCACACCTGCCAGAACAATAAATTCGAATAAAATGCTAATAACTTGTTTAAATTGCATGAATGCTTTAATTTTCAAGTTATTACTCATGATAAATGTTTAGACTTTGCATGCTTCAATGTATGTTTTAATTATTGTTTATAATTAAATATCTTGCACTGCAGTAAACCCTTTTAGAAAGGTAACAGTAAATTTCCTCGATTGGTAGTGAATCCAAGAACGATTCACGGAAATGAGAGAAAATGAGCAACTTAAAATGTACGTTTCTTTTGGCGACTTTTATGGTTGTTTTCGATATCAAAATCGAATGGCAAACCGATTGGTGCTTGTGAATTCAAAATACACTGTAGTTTTGAGATCATAAAGCATTGAGTTAAACCCTCAGCTTTACCAAAGGTTAACAACCTAATATCTTTTTCCATTTAATTCTCGAATGAGTCTAGTCCCTAGACATTCGAATAGATCGATGCTTAGAGAACTTTAGAAGCTTCTGGTAAGATCATCTAGTTGAAACAGAATATTCAACATAAATGGTAAGAACTTTGTTGGACATTAGACATGTCTAAACAAAGTATAAAAGTCAACACTAGAGAATTCAATTCTTAAGGCTATTAGGAAAGGTACAAGAAATAGGAAAACAAAGGAACAAATGAAAGGAATTTACAATTCCGTTTCTACCTATAAGTTTATGTTTAAAGAGAAGTGACCTAGCAATCAAACTTCGGTAATAACTCAAACAATGGAAGCTAGGCTACACTAATGGCCTACTAGTGGGAAATGAAGCATGGCAATGCTACATTAGTTGTAGGGTCATCCAGTTTGTTTTAAGTCCTTTCAAAGGCTGGAACTTAATGGCTATTTTGTTCCATAATCAGCATACCTAAATTTCTGTTTTCATACACAGAAAGACTCACATTAAGAAGAACAAAAACAATGCTTGTTTTTTTGTTTATTTGAATGAAAATGGTCATTTACGGGTTGAGTCAATATGCTTGATTAAAACAAACAACTCTTTAACAATAAAAACTTTACTAGGTTCAAATCAATCTCTTGATTTGAGTTCAGCTAATCTTTGGCATTGTTACTTAGACCATGTCAACAAGTTAACATTCAAAAGCTCTATTCTGATTGAGTTTTGAAAGTTGATTGATTTCTAGATCAATTCAAGACAAGCTAGTCTTACTTGTTGAAAGTAACAAAAGATATGAACTATTGTTAGAACACCTAGACAATAGAGTTCAAAGCTAAAGAGAGATTTTATGACTTTATTATTTCACCTAAATTTAAGTGAGTATTGGTTTATTTACTCAAAGTGATATAAGTTTGAATCTTTTTGGCTAGTTCAAAGATTCAGAAGTATAAAATCCACATGGCAAGAAATCATAAAGATCTAGGATAGATCATGTTGATGATTACTTGAGACCAAAAATGATCATCAATGATTGCGTGTTGTAATTTCACGATCTAGCTCCATAAGATATGGCATATCTACGTTGGAATGATCGAAGTCAATTAGTACTTGATTCGATCAATGATGAATCATAAAGACTTTTCCTATAATTTCTAAAACAAAATGCTCAACTACCACCAAACTAAACAAAATTCGCCAAAGCTGTTGAAAAGTAATTTCAGAATATCTTTTCATAATATATCTAAAGAGTTCCTGAACTCAGTGGGAGCTTAGTGTTTGTCATTCAACAAACTAAGGCCCAAGTATAGATATATGTTTCATTGTGATGAAACACAAGGGTATTGTTTCTACCACGGATTTTTGAGAACATAATGTTTGTTTGCTCGAAATAATGTCCTTTTGGAGATTCGTTTCCAAAATGACAAGTGGGAAAAAATAGACCTCGAAAGTCTTCGAGGCGAACAACAAACATAAACGGAAATTCCGGAGGCTTTTCGAAGTTCTTTAGAAAATCCGAACACGTATTCTTTAAGGACTTTAGAAGTGGCTTTTAAAGAATAGACATCTGTTAGAAGACTTTACAAGTGCTTCAAGGAGAACAGAATATTCAAAGGACTTTCAAGTGGCTGTTGATATTCTATTGTTTGATCGATGTTCTATACCCAAGTAGGCATAGAGTTCAAGTCATTGAAACTATGAGATTCTTCTATTAGATAGTGAAGAATCATGGAGTTCAGGTCACTGAAGCTATGCGATTCTTCTATTAGATAGTGAAGAAACCTACAACTTGCAGTCAAACTATTATCATGTAGATTAATTAGTTTGTGATCTGTAAGAAAGCTATGACGAAACCCAGATTCCCTAAAATGGTTAGAGGCCATATATAGACTCAAATATTTTAAATGGTTAGAGGCCATAAAACATACTCAATGTTTTGATGACAAAATTGAAATTTTGTTGATTTGCAAGAATAGTTTCACATCTATTGGTTGCAAGTTTGTTTTAAGGATAAAAACCATCAAACATGAAATTGTGTTCACACACAAAGCTATATTAGTTGCTAAAAGTTACAAGCAAATTCACGGCGTGGATTGTGTTGAAACCTCATGCATAATCGTAATGCTCAAGTCTATAAATCAAGCAATGATTGCATATTGGTACATATGGCAATTGGATGACAAAACAATTCCTCAATCAAATGTTGGAATAAACTATGTACATGGTATGTCATAGGATTTGTGGATCCAAATAAATGCTAGAAAAGGAAAGCTAGCTTATGAAATCTAAGTACAGATTTAAGCAAGCAATTGGGAATTGGAACTGTATTTTAGTGCTAATAATTATTTTAGTTTCATAAAATATACATGATTCTTATAGATATATAAGAAGTTTAGTGGGAGTACTTAAAACGTAATTGGTCCTATGTGTATCACACATATATCTCTCTATTGTGAAAAAACATTCAAATGCTAATGACTTAAATTTGAAATTATTCATCAATGATGGACCATGGCGAAACTTAGTACATACTGGGTATTAAGATCTAGTTATAAAGATCTTATAATATTGTTAAGTAATGGCATTTACTAAATCAAACACGAAAGACTCCATTGGAGATATTCAACCCATATGAATAAATCTAAGTAAAAGATGTTTGAACTATGTATAAGCATTTACTAAGTTAAACATCAAAGGATCTAAGTAAGATTCTTAACCTATATTATATGTCAAAGAATTTAGCTGGATTTAGTATCTACTGAAACTAGATGAGCTAAAGCTACATGAATAGAATTCAATTGGGAATTATTCTGCAAAAGAAGGTATCATGTATGATATAATATGAGGATCGCCAAAAACGTATCGTATGACTTTAGGCATGACGAACATATACCAATCTCTATTGATCTAAGTGAAGATCAACTAGATTGAGATCAAGAAAAACTTATGGTACTTGAAAAGGTACATAGGAAAAGTTCTTGACTCAAGGAAATAAAGATATGCTAAATATTGATGCTACACGCATAAACACTGGCAAAGGATCAAGCAAGATTCCTTTAGAGTTAACCATTGACAAGGACGAGCTAAAGAGCATCGTGTTTTGAAATGGCAACATGGATTGGAGACCATGAGTTGTTGCGTGGGAAATTAAATATTAATTTCTATGTTCTAAGATACAGCTGGAAAGTCTTCCACATATCTATGGACTGCTTGGATAAGTAAATCCAAACAAAGCATCACTAGCAACCTAAACACTTGAAGAAAAGGTACTTATTGCCTAAGAAGCAATAAAACAGGGTTGTTTACGTTAAAGAGTTCTTCTCTGAACTTGGGTGAATCACATGTCTGCTGACTTGATGGTTCTTCATTGCGAAAATGTGTAGAACCACTATTGTAGCAAGAAAGACTAGATCACAAAATAAACACACTCAAAAGATCTTATCATCTATCTCGAAGAATATTCGATGAAAAGGATATTAAGATGGGCAAAGCATGATAACTAAACCTATGCAACAAGTGAGGAGCAACACTCACGTTGTAGCACTGGAAATCAAGCATAACTTTGAATTCCATGAACTTTTTTAAAGATGGGTTTGAGGCCCATTGGGGTTGAACATTTATCATATATGAAATATATTTTCATATTCCATTTAATCTTGGTTTAGTATTAAATGATGAGTCCCTTCAATTTGAAGATATATTCAAGATAGACTGTCAAGACCAGTCCTGTGACTAAGAAATGTCTATCAAGTGAACTTGAATGTCAAAAGTTGAAAATAGACCCTAGTCGGAGTTTTCTATTAAGATGGACGCATAGAAAACGTTAGACGACTAGAATGCAAGATGACTAGTAGTTCTGTTTCTTGAATTATGTGGACATGGCAATGTCGTAATCATTTGCATAGATACTTACTTTGGGAAGATTAGTATCGGACAGACCTATGAAACTTACTGTAAGAGATGAAAATCTGTCATAAGTAAATTTCATCAAAATTATTAGGCACTAATCCTCAATACCTGAGTGATTTGAGATTACTTGTTTGAGAACTGCTTACTTTGACGTTGTCAACCGTCGCACCGTAAAAGGAGGCTATAAAGGCAACGCTCAGGTAATCACCTATCAAACGAATGTTAGGTTATGATACATATGACAATTCATAAATCATGCGGAAAAACCATAAACCCAGGAATACATATTATTTACACATAATCATTTAGCATAGAATAGATGCATACTCTTTGTTGCGTGCCTTCCCTAGCTGCGCCCGAACCGAACAAGAACAAGTCTTTAGGACTCCAAGTGTCGTCCCTCCGTAGATAGTCCACAGCACGTCCGGATCCGCCTTAAGATTGACCAACTAGAATCGCCCTTAAGGTACTAGAAAATTTCGGCAATTTGAGCAAGATGTGTGTTTGAATTTTCTCTCAAAAACTCACTTTGAATACTTTGAAACTTGTGTTATAAATTGTGAGCCCTAGCCTCATATTTATAGCGGTATGGAAAGGGAATCGAAATCCTATTCAGATACAAATTAATCAAACCTAGAATCCTACAAGAACTCTAATTTAATTAATTTATCAATTAGAATTAGGAATTTAATCATTAACCGAACTCCGCATGTTTTAGGAAACGTGCAAGAACACAAACACTTGCACACACACGCACGACAGCCACGATGGGCCTCATGCGTGCGCGCGAGCAGCAGCCCACTCAGCGCCCGCGCGCGCTGCGCGCTGCGCGCGCTGTGCGCGCTGTGCGCTGCGCGTGCTGTGCGCGCTGTGCGCGCTGCGCGCTGCGCGCAGCCTGCTGGGCCTGGCCTTGCTGTTTGTGCGGCGCGCTTGGCTTGCTGGGCGATGGCCTGGCTTCGTGCTGGGCCTCGTCCGGCAGGCCTCGTCCGATGCTTATTCGTACGATGCGCTTCCGATTAAATTTTCCGATTCCGGAATTCATTTCCGATACGAACAATATTTAATATTTCCGATTCCGGAATTAATTTCCGTTTCGAACAAATATTTAATATTTCCGTTTCCGGAATTATTTTCCGATTCCGGTAATATTTCCGATTCTGACAATATTTCCGTTTCCGGCAATATTTCCGATTCTGGCAATATTTCCATTTCCGATAATATTTTCCGATACGTACCATGTTTCCGTTTCCGGCAACATCTACGACTTGGATAATATTTATATTTCCGATACGATCCATATTTCCGTTTCCGGCAATATCATCGTTTCCGGAGTATTCATTTCTTGCCTGTGACGATCTTAGCTCCCGCTGAAACCAAGATCCGTCGGTTCCGAATATTCATAGATAGAGTATCTAATGCCATTAGATACTTGATCCGTTTACGTACTATTTGTGTGACCCTACGGGTTCAGTCAAGAGTAAGCTGTGGATTAATATCATTAATTCCACTTGAACTGAAGCGGCCTCTAGCTAGGCATTCAGCTCACTTGATCTCACTGAATTATTAACTTGTCAATTAATACTGAACCGCATTTATTAGACTTAACATAGAATGCATACTTGGACCAAGGGCATTATTTCCTTCAGTCTCCCACTTGTCCTTAGGGACAAGTGTGCATTTCCTAATTCCTTTGTCGCTCGATGCTTGCTCTTGAACATAAGGTAAGAGTTGTCATCCTTATTATGTCCAGAGGTGTTCCTCGGTTTCAGAGTTCAACTGATCAAATAAACAGATAATCATAGCCTATGATTCATCCGAGCACGGCCATGCATTTCACAGTTTCTAGCTCTCCGAGTGGCCTTGTACAACTTTTAAGCATCTCATCCCGATTTATGGGAGGACAATCCCAATCTTGCGATCTTGAGATTAGACTTCGTTTGATAGGTGATTACCTGAGCGTTGCCTTTATAGCCTCCTTTTACGGTGCGACGGTTGGTCAACGTCAAAGCAACCAGTTCTCAAACAAGTAATCTCAAATCACTCAGGTATTGAGGATTTAGTGTCTAATAATTTAATGAAATTTACTTATGACAGACTTTCATCTCTTACAGTAAAGTTTCATAGGTCTTGTCCGATACTAGTCTTCCCAAAGTAAGTATCTATGCAAATGATTATGACATTGCCATGTCCACATAGTTCAAGAAACAGAACTACTAGTCATCTTGCATTCTAATCGTCTAACGTTTTCTATGCGTCCAATTTTATAGAAAACTCCGATTAGGGACCATTTTCAACCTTTGACATTCAAGTTCACTTGATAGACATTTCTTAGTCACAGGACTGGTCCTGACAGTCTATCTTGAATATATCGTCAAGTTGAAGGGACTCATCATTTAATAAACCACAAATTAAATGGAAAAATGAATACCTTTCATTTATTGTGAATGATTAACCAATAATGTTTTACAAAGATTTAAACTCTAAAACTTTAAAACATTAAACAGAGACATCAAAGCCATTCTCCAATATGCTTGATTCCCATAGCTGCAGTGTGCGAGTTGTGCTTCGCTTGCGGCAGAGGTTTAGTTAATGGATCTGATATGTTGTCATCAGTTCCAATTTTGCTTATCTCGACTTCTTTTCTTTCAACGAACTCTCGTAGAAGGTGAAATCTACGAAGTACATGCTTGACTCTCTGGTGGTGTCTAGGCTCTTTTGCCTGTGCAATAGCTCCGTTATTATCACAATACAGGGCTATTGGTCCTTTAATGGAGGGGACTACACCAAGTTCTCCTATGAACTTCCTTAGCCATATAGCTTCCTTTGCTGCTTCATGTGCAGCAATGTACTCCGCTTCAGTTGTAGAATCCGCAATGGTGCTTTGCTTAGCACTTTTCCAGCTTACTGCTCCTCCGTTGAGGCAGAAGACAAACCCAGACTGTGATCTGAAATCATCTTTGTCGGTTTGGAAACTTGCGTCCGTATAGCCTTTAACAATTAATTCATCATCTCCACCATAGACCAAGAAGTCATCTTTGTGCCTTTTCAGGTACTTCAGAATGTTCTTGGCAGCAGTCCAATGCGCCTCTCCTGGGTCTGACTGGTATCTGCTCGTAGCACTGAGTGCGTACGCAACATCCGGGCGTGTACATATCATAGCATACATTATTGAACCAATCAATGATGCATATGGAATCCCATTCATTCGTCTGCGCTCATCAAGTGTTTTTGGGCACTGAGTCTTGCTTAGAGTCATTCCATGAGACATGGGTAGGTAGCCTCGCTTGGAGTCCGCCATCTTGAACCTATCAAGCACCTTATTGATATAAGTGCTTTGACTAAGTCCAATCATCTTTTTAGATCTATCTCTGTAAATCTTGATGCCCAATATGTACTGTGCTTCTCCTAGATCCTTCATCGAAAAACATTTCCCAAGCCAAATCTTGACAGAGTTCAACATAGGAATGTCATTTCCGATAAGCAATATGTCGTCGACATATAATACTAGGAAAGCAATTTTGCTCCCACTGACCTTCTTGTATACACAAGATTCGTCCGCGTTCTTGATGAAACCAAAGTCACTGACTGCTTCATCAAAACGTATATTCCAGCTCCTGGATGCCTGCTTCAATCCGTAGATTGATTTCTTTAGCTTGCATACCTTTTTAGCATTCTTTGGATCCTCAAAACCTTCAGGCTGTGTCATAAACACAGTTTCTGTTAAAACGCCGTTTAAGAAAGCAGTTTTGACATCCATCTGCCATATTTCGTAATCGTAATATGCAGCGATTGCTAACATTATTCGAATAGACTTTAGCATTGCAACTGGTGAAAAGGTTTCATCGTAATCCACACCGTGGACTTGCCTGTAACCTTTTGCAACCAATCTAGCTTTGAAAACTTCAAGTTTCCCATCCTTGTCCTTTTTCAGTTTGAAAACCCATTTGCTTCCAATGGCTTGGTAGCCATCTGGCAAATCGACCAAATCCCATACTTGGTTTTCAGACATGGAGTCTAATTCAGATTGCATGGCTTCTTGCCATTGCTTGGAGCTAGGGCTCGTCATAGCTTGCTTGTAAGTCGCAGGTTCATCACTTTCAAGTAATAGAACGTCATAGCTCTCGTTCGTCAAAATACCCAAGTACCTTTCCGGTTGAGATCTATATCTTTGCGATCTACGCGGGGTAACATTTCTAGATTGACCATGATTCTCACCAGATTCTTCTAAAGATCTCTGAGTTTCATCTTGAATGTCATCTTGAGCATTCTCTAGAGTTTGTTGTTCGACTCGAATTTCTTCGAGGTCTACTTTTCTCCCACTTGTCATTTTGGAAATGTGATCCTTCTCCAAAAAGACACCATCTCGAGCAACAAACACTTTGTTCTCAGATGTATTGTAGAAGTAATACCCCTTTGTTTCCTTTGGATAGCCCACAAGGATACATTTGTCAGATTTTGGATGAAGTTTGTCTGAAATTAATCGTTTGACGTATACTTCACATCCCCAAATCTTAAGAAAAGACACATTTGGAGGCTTTCCAAACCATAATTCGTATGGAGTCTTTTCGACAGCTTTAGACGGAGCTCTATTTATAGTGAGTGCAGCTGTATTTAGTGCATGTCCCCAAAATTCTAATGGAAGTTCGGCCTGACCCATCATTGACCTGACCATGTCTAGCAAGGTTCTGTTCCTCCGTTCTGACACACCGTTCCATTGTGGTGTTCCAGGAGGAGTCAATTCTGATAGAATTCCACATTCTTTCAGATGGTCATCAAATTCATAGCTCAGATATTCACCGCCTCTATCAGACCGCAGTGCCTTGATCTTCTTGCCTAATTGATTCTCTACTTCACTCTGAAATTCCATAAAGTAGCTGAAACCACCTCTAGCATTTGTACTCATTGGTCCACATACATCTGTATGGATTAAACCCAATAGTTCATTTGCTCTTTCTCCAACTTTAGAGAAAGGTTGCTTTGTCATTTTGCCAAGTAAACATGATTCGCATTTACCATAATCCTTTAAGTTAAATGGTTCTAGAATTCCTTCCCTTTGAAGTCTTTCTAAGCGTTTCAAGTTTATATGGCCTAATCGACAATGCCACAGATAGGTGAGATCTGAATCATCCTTTTTGGCCTTTTTGGTATTTATGTTATATACTTGTTTGTCGTGATCTAATAAATAAAGTCCATTGACTAATCTAGCAGATCCATAAAACATCTCTTTAAAATAAAACGAACAACTATTGTCTTTTATTATAAAGGAAAATCCCTTAGCATCTAAGCAAGAAACTGAAATGATGTTTTTAGTAAGACTTGGAACATGGAAACATTCTTCCAGTTCCAAAACTAGCCCGGAGGGCAACGACAAATAGTAAGTTCCTACAGCTAATGCAGCAATCCGTGCTCCATTTCCCACTCGTAGGTCGACTTCACCCTTGCTTAACTTTCTACTTCTTCTTAGTCCCTGTGGATTGGAACATAAGTGTGAGCCACAACCTGTATCTAATGTTAGGTTATGATACATATGACATTACATAGATCATGCGGAAACAACCATTAACCCAGGAAACATATTATTTACACATAATCATTTAGCATAGTTTAGATGCATACTCTTTGTTGCGTGCCTTCCCTAGCTGCGCCCGAACCGAACAAGAACAAGTCTTTTAGGACTCCAAGTGTCGTCCCTCCGTAGAAAGTCCACAGCACGTCCGGATCCGCCTTAAGATTGACCAACTAGAATCGCCCTTAAGGTACTCAGAAAATTCGGCACTTTTGGGGCAAGATGGGTGTTTGAATTTTCTCTCAAAAAACTCACTTTTGAATACTTTGAAACTTGTGTATAAATTATGACCCCTAGGCCTTTATTTATAGAGTTATGGAAAAGGAATCGTAATCCTAGTAGGATGCGAATTAATTGGAATTAGAATTCTACATGAATTCTACTTAATCAATTTATCCAATAGGAATAGACATTTAATCATACACTGACTCTTGCAGATTCAGGAATCTCGCATGAGCTCAAACTCACACACACACGGCAGCCACAAGGGCTGCCCACGCGTGCGAGCAGCAGCCCACGCAGCGCGGCCCACGCATGCGTGGCCTTGTGCGCGCTGGGCTGTGGCGTGCGTGCTTGCTGGGCGATGGCCTGGCTTCGTGCTGGGCCTTCGTCCGGCAGGCCTCGTCCGATGCTAATTCGTACGATACGCTTCCGATTAAAATTCCATTTCCGGAATCTATTTCCGATACGAACAATATTCAATATTTCCGATTCCGGAATTAATTTCCGTTTCGAACAAATATTTAATATTTCCGTTTCCGGAATTATTTTCCGATTCCGGTAATATTTCCGATTCTGACAATATTTCCGTTTCCGGCAATATTTCCGATTCTGGTAATATTTCCATTTCCAATAATATTTTCCGATACGTACCATGTTTCCGTTTCCGGCAACATCTAAGACTTGGATAATATTCATATTTCCGATACGATCCATATTTCCGTTTCCGGCAATATCATCGTTTCCGGAGTATTCATTTCTTGCCTGTGACGATCTTAGCTCCCACTGAAACCAAGATCCGTCGGTTCCGAATATTCATAGATGGAGTATTTAATGCCATTAAATACTTGATCCGTTTACGTACTATTTGTGTGACCCTACGGGTTCAGTCAAGAGTAAGCTGTGGATTAATATCATTAATTCCACTTGAACTGAAGCGGCCTCTAGCTAGGCATTCAGCTCACTTGATCTCACTGAATTATTAACTTGTTAATTAATACTGAACCGCATTTATTAGACTTAACATAGAATGCATACTTGGACCAAGGGCATTATTTCCTTCAGTCTCCCACTTGTCCTTAGGGACAAGTGTGCATTTCCTAATTCCTTTGTCGCTCGATGCTTGCTCTTGAACATAAGGTAAGAGTTGTCATCCTTATTATGTCCAGAGGTGTTCCTCGGTTTCAGAGTTCAACTGATCAAATAAACAGATAATCATAGCCTATGATTCATCCGAGCACGGCCATGCATTTCACAGTTTCTAGCTCTCCGAGTGGCCTTGTACAACTTTTAAGCATCTCATCCCGATTTATGGGAGGACAATCCCAATCTTGCGATCTTGAGATTAGACTTCGTTTGATAGGTGATTACCTGAGCGTTGCCTTTATAGCCTCCTTTTACGGTGCGACGGTTGGTCAACGTCAAAGCAACCAGTTCTCAAACAAGTAATCTCAAATCACTCAGGTATTGAGGATTTAGTGTCTAATAATTTAATGAAATTTACTTATGACAGACTTTCATCTCTTACAGTAAAGTTTCATAGGTCTTGTCCGATACTAGTCTTCCCAAAGTAAGTATCTATGCAAATGATTATGACATTGCCATGTCCACATAGTTCAAGAAACAGAACTACTAGTCATCTTGCATTCTAATCGTCTAACGTTTTCTATGCGTCCAATTTTATAGAAAACTCCGATTAGGGACCATTTTCAATCTTTGACATTCAAGTTCACTTGATAGACATTTCTTAGTCACAGGACTGGTCCTGACAGTCTATCTTGAATATATCGTCAAATTGAAGGGACTCATCATTTAATACTAAACCAAGATTAAATGGAATATGAAAATACATTTCATATATGATAAATGTTCAACCCCAATGTTTTACAAGCATGGGCCTCAAACCCATCTTCTAAAACAGTTCATGGAATTCAAAGCTATGCTTGATTTCCAGTGCTACAATGTGAGTGTTGCTTCTCACTTGTTGCATAGGTTTAGTTATCATGCTTTGCCAATCTTAATATCCTTTTCATCGAATGTTCTTCGAGATATGATGATAAGATCTTTTCGAGTTTGTTTATTATGTGATCTAGTCTTTCTTACTTCGATGGTGGTTTTACTCACTTTGCAATGAAGAACCATCAAGTTAGCAGACGTTTTTCTTGCTTCAAGAGTGGTTCTACGCATTTTTCAATGAAGAATCATCAAGCCAGCAGATAGGTGATCTACCCAAGTTCAGTGAAGAACTTTAAACAACCCTGTTTTATTGCTTCTTAGGCAATAATTACTTTTACTTCAACTTTATAGGTTGCTAGTGATGCTTTGTTTGGATTTACCTATCCAAGCAGTTCATAGATATGTGGAAGACTTTCCAGCTGTATCTTAGAACATAGAAATTAATATTTTAATTTCCCACGCAACAACTCATGGTCTCCAACCCATGTTGCCATTTCAAAACACGATGCTCTATAGCTCGTCCTTATCAATGGTTAACTCCAAAGGGTCTTGCTTGATCCTTTGCCAGTGTTTATGCGTGTAGCATCAATATTTAGCATATCTTTATTTCCTTGAATCAAGAACTATTCCTATGTACCTTTTCAAGTACCATAAGTATTCTTGATCTCAATCTAGTTGATCTTCACTTAGATCAATAGAGATTGGTATATGTTCGTCATGGCTAAAGTCATACGATACGTTTTTGGCGATCCTCATATTATATCATACATGATAAATTCTTTTGCAGAATAATTCCCAATTGAATTCTATTCATGTAACTTTAGCTTATTCAATTTCAGCAGATACTGAATCTAGCTAAATTCTTTGACATATAATATAGGTTAAGAATCTCATTTAGACTCTTTGATGTTTAACTTAGTAAATGCTTATACATAGTTCAAACATCCTTTACTTAGATTTATTCACATGGGTCGAATATCTCCAATGGAGACTTTCGTGTTTGATTTAGTAAATGCCATTACTTAATCCAAAACAATATCATAAGATTTTTGCAAATAGATCTTAATACCCAGTATGTACTAAGTTTCGCCATGGTCCATTATTGATGAATTATTTCAAATCTAAGTCATTAGCATTTGAATGTTATTTCACAATAGAGAGATATGTGTGTAATACACATAGGACCAATTGAGTTTTAAGTACTCCCACTAAACTTCTTATATATCTATAAGAATCATGTACATTTTATGAAACAAAAATACTTATTAGCTTCACTAAAATACATTTCTAATTCCCAATTGCTTGCTTAAATCTGTACTTAGATTTCATAAGCTAGCTTTCCTTTTCAAGCATTTATTTGGATCCACAAATCCTATGACATTCCAACATTTGATTGAGGAATACGTTTTGTCATCCAATTGCCATATGTACCAATATGCAATCATTGCTTGAATTATAGACTTAAGCATTACGATTTTGCATGAGGTTTCAACACAATCCATGCCATGAATTTGCTTGTAACCTTTAGCAACTAATCTAGCTTTGTGTGTGAACACAATTCCATGTTTGATGGTTTTTATCCTTAAAACAAACTTGCAACCAATAGGTGTGAAACTATTCTTGCAAATCAACAAAATTTCAATTTTGTCATCAAAACATTGAGTATGTTTTATGGCCTCTAACCATTTAAAACATTTGAGTCTATATATGGCCTCTAACCATTTTAGGGAATCTAGGTTTCGTCATAGCTTTCTTACAAGTCATAAACTCATTAATCTACATGATAATAGTTTGACTGCAAGTTGTAGGTTTCTTCACTATCGAATAGAAGAATCTCATAGTTTCATTGACCAGAACTCTATGTTTCCTTACTATCTAATAGAAGAATCTCATAGTTCCAGTGACTTGAACTCTATGCCTACTTGGGTATAGAACATCAAACAATAGAATATCAACAGGCACTTTGAGAGTCCTTTGAATATTCTATTCTCCTTGAAGCACTTGTAAAGTCTTCTAAGAGATGTCTATTCTTTAAAAGCTACTTCTAAAGTCCTTTCAGAATAAGTTCGGATTTTCTGAAGCACTTCGAAAAGCCTCCGGAATGTCCGTTTATGTTTGTTGTTCGCCTCGAAAACTTTCGAGGTCTATTTTCTCCCACTTGTCATTTTGGAAACGAATCTCCAAAAGGACATTATTTCGAGCAAACAAACATTATGTTCTCAAAAATTCGTGGTAGAAACAATACCCTTGTGTCTCATTTGAATAAATCACAATGAAACATATATCTAGACTTGGGCCTTAGTTTGTTGAATAACAAACACTAAGCTCCCACTGAGTTTAGCAACTCTTTAGATATATATAATTGAAAAGATATCCTGAAATTACTTTTTAATAGCTTTGACGAATTTGGTTTAGTTTGGTGGTAGTTGAGCATTTTGTTTTAGAAATTATAGGAAAAGTCTTTATGATTCATCATTGATCGAATCAAGTACTAATTGACTTCGATCATTCCAACGTAGATATGCCATATCTTATGGAGCTAGATTGTGAAATTACAACACACAATCATTGATGATCATATTTGGTCTCAAGTAATCATTAACATGATCTAACCTAGATCTTTATGATTTCTTGCCGAGTGGATTTTATACTTCTGAATCTTTGAACTAGCCAAACAGATTCAACTTATATCATATTTGAGTAAATAAACCTATATTCACTCAAATCCATGTGAAATAATAAAGTCATAAAACCTTTCTTTAGCTTTGAACTCTATCGTCTAGGCGTTCTAACAATAGTTCATATTCTTTGTTACTTTCAACAAGTAAGACTAGCTTGTCTTAAGTTGATCTAGAAATCAACCAACTTTCAAAAGTCCATCAAAATAGAGCTTATGAATGTTAACTTGTTGATATGGTCTAAGCAACAATGCCAAAGATTAGTGGAACTCAAATCAAGGGGTTGATTTGAACCTAGTAAAGTTCTTTAAAGAGTTGTTTGTTTTAATCAAGCATATTGACTCAACCTGTAATTGACCATTTCATTCAAATAAACAAACAAACATTGTTTTTGTTTTTCTTGAATGTGAGTCTTTCTGTGTTTGAAGCAGAAATTTAGGTATGCTGATTATGGAACAAAATAGCCATTAAGTTCCAGCCTTTGAAAGGACTTAAAACAAACTAGATGACCCTACAACTAATGTAGCATTGCCATGCTTCATTTCCCACTTGTAGGTCATTAGTGTATCCTAGCTTCCATTGTTTGAGTTATTACCGAAGTAAGAACCTCAAGCGGTATATGATACCAAGGAAGTTTGATTGCTAGGTCACTTCTCTTTAAACATAAACTTATAGGTAGAAACGGAATCGTAAATTCCTTTCATTTGTTCCTCGTTTTCCTATTTCTTGTACCCTTTCTTATAGTCTTAAGAATTGAATTCTTTAGTGTTGACTTTTATACTTTGTTAGACATGTCCAATGTCACCAACAAGGTTCTTTACCATTTTAATTTATGTTGAATATTTTGTTTCAACTAGATGATCTTACCAGAAGCTTCTAAAGTTCTCTAAGCATCGATCTATTCGAATGTCTAGGGACTAGACTCATTCGAGAATTAAATGGACAAAGATATTAGGTTGTTAACCATTGGTAAAGCTGAGCGTATTAAACTCAATGCTTTATGATCTCAAAACTACATTGTATTTTGAATTCACAAGCACCAATTGGTTTGCCATTCGATTTTGATATTCGAAAACAACCATAAAAGTCGCTAAAAGAAACGTACATTATAAATTGCTCACTTTCTCTCATTTCCGTGAATCGTTCTTGGATTCACTACCAATCGAGGAAATTTACTGTTACCTTTCTAAAAGGATTTATTGCAGTGCAAGATATTTAATTATAAACAATAATTAAAACATACATTGAAGCATGCAAAGTCTAAACATTTATCATGAATAATAACTTGAAATTAAAGCAACCATGCAATTCAAACAAGTTATTAGCATTTTATTCGATTTTATTGTTCCGGCAGGTGTGAATAAAATGATTCCAAGATCCTAAAATCATTGAAGAACTAAGCACAGTTTGTCGACTTAATCCTAGAACATCTTAGGTAAGCAAAAGCCTTTTGCTAATAGTCTAGAAACTATTCTTGGTTGATAGGTACGTCTAAGAACTTATTAGGTAAACCTATCGAATTTGCCACGACATAAAAGGACTCCTTACTTATATCGTTGAGTTTCACCAAAACTAACATGTACTCACAATTATTTGTGTACCTTGCCCCTTTAGGACCAATAAGTAACACCTCGCTGAGCGAAAACTATTACTAGATTGATGTAAAGGATATCCAAGCAAGTGTATATTTTGGCATGGCACCTTTTAACTCAATTTTTAAGTTTGGAACTTAAGGCTCTTACTATGTTGGTTAGATTTTAAGTGAACTAAAATCCTTAATCATGCAAAATAATCAAGCTTTTGATCTCATGCATTTTAAGACATATTTAAAGCAATAAATAACTTAAAACATGCATAAGATATTTGTGATCTAGTATGGCCCGACTTCATCTTGAAGCTTTGACTTCAAAGTCCGTCTTGAAAATCTCCGTGGGAGGCACCATTTTCTTCAAATAGGATAAGTTATAACTAATTACAACTATTTGATGGTACGCAGACCATATTTGAATTGAAAAACAACTTTGGTACTTTAGACCAATTACATTCAAATTAATGGTACGCAGACCATATTTTCTATCCTATTTGGGCCATACTAGTCACTTCATAACCTGCAAAACAGTACATATACAATATATACCATTCACCCATTCATTATCATGAATGGCCCACATAGCTGGTTAGTTAAACACATTATGCATCACGTAAACATTTGCAGCAACTAATCAAGGGCACCAATAATCTACCAATTATTCAGTCCTTATTAATTCTAATCGAGTTGTTTTAACCTTAAGGATTTGTAGACCTAATCAAGAGTTTATGACTAAAAGCACTCCCACTCAAACCAATAAATTCATATGCTTTACTAATTTTAAACATAAAATTGTATTTCTAGTCTAACCGGAAACATACAAATTTAATTAAAATTTAAAGCTCATATAAATTTATAATTGAATCCAAAAATTTAATTTTAATTTCAGTCACATTTAAATTAATTTATGATTTTAATTTTAGTAAAATAATTAGAATAAATGCCATTTATTATAATTATAATATTCAAAATTAAAATCCAAGAAATTAATTCAAATTATTAATTTTAAAATTAATTAAAATTACGTGAACTGAAATTTTCAAATTAAACATTCAAAACGATCTAATCGTAACGCAAACACCCTACGCGTTGCACGCCCATGGGCTGTACGCACACAGCCATTGCTGGCCATGTGCGCGCAGCCCATGCGCTCGTTGCATAGCTGCTGCTGTCCCATACGCAAGCCTCCGCACAGCGCCCACCGCACGCGAGCTATCGCTCGCAGCGCGCGCGCGTTACCGCGCTCGCTGGTGCGCGCGAGCCATCGCTCGCTGGGGCGCTGCATCGCTCGCTGGCGCGCGAGATCGCGCGCTGGCGCGCGAGATCGCTCGCTGGTGCGCGCGAGTGATGCTGGGCGCAGCGCTCGTGGCACGCGAGCTTGCGCTCGCTGCGCACGAGGCTGCGCGCTGTTGTGCGAGGCAGCGCGCGCTGTGGCGCAGCTCGCTTGCTGCCCACACGCGACTGCCTTGGCTCGCCCCTCGCCCATGCCCATCCGTTCATTGCTCGTGGCACACGACACAAGGCAGGGCTGCTGCCTTGCGCTCGTGCACTACGCCCTTGCTCATTGCATTCGTGCCGCACGGGCGACGAGCTCCCTTGCTCGTCGTTGCATGCCCGCATTATACAACACCCCTTAAGGGTAACACGAAGCGTCCATTGCTTCGTGCGTGCAAGTTATTTGAACGAATCGCATAAAAATTTAAAATTTATATTTAAAATTAATGACAAATTAATAAATATTATTAATTTCATAATTTTAGGGCGAAAAATCGAAAATTTATTATCCAATTGATTTCCGATTGATATGGATTCAAGTCTAGGTCATAAAAATTTAAAATTTATCGTAAATTTACAATTTTTATGGTGGTTTTTAATCATAGGTTTCTAATTAAATTACAATTAATTATGAAAATCAAATTAATTCTAAATTATTCTAATTTTCAACAAATTAATCATAATTACAAATTAGATTGCATAATTAACAAGACTAGGCATTCAAACTTGTTAAACATATGCAATAGGTCAATCAAAAATTCAAGATTTATCAACAAGAATCGCAAATATTTAATTTAACATCTTAAATTTACGAAATTTTGCATTCGAAAAACTAAAACCTTCGAAAAGTCATAGTTAGGCTTCGAATTTGAGAATTCTGGGTTCGGCAGAAAAATACTATTTTTGTCAAAATTTTAGAATGCCTTTTACATGCGGAATTGACACAAAAATCACTCAATTCGGATGAGTAATGAAGAAACTGCCGAAAAACTGCGTACATATAATTAAATAAACGCAATTTGCAACTAATTAACAATTACGAAAATTGATCACCCCTTTTAATTCTTGCAAATTTGTAATATTTAACCATGTTCATGCAATTTAGATTATGAAAATAATAAGGGGCTCGTGATACCACTGTTAGGTTATGATACATATGACATTACATAGATCATGCGGAAACAACCATTAACCCAGGAAACATATTATTTACACATAATCATTTAGCATAGTTTAGATGCATACTCTTTGTTGCGTGCCTTCCCTAGCTGCGCCCGAACCGAACAAGAACAAGTCTTTTAGGACTCCAAGTGTCGTCCCTCCGTAGAAAGTCCACAGCACGTCCGGATCCGCCTTAAGATTGACCAACTAGAATCGCCCTTAAGGTACTCAGAAAATTCGGCACTTTTGGGGCAAGATGGGTGTTTGAATTTTCTCTCAAAAAACTCACTTTTGAATACTTTGAAACTTGTGTATAAATTATGACCCCTAGGCCTTTATTTATAGAGTTATGGAAAAGGAATCGTAATCCTAGTAGGATGCGAATTAATTGGAATTAGAATTCTACATGAATTCTACTTAATCAATTTATCCAATAGGAATAGACATTTAATCATACACTGACTCTTGCAGATTCAGGAATCTCGCATGAGCTCAAACTCACACACACACGGCAGCCACAAGGGCTGCCCACGCATGCGAGCAGCAGCCCACGCAGCGCGGCCCACGCATGCGTGGCCTTGTGCGCGCTGGGCTGTGGCGTGCGTGCTTGCTGGGCGATGGCCTGGCTTCGTGCTGGGCCTTCGTCCGGCAGGCCTCGTCCGATGCTAATTCGTACGATACGCTTCCGATTAAAATTCCATTTCCGGAATCTATTTCCGATACGAACAATATTCAATATTTCCGATTCCGGAATTAATTTCCGTTTCGAACAAATATTTAATATTTCCGTTTCCGGAATTATTTTCCGATTCCGGTAATATTTCCGATTCTGACAATATTTCCGTTTCCGGCAATATTTCCGATTCTGGTAATATTTCCATTTCCAATAATATTTTCCGATACGTACCATGTTTCCGTTTCCGGCAACATCTACGACTTGGATAATATTCATATTTCCAATACGATCCATATTTCCGTTTCCGGCAATATCATCGTTTCCGGAGTATTCATTTCTTGCCTGTGACGATCTTAGCTCCCACTGAAACCAAGATCCGTCGGTTCCGAATATTCATAGATGGAGTATTTAATGCCATTAAATACTTGATCCGTTTACGTACTATTTGTGTGACCCTACGGGTTCAGTCAAGAGTAAGCTGTGGATTAATATCATTAATTCCACTTGAACTGAAGCGGCCTCTAGCTAGGCATTCAGCTCACTTGATCTCACTGAATTATTAACTTGTTAATTAATACTGAACCGCATTTATTAGACTTAACATAGAATGCATACTTGGACCAAGGGCATTATTTCCTTCATCTAATACCCAAGAAGTTGAATTAGCAAGTATACAGTCTATAAAGAAAATACCTGAAGATGGAACGACTGTTCCGTTCTTCTGATCTTCCTTTAGCTTCAAGCAATCTCTCTTCCAATGCCCCTTCTTCTTGCAGTAGAAGCATTCGGATTCAGAAGTGGGTTGACTGACCTTCCTCTTTGCAGATTTGGCGCCAGTTTGCTTAGTTGGGCTGGCCTTGTTGCCACCTTTCTTAGCATTCCTCTTCTTTCCAGATTTCTTGAACTTGCCCCCACGCACCATAAGCACATCCTGCTTATCACTTTTGAGCGTCTTTTCAGCGGTCTTCAGCATACCGTGAAGCTCAGTGAGCGTTTTGTCCAGACTATTCATACTGTAGTTCAGTTTGAACTGATCATACCCGCTATGAAGAGAATGGAGGATGGTGTCTATAGCCATTTCCTGAGAAAATTGCTGATCCAGCCGACTCATATTCTCAATGAGTCCAATCATTTTGAGAACATGTGGACTTACGGGCTCGCCTTTCTTAAGCTTGGTCTCAAGAATTTGCCTATGAGTCTCGAATCTTTCGACTCGAGCCAGATCTTGAAACATGTTCTTCAACTCACTGATGATTGTGAAAGCATCTGAGTTGATGAACGTTTTCTGCAGATCCGCACTCATGGTGGCGAGCATTAGACATTTCACATCCTTGTTGGCATCAATCCAACGATTGAGGGCTGCCTGAGTGACCCCGTCGCCTGCAGCTTCGGGCATCGCCTCATCTAGGACATACTCCTTTTCTTCCTGCATAAGAACTATTTGCAAGTTCCTTTGCCAGTCAAGGAAGTTTTTCCCGTTCAACTTCTCTTTTTCGAGAATTGATCGAATGTTGAATGAATTGTTGTTTGCCATATTAAAAACTACAATTGAAAAGAATAAACAAATAAATAACCATTCACAGTTTCTCTTAATAAACTTTAAATTCTAGCATACATGCATAATTCAATGTTTGTTAAGCATTTTATTCAAGTTATGTGTTCCGGCAGGTGTGAATAAAATGATTCCAAGATCCTAAAATCATTGAAGAACTAAGCACAGTTTGTCGACTTAATCCTAGAACATCTTAGGTAAGCAAAAGCCTTTTGCTAATAGTCTAGAAACTATTCTTGGTTGATAGGTACGTCTAAGAACTTATTAGGTAAACCTATCGAATTTGCCACGACATAAAAGGACTCCTTACTTATATCGTTGAGTTTCACCAAAACTAACATGTACTCACAATTATTTGTGTACCTTGCCCCTTTAGGACCAATAAGTAACACCTCGCTGAGCGAAAACTATTACTAGATTGATGTAAAGGATATCCAAGCAAGTGTATATTTTGGCATGGCACCTTTTAACTCAATTTTTAAGTTTGGAACTTAAGGCTCTTACTATGTTGGTTAGATTTTAAGTGAACTAAAATCCTTAATCATGCAACATAATCAAGCTTTTGATCTCATGCATTTTAAGACATATTTAAAACAATAAATAACTTAAAACATGCATAAGATATTTGTGATCTAGTATGGCCCGACTTCATCTTGAAGCTTTGACTTCAAAGTCCGTCTTGAAAATCTCCGTGGGAGGCACCATTTTCTTCAAATAGGATAAGCTATAACTAATTACAACTATTTGATGGTTCGCAGACCATATTTGAATTGAAAAATAACTTTGGTACTTTAGACCAATTACATTCAAATTAATGGTACGCAGACCATATTTTCTATCCTATTTGGGCCATACTAGTCACTTCATAACCTGCAAAACAGTACATATACAATATATACCATTCACCCATTCATTATCATGAATGGCCCACATAGCTGGTTAGTAAAACACATTATGCATCACGTAAACATTTGCAGCAATTAATCAAGGGCACCAATAATCTACCAATTATTCAGTCCTTATTAATTCTAATCAAGTTGTTTTAACCTTAAGGATTTGTAGACCTAATCAAGAGTTTATGACTAAAAAGCGCTCCCACTTAAACCAATAAATTCATATGCTTTACCAATTTTAAACATAAAAATGTATTTCTAGTCCAACCGGAAACATACAAATTTAATTAAAATTTAAAGCTCATATCAATTTATAATTGAATCCAAAAATTTAATTTAATTTCAGTCGTATTTAAATTAATTCATGATTTTAATTTTTGTAAAATAATTAGAATAAATAACATTTATTATAATTATAATATTCAAAATTAAAATCCAAGAAAATAATTCAAATTATTAATTTTAAAATTAATTAAAATTACGTGAACTGAAATTTTCAAATTAAACATTCAAAACGATCTAATCGTAACGCAAACACCCTACTCGTTGCACGCCCATGGGCCGTACGCACACAGCCATTGCTGGCCATGTGCGCGCAGCCCATGCGCTCGTCGCATAGCTGCTGCTTCCCTATCGCAAGCCTCCGCACGCATTGGTGCTCGCTGCGCGCGCCAGCGCTCATCGCACGCGAGCTATCGCTCGCAGTGCGCGCGCGCGACATCGCTCGCTGGGCGCGCGACATCGCTCGCTGTGCGCGCGAGCCATCGCTCGCTGGGGCGCGCGACATCGCTCGCTGGGCGCGCGACATCGCTCGCTGTGCGCGCGAGCCATCGCTCGCTGGGGCGCGACATCGCTCGCTGGGCGGGCGACATCGCTCGCTGTGCGCGCGAGTAATGCTGGGCGCAGCGCTCGTGGCACGCGAGCTTGCGCTCGCTGCGCGCGAGGCTGCGCGCTCTTGTGCGAGGCAGCGCGCGTTGTGGCGCAGCTCGCTTGCTGCCCACACGCGACTGCCTTGGCTCGCTCTTCGCCCATGCCCATACGTTCATTGCTCGTGGCACACGACACAAGGCAGGGCTGCTGCCTTGTGCTCGTGCACTACGCCCTTGCTCATTGCATTCGTGCCGCACGGGCGACGAGCTCCCTTGCTCGTCGTCGCATGCCCGCATTATACAACACCCCTTAAGGGTAACACGAAGCGTCCATTGCTTCGTGCGTGCAAGTTATATGAACGAATCGCATAAAAATTTAAAATTTATATTAAAAATTAATGACAAATTAATAAATAATATTAATTTCATAATTTTAGGGCGAAAAATCGAAAATTTATTATCCAATTGATTTCCGATTGATATGGATTCAAGTCTAGGTCATAAAAATTTAAAATTTATCGTAAATTTACAATTTTTATGGTGGTTTTTAATCATAGGTTTCTAATTAAATTACAATTAATTATGAAAATCAAATTAATTCTAAATTATTCTAATTTTCAACAAATTAATCATAATTAATAATTAGATTGCATAATTAACAAGACTAGGCATTCAAACTTGTTAAACATATGCAGTAGGTCAATCAAAAATTCAAGATTTATCAACAAGAATCGCAAATATTTAATTTAACATCTTAAATTTACGAAATTTTGCATTCGAAAAACTAAAACCTTCGAAAAGTCATAGTTAGGCTTCGAATTTGAGAATTCTGGGTTCGGCAGAAAAATACTATTTTTGTCAAAATTTTTAGAATGCCTTTTACATGCGGAATTGACACAAAAATCACTCAATTCGGATGAGTAACGAAGAAACTGCCGAAAAACTGCGTACGTATAATTAAATAAACGCAATTTGCAATTAATTAACAATTACGAAAATTAATCACCCCTTTTAATTCTTGCAAATTTGTAATATTTAACCATGTTCATGCAATTTAGATTATGAAAATAATAAGGGGCTCGTGATACCACTGTTAGGTTATGATACATATGACAATTCATAAATCATGCGGAAAAACCATAAACCCAGGAATACATATTATTTACACATAATCATTTAGCATAGAATAGATGCATACTCTTTGTTGCGTGCCTTCCCTAGCTGCGCCCGAACCGAACAAGAACAAGTCTTTAGGACTCCAAGTGTCGTCCCTCCGTAGATAGTCCACAGCACGTCCGGATCCGCCTTAAGATTGACCAACTAGAATCGCCCTTAAGGTACTAGAAAATTTCGGCAATTTGAGCAAGATGTGTGTTTGAATTTTCTCTCAAAAACTCACTTTGAATACTTTGAAACTTGTGTTATAAATTGTGAGCCCTAGCCTCATATTTATAGCGGTATGGAAAGGGAATCGAAATCCTATTCAGATACAAATTAATCAAACCTAGAATCCTACAAGAACTCTAATTTAATTAATTTATCAATTAGAATTAGGAATTTAATCATTAACCGAACTCTGCATGTTTTAGGAAACGTGCACGAACACAAACACTTGCACACACACGCACGACAGCCACGATGGGCCTCATGCGTGCGCGCGAGCAGCAGCCCACTCAGCGCCCGCGCGCGCTGCGCGCTGCGCGCGCTGTGCGCGCTGTGTGCTGCGCGTGCTGTGCGCGCTGCGCGCGCTGCGCGCTGCGCGCAGCCTGCTGGGCCTGGCCTTGCTGTTTGTGCGGCGCGCTTGGCTTGCTGGGCGATGGCCTGGCTTCGTGCTGGGCCTCGTCCGGCAGGCCTCGTCCGATGCTTATTCGTACGATGCGCTTCCGATTAAATTTTCCGATTCCGGAATTCATTTCCGATACGAACAATATTTAATATTTCCGATTCCGGAATTAATTTCCGTTTCGAACAAATATTTAATATTTCCGTTTCCGGAATTATTTTTCGATTCCGGTAATATTTCCGATTCTGACAATATTTCCGTTTCCGGCAATATTTCCGATTCTGGCAATATTTCCATTTCCGATAATATTTTCCGATACGTACCATGTTTCCGTTTCCGGCAACATCTACGACTTGGATAATATTTATATTTCCGATACGATCCATATTTCCGTTTCCGGCAATATCATCGTTTCCGGAGTATTCATTTCTTGCCTGTGACGATCTTAGCTCCCGCTGAAACCAAGATCCGTCGGTTCCGAATATTCATAGATAGAGTATCTAATGCCATTAGATACTTGATCCGTTTACGTACTATTTGTGTGACCCTACGGGTTCAGTCAAGAGTAAGCTGTGGATTAATATCATTAATTCCACTTGAACTGAAGCGGCCTCTAGCTAGGCATTCAGCTCACTTGATCTCACTGAATTATTAACTTGTCAATTAATACTGAACCGCATTTATTAGACTTAACATAGAATGCATACTTGGACCAAGGGCATTATTTCCTTCAACGAAGTCTTATCTTAAGATCGCAAGATCGGGATTTTCCTCCTATAAATCGGGATGAGATGCTGAAAGTTGTACAAGGCCACTCGGAGAGCTAGAAACTGTAAAATGCATGGCCATGCTCAGATGAATCATAGGCTATGATTATCTGTTTATTTGATAAGTTGAATTCTGAAACCGAGAAACACCTCTGGACGTAATAAGGATGACATCTCTTACCTTATGTTCAAGAGAAAGCATCGAGCGACAAAGGAATTAGGAAATGCACACTTGTCCCTAAGGACAAGTGGGAGACTGAAGGAAATAATGCCCTTGGTCCAAGTATGCATTTAATATTAAGTTTAATAAATGCGGTTCAGTATTAATTAACAAGTTAATAAATTCAGTGAGATCAAGTGAGCTGAATGCCTAGCTAGAGGCCGCTTTTGTTCAAGTGGAATTAATGGTATTAATCCACAGCTTACTCTTGACTAAACCCGTAGGGTCACACAAATAGTACGTAAACGGATCAAGTATTTAATGGCATTAAATACTCCATCTATGGATAACGGAATCGACGGATCTTGGTTTCAGTGGGAGCTAAGATCGTCAAAGGCAAACAATGAATACTCCGGAAACGATGATATTGCCGGAAACGGAAATATGGATCGTATCGGAAATATAAATATTATCCAAGTCGTAGATGTTGCCGGAAACGGAAACATGGTACGTATTGGAAAATATTATCGAAAATGGAAATATTGCCGGAATCGGAAATATTGTCAGAATCGGAAATATTATCGGAATCGGAAAATAATTCCGGAAACGGAAATATTAAATATTTGTTCGAAACGGAAATTAATTCCGGAATCGGAAATGTTAAATATTGTTCGTATCGGAAATGAATTCCGGAATCGGGAATTTAATCGGAAGTGCATCGTACGAATTAGCATCGGACGAGACTGGCTAGACGAAGTCCCAGCGCAAGGCAAGGCCCGCGTCCAGCAAGCCACGCACTCGACACAGGCAGCCGAAGCCTCGCCAAGCCCAGCGCGAAGGCCAGGCCCAGCAAGGCCGCGGAGCACACAGCTCGCGGGCTGTGCATCTGGCATGGGCCGAAAGCTTGCGCGGGCTGTGGGGCTCGTGCTCGGGCTCGTGTTCGTGCAAACGCTTGTGTTCGTTACGAATCCTAAAGCTAATGGAATTCGTTCTATGATTAAATCCTAATCCTAATAAAGATAGAATTTGTTTAAATAGAATTTTAATAAGATTCTAATTAAACTAATTGGTATCCTAATAGGATTCTAAATCCCTTTCCATAACTCTATAAATATGAGCCTAGATTCACAATTCTAGAGTGACAATTCAAGTATTCAAAGTGATTTTTGAGAGCAAAAATTCAGTCACATCATTTCCTACAATAGCCCAAAATTCTAAAGTACCTTAAGGGCGATTCTAGTTGGTCAAGCTTAAGGCGGATCCGGACGTGCTGTGGACTATCTACGGAGGGACGACACTTGGAGTCCTAAAGACTTGTTCTTTTTCGGTTCGGGCGCAACTAGGGAGGGCACGCTACAAAGTTTATACATCTGAATTATGCTAAATGATTATGTGTTAATAATATGTTTCCTGGCTTTATGGTTTTTCCGCATGATTTATGTTTATTCATATGTATCATAACCTAAAAAAAGGAACATGCAAATAGTTCTTATGCAGGAAGGAAAGGAGTATGTCCTAGAAGAGGCGATGCCCGAAGCCGCAGGCGAAGGGGTCACTCAGGCAACCCTCAATCGTTGGATTGATGCCAACAAGGATGTGAAATGTCTAATGCTTGCAACCATGGGTGCAGATCTGCAGAAAACGTTCATCAACTCAGATGCTTTCACGATCATCAGTGAGTTAAAGAACATGTTCCAAGATCTGGCTCGAGTTGAAAGGGTCGAAACCCATAGGCATATTCTTGAGACCAAGCTTAAGAAAGGCGAGCCCGTAAGTCCACATGTTGTCAAGATGATTGGACTCATTGAGAATATGAGTCGGCTGGATCAACAATTCTCTCAGGAAATGGCTGTAGACACCATCCTCCATTCTCTTCATAGCGGGTATGATCAGTTCAAGCTGAATTACAGTATGAATAGTCTGGACAAAACACTCACTGAGCTTCACGGTATGCTGAAAACCGCTGAAAAGACGCTCAAAAGTGATAAGCAAGATGTGCTTATGGTGCGTGGGGGCAAGTTCAAGAAATCTGGTAAGAAGAGGAATGCTAAGAAAGGTGGCAACAAGGCCAGCCAGACTAAGCAGCCAGGCCGCACCAAATCTGAAAAGAAGAAGGTGAGCCAACCTTCTTCTGAATCTGAATGCTTCTACTGCAAGAAGAAGGGGCATTGGAAAAGAGATTTCTTGAAGCTTAAGGAAGATCAGAAGAACGGAACAGTCGTTCCATCTTCAGGTATTTTCGTTATAGACTGTATACTTGCTAATTCAACTTCTTGGGTATTAGATACAGGTTGTGGCTCACATTTATGTTCCAATTCACAGGGACTAAGAAGAAGTAGAAGGTTAAGCAAGGGTGAAGTCGACCTACGAGTGGGAAATGGAGCAAGGATTGTTGCATTAGCTGTAGAAACTTATTATTTGTCGTTGCCCTTTGGCCTAGTTTTGGAACTGGAAGAATGTTTCCATGTTCCAAGTCTTACTAAAAACATCATTTCTGTTTCTTGGTTAGATGCTAAGGGATTTTCCTTTTTAATAAAAGACAATAGTTGTTCGTTTTATTTTCAAGAGATGTTTTATGGATCTGCTAGATTAGTCAATGGACTTTATTTATTAGATCACGACAAACAAGTTTATAACATAAATACCAAAAAGGCCAAAAAGGATGATTCAGATCTCACTTATCTGTGGCATTGTCGATTAGGCCATATTAACTTGAAACGCATAGAAAGACTTCAAAAGGAAGGAATTCTAGAACCATTTGACTTAGAGGATTATGGTAAGTGCGAATCATGTTTACTTGGCAAAATGACAAAGCAACCTTTCTCTAAAGTTGGAGAAAGAGCAACTGAACTATTGGGTTTAATCCATACAGATGTATGTGGACCAATGAGTACAAATGCTAGAGGTGGTTTCAGCTACTTTATCACTTTCACTGATGACTTTAGTAGATATGGTTATGTCTACCTAATGAAGCATAAGTCTGAATCCTTTGACAAATTCAAGGAATTTCAAAGTGAAGTAGAGAATCAATTAGGCAAGAAGATTAAGGCACTGCGCTCTGACAGAGGCGGTGAATATCTAAGCTATGAATTTGATGACCATCTGAAAGAATGTGGAATTCTATCAGAATTGACACCTCCTGGAACACCACAATGGAACGGTGTGTCGGAATGGAGGAACAAAACCTTACTAGACATGGTTAGATCAATGATGGGTCAGATCGAACTTCCAATAGAATTTTGGGCACATGCACTAAATACAGCTGCACTCACTATAAATAGAGCTCCGTCTAAAGCTGTTGAAAAGACTCCATATGAGTTATGGTTTAGAAAGCCTCCAAAAGTGTCTTTTCTTAAGATTTGGGGATGTGAAGTATATGTCAAACGATTAATTTCAGAGAACTTCATCCAAAATCTGACAAATGTATCCTTGTGGGCTACCCAAAGGAAACATAGGGGTATTACTTCTACAATACATCTGAGAACAAGGTGTTTGTTGCTCGAGATGGTATCTTTTTGGAAAAGGATCACATTTCCAAAATGACAAGTGGGAGAAAAGTAGACCTCGAAGAAATTCGAGTCGAACAACAAACTCTAGAGAATGCTCAAGATGACATTCAGGATGAAACTCAGAGATCTTAAGAAGTATCTGGTGAGAATAAAGGACCATCTAGAAATGTAACCTCGCGTAGATTGCAGAGATATAGATCTCAACCGAAAAGTTACTTAGGTATTTTGACGAACGAGAGCTATGACGTTCTATTACTTGAAAGTGATGAACCTACGACTTACAAACAAGCTATGACGAGCCCTAGCTCCAAGCAATGGCAAGAAGCCATGCAATCTGAATTAGACTCCATGTCTGAAAACCAAGTATGGGATTTGGTCGATTTGCCAGATGGCTACCAAGCCATAGGAAGCAAATGGGTTTTTAAACTGAAAAAGGACAAGGATGGGAAACTTGAAGTTTTCAAAGCTAGATTGGTTGCAAAAGGTTACAGGCAAGTCCACGGTGTGGATTACGATGAAACCTTTTCACCAGTTGCAATGCTAAAGTCTATTCGGATAATATTAGCAATCGCTGCATATTACGATTACGAAATATGGCAGATGGATGTCAAAACCGCTTTCTTAAACGGCGTTTTAACAGAAACTGTGTTTATGACACAGCCTGAGGGTTTTGAGGATCCAAAGAATGCTAAAAAGGTATGCAAGCTTAAGAAATCAATATACGGATTGAAGCAAGCATCAAGGAGCTGGAATATACGTTTTGATGAAGCAGTCAGTGAATTTGGTTTCATCAAGAACGCAGACGAATCTTGTGTATACAAGAAGGTCAGTGGGAGAAAAATTGCTTTTCTAGTATTATATGTCGATGACATATTACTTATCGGAAATGACATTCCTATGTTGAACTCTGTCAAGATTTGGCTTGGGAAATGTTTTTCGATGAAGGATCTAGGAGAAGCACATTACATACTGGGCATCAAGATATAGAGAGATAGATCTAAGAAGATGATTGGACTTAGTCAAAGCACTTATATCAATAAGGTGCTTGAAAGGTTCAAGATGGCAGACTCAAAGCGAGGCTACCTACCCATGTCTCATGGAATGACTCTAAGAAGGACTCAGTGCCCAAAAACACTAGATGAGCTTAGACGAATGAGTGGGATTCCATATACATCATTGATTGGTTCAATAATATATGCTATGATATGTACACGCCCGGATGTTGTGTATGCACTCAGTGCTACGAGCAGATACCAGTCAGACCCAGGAGAGGCACATTGGACTGCAGCCAATAACATTCTGAAGTACCTGAAAAGGCGCAAAGATGATTTCCTGGTCTATGGTAGAGATGATGAATTAATTGTTAAAGGCTATAGGACGCAAGTTTCCAAACCTACAAAGATGATTTCAGATCACAGTCTGGGTTTGTCTTCTGCCTCAACGGAGGTGCAGTAAGCTGGAAAAGTGCTAAGCAAAGCACTATTGCGGATTCTACAACTGAAGAGGAGTACATTGCTGCACATGATGCAGCAAAGGAAGGTATATGGCTAAGGAAGTTCATAGGTGAACTTGGTGTAGTCCCCTCCATTAAAGGACCAATAGCTCTGTATTGTGATAATAATGGAGCTATTGCACAGGCAAAGGAGCCTAGACACCACCAGAGAGTCAAGCATGTACTCCGTAGATTTCACCTTCTACGAGAGTTCGTTGAAAGATAGATTGGAACTGATGACAACATATCAGATCCATTGACTAAACCTCTGCCGCAGGCGAAGCACAACTCGCACACTGCAGCTATGGGAATCAAGCATATTGGAGAATAGCTTTGATGTCCTTATTTAATGTTTTAAAGTTTTAGAGTTTAATACTTTGTAAAACATTATTGGTTAATCATTCACATTAAATGAATAGAATTCATTTTTCCATTTAATTTATGGTTTATTAAATGAAGAGTCCCTTCAATTTGACGATATATTCAAGATAGACTGTCAGGACCAGTCCTGTGACTACGAAATGTCTATCAAAAGAACTTGAATGTCAAAAGTTGAAAATGGTCCCTGGTTGGAGTTTTCTATAAAGATGGACGCATAGAAAACGTTAGACGACTAGAATGCAAGATGACTAGTAGTTCTGTTTCTTGAACTTTGTGGACATGGCAATGTCGTAATCATTTTGCATAGATACTTACTTTGGGAAGACTAGTATCGGACAGACCTGTGAAACTTTACTGTAAGAGATGAAAATCTGTCATAAGTAAATTTCATTAAAATTATTAGACATTAATCCTCAATACCTGAGTGATTTGAGATTACTTGTTTGAGAACTGCTTACTTTGACGTTGTCAACCGTCGCACCGTAAAAGGAGGCTATAAAGGCCATGCTCAGGTAATCACCTATCAAACGATGTATAATCTCAAGATTGCAAGATTGGGATTGTCCTCCCATAAATCGGGATGAGATGCTGAAAATTGTACAAGGCCACTCGGAGAGCTAGAAACTGTAAAATGGATGGTCGTGCTAAGATGAATCATAGGCTATGATTATCTGTTTATTTGATCAGTTGAACTCTGAAACCGAGAAACACCTCTGGACATAATAAGGATGACAACTCTTACCTTATGTTCAAGAGCAAGCATCGAGTGACAAAGGTATTAGGAAATGCACACTTGTCCCTAAGGACAAGTGGGAAACTAAAGGAAATAATTCCCTTGGTCCAAGTATGCATTTAATGATAAGTCTAATAAATGCGGGTCAGTATTAATTATGCAAGTTAATAATCCAGTGAGATCAAGTGAGCTGAATGCCTAGCTAGAGGCCGCTTCAGTTCAAGTGGATTAATGATATTAATCCACAACTTACTCTTGACTGAACCCGTAGGGTCACACAAATAGTACGTAAACGGATCAAGTATTTAATGGCATTGGATACTCTATCTAATACATATTCAGCATCGACAGATCTTGGTTTCAGTGGGAGCTGAGATCGTCAAATGCAAGTAAATGAATATTCCGAAACCGGTGATATTGCCGGAAACGGAAATATGGATCGTATCGGAAATATAAATATTATCCAAGTCGTAGATGTTGCCGGAAACGGAAACATGGTACGTATCGAAAAATATTATCGGAAATGGTAATATTGCCGGAATCGGAAATATTGCCGGAAACGGAAATATTGTCAGAATCTGAAATATGATCGGAATCGGAAAATAATTCCGAAAACGGAAATATTAAATATTTGTTTGAGACGGAAATTAATTCTGGAATCGGAAATGTTAAATATTGTTCGTATCGGAAATGAATTCCGGAATCGGGAAATTAATCGAAAGCGCGTCGTACGAATTAGCATCGGACGAGCTTGCTAGACGAAGGCCCATCACGATGCCAGGCCCACGTCCAGCAAGAGAAACGCGCGCCACAACACGCCAGCCCAAGGCTGCGCCAGGCCCACCGCAAGGCAGGCCCAGCGCGCGCCCAAGGCTGTGGCAGCGTGCGGGCTTCGTGGCAGTGGGCTGCGAGTGCTCGTGGGCTGCGCGCACGCATGACGCCCCTCGTGGGCTGCTGTGTGTGCGTGTGTGTTTGTGTTCACTTACGAAACCTAAAGCGTATAGGATTGAATTTCCTAATCCTAAAAGATATATTAATTAATTTAGAGTTCTACTAGGATTCTAATTTAATTAATTTGTATCCTAGTAGGATTCGATTGCTTATTCCATGGCCTATAAATATGAGTTTAGGGCTCATAATTTATAACGAGTTTCAAGTATTCAGAGGTAAGAATTTAAGCAAAAATTCAGCCAAACACTTGCCCCATATTAGCCGAATATTACTAGTACCTTAGGGTCGATTCTAGTTGGTCAATCTTAAGGCGGATCCGTACGTGATGTGGACTTTCTACGGAGGGACGACACTTGGATTCCTAAAGACTTGTTCTTGTTCGGTTCGGGCGCAGCAAGGGAGGGCACGCTACAAAGTGTATGCATCCAAATTATGCTAATTGTTATGTGGCAATTAATTTGGAATCCTGGCGTTTATGGTTTTTCCGCATGATTTATATTCATTTATATGTATCATAACCTAACACTTACAAAGATCTTATGGTATTGTTTTAGATTAAGTAATGGAATTTACTAAATCAAACACGAAAGACTCATTGGAGATATTCGACCCATATGAATAAATCTAAGTAAAGAATGTTTAAACTATGTATAAACATTTAATAAGTTAAAAATCAAAGAATCTAATGAGATTCTTCACCTATATTATATGTCAAAGAATTTAGCTGGATTCAGTATCTACTGAAATTGAATAGCTAAAGTTACATGAATAGAATTCAATTGGGAATTATTCTGCAAAATAATTTATCATGTATGATATAATATGAGGATCGCCAAAAATGTATTGTATGGCTTAAGGCATGATGAACACATACCAATCTCTATTGGTCTAAGTAAAGATCAACTAGATTGAGATCAAGAATACTTATGGTACTTGAAAAAGTACATAGGAATAGTTCTTGATTCAAGGAAATAAAGATATGCTAAATATTGATGCTACACGCATAAACACTGGCAAAGGATCAAGCATGTTCCTTTGGAGTTAACCATTGGCAAGGACGAGCTAAAAAGCATCGTGTTTTAAAAATGGCAACATGGATTGGAGACCATGAGTTGTGGCATGGGAAATTAAATATTAATTTCTATGTTCTAAGATATATATGGAAAGTCTTCCACATATCTATGAACAGCTTGGATGAGTAAATCCAAACAAAGCATCACTAGCGACCTATACAGTTGAAGTAAAAGTACTTATTGCCTAAGAAGCAATAATACGGGGTTGTTTACGTTAAGGGTTCTTCATTGAACTTGGGTAAATCACATGTCTGCTGACTTGATGGTTCTTCATTGCAAAATGCGTAGAACCACTATCGAAGTAATAAAGACTAGATCACATAATAAACAAACTCAAAGATCTTATCATCCTATCTCAAAGAACATTCGATGAAAAGGATATTAAGATTGGCAAAGCATGATAAATAAACCTATGCAACAAGTGAGAAGAAACACTCACATTGTAGAACCGGAAATCAAGCATAATTTTGAATTCCACTAATTGTTTTAAAGATGGCTTCGAGGCCCATGGTTGTAAAACATTGGGGTTGAGCATTTATCATATATGAAATGTATTTTTCATATTCCATTTAATCTTGGTTTAGTATTAAATGATGAGTCCCTTCAATTTGACGATATATTCAAGATAGACTGTAAGGACCATTCCTGTGACTAAGAAATGTCTATCAAGTGAACTTGAATGTCAAAAGTTGAAAATGGCCCCTGGTCGGAGTTTTCTATAAAGATCGACGCATAGAAAACGCTAGACGACTAGAATGCAAGATGACTAGTAGTTCCGTTTCTTGAATTATGTGGACATGGCAATGTCGCAATCATTTGCATAGATACTTACTTTGGGAAGACTAGTATCGGATAGACCTATGAAACTTTACTGTAAGAGATGAAAATCTATCATAAGTAAATTTCATTAAAATTATTAGACACTAATCCTCAATACCTGAGTGATTTGAGATTACTTGTTTGAGAACTGCTTACTTTGACGCTGTCAACCGTCGCACCGTAAAAGGAGGCTATAAAGGCAACGCTCGGGTAATCACCTATCAAACGAAGTCTAATCTCAAGATCGCAAGATCGGGATTTCCTCCAATAAATCGGGATGAGATGCTGAAAATTGTACAAGGCCACTCGGAGAGCTAGAAACTGTAAAATGGATGGTCGTGCTCAGATGAATCATAGGCTATGATTATCTGTTTATTTGATCAGTTGAACTCTGAAACCGAGAAACACCTCTGGACATAATAAGGATGACAACTCTTACCTTATGTTCATGAGCAAGCATCAAGCGGCAAAGGAATTAGGAAATGCACACTTGTCCCTAAGGACAAGTGGGAGACTGAAGGAAATAATTCCCTTGGTCCAAGTATGCATTCAATGCTAAAGTCTAATAAATGCGGTTCAGTATTAATTTATTAAACAAGTTAATAATTTAGTGAGATCAAGTGAACTGTATGCTTAGCTAGAGGCCGCTTCAGTTCAAGTGGAATTAATAATATTAATCCACAGCTTACTCTTGACTGAACCCGTAGGGTCACACAAATAGTACGTGAACGGATCAAGTATATAAAGGAATTAAATACTCCATTTATGAATATTCGGAATCGATGGATCTCGGTTCCAGTGGGAGCTGAAATCGTCAAAAGGCAAATTATGGATACTTCGGAAACGGAAATATGGATCGTATCGGAAATATAAATATTATCCAAGTCGTAGATGATGCCGGAAACGGAAACATGGTACGTATCGGAAAATATTATCGGAAATGGAAATATTGCCGAAATCGAAAATATTGCCGGAAACGGAAAAATTGTCAAAATCGGAAATATTATCGGAATCGGAAAATAATTTCGGAATCGGAAATATTAAATATTTGTTCGAAACGGAAATTAATTCCGGAATCGGAAATGTTAAATATTGTTCGAATCGGAAATAATTCCGGAATCGGAAATATTAAATATTTGTACAAAACGGAAATTAATTCCGGAATCGGAAATGTTAAAAATTGTTCGAATCGGAAATGAATTCCGGAATCGGAAAATTAATCGGAAGAGCATCGTACGAAATTAAGCATTGGAAGAGCTTGCTAGACGAAGGCCCAACACGAAGCCCGGCCCACGCCTAGCAAGCCCAGCGCGCAACACAGCAAGCCAAAGGCACGCCAGGTCCAGCGCAAGGCCAGGCCCAGCGCGCCAAGGATGCGAGCAACAAGGCTGCGAGGCTGCGAGCTCGTGTGGGTTGCGAATCCTACAATGGGCTTCTCGCGCGCGCGGGCATGGCCTGCTCGCTTGTGGGCCGTGCTCGTGTGCGTGTTGGAGTTTGTGCATGCATCGAATCCTTAAGAGATTAGGATTAGATTAATTTTCCTAAGTTACTAGTTTTAAGTAAACTCTAATTCTAATAGAGTTAGAATTCTTGAATCCTAGTAGACTTCCAATTCCATATTCCTACTCTATAAATATGTGATGGCATTCACAAATTTATATAGACATAATTTTCAATCATACACCTAGTTTTAAGGATTAAGCTAAGTATAATATTTGCCAAAATATTCGAACATATTCATAGAACCTTAGGTGCAATTCTAGTTGATTAAATCTAAGGCGGATCCGAACGTGTTGTGGACTATCTACACTTGCCCATAATAGCCGAATATTTTAGTACCTTAAGGGCGATTTTAGTTAGTCAATCTTAAGGCGGATCCGGACGTGCTGTGGACTTTCTACGGAGGGACGACACTTGGAGTCCTAAAGACTTGTTCTTGTTCGGTTCGGGCGCAGCTAGGGAGGGCACACTACAAAGTGTATGTGTCCTAAATTATGCTAATTGTTATGTGGCAATTAATTTGGATTCCTGGCTTTATGGTTTTTCCGCATGATTTATATTCAATTATAGGTATCATAACCTAACAAAAATATCCGCTAATTGGACCTTCGTTGAAACATACGAAGGATAAATGACCCCCTCATTGATTGCATCACGAATAAAATGACAATCCGACTCAATATGCTTTGTCCGCTCATGAAACACTGGATTCTGTGCCATATGCAACGCAGACAGACTATCACAGAACATGCTCATACCCTGCTTGTGCGATACTCCCAAATCCCGTAGTAGTTGTTTAAATCACTTTAATTCACACGTTAATGAGACCATCGAACGATATTCTGCCTCTGCAGATGAACGAGAGACAATATGTTTTTCGTGGTCTTCCAAGACACCGGAGACAGACCAAGTAACACAAACCAACCAGTCAAGGAACGCCGTCAACGGACAACTTTGCCCAATCTGAGTCACACCATCTCTCCAACTGTAAAGCACTGTCAGAACGAAGTAGAATACCTTGACCAGGACACTTTTTCAAGAAACATACCACTCGTAGAGTCGCCTCTCAATGTTCCTCTTTTGGTGATTGCATGAACTGTGAAAGTATATGAACCGAGTATGCCAAATCTGGTCTTGTAACTGCCAAATAAATCAGACATCCAATCAAATGTCTATATTTCTCACCATCTTCCAAGTCTGCCCCGTCTGCCAATGTTAGTTTATGATTCTGCTCCATAGGAAAGTCCGTAGGCTTCGCTCCCAACAACCCAACCTCTGAAATTATATCCAAAGCATATTTTCTCTAACAGACATAAAACCATGACTACTACGAGCCACCTCCAGCCCTAAGAAGTACTTCAGGGCCCCTAGATCCTTCATTTTAAAGCATTCACTCAAATATGCTTTAAAACTCTCTAGAGCAAATGTACTATTTCCTGCAATAATCATGTCATCTACATAAATAAGCACACTTAATTGCAACGTACCCTTGGAAAGTGTAAACAAGGAGTAATCAGAATACAACTGCTGGAAGCCGTAGTGCTTAAGAGCCGTAGACAATTTCTCGAACCAACACCGGGGAGCTTGTTTCAAGCCATATAACGACTTTCTCATTCTGCATACTTTGTCTGAGTTATTCTTCTGAAAACCAGGTGCTATTTTCATATAAATTTCTTCCTCTAAATCTCCATGAAGAAAGCATTCTGAAAATCCATCTGATGCACTTCCCAATTCTTAACCGCTACAACTACCACAAAAGTACGTACTGTAGCCATTTTCGCCACGGGCGTAAACGTTTCATTATAATCTAGTCCTTCCTCCTGATGATTTCCCTGACATGTTAAGCGTGCCTTTAAGCGTAAAAAATTCCCGTCTTCGTTCCGCTTCTCAGTATACACCCATTTATTTCCGAGTGCTTTCTTCCCTTCCGACAAATTTTCCAATGTCCAAGTACCCTGATCCTCTAACGCAGCAATCTCAGCTGCCATTGCTTCACGCCACCCCTCATGTTGCATTGCCTGTTTAAATGTTTCAGGTGCTTTTTCTTCCTGCAATGCTGCAATAAAATTTCCGTGTTTCGACGAAAAACGTTCATAATTAACAAAATAAGTGATAGGATAATGAGTACCCGAGGAAGGAGATGTCGTAGGCGGGATTGAGAAGTAATATATTTTTTCCGTAGTGTAAGCATCACATAATTTTGTAACTTCATCGACGGAAATTTCTCACGCTTCCCTCTTCCTAAGTCCGTATCCTCCACTTGTCCATTCACACTTTTGCCCGCAACAACCCCTGTGTATTGCGACTCCTTCTCACTCGCATCAACCATGGTTGCTGTCTGTTGTTCACTCACAGCAGCACTGTCACACTGCTGCACTGTCTGCTGGTGATTCGCAACAACAGGCACTCGCTGCTGCCCATGCTGTTGGTTACTCGCAGGCACAGGAAGTCACTGCTGCACAGGTTGCTGATCGCTCGCAGACACAAACACTCGCTGCTGCACAGGCTGCATGAGCACATGTGCCTCGCCCAACGCCTCAATCAGCGCCTGTGCCTGTGCCTCTATCGCCTCATCAGGTGCCTCTGCTAGAGCCTCTCTCACTTCATCAGAAGCCTGGTGCAATGCATCACAATGCACTAAGCTCCCCTCACTCACAGCATGAGCTAGCACTGCACTACTCACTCCCAGTACCTCACTGCACTCATGCAGCGCCTCATCCATCCCCTGGATCGCCTCACTCTGTACAGCAGCACCAGTCTGCTTTCTACCAGTAGGAAGATCACGCACATCATCCTCTGAAGGCCAGTGGTCATAAACACCATCATCACCCAACTCACTGTCATTTTTCAGATGCAACAACCCATTGGTTGAATCCACGAACGGAAATACTTGGTCATGAACTATTACATCACGCGAAACAAAATATTCCCGTGTCTCCAAATAATACATTTTCCAGCCTTTTTGCCCAAATGGATAACCGGGAAATACACATTTCCGACTACGCGATTCAAATTTGTCTCCCTTACTTCGTTGATTGTACGCATAACCCAAACAACCAAAGACTCAGATAAGTGTATATGATGGAATTTTGCTGAATAACATCTCATAAGGAGTTTTGTTGCCAAGAAGAAGAGTAGGAGTACGATTAATGAGATAACAAGCGGCTATTACACATTCTCCCCAAACAATTTTAGGCAAATTTCCCTTAAACCGAATGCCCTCCCCATATTCAAAATATGTTGGTGTTTTCGCTCTACTCTCCCATTTTGGTTGTGGTATCCCTACACACGACGACTCAAACAACATCCCGTGTTTAAAAAAATATCATTGCAGGCAGTTAAATTCAGCACCATTATCACTTCTAACAATTTTGATGATTTGATTAAATTAACATTTGATCATAGCCACAAAATTAAGAAACATCGATTCAACCTCGGTTTTGTTGCTAATTAAATAAATCCACTCACTTCTTGAAAAATCATCAACAATTGTCAAAAAATATATCGCTCCACAGGACGAAGGAGTTTTATAAGGACCCCATAAATCAATATGAACTAACTCAAACATTCGACTAACATGATTATCACTAATTGGAAAACTCTCTCTACATTGCTTTGCACGCGGACATACATCGCAAATCTTATTATACTCCTTACTAGTATTACTCACAGGAGTGAGTAACTGTAATATCTTGTCCGATGGATTCCCCATTTGTTGATGCCACAAGTCGACCAAACATTGCACTACCATCACCCTCACTTGTGGAACTCCCCAGAAAAAATATAGTCCTTCTTGTCTGTCACCCACGCCAATCACCATCCTCGTCAAATGGTCCTGTATCACACATATTTTGTTAGTAAATTGAGCTGAACAATTTAATTCGTCACTTAATTGAGTTATAGAAATTAAATTGCAGTTTAATTTAGGCACAAATAAAAAATTATGAAGTATTAAGCCACCCTCCAATGTTATAGAACCATATTGATTCGAGTTTGTCGTCTGACCATCTGGTAACACAACCGGACAATCTCTCGATGTGGTGATATTTCTCAATAATGAAAGATTACCTGTCACATGATTCTAAGCGCCTATGTCAACAATCCATCGTAAATCCACATCACCTTATAATTTAGGCGTAGGCTTCGAAAGAATATCCATTATTTGTTGCAATTGATCACTAGACACACCCGAGATACCATGCATTGTGGCTGCTGTCCCACCTTGCTGCTGCACCTGACCCGTGCTACTGCCACCTACTGCTGCCACAGTCACAACATTGGCACGATGAGTTCCCCTGCCTGTTCTTGCACCACGGCTACTGCCCCCCCTGCCTCCGCGTCCGGGACCACTGCCACCACGCTTCTTCTCATCCCACCACTCAGGAAAGCCAATAATTTTATAACAGCTCCCCTTCTTATGACCTTCCCTCTTACAACGGTGATAGAATTTATCGCCCGAACCAGCAGTTCTCGGCTTAGCCATTGATTCCACCTTGAATTCTATGACATTGTCCTTCTCTTTGAAATCCCTCAAGCGAAACCATTCTGTATTTGTCACAGATTGATAAGCCTCATCAACAGATGGAAGAGGCGTTTGGGTCAGCAGCTATGAGCGAATAGACTCGTAGTGATTGTCAAGGCCAATAAGAAAATAATGTAAGTGATCCTCACCTCTAATTTCGCCTACCTGCCCTGCAATGTTGCACTTGCAACCACCACACGAACACTTCGACACTCGCGCAAATTGCACAAACTCCTTCCATACCTTCGACAAGCGACCATAAAACTCAACAATGGTCTATGTGGAGGTCTATTTGCACTCACCCAGGGCATTCTTAATATGACATACCCGTGTGCCACTCACAACACAAAATCGCGTTTTCAGATGCATTCATAATTCATTCTCCATGTCAAAATCCTCAATGGTGGACCTCAAATTTTCTTCCACCGCATTCGTAATCCAAGACACCATCATTGAGTTCATGGCTATCCAATGTTTCATTTTATTAGGATCGAATGTTGGTTCACAAATCGTACCATCAAGAAACCCAAATTTTATTTTAGAAATCATCGAACGTCATACGGCCTTAGCCCACTCATCGTAGTTGGACGCCCCCCTCGATTTCACCGGCGTGATCACAACTCCTGGACCATCACTCGATCCTAGGTAGTAGTCAAGATCAACCGTAGCTTCGGGCTTGGGTACATCATCATCATTAGCCATGAATAATCCAAAGAAAAGAAAATTGCAAACCAATTCAATATGTAAACCACGTACTCAATAATTTGCAGGAACCTCAAGTACCCAAATTCTCAAACTCTCGGTGACTGCAAAAAAATTTGTGCAGAAAAACTAGGGTTTTAACCTAGGCTCATGATACCATGACAAATAATACGCAATCTCGTATCTCCTCATTAATTCTCAACTTATATATATATATATATATATATATATATATATATATATATATATATATATATATATATATATATATATATATATATATATTACATAGGAAGGCTAATTAGGTACTTCCGTATATATATTACAATATTAACATTATATACTCTGAATATATTATCGTAACAATACTACCACCACCATAATAACGCCAAATGCTAGTAGCAAAATAACACAGCGAAACTTACTAATTAAGGCCCTGTTCTTTTTGGCTTAATTGGAGTTTTAGGACTTATTTCGCAATCCAGTTCAATTTAGTTCAAGAGCATTCAATTCAATTCAACTTATTATTATTATTATTATTATTATTATTATTATTATTATTATTATTATTATTATTATTATTATTATTATTATTATTATTAGGAAAAATTGATTCTAAAAATATAACCTTTAAGCGATCTGCTTAAAAAGGGCTGACTTTATGTTTATCTAAGAATAACACAACATTTTGGACCTATCTTCATTTAAAAGGCTCCCCTATATAATAACTCGCTAAAATAGGTAATATGCTACAACATTTTTCAATCTTCTTGTTAATTATATAAAGAAAAAATGTTTAATTTGTGAGGTTGGTTTTCATATTACCTATTGTAGCAAGTCATTTATGAGGGGAGCCCTTTAAAAAAAGACAGGTCTAAAAGGTTGTGTTATTCTTAGTTAAACGAAAAGGCAACCCTTTTTAAGCATATCGCTTAAAGGTTGTATTTTTAGAATCATTTTTTCCTTATTATTATTATTATTATTATTATTATTATTATTATTATTATTATTATTATTATTATTATTATTATTGTTGTTGTTATTATTGTTATTATTGTTATTGTTATTGTTATTGTTATTAAAACATACATAAAGTTGGATGAGAGTCTAGAAACAAATTGTGCTCCCACCCCTTTTCTTAATGCAAAAACTCAATCTATGAAAGATAAATGCACAACTTTGAACATTGTTGGAGTGACTAATAGAGAGAAGCTTGATACGCGAAAGTGTGTACAAGGCCATTCCTCGAACCCAGAGAACGCAAATGAGATGAACTTGTAACCGTTATCCTCACATTTGAACGCATACTTCTTTTTCTTCTCCACAACATTGTGCAAGGTCGCCCCAGGAGCCCAAGAACTCACACCCATACCAGAAAAGGGAGAGATGCCAGTCACAGCCAAACATGCGTCTTTATCCTGGAACCAATTAAATAGTAAAAGGTCAGCAAGTCTTAGAACCTTCCCAACCTCCGACAGGAAACTATTGGAGCCTCCTTACACACAACAATCCCAACTTTGGAAAAAATATCAACAAGAATATCACGCACCACATTATGCCTGAACTTCACACCCACTTCACTAAAACAATGGACAACATGATCTCCCCATTTGTCCATCCTATGAGCATTGCAACTCTAGAAGAGACTAACTTCAGAGAACATAGGTATCGTGAGCCTATAGAACAACACAGACCGGAATTGACGATGGTTCATCCTCTTCCCCAAGCCATCAATAGGAATGGTGAACAGAAAATCATGTGCATGCGGGGCATGGATACAACTGAGAACAACAACGTGACTTGGGATTAGCATATACTTAGCAACGAGGTTTTTCTCAATGAAACCAAAGTAACACTTTGTCAGAGTTTTCATCATCTGGAAGGCAGAAGAGAAAATGGTGAAAGAGAGAGTATCAACGTTGGAGAAAGCATTGCAATCATCAACGTTGCAAAAAATAATGAAATAATAATAATAATATAATAATAATATAATAATAATTATTATTATTATTATTATTATTTGAAGGAAATATGTCCTTCACCCGAGGTGCATTAAGTCTAATACCAAGGTTCAGATTAATTGCTAACAATTAATTCAGTGAGATCAAGTGATCGGAACAGCTAGCTGGAGCAATGCTTCCGATCAGTGAGTTCTAATGAATATTAAGCTCACAACTTACTCTTGACTGAACCTATAAGGTCACACCAATGGCATGTAACAGATCACCGGATTAAATGAATCGGAAATTCATTTAATAACTTTTCGGGAATTAGTTTTGAAAAACGTATTATACGATACGATCTTGCATCGGAATCGTATATCGTATCACGAATATTCGTAAGCTGGGCGAAACGAATAATCGTATCGTACGACGGTGATTTGTCATATATGATACGATAAATAATAGCCGTAAGGCATTAGTCGCGAATACGAGCCGCAATGGAATTGCCGGCCCGTCGAGCCAAGCACGCAAGCGCTTAAGGCCCAACGAGCCAACAATGTTGCGCGCAGCAACAAGCTAGCCTGCGGCACGAGTGTGCATGCAGTTGGGCAGCAGCACAGCAAGCGAACAGCAAGGCCCGCAGCCCACTGCTGTGTTGCTTGGCTGCCGCATGGGCTTGCGTGAGTGTGGGCATGTGTGTGGCCGGTTAGGGCCTTGTGCCTTGGCCGGTTACACACAAATATAACCTTAGGGTTATATTCCACACTTGTCTGTAGTTTTCCAACATCCAGAAACCTAATTCTAATATTACGTTCTTCAGTTTTCTCTGTGAAAATTGTTCATCCCGAAAAGTAAAAACTCTTGAGTGATTGTCTAAGTTAGATTATCAAGACGGATCTGAACGTGTCGGTGAACCAAGTGGAGGAATGACATGTGGAGTTCTTTGTTCGTGTTCGTTGACAGATTATTCGGGAAAACACGCTTCGAATGTAAGTTTGCTTAATCTGTGCTTTATACATATTTCCTGGCTTTGGGGATTGTTCCGCACATGTTATGTATGATTAACTGTATTCCCCAACAGTGGTATCACGAGCCTTATGTACTCAAAGCATGTTTTAGCATGATTTTTTTTTCTGTTGTCGAATTTTTGGGAATTTTTGTTGATTTTTCGGAATTTTTTATGAATTATTGGATTAATTGCGTAATAGGTTCTGAAATAAAAAATATCCGGTTTTTCTACTTTTATGACCCTAATCGGATTGAAAACGATTTTCTAAGATCAACTCTTAAGAACGGAATTTCAAAAACAGGCCTCGAAGTTGTGTTTTTTGGGCGTTTTGTTAATTTTCGAATTAAAATTAATAATTTCGGAAGGTCTTTCAATTCATTGGTCGACCTAATCTACTCGGAATTGATTGAAATTTTTCCACAATGTTTCTGGGTATATTCTAGAATTATGAAAAAAAATTCAGCCGTTTTCGATAAGTATAAACCCTAATTTTGCTTTCCCCAAATTCTTAAATTTTAGATAGCTAATTGATTTTTTAAATAATTTAGATCTAATAATTCGGTTAATTGGGAAAGGGAATATAATTTCATGGTCAGTGGCTAATTTTAAAAATTATTGGATTAAAATTTTGAATAGTTTCGTCAATTTTAATCGACACTTAAACCAAATTGGTTAATATCTGAAATTTAAATGTTTAGAACGATTTAAAATTTTAGATTTGATTATTTAAAAGTTCAAATTTTCAGTTGAAATCGTTCGTTCTTAAAATTTGAATAATGTTAGCCTTGATTTAATAATTTTAACGAAATTGGATTGTTGTTAAATTAATTAAATCGTAAAAATCGTTGTTTTTCGAAAATAAAAATCGTAACTTTTTATGAAAAATAACTTAAATGCAAATGTTCGTGAAATTAATTTTTTTTAATTGAGTTGGTCTGTAGTAAGAACCAAAGACACGAACACAAGGGTGGGTGGACGTGTGGCTCGTCGAGCCACGCGGGCTGCTACACCCTTGCCGAGCCGCAGCGACGCTGGCAGCAGCAAGGGTGTTGTGTGCCGCGCGCGCGCTGGCACTACAAGAAAATGGAGTATATATTGACGCTTGTACTATGACATTTTGATGAAGGGTCACAATATTTTTCTGGTCACGAAAACTAAAAATGTATATATTGACGCTTTTAGATGTCTAAACAAATATTGACCATTAAAAAATTCACAATATACAAAAATAAACATATTTTATAACACGTGTTACTCCCGCTCATTTGAAAATTTCAGAGATAACTCCCTGCTACACGGCACCCACGAAATTCCCAACCGCCTCCACTCTCAAACAACAGACTCGCTGCTCCCTCTAATTTTCAACACAAAATCCCAGAAAATGCTCAAAAATTTCCCAGATATTCTCATTGAATTATCTACTCAATTTTAATTCTCTCATTCTTTCAAGTACAAATGGAAATCTGGAGAAGCCTGTAATTGCAAGGTAATTCTTACTCTTCACCCTAATTTCATCCTTAATTACAAGGTTCTTTGGATTTCACGATTTGATTTCGTAATTGCAATATCCAACAATTCGTTCGAACCCAATCACAGCGCAGTAATGGAGCCATCGCAGTGCTATAACAGAGCTATCGCCGCCCCATAACAGAGCCATCGCTTCAAATTTCGCCGGTATGTTCTTGATGTTATACCGCATTTCAAGTGAATTTTACAATTACTTTTTGCAATTGAATTTTAGGGGAGAGGTGTCAATGGAAATATGGGGCTAAGGAAGGGGATATTTTATGAAAACCATGGACTCAAGAATTCTACAGATTTTTTTGGACCGTTAAATTTTAAGGGGAAACATATTCTAATTAAAAATTCTGCAATTTGTTCGTGTTTGTTGTGAACTTCCATAGTGAATTGAGTTAGTGTATACTGTAAATTTGGGATTTCAGTTCTTCTAGTTATGCGAATTGATTATGAATTTGTTGTCTAAGACTCACTTGATTTTGATGTAGAAATGGAACTTTAATTTCTTGATGTTCAATGAGCATATTGAGTCGATGTAGTGTATCACAAACTATAGCTTTGTAGTCTAGGCTGGTAAAAGGAACTTGGATAGGTTTCTACTAGAACAGTCAATGATGAGTATAATGTAAGAATATGAAGTTCAATTAAGCAGGTAACAATGTATGAAGTTACCGTGTAGAGAGTAACCTGGAAATTGTTTTTTCCTTGAGTGTCTAACATGTTTAGGAAAAATTTATTGATACCCAAATTTTGGTTGAAGTTGTTTACATATAACTATGCACGGTAATTATAAGCATGTGATGCTCTTGTAGCTTAGAATTTAAAAAGAGGCAAATAAGGTTCGGACCTTAAATGAGACACCTAAGATCAACAGGTCTACACACACTTAAATCACTGATCAGTTCTGAATCCTTGTTCATCAGTGGCACACCTAACTGGGACACCTAAGCTAAGCAGGTCTGCACACACTAAGATCACTGACCAGGTCTGAATCCTTGTTCATCAGTTAGACACACTGAGACACCTAAGCTAAACAGGTCTGTACATACTGAGACCTTAACTTATTGCTGATCTAAACACAAACCATCATGAGAAAAGAATAAACACGATTTAACCAACACTAAACAGATTATAGCAGGTATGAACACAATGTTAATTAGGATTCAACTACAAAGACTTGAGTGCTCTGTGAAAGGACTCCATAAGTCTTAGGGGTGCACAAGCGTGAGTTTTATCATGACAAATTTCAGATTTTATGGCTCATATTTTTTAAAACAACACTATAAATTGCAATCTTGATAAGCATGTCATTCGAATGAACACACAACTTATCTGGATATGAAAAAGAACGGTCTCTAATTGACCTAGATAAGTTTCATATTCAAGCAACATAACACTTTAGAGGAAGGGGAAGACTGAGGGGCAGAGAGAGAGAGGGGGATAGGCATTTCATATTCTATTAATGTTATTGTTACATAAACTTTCATGTAGAGTCATTACTTTTTTGACCGTGTCTTGATTGGTTATTTGATCATATTGCCGCCTTGCTGGGAAAATGAATAAACTTTGTTGCTAAACTCTTGATTTCACCTTAAGTCCCCATGTTGAATTCCTTACATTGAAACATGAGTATGGAGATTTACACTTCATTTTACACCAAAATTATTGAATATTATTACTAGTTGTCGTACACTGACAGTTGAAAGCCACGTCCGATGTGTGACATGAGCTTCCAGGTCTAAGTGACAGTGATCCCACTTCAGTTGAAACTCACTGAAGGCTATGTATCTTGGCCATTAACATTGTCTAGAGGATGTACTCCTTATTTACTGAAGATAATGAAATAAAGATGGGATATTTTAGAGGATGAAAATAGATGGTTAATTAATCTAAATCTATGAAAATTTTGTGTGACAATGGAAAGCATGTTTAGAAGCTGATTGAACTTCAATCAAAGATTCTAAAAGTATTATAAGGTTGAAAAATTCTTTCTTTATGATTCTCTAGTTTAAAATCACATACCATAGGCGGATAGGCCTTAACAATGCCTAAACCGACTCTCAAAGATTACAAATTGTCAAACCATACCCGGTCACCCTCACATTTTTTTATACATGTGTAGTTATAGTTTTAACAATATTTCTAATTTCCTTGGAAACAGACTCTATAACAATCAACTACTCCCTTCCAAAAAATAATTATTTGTATTCTGCCTTATTTTGTAATAATTATAGCCACATAATATTGTTTCCTAAATCTTACCTACTGATCCGAAAATCTGGTGTATCCTGTATAACTTGACCAATCTGGGTGAGGATATTTTTGTTATTGGATCTGGTTTTGACTTATTGCAGTTCCTTCTGCAGCCTACATGATATTGCATTTTTGTGCCTACAGTGTTATCCTTTTTTCTGTGTTTACTGCTACTTTATGTATGTTGAAGGGTTCCACTTTTGAGAAAGACCTGATGATGTATCTTTCTGTTCCAGTTTTCTCCTTATATATGAACGTCCAACACTCAACAAATCCTACATCTTTCCAAATGGTAACTTCATGGACACTCTCATAATTTCCTAACTATACAGCTGAACTTTCATGCTTAATATCGTTGTTGATAAGTCGGTCCTATTCCTTTATTGCTTGAGCAGTGCTAGTCTAGTCTTCCAGTTTTAGTCTTCTGATCTGCATTGATCAACTACTTGTTGGAAGCTTTTAGCAAATTGTTCCTCAAAACTGAACTATATATTTTGTACATTGGACTGTAATATCTATCAAAACTCAGAAGTGATCAGAAATATGAGATGGGGCTGAAGTTAAAACAGAAGAAACGAACTAGTAGCTGATATGGAGAAAAGATCCTTGGTATTCAAATCTCTCCTTCTTTCTTATTTAGCATAATCAGATCGTTGTTTTGGTGTATTAAATTGGATTACTGGAACTTTACTGGAACTTTATGGTGTATCAGAAACTGGAGGATTTATTGATTTCCGCTAAAGACCAATCTTCAGCACGTCAAATACGGCTGACTAAGGTATATATATACTTGGATGATTAGAACATTTTTCAATGTCGAATTGGGCATGTGAAGATTACAGGTTTATTTCATTATAACACGGGATTACTTGCAGTTACATAAAGGTTTCCAGGAATTAAAGGAGTGTGGGGAAAGACTGAAAAGTTCTGAAGAGAAACACTAGGTTAGTTACCCAAGTCTTTTAGCCATATATCTAAGCTATAGTATCAGTAATTTTCTTTATGCGTTAAAACATATCTGATAATCTGATTAAAAGAGTAAAGTCCTTATTCCTTTAGAAAGTATAATCTGAAAATAATTTCCGAGTTTGCTTGAATTTTGTTTCTTTGGAGTCATGTAACATAGCATTATTGAGTTCTTTCTTGTCTCCACATAGCTGCACCCCCCCCCCCCCCCCCCCCACATGAACAATTCAAGCTCATGTATGAAGCTTGCGCCCTCAAATCTTACGTGTAGAATATGGCAGGGATATAATAACAGCTTTGTCAAAACAGATGAAGATGGGATATGGCAGGGGAGTGAGCAGATGAAGACTCTAGAGAATTAAGTGCTAAAAAAATGAAAATTCATTATTTCCAGCTTGTCAAAATCAATTCATCTAACCCTTTAGTTGTGCACATGCTCTAACCCTACTTTACCTGCTACTGAAGATGATCAAGACAGAAAAACATATGAAGGAAATAGAAAGCTCAATTTAATGAACAATATATCTTCTTGTTATTTCTAAAATTGCATAACCAGTGCGCTAACAACTAAGTCTTAGTTGTTTGTATTGGTTGAAAATAGCTTTCTCTTTTCTCTCTTCTGACGTGGAGGTGGTACTGGACCTGACAAAGAAAACAAAAACTTTACTAATCAAACATAAAATCCGTATATAATAATAGGTAAAAAAGACATCTTGTGTATTTGTTAAAAAGTGGAGGGCATTTGGTGAATTTGCTAAGGGGATGTTCAGTTTTAGTATCCGTATATAATAATAGGTAAAAAAGACATCAAGTAATAATTAAGTATATACCTTTCATGTTCTTCAGTAAGAGGAACACCCCATTCGACATTCAACTCAAACTCCTTTTCTCTGACAATAGTCACAACTCATAATCTAGTAAAAAATAAAAATAAAGTTAAAACTGAATGCCAAATTCGATTAGTAAAGTTTCTGCTTTAGATTTTTTACCTCAAAATCTAATCGAATTTTTAGCTAATCAAACATAAATTCTAATCGAATTTCGAATTTTAGAGTTTTCTTTATGCCAATTTGGGTAATCATATTAGACCAGCATTTTAGATTTTCTGTTTTTCAGGGTTTGCAAGTGGTTAAAGAAAAGAATGAATGTGGAATTTGATGAAATTATGTGTGCTTAATCAAAAGAATGAAGGTAAACCTTGAATCATGCATGTGATAACCCTTGGAAATTTATTGTCGGTTGCAGCTTTTGATAGAATCATAAATACTTTGTTTCTTACGGAGATGTTCTCCCACTATAATTTTGAATACCATTTTTACATTATAGTGCTTTGGTAAGGCTTGAATTACTAAGTTTAATTTTTAGGTTTCCTTTGTTAAAAAGCTTTTACTAAAGGTTTCTTACTTCTTTGGGGATAAATAGACATCAATTTAATTAAAGGCATGTCTTTTGAAAATCAAGGAATGAGGATATTTAGTTGCAGAAGGTGACTTAGTTTCTCCTGTGTACAACATATACAAGACACTATAAAAACAAGAATTCATAATATCTTACCAAAGAGAATATCTCAAAGTGATAGAAATTGGTTGTATGGTTTATAGGAGGTTTTCCATTTCTGATTTGGCTTGTTAGCCTGTCTTGTATGTCTTGACCTGCTTTTTGCAGGCAGTTTTATCTTGTTTCTCTGATGGAGTTAGTAATACACATCTCTCACTTAATTATCAAAAAAAAGTTCAAGGCATGTCTTATGACGAATGTTTGTGAACGAATAAGAAAGCAATGGCTGAAATGTTTTAGAAATGGATAAATGTTTTGAATAAAGAAAGAATATGTTTTATATGACATCCGTGTTCATAATATTTATATCTATGTATTAAATTGTTCGTACATACATCAAAAGTGATAAAAAAAAGAACCTGGTTATTAGGCATTGAAAGATGAGGGTAAACATTATTAGGAGTGGGGTTGGGATGTGGATAAAAAAAGCCCATGAAATTATCAGAAGCCAGGTTGATAGGGATTAGGATAGCGAGAGGCAGAAGAAGAGCTGGTGTTGTTGGTATAATACACCTCCATTGTCGGATTCTGATTCATTGTTTACACCTTGTTCCTGTAATTAAAAATAATAGTGTATTGGTAGAAGCAACTAAGAAAAAAAAGTAGTTACTGTAGATGTAATCTAGAATGTTCAAGTACACAACCGTATTGGTTTATTAAATTTGCTGGAGATTTTTGATGTTCACTTGAGGAAGAGAGGCCAAGGGAAAATAAATTTACATTTAAATGTAAAAAAGAGGGATAATTAAGAGAAAATGTTAGGTTAAACTACAGAGTAAATTAAAAAGGCACACGTTCATGCTCAATAGGAAGACAAATAGGAGAAATTAACAGATTTGAAAGAAAGAAGAAGCGTACAGATACAGGACAAATAGGAAAGGGGTAGTCGTAAGTCCGTAACCGTCTTCGTCGTCGTTGCTGCTGCTGTGAGTGCTGCTACTGCAGGAACATAGAGGTAAATAGAAATGTACAAATGTGGAATTATTAAGTGAGACTACAATTTGGACACAGCTATGCTCCACCTCGAGTATTTGAACACTCAGTAGTAGAAGAGGAGAATAATAGAGTGAGAATTGATAGAGCCTTCTCTTTGTCTCAAACCTAGACTTGAGAGTTGAGAGAGTGTTGTTTTGGCATGTATATACTTCAGATTACTACACTGCATGAATCAATGGATGCGTGAAGGGGAAACCAACAGGTTTTTGTAGATTTGGTTCGACATGCCGCTTCGCTTAGTAGTCACAACTCACAAGCAATATTTTGATAATGTATAGCTTCAAAGAACTTTGTTAAGCTTCTTTTGACTATGTATAGGTCCACTAACCTTGTTATCAATAAATATCGTGATGAGTTCAGAATAAGAAAAATCAATTTCTTTTCTTAATTATTTTCAGTTGTAGGAAAGTGTTATTGCTGTTGTTTTCTTTGTTTTTATACCTGTTGCAGACTGCTTTTGTTGCTTGTTGTTCTGTTCTACTATGGTTCTGCCTGCTTATTCTGATCTGCGGATTTTATTCTGCTTCTGTTCTTCTGGTTCTTCCCCTGATCTGCTGCTGTTCTGCGGGTTCTGCTTTGTTGCTTATGGTGTGCTTAGTGTCTCCGATGTGTTCCAAATCAATGTTTCAGGCTTCTGTTATTCTTGACTGTTATTGTTTTGTTCTTACTTTGGCTTCTATTTATTGTTGATCTTCTCAGATCTGTCTTGTTATTGAAGGCTGGAATTATTACTTATTTAACTTATTATATTATAACCTTTTGGAAATATTATACTTTTCCTATATATGTCTGATTTTTTTATGAAAGTATCTCCTCAAAGAAAATAGTGTTATAATGTTTCTTATATTGCATATATATGACATATTTTCTTATGTGTAGATTAACGATGATTCAGGTGGAAAAGATAACAATTAGATCAAGACATTGAAGCTCCGGTCTCAATCATAGGGGATTTAGGAACAATCATTTTTTTATGTTACAAGAACAAATGTTACGTTAGTTGGATAATCCTAAGAAGTTATTTTTATTTCTAGTGTGATTTAATAGTTCAAAAATTTGATGTACGGATCTATAATCTATTGCTATTTTGATTATTGGACAATGCAACTATGCACATGGATGTTTTTTAATTAAATTAAGTGTGTTTTCAAATTATGTAGTTATTTTAATTTATAGCTATATATATATATATATATATCGACTTGTAATTTTAATTGATTAGAAAAGTAAGTGTGATTATGATCAAATATATTATTTAATTTCATATATTTGATTCTTCTTAATTAGTTTCAACATAATTATTAATTCAAGCATTAAAAAAAATGGGAGGTAAATTGTGACGCTTTTTTGCATCAAAAGGGTTTTGGTAGGAAATATTGGGGAGGTAAATTGTGACGTTTTTTTGCATCATAATTGTTTTGTTGGGAAATATGGGGAGGTAAATTGTGACGCTTTGTTGCATCACAATCGATTTGGCTCAAATGTAGCCCGACAAAAATCAACCATTAAAAGCGTCCTTATATTGAAGGAGTGGCTAAAAAGAGCGTCACAAAATTTGAGCTTTGTGGCTACTAAAAGCGTCATTATATAGTGGCCCAAAATATAATGACGCTTTTGTGAAGCGTCGTTATAGAAAATTGTGACGCTTTTTAGCGCCACTTTTCGACCAAAAAGCGTCACTATGAGTCGTGTTTTTTTGTAGTGTGGGCGAGGAAAGGGCGAGCAAGGCAGGGGCCTTGGTTTGCGATGGCTGCGAGTAAGCAAGGCACCTTGCCTTGCGTTGCGCAGCGCAGCGACGAGCACACAGGGGCAACAACGATGCTGCGGGGACATGGGCGCGGCTGCGAGGTGCATGGGCCTTGCTCGTGTGCCTCGTAGGCCACAGCGTGCAATGCTGGGTTGGGCGCAAGCCTAGCCCGCGCATGCACACAAACAAATTTTTTTGTTTTCGTTGGGTTGACTATGTTTGCATTAATTTGGGCTAACGGGATAATTAATAATTATTTTATTTACTTGGGCCGGGCCCCGAGTTTAAGTTAATATTTAAATAATTAATTATCCGAAATAATGATTGGTTTGAGTGGGATCCACTAAATGAAATTAAAAATGAAATAATTATTTTAATTATTTTCGTAGGTCGCATTATTTTGATTAAATTAAAGTCTAAGGATTAATAATTTGGAAATTAATTAATCTTTTAGGACGCGTTTATGTGAACGTGAATTTTAATTAATGCATGTAAATACTTGCATAATTATATGGGCCATTCGTTTTAGCATACGGATGGGTGAATGCATAGAATGTATATTTTATGTAATGCAGGTACTCCAAGTGACTAGTATGGCCATTTAGGATAGTTAAATACGGTCTGCAAACCGTTCTATCTTTGAATGTAAAGTTTTAAATATGGTCTGCGTACCATGGAAATTTTGATGTAACTTTATTATTTTTAAGTATTTCTAAGTTTAGAACTTTAAGTTAGCAATTGAATGAAGATTCAAGACGATGCCAAGCTAACAAGATGGTGAAGAAGATTTGATGCTTCAAGACAAGATGTTTTGGGCTATACTAGTTCACCTATTATTTATGCACTTTATATATATTATGCTTGAATGAATGTATATTATGCATGAATAGGTTGTTTGTATGACTCGATTAGATTAAGTTCACTAAATAATCGAACCAACATAGAAACAACTAGGTCCACAGTAATATTGAGTTTAAAAATTGCCTTCCAAATCAAGCACTTACAAAAATCTAAGGATCAAACGTAGTAGGTTTACGCCAAAGTGAGATGCTATATTAGTTGACTTAGATGGTAAGACGTCCCAAAGGAGCACGTTGATTGTGGTTTCAACTCAAACAACAATGGCATTATGTTGTGGCAATGGGATAAATTATGGTATTAGTTTATTAACCAAGAGTAATTTGGAATTACTAGCAATAGGTTTTGCTTACCTAGAATCTTAAACTACTTAAGACATGCCAAAGCTGAAGGAAATAATGCCCTTGGTCCAAGTATGCATTTAATGGTAAGTCTAATAAATGCGGTTCAGTATTAATTATACAAGTTAATAATTCAGTGAGATCAAGTGAACTGTATGCCTAGCTAGAGGCCGCTTCAGTTCAAGTGGATTAATGATATTAATCCACAGCTTACTCTTGACTGAACCCGTAGGGTCACACAAATAGTACGTAAACGGATCAAGTATTTAATGGCATTAAATACTCTATCTAATGGATATTCAGAATCGACAGATCTTGGTTTCAGTGGGAGCTGAGATCGTCAAAGGCGAATAAATGAATACTCCGGAAACGATGATATTGCCGGAAACGGAAATATGGATCGTATCGGAAATGTAAATATTATCCAAGTCGTAGATGTTTCCGGAAACGGAAACATGGTACGTATCGAAAAATATTATCGGAAATGGAAATATTGCCGAAATCGGAAATATTGCCGGAAACAGAAATATTGTCAGAATCGGAAATATTATCGGAATCGGAAAATAATTCCGTAAACGGAAATATTAAATATTTGTTCGAGACGGAAATTAATTCCGGAATCGGAAATGTTAAATATTATTCATATCGAAAATGAATTCCGGAATCGGGAAATTAATCGGAAGCGCGTCGTACGAATTAGCATCGGACGAGCTTGCTAGACCAAGGCCCAGCACGAAGCCAGGCCTGCGTCCAGCAAGGCAAACAGCGCGCCACACACGCCCAGCCCAAGGCTACGCCAGGCCCACCGCAAGGCAGGCCCAGCGCGCGCCAAAGGGGCAGGCAGCCTCGTGGGCTTCGTGGCCGCGTGGGATGCGTCCCTGCACGAGCTTCGCGCGCGCGCGCATGGCGCCCCTCGTGGGCTGCTGTGCGTGCGGTGTGTTTGTGTTCACATACGAAATCTAAAGTGTATAGGATTCGTTTGATGATTAAATTCCTAATCCTAAAAGATAAATTAATTAAATAAGAGTTCTGCTAGGATTCTAATTTAATTAATTCGTATCATAGTAGGATTCGATTGCTTTTTCCATGGCCTATAAATATGAGATCAAGGCTCATAATTTATAACGAGTTTGAAGTATTCAAAGGTAAGAATTTGAGCAAAAATTCAGTCATACACTTGCCCATAATAGCCGAATATTTTAGTACCTTAAGGGCGATTCTAGTTAGTCAATCTTAAGGCGGATCCGGACGTGCTGTGGACTTTCTACGGAGGGACGACACTTGGAGTCCTAAAGACTTGTTCTTGTTTGGTTCAGGCGCAGCAAGGGAGGGCACTCTACAAAGAGTATGCATCCTAATTATGCTAATTGTTATGTGGCAATTAATTTGGAATCCTGGCATTTATGGTTTTCCGCATGATTTATATTCGTTTATATGTATCATAACCTAACAGTGGTATCACGAGCCTCTAATTAATTCCATAATAATTGCTTAACATGGTTAAATTTTACAAATTTTCAAAGAATTAAAAGGGGTGATTAAATTTCGTAATTGTTAATTAATTGCAAATTGCGTTTTTTTTAATTATATGTACGCAGTTTTTCGGCAGTTTCTTCGTTACTCAACGAAATCGAGTGATTTTTTTGTCAATTCCGCATGTAAAATCCGAATCCAGAATTCCCAAATTCGAAGCCTAACTATGACTTTTCGGAGGTTTTAGTTTTTCGAACACAAAAATTTGTAATTTTAAGATGTTAAAATAAATATTTGCAATTCTTGTTGTTAAATCTTGAATTTTTGATTGACCTACTGTATATGTTTAATAAATTTGAATCCCTAAGCTTGTTAATTATACAACCTAATTTGTAATTGTAATTAATTTGTTAAAATTCGAATAATTTAGAATTTGATTTGATTTTCATAATTAATTGACGATTTAATTAGGTATCCATGATTAAAAACCACCATAACATTTATGATAAATTTTAAATTTTTATGACCTAGATTTCAATCCATGATAATCGGAAATTAATTGATTAATAAATTTTTCGATTTTTCGCCCTAAAATTATGATATTAATATGTTTTATTAATTTGTCATTAATTTTGAATTAAAAAGTTTTAATTTTTATGAAATTCGCTCATAAAAGTTGCACGCACAAAGCAATGGATGCTACGTGTTACATTTAAAGGGTGTTGTATAGTGCGGGCACGCGACGACGAGCAAGGGAGCTCATCGCCCGTACGGTACGAATGCAGCGAGCAACAAAGCGTGGCCCGCGCGCGCGGCAATGTTGCCTGGGCGTTTGTGCTGCGCGCATGGGCGATGGGCGATGGAGCGTGGCACAGGAAGACGAGGCGCGCGCGCACGAGAGCGATAGCTGGGTCGCCCAGCGAGCGCTGCTCCGCGCACAAGCGAGCGCTGCCTCGCCATCGAGCGGTTGCTCGCGCCCAGCGAGCGATGCCTCGCCAAGGCAGCTGCTGCGAAGCGAGCGAGCATGCTACGCACAAGCGTGGCTTGGCTTGCTGCGTTTGCGCGTGGCTGCTGCTGTTTGTGCCATGGCTATGCGATCAGTCGAGGGGCGCTGCTGTCTCGTGCACTCGACGGGGTTTGGGCGCAAGCCCAAGTGCCTCGTCTTGTTACGATTGACACGCTTTGATTTTAATTTTGAATTTTCATTTCGAAAACGATTTTAATTAATTTTAAACTTCGTAATTTAAATTTTTTTCTCGGAATTTAATTTTAAATAATCTAATTATTATAAATTTTAATTTATACTAATTATTTTACTAAAATTAAAACCTTGAATTAATTTGAATTCATTTAATTCAACTGAAAATAAATTAAATAGGATTCAATTATAAATTTATATGAGTTTTGAATTTTAATTAAACTTGTATGTTTCCGGTTAGACTAGGAAATACATTTTTATGTTTAAAATTAGCAAGGCATGTGAATTTATTGTTTTAAGTGGGAGCATTTTAGTCATAAACTCTTGATTAGGTCTACATTCCTTTAAGGTTAAAACAACTTGATTAGAATTAATAAGAACTGAATAATTGGTAGACTATTGGTGCCCTTGATTAATTGCTGCAAATATTTATGTGATGCATAACATGTTCTACTAACCAAATATGTGGGCCATTCATGATAATGAATGGGTGAATGGTATATATTGTATATGTACTGTTTTGCAGGTTATTGAAAACTGACTAGTATGGCCCAAATAGGATAGAAATATGGTCTGCGTACCATTAATTTGAATGTAATATTGGTCTAAAGTACCAAATTTTATTGCTTTTAAATATGGTCTGCGTACCATCAAATAGTTGTAATTAGTTTAATTATAGCTCATCCTATTTGGAGAAATTGGCGCCTCCCATGGTGAAATTCAAGACGGAGTTTCTAATCCATTTTCAAGACGGACTTTGAAGTTGAAGCTTCAAGATGAAGTCGGGCCATACTAGATCACATTTATATCTTATGCATGCTTTAAGTTATTTATTGCTTTAAATATGTCTTAATTATGCATGAGAAAATGTCTTGATTATGTTGCATGATTAAGGATTTTAGTTCACTTAAAATCTAACCAACATAGTAAGAGCCTTAAGTTCCAAACTTAAAAATTGAGTTAAAAGGTGCCATGCTAAAATAACACTTACTTAGTTAACCTTTACATCAATCACAGTAATAGTTTTACGCCATAGTGTGAGGGGGTCGAAAAAGCGCGAGGCTAATGCGTGACCTTGTCCCTCGTGGGTGTGACGATTCTTTTTATTCAATCAAGTGTAATTGGATTTCCTGTGAGTATACACCCAATTGACTAGTAATATAGGAGTCGCCATTCAGTTTTTAACGACACTGAGAAAAACTGACAAAACCCGGTTATCGTGACATAAAGGGAGTGCAATTATGTTTGACCACGATGGCCGTAGGTTCCCTTGTGATCCCTGGTGTGGGGATCTCTTAATATACACCCGCAAGGTAGAGATTGAGGGTTCGGGGGACTGTAACTACCGAGAGGAGTAATTCTCTCGTCGATAACTCCAGAGGCAGGATATCCTTACTAGCTCAGCATAAATAATTGAAGGGACATGCGTTAACTATTAAACTAATCTTAATTGATTTTAGCAATATGCAACATATAATACTAATTCGATCGTGATTATCTGATTTAAATAGCATTAAGGGACCTAGCATGATAATTCGATTTCCCAAAAATATTATATTTGTTAGGCGTGATAGAACAATCATATTAGGTTAGTTTAACAGTTCATAAAAAGGGCGAGGAAAGCAGTTAAATCATCGAAAAGGGACACATTACGACGCACCCTTGAGAGGTGCGTCACGGTTCTCAGAAAACTAACCACTTTGACTTTGCTATTTCTCCTTTTTATTTAACGAACCTCGATTATGGGACAGGATACGTTCTGTTCGATTTATGGATCGATTGAGACAGAACGCGTGAACAGTTTCGCAGCGAGAGGCTTAGGCTAAGGGTTGGAGTCAATACTCAGAATATAATTATGTGTTGTTGTGTGTTATCCCACGTCGAAAATAGGGGCTTATTTATAGGGAAGAGTTCGTGGAAAGATAGGATTGCAGAGTTCTAATCCACAAAGAATTAGGAAAAGAGACGTACCCAGGTATTTTCAGCGCCCAGGCCTGGGCGCCGAAGATTTCGGCGCCCAGAGCCAGGCGTTGAAAATAGGGTCTGGGCAGTTTTCTTTAGTCAGATTCGGATTCCTAAAATCCGTAGAGTTTGAGATTAATTTGAGTCTTTTAGCGCGTATCAATTTTATGACGGAATGCGTATGGGCCCGTTACGAACTCTAGGTTCGTTAGGATTTTAATTAATACGTGACTCCTATTTCCGAATCCTATTAGGAATAGGATTCTCGCGGTTTTCTATCTCATTTAGGATTTATGTTGGAGTGCAACAGCTAATTCTGACAGGTTTTTATCTTTTATGATTTGCCACTTTTAGAAGCTACCTTTTACGGCAGTTACTATTTTTAGCAGGTTTCCATAAATAGCAGGTTTCGGGTGAAATGAAATGGGGAATCGAGATTCGTTTATTTTATAGGAGATGCGTTGTCAAGTGGAGTTTTTATGCTTTCATCATCGAACCTTTCCCTTGCGGGAACGGGGACAAAAGTAGGTGTCTACAGTTAGCCCCCACTTTGACTGAGTCTTGGAGTAAGACGATGGTCAAAGTATTAGACGGAGTGCGTCACACAAGCCATGGTGTATGTGACCTGTTTTGCGAGGGTCTCACGAGCCCCCGAGTGATAACATTTGACTTAAGGGTCATCACTTGAAGTGTCGACATATCCCTCATGTGTCATTGGGATTTGTCAACTAATAGTATAGAAACTTCCTCACTTTGTCATTGGAAGGATCTAAAGATGCGTAGAAACTCCCTCACTTTGTCATTGGGAGTAGCTACAAATGTTTTCGAAATTAAAGTTGTGAAGTGTAATTGGGCCTGGCCAAGCCCAATCACGAGGTAAAACGTTTTTAAAGATTCTCATTTCAGGGCTAGCTAAACGAGAAAACCCCCTTGTTTTTATAGGACGTAAAACGAAGGAAAATCCAGCACATCGTTCTTTTTTGGAAAAACGAAAAACCAATCCTTTAATTTTTGGAAAAAGGGAAACCAATCCTTTAATTTTTGGAAAAAGGGAAAACCAATCCTTTAATTTTTGGAAAAAGGGAAAACCAATCCTTTAATTTTTGGAAAAAGGGAAAACCAATAAAAGTTATCGCTGCAGCGACTAAGGACCTGCGCTGTTAGTGACGCAGACCCCGCCCGCTGAAGGTGGGCGAGCCTCTCCGCTGAGGGTGGACCCCCCGTCCGATAGAAGTGGACGAATCTGTTTTGATGTTTTTGAAAATAAGGACCTACGCGGTTAGTGACGTAGACCCCGCCGGCTGAAGATGGCGAACCTGTCCGCTGAGGGTGGACACCCCGTCCGATAGAAGTGGACGAATCTGTTTTGAATTTTGTTTTGCTTTTTTTGAAAATAAGGACCTACGCGGTTTGTGACGTAGACCCCGCCCGCTGAGGGTGGGCGAGCCCATTTTGAATTTCTTATTTTGCCTATGTAGAAGGGCTTTTGTGATTACAACCTGTTGGTGGGTCGTAATATTTCCTGATTAAATGTGTCCTATAAGTGGGTCCACACTGTGTATGTTTTTATTTAACAATATATTTTTTGAGATATCCAAACATGATATGGTGTGTGGCGCAGTCTGGGAATGTGATTTTGATCGCGCGCCCCTCGTTGGAGTTTATTTTTTCGCGAGCCCCCAAGCATTCGTGCTTGATGGTCATTTCTTGTCAAAAAGGTTCCTTGGGGATAAGCATTTGTAATGTCCTTGATCGTGTTTGGGATCGTGCTCGTAAGTGCGGGTGATCTTTATAGTGGTGTGCTACTCTTAACAAAGCCGTGAGGTGCGACTTTCAGTGACGAAATCGGCAATTTTCAAGCGGAATGAATATGGCAGGGCCCAATAGAAGTTAGGGCCTTTTTGAGCCTGGGTTCATTTTCGGCGCCCAGGCCTGGGCGTTGAAAGTGTTGTTTGGGCTAGTCTTTTTATGACACAGTTGGCCTCTTGTTCATTCACTTGGAAGTTCTATGTATTCTCTTTTCTTTTGTTTTTTCTTTGTTTTTAGAACGTGATGATTTTCTTGAGAAGCCGTAGCCGATTGGTGGACTACGGTGCTTGTCTCTTTGGGGCGATTTATTTTAAGGAACTGTTGCTCTTAAGGCGTACAGATATTGCGACAGTTGGGCAAGTCTATATGGCCCGAGGAACATACCTTGAGGTGTAAGACTTTGATAGCCCTTATATTTTTTGAACGTGTTCGTGAATGTTCGATACTTAGAATGATGATATGTATGTGCGAACGAGCGTTCATAGAATGGCCGTTGTGTGCGGTCCATTAATCAGTTTGCTTGAATCATTTTTTTTGAGCAATGACTGATTTTGAATAGTTTACTTAGAAGCTTGATAGGGTTCAGGCCCATTCATGAAGTGGGCTCAAACATCGTATCCTTCCGATTTGTTCAAACATTTGTTTCGAGAGATTTTTTTTATTTTGCTATGGTTGTTTCGTAGCTTGGAGCCCCCAAGTATGCATGTTGGGATGCTTCCTTTTGGCGTACGATTTTTGTAGGTTCTTTCGAGAAAGATGCCTTGGGGTTCCGCTCGTGTAGTTGCGAGCTATCCCTTCCGTGGTAGGTAATATTTTGCTACCTTTAATCCTTAATGTAGAAGTCGTGTGGCTTGCATTTTGAATTTGGGCGATAAGTAGTCTTTGCCTCTTTTACACGTGCTCTTGGTCGTGCCTACATTAGTGCAACATGCCTTACCCTTCTTTTTAGACTTGTACCGTGGGACGGTTGAACTTATGGTGCGACATAGGCTTGTGTGGCCTAACGGCGTGTCTTAGAACATTCTTCCAGGTGTTGGGATATCATTTGCATTGGAGTATTTCATCATGCCTTGTTCAGGTGCTCGAATAAGTGTAGCACCTTCTGCGTGGGTTTGCACGGCTTATTACTTCGTTTGATGCGAGGATTCATAGGTGTTTCTTTCTTGTTTTTATATCAGGGCAAGATTTAGCAAGCAGAGATATTCAGCGCCCAGGCTGGGGCGTTAAAGATATCGGCGCCCAGCTCTGGGCGTTGAAAATGATTTCTGGGCAGAACTTTTGACAGTTTTTTTTGATTTTTTTTTTGTCGCTTTTGCTTTGGTACGAGGTAGACTGTGTAACGGGCGCTTTATAGGGCGAGCGTTAGGTGCAGTAGTTTGATCAGAGTTTTGGTGACTCGCGATTTTCAGTTACCCTTGATAGTGGGGTGACTTTATATATTCTAAGTAGCGTTTAGAATTTGGGAGGGGTTGTAGCCATTCTAAGGTTCGTTTTACACGATCAAAGCTTAGGATTGTGCCCCTATGATGTATGTATAGCATTAGCGTCGAAAATTTGCGATAAAATCGTCATTTTGAGCATTTTTAGAGTGTTTTTCTCAAGCCCCCAATTGTAGCTACGGGATTGGCTTGGTGCTATAATGCTTTGCATACGTTTTTATGCATTCATGGTGACACGGATCATGAATAGTTTGAACCAGACTCGTTTAGTGCGAGGTATGTTCGAGTAGTGATTTTGCTACTTCTCATGTAAATGTCGTGTGGTGCGACATTGCCATGGTCAAGGTAATCACATGTTGAAGTGTGCCTTGACCAAAATCTAGGTGCCTTTCTTTACCCATAATCATATTTAGAAATCTTTTTGACTCACTTGCAACATCGGGATAAACGCATACTTAGATTAAACCAACGACACTTTATTATGTTCGAAGAAGTCTTTAAAAATCATTTGAAAACCCGAGTCCTACTGTGTACAATCCGAGGTGTCCTAAGTAGGTTGACTTATAGAAGGGTTCATACAGGATTACATGAGTGAATCAAAATACTGTTACGATTTTTGGAATGCTGTCTAAGGATTTGCTGGAAGCCAGGGTGCAGGCGTCAAGATATTACTTGTGCCCGTTTGGCATATGCTTTAGGCTTTTAGGGCCATCTTTTCCAGAATTGCGGGAATATAAACCGTTGTCAAATTGACTTAGATTTACTTGGTGTATGTCTGCACAAAAGGTCAAGGTATACTTAGTTCTTTCCCTAGCTCTTTCAGTTCAATTTTTAGCCCCCAGTTGCTGTTATGTCTTCCCATTAATGATGCTTTCAGATTTCGATTTTAGATGCCCGTGTCATATGTTTGAGTAGGGTGAGCCTTGTTTAAGTGCCAAGCCTTATTGACAATGTACCATTTTTTTATTTTTTTTCAAAGGGGATTAGCAAGCATTTTAATTACCATGAACGGGTGCCCTGAGTTCGAAGGAACGATGGGGCGATGCCGTAGAAAAATCCTCTTTATTGCAAGCTTACTGCCTTTACTACTTGTTGGCGATCATGACTGTGTCTAGTGGTGAAAGAAGGTCTTTAAGTGAGTTAGTTTGCTTTAGGGAGGGTCAAGTCGAGTATTTTAGAGGTCATGGACGCTTGCGCTAGCCCCCATTCAATTGAGGCAAAGCGGTCTTTTGAGTCTTGGCTAAGTGCCTAGGAGTGTGAGTGCTCCTTCTGGCAAGGGTACGTGCCCTTATTATTTTTCGATGTGTGCTCATTAATTTTGGCATCTTGATGACTTGGATTCTTCCTTTGACTTAAATCTTTCTTTCGACTTGGGTTGCAAGTAATTAAATTTCAATAAGGGACTTTATTTCTTATTCTTTGTTATTTCTATAGGCTTTAATATTGGTTGCAAATTGGTTGGACCGAATCATGGATTGCCTACGTATCCCCTTAAATAGTTTTAATTTGGAATCAGGTCATGCGTAGTTCTTAGCCTAGAAAAAGGTTTCTTAGAATGCCGTTTTTAAACAAGTACGTTCCGAGGTGGAAACATATTATTTGAAATGGTAGAATAAGTGAAGTTTATTATTACTTAAATCTGCTGCCAAAAATTTGTTTTATATTTTTTTGAGTACATGTATTTTTTGGTGGTACGTATATCTGAATACGTGCTGTACCCCCCAAGTGTTCGTTATTTTTCAGTGTATGTGCGGATAAAATGACGAGCACTTCTGGACAAATTTTAGCAAGCAGAGAGATTCAGCGCCCAGGCTGGGGCGCTAAAGATTTCGGCGCCCAGCTGTAGGCGCTGAAAATAATTTCTGGGCGGATCTTTTTTTTGGTGCGCTAAATGCTTCATTTTCTTTTTAGACTAACTTTAGAAGCGCTTTGCAAAGTTTCCTTTTTTATTATTCATATATTTTTTTACATTGAGCGTAGAATGTACTTTTCATTTGTCTCTTTTTTATTTGTGACTCAAGACGGCTTGAAAGATGGGTTAAATGAGATAGGATAGGTTGTATAGGTATTATTCGAGCATGAGGATTACATCAACCAAGGCCAATGAATAGCATGGGGACGGCTCAAGGGTATATCAACGGGATGTATCCAAACGAGTTATATGGTCATTATGCCAACGGTGGTGTAAGAGCAGGTTTGGACTTTGGAAATGATGGGCATGACGCACGTGTCAATGGCCGTGCGTGGTTTGCGGTTGATAACAAGTTTCAAAAACAAGAGTTGAGGTAATGGTTTCTTGGGTCATGGCAATGAGAACATGGATAGGTTAAAATGAGCTGAACAGGGACCCCAGAGCGAAGGCGTCTAAGAGCATAAGGATTGGAAAGGGTAGACATCGTAGAATTTTATGATTTTGATTGGTTGACTCAATTCTTTTCCTTCGTTTACTTAGGTAAATATTGCACTACGGGATAAGTATTCCCTGGCTTGCTCTTTTCGCTCTCCCTTTTCTCTTCCTATTTTTTCTTTCTTTTTTCCTTGGGATTCCTCCCCAACATAAATTCTTCAATTTTTAATTTGGGCTAAAAGGTAGATGGTTGTGGTCTTTGAGTCACGAGGCGAGACTGAGTGAGCCTCGTTTGGTAGGCCTATAGTGGACCTTTAATTTTAGTAGGCCTAGGGTGGACCTTTTAATTTTTGTTGGCCTAGGGTGGACCTTTTAATTGTCTTACTTTGCAAGCGTATTTAGTCGTTTCTTAAAATGTGCAAATAGCATAGATTCAAAATGTTATTTTTACCTTATTGAAATTTAACGAAAGAATTACATCGAAAATAACTTTTTTGCTTCTTTTCAGATTCCAGTTTCTGGGGTTTAATTGGAAGTTGTGATTTAGACTCAAACTTTCATTAATCTTTCTGATTATAACCCGTGTATGAATACAAGGAGGTGGCCTAGACTCAAAATAATGACATGGCGTAAGCCTATAATACTTGACCAAGCGACTCTCAGACTTAGGCTAATTGGACCATAACTTTCGTTGGTTGATACTTTAGATTTTAACCCTTGGGTGTTCACTTGTCATGCGCCATTTTGCTTAGTGTTGGCAAGGTAGTTAGTTGGGGAGATCGAATTTTTATTTTTGCAAGGCTAGAATCATTAGTGCGGCTTCTCTCTTAGTGTGTATTGCTTTACCCCAATGGTAGCCTTATGGCATGCCGATTTGGGTATTTTCATGGTTTGTCAGGTTGCATTCATGGAAAATCTTTTAGTCCGTACTTAGGAATACTTCAAGGAGTGAGTGACTCGAGAGGACTATGATAGTCGTGACCCAATGTGATTATAAGCCTTGGGGCCATTAATTCTTTCTTTGCCAATGGTATTAACACCTTAGGTTAACTTTGGGGGTTGTGCGACTATGGGGGAATGATTTCCAGAATGTGACCGTTTCCATTTTGCAAATACATAACATATTCTTTTAATGGGTGAGAGAGAGTATTGGGGCCGTGGATTCTCAGCAAGGGATGACAATTACATATGGGTGCTCATTGATTTGAATGTTAGGAAGGGAGACTCAATATGGTTTAACCTTTTAACTTGCAGAATGACACCAAGCATTAGGACCGATTCTATGGATAAGACAACTAAGACTTAGGATTTAGATTGTACTTTGGCATAGCCTAGTCTAGACTCGGATTTACTTTTTATTCGAACATTATTTTTCCTTAAAAACTTCATTTGAACATTATTTTTGAATACTTTGCCCATGTGACATTCATAATTATTAGCATGTTCGGTTTTGATGCCGAGCATTGTCGTCGTAGGAGGCCTAACAACGACGCAAAGAGTTATTCTTTTTTATGAGTCGCTTTTAGAACCGAGTGCTTTTCTTACGCCCTTGCAGCAATTTTTACGAAAAGTTTTTTTTTTTGCTACGTGATTTTTTTTGCGCGGGCACCGAGGCTGCTGTGCCTGACCAAAAGGCCAGGCAGCAACGTCAGCGCCCAGCAGTGGGCGTGAGAAACTTTGGCGCCCAGCCAGGGGCGTTGAAAATGCGTCCCTGGCTGGTTCTCGTTTTCTGTTTGCGTATACTTTTATTTTTGCGACTTTCGTTTTGCGTGCTTGCCTTATAACGTCCTTTACGCGTTGTGCAGCGTTTGTGGGATCCGTTACAGGCCATCCCGAGCGTCGCTTATTTTTGTGGCGATCGTTCGGGCTTGCGGAACACGTATGTTGGTATAACTCTTTGGCCAATTAGTCTATGAATGTTCGGGCAATTTTTAAGGTCGTTGGTTTTCTAGGATAGTTTGTCACACACAATCATATATTTCGCTACACATAACTACATTACAAACATGGATTTGAAAATTAAATATGCCACGTAGTTTATGATAGGCTTCTATGGGTAGTTTATTTGCGCCTGGCTTGGTACCGCTTCTATCGTAGATCCAACACATGCCCCGGTCGAGGTAGTGTCTTCAACAGACGAATTTCGCTCAAGAGGCCAACCCGCAAGTGCAAGCCAAGGGGGCATGCAGGCGAGAGGGACCTAATGAGCGAGCGATTGGGTTCGGGATAGGTGTACTACCTGCACAAGTACCGAGTAGGAAACATGCGCGGCGTATGCACCACCCTATTGGCGAAAAAAGGTATCCTTAGTCCCAACTCCCGAGGGAGCCGAGATTCGTTATGATGTTCTGCCCGTTCACATTAATATGCTGATTTTCAGGTCGTCCCAACTTGTTGGGGAAATAAACGCGGGGTAGGATCGTTTCACCCTTCGGCTATTTTGATTACCTACAAGCACGAGTATTTCCTTCACTATCCCCAGTGGAGTCGCCTCTGTGAGGGGGTCGAAAAAGCGCGAGGCTAATGCGTGACCTTGTCCCTCGTGGGTGTGACGATTCTTTTTATTCACTCAAGTGTAATTGGATTTCCTGTGAGTATACACCCAATTGACTAGTAATATAGGAGTCGCCATTCAGTTTTTAACGACACTGAGAAAAACTGACAAAACCCGGTTATCGTGACATAAAGGGAGTGCAATTATGTTTGACCACGACGGCCGTAGGTTCCCTTGTGATCCCTGGTGTGGGGATCTCTCAATATACACCCGCAAGGTAGAGATTGAGGGTTCGGGGGACTGTAACTACCGAGAGGAGTAATTCGCTCGTCGATAACTCCAAAGGCAGGATATCCTTACTAGCTCAGCATAAATAATTGAAGGGACATGCGTTAACTACTAAACTAATCTAAATTGATTTTAGCAATATGCAACATATAATACTAATTCGATCGTGATTATCTGATTTAAATAGCATTAAGGGACCTAGCATGATAATCCGATTTCCCAAAAATATTATATTTGTTAGGCGTAATAGAACAATCATATTAGGTTAGTTTAACAGTTCATAAAAAGGGCGAGGAAAGCAGTTAAATCATCGAAAAGGGACACATTACGACGCACCCATGAGAGGTGCGTCACGGTTCTCAGAAAACTAACCACTTTGACTTTGCTATTTCTCCTTTTTATTTAACGAATCACGATTATGGGACAGGATACGTTATGTTGGATTTATGGATCGATTGCGACAGAACGCGTGAACAGTTTCGCAGCGAGAGGCTTAGGTTAAGGGTTGAAGTCAATACTCAGAATATAATTATGTGTTTTTGTGTGTTATCCCACGTCGAAACTAGGGGCCTATTTATAGGGAAGAGTTCGTGGAAAGATAGGATTGCAGAGTTCTAATCCACAAAGAATTAGGAAAAGAGACGTACCTAGGTATTTTCAGCGCCCAGGCCTGGGCGCCGAAGATTTCGGCGCCCAGAGCCAGGCGTTGAAAATAGGGTCTGGGCAGTTTTGTTTAGTGAGATTCGGATTCCTAAAATCCGTAGAGTTTGAGATTATTTCGAGTCTTTTAGCGCGTATCAATTTTATGACGGAATGCGTCTGGGCCCGTTTCGAACTCTAGGTTCGTTAGGATTTTAATTAATACGTGACTCCTATTTCCGAATCCTATTAGGAATAGGATTCTCGCGGTTTTCTATCTCATTTAGGATTTATGTTGGAGTGCAACACCTAATTCTGACAGGTTTCTATCTTTTATGATTTGCCACTTTTAGAAGCTACCTTTTACGTCAGTTACTATTTTTAGCAGGTTTCCATAAATAGCTGGTTTCGGGTGAAATGAAATGGGGAATCGAGATTCGTTTATTTTATAGGAGATGCGTTGTCAAGTGGAGTTTTTATGCTTTCATCATCGAACCTTTCCCTTGCGGGAACGGGGACAAAAGTAGGTGTCTACACATAGCGAGGTGTTACTTATTGATTCTAAAGGGGTAAGGTACACAAATAATTGTGAGTACATGTTAGTTTTGGTGAAACTCAACGATATAAGTAAGGAGTCCTTTTATGTGGTGGCAAATGCGATAGGTTTACCTAATAAGTTCTTAGACGTACCTATTAACCAAAAGTAGTTTCTAGACTATTAGCAAAGGCTTTGCTTACCTAAAATATTTTAGAATTGAGTCTAAATACACAATGTGCTTAATTCTTCAATGATTTAAGGATCTTGGAATCATTTTATCACACATGCCTGTGTTAGGTTATGATACATATGATATTACATAAATCATGCGGAAACAACCATTAACCCAGGAATACATATTATTTACACATAATCATATAGCATAAATTAGATGCATACTCTTTGTTGCGTGCCTTCCCTAGCTGCGCCCGAACCGAACAAGAACAAGTCTTTAGGACTCCAAGTGTCGTCCCTCCGTAGATAGTCCACAGCACGTCCGGATCCGCCTTAAGATTGACCAACTAGAATCGCCCTTAAGGTACTAGAATTTTCGGCACTTTTGAGCAAGATGTGTGTCTGAATTTTTCTCTCAAAAACTCACTTTGAATACTTGAAAACTCGTTATAAATTGTGAACCCAGGCCACATATTTATAGGGGTATGGAAAGAGAATTGGAATCCTATTAGGATACGAATTAATTAAATTAGAATTATAATAAAACTCTTATTCAATTAATTTATCAAATAGAATTAGGAATTTAATCATTAACCGAACTCTGCACGTTTCAGGAATCGTGCATGAACACAAACTCACACACACACACACGGCAGCCACGATGGGCCGCCCATGCGTGTGCGTGCGAGCAGCAGCCCACGCAGCGAGGCCATGGCCTTGGCGCGCGCTGGGCCTGCCTTGCGGTGGGCCTGGGCGCTGCCTTGGCTGGGCGCTCGTTTGGCTGGGCTTGCGTTTGGCTGGGCGCGCGTTTTGGCTTGCTGGGCGATGGCCCTACTTCGTGCTGGGCCTTCGTCCGGCAGGCCTCGTCCGATGCTAATTCGTACGATACGCTTCCGATTAAATTCCCGGTTCCGGAATTTATTTCCGATACGAACAATATTTAATATTTCCGATTCCGGAATCAATTTCCGTTTCGAACAAATATTTAATATTTCCGTTTCCGGAATTATTTTCCGATTCCGATAATATTTCCGATTCTGACAATATTTCCGTTTCCGGCAATATTTCCGATTCTGGTAATATTTCCATTTCCGATAATATTTTCCGATACGTACCATGTTTCCGTTTCCGGCAACATCTACGACTTGGATAATATTTATATTTCCGATACGATCCATATTTCCGTTTCCGGCAATATCATCGTTTCCGGAGTATTCATTTCTTGCCTGTGACGATCTCAGCTCCCACTGAAACCAAGATTCGTCGATTCCGAATATTCATAGATGGAGTATTTAATGCCATTAAATCCTTGATCCGTTTACGTACTATTTGTGTGACCCTACGGGTTCAGTCAAGAGTAAGCTGTGGATTAATATCATTAATTCCACTTGAACTGAAGCGGCCTCTAGCTAGGCATTCAGCTCACTTGACTTGTTAATTAATACTGAACCGCATTTATTAGACTTATCATAGAATGCATACTTGGACCAAGGGCATTATTTCCTTCAGTCTCCCACTTGTCCTTAGGGACAAGTGTGCATTTCCTAATTCCTTTGTCGCTCGATGCTTGCTCTTGAACATAAGGTAAGAGTTGTCATCCTTATTATGTCCAGAGGTGTTCCTCGGTTTCAGAGTTCAACTGATCAAATAAACAGATAATCATAGCCTATGATTCATCCGAGCACGGCCATGCATTTCACAGTTTCTAGCTCTCCGAGTGGCCTTGTACAACTTTTAAGCATCTCATCCCGATTTATGGGAGGACAATCCCAATCTTGCGATCTTGAGATTAGACTTCGTTTGATAGGTGATTACCTTAGCGTTGCCTTTATAGCCTCCTTTTACGGTGCGACGGTTGGTCAACGTCAAAGCAACCAGTTCTCAAACAAGTAATCTCAAATCACTCAGGTATTGAGGATTTAGTGTCTAATAATTTAATGAAATTTACTTATGACAGATTTTCATCTCTTACAGTAAAGTTTCATAGGTCTTGTCCGATACTAGTCTTCCCAAAGTAAGTATCTATGCAAATGATTATGACATTGCCATGTCCACATAGTTCAAGAAACAGAACTACTAGTCATCTTGCATTCTAGTCGTCTAACATTTTCTATGCGTCCAATTTTATAGAAAACTCCGACTAGGGACCATTTTCAACCTTTGACTTTCAAGTTCACTTGATAGACATTTCTTAGTCACAGGACTGGTCCTGACAGTCTATCTTGAATATATCGTCAAATTTGAAGGGACTCATCATTTAATACTAAACCAAGATTAAATGGAATATGAAAATACATTTCATATATGATAAATGTTCAACCCCAATGTTTTACAACCATGGGCCTCAAACCCATCTTTAAAACAGTTCATGGAATTCAAAGCTATGCTTGATTTCCAGTGCTACAACGTGAGTGTTGCTTCTCACTTGTTGCATAGGTTTAGTTATCATGCTTTGCCAATCTTAATATCCTTTTTCATCGAATGTTCTTCGAGATATGATGATAAGATCTTTTCGAGTTTGTTTATTATGTGATCTAGTCTTTCTTACTTCGATGGTGGTTTTACTCATTTTGCAATGAAGAACCATCAAGTTAGCAGACGTTTTTCTTGCTTCAAGAGTGGTTCTACGCATTTTTCAATGAAGAACCATCAAGCCAGCAGATAGGTGATCTACCCAAGTTCAGTGAAGAACTTTAAACAACCCTGTTTTATTGCTTCTTAGGCAATAATTACTTTTACTTCAACTGTATAGGTTGCTAGTGATGCTTTGTTTGGATTTACCTATCCAAGCAGTTCATAGATATGTGGAAGACTCTCCAACTATATCTTAGAACATAGAAATTATTATTTTAATTTCCCACGCAACAACTCATGGTCTCCAACCCATGTTGCCATTTTCAAAACACGATGCTCTATAGCTCGTCCTTATCAATGGTTAACTCCAAAGGGTCTTGCTTGATCCTTTGCCAGTGTTTATGCGTGTAGCATCAATATTTAGCATATCTTTATTTCCTTGAATCAAGAACTATTCCTATGTACCTTTTCAAGTACCATAAGTATTCTTGTTCTCAATCTAGTTGATCTTTACATAGATCAATAGAGATTGGTATATGTTCGTCATGGCTAAAGTCATACGATACGTTTTTGGCGATCCTCATATTATATCATACATGATAAATTCTTTTGCAGAATAATTCCCAATTGAATTCTATTCATGTAACTTTAGCTTATCTAGTTTCAGTAGATACTAAATTCAGCTAAATTCTTTGACATATAATATAGGTTAAGAATCTCATTTAGACTCTTTGATGTTTAACTTAGTAAATGCTTATACATAGTTCAAACATCCTTTACTTAGATTTATTCACATGGGTCGAATATCTCCAATGAAGACTTTCGTGTTTGATTTAGTAAATGCCATTACTTAATCCAAAACAATATCATAAGATCTTTGTAAATAGATCTTAATACCCAGTATGTACTAAGTTTCGCCATGGTCCATCATTGATGAATAATCTCAAATCTAAGTCATTAGCATTTGAATGTTATTTTACAATAGAGAGATATGTGTGTGATACACATAGGACCAATTAAGTTTTTATGTACTCCCACTAAACTTCTTATATATCTATAAGAATCATGTATATTTTATGAAACTAAAATACTTATTAGCTTCACTAAAATACATTTCTAATTCCCAATTGCTTGCTTTAAATCTGTACTTAGATTTTATAAACCAGCTTTTCTATTCAAGCATTTATTTGGATCCACAAATCCTATGACATACCATGTACATAGTTTCTTCCAACATTTGACTGAGGAAGATGTTTTGTCATCCAATTGCCATATGTACCAATATGCAATCATTGCTTGAATTATAGACTTAAGCATTACGATTTTGCATGAGGTTTCAACACAATCCATATCGTGAATTTGCTTGTAACCTTTAGCAACTAATCTAGCTTTGTGTGTGAACACAATTTCATGTTTGATGGTTTTTATCCTTAAAACAAACTTTGCAACCAATAGGTGTGAAACTATTCTTGCAAATCAACAAAATTTCAATTTTGTCATCAAAACATTGAGTATGTTTTATGGCCTCTAACCATTTAAAACATTTGAGTCTATATATGGCCTCTAACCATTTTGGGGAATCTGGGTTTCGTCATAGCTTTCTTACAAGTCACAAACTCATTAATCTACATGATAATAGTTTGACTGCAAGTTGTAGGTTTCTTCACTGTCTAATGGAAGAATCGCATAGCTTCAATGACCTGAACTCCATGTTTCTTCACTATCTAATAGAAGAATCTCATAGTTCCAGTGACTTGAACTCTATGCCTACTAGGGTATAGAACATCAAACAATAGAATATCAATAGCCACTTGAAAGTCCTTTGAATATTCTGTTCTCCTTGAAGCACTTGTAAAGTCTTCTAAGAGATGTCTATTCTTTTAAAGCCATTTCTAAAGTCCTTAAAGAATAAGTTCGGATTTTCTGAAGCACTTCGAAAAGCCTCCGGAATGTCCGTTTATGTTTGTTGTTCGCCTCGAAGACTTTCGAGGTCTATTTTCTCCCACTTGTCATTTTGGAAACGAATCTCCAAAAGGACATCATTTCGAGCAAACAAACATTATGTTCTCAAAAATTCGTGGTAGAAACAGTACCCTTGTGTCTCATTTGAATAAATCACAATGAAACATATATCTATACTTGGGCCTTAGTTTGTCGAATGACAAACACTAAGCTCCCACTGAGTTTTGCAACTCTCTAGATATTTTATGAAAAGTTATTCTGAAATTACTTTTCAAAAGCTTTGACGAATTTGGTTTAGTTTGGTGGTAGTTGAGCATTTTGTTTTAGAAATTATAGGAAAAGTCTTTATGATTCATCATTAATCGAATCAAGTACTAATTGACTTTGATTATCCCAACTAAGATATGTCATATCTTATGGACCTAGATTGTGAACACACAATCATTGATGATCATATTTGGTCTCAAGTAATCATGAACATGATCTAACCTAGATCTTTATGATTTCTTGCCAAGTGGATTTTATACTTCTAAATCTTTGAACTAGCCAAACAGATTCAAATTTATATCACATTTGAGTAAATAAACCTATATTCACTCAAATCCATGTGAAATAATAAAGTCATAAAATCTTTCTTTAGCTTTGAACTCTATTGTCTAGGCGTTCTAACAATAGTTCATATCTTTTGTTACTTTCAACAAGTAAGACTAGTTGTCTTAAATTGATCTAGAAATCAATCAATTTTAAAAAGTCTATCAAAATAGAGCTTTTGAATGTTAACTTGTTGATATGGTCTAAGCAACAGTGCCAAAGATTAGTGGAACTCAAATCAAGGGGTTGATTTGAACCTAGTAAAGTTCTTTGAAGAGTTGTTTGTTTTAATCAAGCATATTGACTCAACCTGTAATTGACCATTTCATTCAAATAAACAAACAGACATTGTTTTTGTTTTTCTTGAATGTGAGTCTTTCTGTGTTTGAAAACAGAAATTTAGGTATGTTGATTATGGAACAAAATAGCCATTAAGTTCCAGCCTTTGAAAGGACTTAAAACAAACTTAGATGACCCTACAATTAATGTAGCAATGCCATGCTTCATTTCCCACTTGTAGGTCATTAGTGTATCCTAGCTTCCATTGTTTGAGTTATTACCGAAGTAAGAACCTCAAGCGGTATATGATACCAAGGAAGTTTGATTGCTAGGTCACTTCTCTTTAAACATAAACTTATAGGTAGAAACGGAATCGTAATTCCTTTCATTTGTTCCTCGTTTTCCTATTTCTTGTACCCTTTCTTATAGTCTTAAGAATTGAATTCTTTAGTGTTGACTTTTATACTTTGTTAGACATGTCCAATGTCACCCCAACAAGGTTCTTAACATTTAATTTATGTTGAATATTAAGTTTCAACTAGATGATCTTACCAGAAGCTTCTAAAGTTCTCTAAGCATCGATCTATTCGAATGTCTAGGGACTAGACTCATTCGAGAATTAAATGGACAAAGATATTAGGTTGTTAACCATTGGTAAAGCTGAGCGTTTAAGCTCAATGCTTTATGATCTCAAAACTACAGTGTATTTTGAATTCACAAGCACCAATTGGTTTGCCATTCGATTTTGATATTCGAAAACAACCATAAAAGTCGATATAAGAAACGTACATTTTAAATTGCTCACTTTCTCTCTTTTCCGTGAATCGTTCTTGGATTCACTACCAATCGAGGAAATTTACTGTTACCTTTCTAAAAGGATTTATTGCAGTGCAAGATATTTAATTATAAACAATAATTAAAACATACATTGAAGCATGCAAAGTCTAAACATTTATCATGAATAATAACTTTAAATTAAAGCAACCATGCAATTCAAACAAGTTATTAGCATTTTATTCGATTTTATTGTTCCGGCAGGTGTGAATAAAATGATTCCAAGACCCTAAAACCATTGAAGAATTAAGCACAGTTTGTCGACTCAATTCTAAAACATTTTAGGTAAGCAAAAGCCTTTTGCTAATAGTCTAGAAACTACTCTTGGTTGATAGGTACGTCTAAGAACTTATTAGGTAAACCTATCGATTTTGCCACGACATAAAAGGACTCCTTACTTATATCGTTGAGTTTCACCAAAACTAACATGTACTCACAATTATTTGTGTACCTTGCCCCTTTAGGACCAATAAGTAACACCTCGCTGAGCGAAAACTATTACTAGATTGATATAAAGGATATCCAAGCAAGTGTATATTTTGGCATGGCACCTTATAACTCAATTTTTAAGTTTGGAACTTAAGGCTCTTACTATGTTGGTTAGATTTTAAGTGAACTAAAATCCTTAATCATGCAACATAATCAAGCCACAATCGTATGCATAATTAAGACATATTTAAAGCAATAAATAACTTAAAGCATGCATAAGATAAATGTGATCTAGTATGGCCCGACTTCATCTTGAAGCTTTAACTTCAAAGTCCGTCTTGAAAATCTCCGTGGGAGGCACCATTTTCTTCAAATAGGATAAGCTATAATTAAAACTAATTACAACTATTTGATGGTACGCAGACCATATTTGAATTTGAAAAACAACTTTGGTACTTTAGACCAATTACATTCAAATTAATGGTACGCAGACCATATTTTCTATCCTATTTGGGCCATACTAGTCACTTCATAACCTGCAAAACAGTACATATACAATATATACCATTCACCCATTCATTATCATGAATGGCCCACATAGCTGGTTAGTTAAACACATTATGCATCACGTAAACATTTGCAGCAATTAATCAAGGGCACCAATAATCTACCAATTATTCAGTCCTTATTAATTCTAATCAAGTTGTTTTAACCTTAAGGATTTGTAGACCTAATCAAGAGTTTATGACTAAAAAGCGCTCCCACTTAAACCAATAAATTCATATGCTTTACTAATTTTAAACATAAAAATGTATTTCTAGTCTAACCGGAAACATACAAATTTAATTAAAATTTAAAGCTCATATAAATTTATAATTGAATCCAAAAAGTTTAATTTAATTTCAGTCGTTATTTAAATTAATTCATGATTTTAATTTTAGTAAAATAATTAGAATAAATAAAATTTATTATAATTACAATATTCAAAATTAAAATCCAAGAAAATAATTTAAATTATTAATTTAAAAATTAATTAAAATTACGTAAACTGAAAATTTTCAAATTAAACATTCAAAACGATCTAATCGTAACGCAAACACCCTACGCATTGCACGCCCATGGGCCGCACGCACACAGCCATTGCTGGCCATGTGCGCGCAGCCCATGCGCTCGTCGCATAGCTGCTGCATCTCCATCGCAAGCCATCGCACGCTGTGGTGCTTGCTGCGCGCGCGCCAGCGCTCGACGTAGCGAGCCATCGCTCGCTGTGCGCGCTCGCCAGCGCACGCTGCGCGCGGTCCATCGCTCGCTGTGCGCGCGAGCCATTGCTCGATGTGCGCGCGAGCCATCGCTCGCTGTGCGCGCGACATCGCTCGCTGGGCGCGCGACATTGCTCGCTGGGCGCGCGACATCGCTCGCTGGGCGCGCAACATCGCTCGCTTGGCGCGCGAGCAACGCTGGGCGCAGCGCTCGTGGCACGCGAGCTTGCGCTCGCTGGGCGCGAGGCAGTGCGCGTTGTAGCGCAGCTCGCTTGCTGCCCACACGCGACTGCCTTGGCTTGCCTTTCGCCCATGCCCATTTGTTCATAGCTCGTGGCCCACGACACAAGGCAGGGCTGCTGCCTTGTGCTCGTGCACTACGTTTTTGCTCATTGCATTCGTGCCGCACGGGCGACGAGCTCCCTTGCTCGTCGTCGCATGCCCGCACTATACAACACCCCTTAAGGGTAACACGAAGCGTCCATTGCTTTGTGCGTGCAAGTTATATGAACGAATCGCATAAAAATTTAAAATTTATATTTAAAATTAATGACAAATTAATAAATAATATTAATTTCATAATTTTAGGGCGAAAAATCGAAAATTTATTATTCAATTGATTTCCGATTGTTATGGATTCAAGTCTAGGTCATAAAAATTTAAAATTTATCATAAATTTACAATTTTTATGGTGGTTTTTAATCATAGGTTTCTAATTAAATTATAATTAATTATGAAAATCAAATTAATTCTAAATTATTCTAATTTTCAACAAATTAATCATAATTACAAATTAGATTGCATAATTAACAAGGCTAGGCATTCAAACTTGTTAAACATATACAGTAGGTCAATCAAAAATTCAAGATTTATCAACAAGAAACGCAAATATTTAATTTAACATCTTAAATTTACGAAATTTTGCATTCGAAAAACTAAAACCTTCGAAAAGTCATAGTTAGGCTTCGAATTTGAGAATTCTGGGTTCGGCAGAAAAATACTAGTTTTGTCAAAATTTTAGAATGCCTTTTACATGCGGAATTGACACAAAAATCACTCGATTTGGATGAGTAACGAAGAAACTGCCGAAAAACTGCGTACGTATAATTAAATAAACGCAATTTGCAATTAATTAACAATTACGAAAATTAATCACCCATTTTAATTCTTGCAAATTTGTAATATTTAACCATGTTCATGCAATTTAGATTATGAAAATAATAAGGGGCTCGTGATACCACTGTTAGGTTATGATACATATGATATTACATAAATCATGCGGAAACAACCATTAACCCAGGAATACATATTATTTACACATAATCATATAGCATAAATTAGATGCATACTCTTTGTTGCGTGCCTTCCCTAGCTGCGCCCGAACCGAACAAGAACAAGTCTTTAGGACTCCAAGTGTCGCCCCTCCGTAGATAGTCCACAGCACGTCCGGATCCGCCTTAAGATTGACCAACTAGAATCGCCCTTAAGGTACTAGAATTTTCGGTACTTTTGAGCAAGATGTGTGTCTGAATTTTTCTCTCAAAAACTCACTTTGAATACTTGAAAACTCGTTATAAATTGTGAACCCAGGCCACATATTTATAGGGGTATGGAAAGAGAATTGGAATCCTATTAGGATACGAATTAATTAAATTAGAATTATAATAAAACTCTTATTCAATTAATTTATCAAATAGAATTAGGAATTTAATCATTAATCGAACTCTGCACGTTTCAGGAATCGTGCATGAACACAAACTCACACACACACACACGGCAGCCACGATGGGCCGCCCATGCGTGTGCGTGCGAGCAGCAGCCCACGCAGCGAGGCCATGGCCTTGGCGCGCGCTGGGCCTGCCTTGCGGTGGGCCTGGGCGCTGCCTTGGCTGGGCGCTCGTTTGGCTGGGCGCGCGTTTGGCTGGGCGCGCGTTTTGGCTTGCTGGGCGATGGCCCAACTTCGTGCTGGGCCTTCGTCCGGCAGGCCTCGTCCGATGCTAATTCGTACGATACGCTTCCGATTAAATTCCCGGTTCCGGAATTCATTTCCGATACGAACAATATTTAATATTTCCGATTCCGGAATCAATTTCCGTTTCGAACAAATATTTAATATTTCCGTTTCCGGAATTATTTTCCGATTCCGATAATATTTCCGATTCTGACAATATTTCCGTTTCCGGCAATATTTCCGATTCTGGTAATATTTCCATTTCCGATAATATTTTCCGATACGTACCATTTTTCCGTTTCCGGCAACATCTACGACTTGGATAATATTTATATTTCCGATACGATCCATATTTCCGTTTCCGGCAATATCATCGTTTCCGGAGTATTCATTTCTTGCCTGTGACGATCTCAGCTCCCACTGAAACCAAGATCCGTCGATTCCGAATATTCATAGATGGAGTATTTAATGCCATTAAATACTTGATCCGTTTACGTACTATTTGTGTGACCCTACGGGTTCAGTCAAGAGTAAGTTGTGGATTAATATCATTAATTCCACTTGAACTTAAGCGGCCTCTAGCTAGGCATTCAGCTCACTTGATCTCACTGAATTATTAACTTGTTAATTAATACTGAACCGCATTTATTAGACTTATCATAGAATGCATACTTGGACCAAGGGCATTATTTCCTTCAGCCTGAACACATAACTTGAATAAAATTCTTAATAAATGATAAATTATGCGTGTATGCTAGAATTTAAATTTTATTAAGAGAAACTGTGAATGATTATTTATTTGTTTATTCTTTTTCAATTGTAGTTTTAACTATGGCAAACAACAATTCATTCAACATCCGATCAATTCTCGAAAAGGAGAAGTTGAACGGGAAGAACTTCCTTGACTGGCAAAGGAACTTGCAAATAGTTCTTATGCAGGAAGGAAAGGAGTATGTCCTGGAAGAGGCGATGCCCGAAGCCGCAGGCGAAGGGGTCACTCAGGCAGCCCTCAATCATTGGATTGATGCCAACAAGGATGTAAAATGTCTAATGCTTGCACCATGGGTGCAGATCTACAGAAAACGTTCATCAACTCAGATGCTTTCACGATCATCAGTGAGTTAAAGAACATGTTCCAAGATCTGGCTCGAGTCGAAAGATTCGAGACTCATAGGCAAATTCTTGAGACCAAGCTTAAGAAAGGCGAACCCGTAAGTCCACATGTTCTCAAAATGATTGGACTCATTGAGAATATGAGTCGGCTGGATCAGCAGTTCTCTCAGGAAATGGTTGTAGACACCATCCTCCATTCTCTTCATAGCGGGTATATATGATCAGTTCAAACAGAACAATAGTATGAATAGTCTGGAAAAAACTCTCATTGAGCTTCACGGTATGCTAAAGACCGCTGAAAAGACGCTCAAAAGTGATAAGCAAGATGTGCTTATGGTGCGTGGGGGCAAGTTCAAGAAATCTGGTAAGAAGAGGAATGCTAAGAAAGGTGGGAACAAGGCCAGCCAGACTAAGAAACCAGGTGGCACCAAATCTGAAAAGAAGAAGGTGAGACAACCAACTTCTGAATCTGAATGCTTCTACTGCAAGAAGAAGGGGCATTGGAAGAGAGATTGCTTGAAGCTTAAGGAAGATCAGAAGAACGGAACAGTCGTTCCATCTTCAGGTATTTTCGTTATAGACTGTGTACTTGCTATTTCAACTTCTTGGGTATTAGATACAGGTTGTGGCTCACACTTATGTTCCAATTCACAGGGACTAAGAAGAAGTAGAAGGTTAAGCAAGGGTGAAGTCGACCTACGAGTGGGAAATGGAGCGCGGATTGCTGCATTAGCTGTAGGAACTTATTATTTGTCGTTGCCCACTTGGCTAGTTTTGGAACTGGAAGATTGTTTCTATGTTCCAAGTCTTACTAAAAACATCATTTCTGTTTCTTGCTTAGATGCTAAGGGATTTTCCTTTTCAATAAAAGACAATAGTTGTTTGTTTTATTTTAAAGAGATGTTTTATGGATCTGCTAGATTAGTCAATGGACTTTATTTATTAGATCACGACAAACAATTTTATAACATAAATACCAAAAAGGCCGAAAAGGATGATTCAGATCTCACCTATCTGTGGCATTGTCGATTAGGCCATATTAACTTGAAACGCATAGAAAGACTTCAAAAGGAAGGAATTCTAGAACCATTTGACTTAGAGGATTATGGTAAGTGCGAATCATGTTTACTTGGCAAAATGACAAAGCAACCTTTCTCCAAAATTGGAGAAAGAGCAGCTGAACTATTGGGTTTAATCCATACAGATGTATGTGGACCAATGAGTACAAATGCTAGAGGTGGTTTCAGCTACTTTATCACTTTCACTGATGACTTCAGTAGATATGGTTATGTCTACCTAATGAAGCATAAGTCTGAATCCTTTGACAAATTCAAGGAATTTCAGAGTGAAGTAGAGAATCAATTAGGCAAGAAGATTAAGGCACTGCGGTCTGACAGAGGCGGTGAATATCTGACCTATGAATTTGATGACCATCTGAAAGAATGTGGAATTCTATCAGAATTGACTACTCCTGGAACACGACAATGGAACGGTGTGTCGGAACGGAGGAATAGAACCTTGCTAGACATGGTTAGATCAATGATGGGTCAGGCCGAACTTCCAATAGAATTTTGGGGACATACACTAAATACAGCTGCACTCACTATAAATACTGCTACGTCTAAAGCTGTTGAAAAGACTCCATGTGAGTTATGGTTCGGAAAGCCTCCAAAAGTGTCTTTTCTTAAGATTTGGGGATGTAAAGTATACGTCAAACAATTAATTTCAGACAAACTTCATCCAAAATCTGACAAATGTATCCTTGTGGGCTATCCAAAGGAAACAAAGGGGTATTACTTCTACAATACATCTGAGAACAAGGTGTTTGTTGCTCGAGATGGTATCTTTTTGGAAAGAGATCACATTTCCAAAATGACAAGTGGGAGAAAAGTAGACCTCGAAGAAATTCGAGTCGAACAACAAACTCTAGAGAATGCTCAAGATGACATTCATGATGAAACTCAGAGATCTTTAGAAGTATCTGGTGAGAATCAAGAACCATCTAGAAATGTAACCCCGTGTAGATCGCAAAGATATAGATCTCAACCGGAAAGGTACTTCGGTATTTTGACGAACGAGAGCTATTACTTGAAAGTGATGAACCCGCGACTTACAAACAAGTTATGACGAGCCCTAGCTCCAAGCAATGGCAAGAAGCCATACAATCTGAATTAGACTCCATGTCTGAAAACCAAGTTTGGGATTTGGTCGATTTGCCAGATGGCTACTAAGCCATAGGAAGCAAATGGGTTTTTAAACTGAAAAAGGACAAGGATGGGAAACTTGAAATTTTCAAAGCTAGATTGGTTGCTAAAGGTTACAGGCAAGTCCACGGTGTGGATTATGATGAAACCTTTTCCCCAGTTGCAATGCTAAAGTCTATTCGGATAATGTTAGCAATCGCTGCATATTACGATTACGAAATATGACAGATGGATGTCAAAACCGCTTTCTTAAACGGCATTTTAACAGAAACTGTGTTTATGACACAGCCTGAGGGTTTTGAGGATCTAAAGAATGCTAAAAAGGTATGCAAGCTTAAGAAATCAATCTACGGATTAAAGCAAGCATCAAGGAGCTGGAATATACGTTTTGAAGAAGCAGTCAGTGACTTTTGTTTCATCAAGAACGCAGACGAATCTTGTGTATACAAGAAGGTCAATGGGAGAAAATTTGCTTTTCTAGTATTATATGTCGACGACATATTACTTATCGGAAATGACATTCCTATGTTGAACTCTGTCAAGATTTGTCTTGGGAAATGTTTTTCGATGAAGGATCTAGGAGAAGCACAGTACATATATACTGGGCATCAAGATTTACAGAGATAGATCTAAGAAGATGATTGGACTCAGTCAAAGAACTTATATCAATAAGGTGCTTGAAAGGTTCAAAATGGCAGACTCCAAGCGAGGCTACCTACCCATGTCTCATGGAATGACTCTAAGCAAGACTCAGTGCCCAAAAACACTAGATGAGCGTAGACGAATGACTGGGATTCCATATGCATCATTGATTGGTTCAATAATGTATGCTATGATATGTACACGCCCGGATGTTGCGTATGCACTCAGTGCTACGAGCAGATACCAGTCAGACCCAGGAGAGGCACATTGGACTGCTACCAAGAACATTCTGAAGTACCTAAAAAGGCACAAAGATGATTTCCTGGTCTATGGAGTCAGACCCAGGAGAGGCACATTGGACTGCTACCAAGAACATTCTGAAGTACCTAAAAAGGCACAAAGATGATTTCCTGGTCTATGGTGGAGATGATGAATTAATTGTGAAAGTCTATACGGACGCAAGTTTCCAAACCGACAGAGATGATTTCAGATCACAGTCTGGGTTTGTCTTTTGCCTCAACGGAGGTGTAGTAAGCTGGAAAAGTGCTAAGCAAAGCACCATTGCGGATTCTACAACTGAAGCGGAGTACATTGCTGCACATGAAGCATCAAAGGAAGCTATATGGCTAAGGAAGTTCATGTTAGGTTATGATACATATGACAATTCATAAATCATGCGGAAAAACCATTTAGCCAGGAATACATATTATTTACACATAATCATATAGCATAGTTTAGATGCATACTCTTTGTTGCGTGCCTTCCCTAGCTGCGCCCGAACCGAACAAGAACAAGTCTTTAGGACTCCAAGTGTCGTCCCTCCGTAGATAGTCCACAGCACGTCCGGATCCGCCTTAAGATTGACCAACTAGAATCGCCCTTAAGGTACTAAAGATTTTCGGCACTCTTAGGTAAGAAATGTGTCTGAATTTTCTCTCAAAAACTCACTTTGAATACTTGAATAATCTACGAAAACATGTGACCCTAGGCACTTATTTATAGAGTTATGGAAAGGGTTTTGGAATCCTATTAGGATACTAATTTATTTAATTATAACCCTACTAGGACTCTAATTAAATAATCATTATCTAATAGTTTTAGGATTTAATCACACTTCGAATCCTGATTGCTTCAGGATTCCCGCACAAGCAATGCACGAGCACCGTACACCCGCGCAAGCCTTGCGGCCCACGCTAGGCGCACAGCGCTCGGCCCATTGCTGCGCTCCGCGCGCGCGCGCCCAAGGCCTTGGCTGGGCCTGGCCTTGCGCTGGGCCTGGTCGAGGCTTGGCGTGCGCTGGTGTGCGTTGGCTCGTTGGGCGACGGCCTGGCTTCGTGCTGGGCCTTCGTCTAGCGGGCCTCGTCCGATGCTAATTCGTACGATACGCTTCCGATTAAATTCCCGATTCCGGAATTCATTTCCGATACGAACAATATTTAATATTTCCGATTCCGGAATCAATTTCCGTTTCGAACAAATCTTTAATATTTCCGTTTCCGGAATTATTTTCCGATTCCGATAATATTTCCGATTCTGACAATATTTCCGTTTCCGGCAATATTTCCGATTCTGGCAATATTTCCATTTCCGATAATATTTTCCGATACGTACCATGTTTCCGTTTCCGGCAACATCTACGGCTTGGATAATATTTATATTTCCGATACGATCCATATTTCCGTTTCCGGCAATATCATCGTTTCCGGAGTATTCATTTCTTGCCTGTGACGATCTCAGCTCCCACTGAAACCAAGATCCGTCGATTCCGAATATCCATAGATGGAGTATCTAATGCCATTAAATACTTGATCCGTTTACGTACTATTTGTGTGACCCTACGGGTTCAGTCAAGAGTAAGCTGTGGATTAATATCATTAATTCCACTTGAACTGAAGCGGCCTCTAGCTAGGCATTCAGCTCACTTGATCTCACTGAATTATTAACTTGTTAATTAATACTGAACCGCATTTATTAGACTTAACATAGAATGCATACTTGGACCAAGGGCATTATTTCCTTCAGTTCATAGGTGAACTTGGTGTAGTCCCCTCCATTAAAGGACCAATAGCTCTGTATTATGATAATAATGGAGCTATTGCACGGGCAAAGGAGCCTAGACACCACCAGAGAGTCAAGAATATACTGCGTAGATTTCACCTTCTACGAGAGTTCGTTGAAAGAAAAGAAGTCGAGATAAGCAAGATTGGAACTGATGACAACATCTCAGATCCATTAACTAAACCTCTGCCGCAGGCGAAGCACAACTCGCACACTGCAGCTATGGGAATCAAGCATGTTGGAGAATGACTTTGATGTCCTTATTTAATGTTTTAAAGTTTTAGAGTTTAATACTTTGTAAAACATTATTGGTTAATCATTCACATTAAATGATTAGAATTCATTTTTCCATTTAATTTGTGGTTTATTAAATGATGAGTCCCTTCAATTTGACGATATATTCAAGATAGACTGTCAGGACCAGTCCTGTGACTAAGAAATGTCTATCAAGTGAACTAGAATGTCAAAATTGAAAATGGTCCCTGGTCGGAGTTTTCTATAAAGATGGACGCATAGAAAACGTTAGACGACTAGAATGCAAGATGACTAGTAGTTCTGTTTCTTGAACTATGTGTACATGGCAATGTCATAATCCTTTGCATAGATACTTACTTTGGGAAGACTAGTATCGGACAGACCTATGAAACTTTACTGTAAGAGATGAAAATCTGTCATAAGTAAATTTCATTAAAATTATTAGACACTAATCCTCAATACCTGAGTGATTTGAGATTACTTGTTTGAGAACTGCTTACTTTGACGTTGTCAACCGTCGCACCGTAAAAGGGGGATATAAAGGCATTAAATACTCTATCTAATCGATATTCGGAATCGACGAATCTTGGTTTCAGTGGGAGCTGAGATCGTCAAAGGCAAATAAATGAATACTCCGGAAACGATGATATTGCCGGAAACGGAAATATGGATCGTATCGGAAATGTAAATATTATCCAAGTCGTAGATGTTGCCGGAAACGGAAACATGGTATGTATCGGAAAATATTATCGGAAATGGAAATATTGCCGGAATCGGAAATATTGCCGGAAACGGAAATATTGTCAGAATCGGAAATATTATCGGAATCAAAAAATAATCCCGGAAACGGAAATATTAAATATTTGTTCGAGACGGAAATTAATTCCGGAATCAGAAATGTTAAATATTGTTCGTATCGGAAATGAATTCCGAAATCAGGAAATTAATCGGAAGCGCGTCGTACGAATTAGCATCGGACGAGCTTGCTAGACGAAGGCCCAACACGAAGCCAGGCCCGCGTCCAGCAAGGAAAACAGCGCGCCACACACGCCCAGCCCAAGGCTGCGCCAGGCCCACCGCAAGGCAGGCCCAGCGCGCGCCAAAGGGGCAGGCAGCCTCGTGGGCTTCATGGCCGCGTGGGCTGCGTCGCTGCACGGGGTTTGCGCGCGCGCATGGCGCCCCTCGTGCGCTGCTGTGCCTGCGTGTGTGTTTGTGTTCACAAACGAAACCTAAAGCGTATAGGATTCGTTTGATGATTAAATTCCTAATCCTAAAAGATAGATTAATTAAATAAGAGTTCTGCTAGGATTCTAATTTAATTAATTCGTATCCTAGTAGGATTCGATTGCTTATTCCATGGCCTATAAATATGAGATCAAGGCTCATAATTTATAACGAGTTTGAAGTATTCAAAGGTAAGAATTTGAGCAAAAATTCAGTCATGCACTTGCCCATAATAGCCGAATATTTTAGTACCTTAAGGGCGATTCTAGTTTGTCAATCTTAAGGCGGATCCGGACGTGCTGTAGACTTTCTACGGAGGGACGACACTTAGAGTCCTAAAGACTTGTTCTAGTTCGGTTCGGGCGCAGCAAGGGAGGGCACACTACAAAGAGTGTGCATCCTAATTATGCTAATTGTTATGTGGCAATTAATTTGGAATCCTGGCATTTATGGTTTTTCCGCATGATTTATATTCGTTTATATGTATCATAACCGAACAAAGCTACTTAAGGATTTAGGACTTTTAGGGTCTTGGAATCGTTTCATTCATTTTGGACCATGTTTTTGCTTTTGCATGAATGAAATGTTTAATAGCTTTAATGATTGCATGCTAGCTTTTATTTCAAAGTTATTAAGCTATGAATGGTTACTCATTGCGAATTCTTTTCAAATGTAGTAATCAAAATGGCCGCAATAAAAACAACACTCAAAGTAACCGAAATTCTGGATGTAAAATTGAACCTATCAAACTTTCTTGATTGGGAGAGGAAGCTTCGGCAAGTCCTCAGGTGGAACAACATTGAATAAGTATTTGACCATCCCAACCCCGGCTATTACTCAAAGTATATGACTCCAGAAAAGCACTGTGCTTGGGCGAACCACATGTCGCTAGTGATGGATCTTATTCTTGGCTCTATCCCCAAGGATTGGAGTGCAAGGTTCATTGCATACGAGCCATGGGCATTCCTAAGGCATCTTAGGGATATATGTCGTGGTAGGTTCCAACATGGTGGTCAACATGTCGACCAAAATGTCTTTGAATTGGTAAATTCAATTCATTTGGGGATCTAAAGCTTAATGCTCCACTGAGTTGTTGCTTTGACGCCGAAATACAAAAGGCAAGGGAAAGGGTCATTGATCTTAAAATGACAGAAGGAACGCCAATTAGGAATCATACAAAGAAAATGGTTGGGCTTCTCAACCGCCTTGAGTTACTTGGTGATCCATTCCCAGGTTCTGCTGCTGCGGGAATACTTTTGAATTCTCTTCATCCTGGTTATAAGAAATTCAAATTACTCTATTTCTCCAAGAAAATGGAAAACACTCTTAGTGAGCTAATTTATTTGCTTCATCAATATGAATTGGACTTTGTAAGTTATAAGCAAGCGTCGCTAAAAGTAAAGAGTAAGAAAATCAAGAAAAATGTTCCAAGGAAGATCCAAAGCAAGGGTGCATCTCCATCTACTTCAGGAGGGAAAGTGGCGCCCTCCATGAAGAAAATGAAGAAGGATCGTTCTCCATCTACATCGCAATGCTTCAATTGTAATGAAATTGGTCATTACAAGCGAGATTGCCCTAAACTAAAGGAAGAGAAGAAGGACGGAAACGTTGCTTCTCCTTCAGGTATGTATGTTATACATTGTAATCTTGCTAATTCTACTTCTTGGGTATTAGATACTGGTTGTGTCTCACACTTATGTTCCAATTCGCAGGGACTAAGGAGAAGTAGAAAGCTTGATAAAGGCGAGATGGATCTACGCGTGGGAAATGGAGCACGGATTGCTGCATTAGCCGTAGGATCTTATTTTATTTCTTTGCCTAGTGGTTTTGTTCTGGAACTAGAAAACTGTTACTATGTTCCTAGTATCACCAGAAACATTATTTCCGTTTCAAGTTTGGATTCTGAAGGTTTTAGTTTTCAATTTAAAGACAATAGTTGTTCTTTTGCTTTGAATGGAATGTTTTATGGTTCAGATGAACAAGAAAATGGTCTATATGTGCTAGATACGAGCAAACACGTTTATAACATAAATACTAAAAAGGATAAAACTGGTGATTCAGATCTCACATTTCTGTGGCATTGTCGATTAGGCCATATAAACACAAAGCGCATGGAATTACTTCAACGAAAGGGAATTCTAGAATCATTCGACTTAAAGAAAATTAATCAATGCGAATCTTGTTTACTTGGCAAAATGACAAAGCAAACTTTCTCAAAGGTGGGAGAAAGAGCAAGCGAACTACTAGGGCTAATACATACGGATATATGTGGGCCTATGAGTACGAAAGCTAGAGGTGAGTTAAGCTATTTCATAACGTTTACGGACGATTTCAGTAGATATGGCTATATTTACTTAATGAAACACAAGTCTGAATCATTTGAGAAATTCCGAGAATTTCAAAATGAAGTAGAGAATCAACATGGCAAGAAAATCAAAGCTCAAAGATCGGAGAGAGTAGGTGAATATCTTAGCCACAAGTTTGATGACCATCTAAAAGAATGCGGTATTCTTTCTGAATTGATGCTCCGGGGACACCTCAATGGAATGGAGTGTTGGAACGGAGAAACAGGACCTTACTCGATATGTTCAGGTCAATGATGGGTCAAGACGAACTTCCTTTACAATTTTGGGGACATGCGTTGCAAACTGCAGCACTCACACTGAATCGTGCTCCGTCAAAAGCTATTGAAAAGACTCCATACGAATTATGGACTAGGAAATTTCCGAAGTTGTCTTTTCTAAAGATTTGGGGTTGCAAAGAATATGTCAAGCGATTAATTTCGGACAAGCTCAAACCAAAATATGACAAATGTTTCTTCGTTGGGTATCCAAAAGAAACAAAGGGGTATTACTTCTACAACAAGTCAAACAACAAGATATTCGTTGCTCGTGACGGTGTCTTTTTGGAAAGAAATCATATTTCCAAATTGACAAGTGGGAGCATAATAGACCTCGAAGAGATTCGAGACGAACAACGAACCAAGAACTCTTTAGAAGAAGTTTAGGACGAAAAACCTCCAAGGTCTTTAGAAGATCCAGTGGGAGTAGTTCCTCAAAACGTTGTTCCCCCTCGTAAGTCAAATAGAACTAAGGTTCAGCCGGATAGATGGACATGCGTCCTCTTGACTTAAAACTTAGACGTTCTCATATTAGATAGTGATGAACCTATAACTTACAAGCAAGCTATGACGAGCCCAAGCTCCACTAAATGGTTAAAGGCCATGAAATCCGAAATAGACTCCATGTCTGAAAATCAAGTCTGGGATTTGGTAGATTTTCCGGATGGGTTTACACCTATCGGATGCAAATGGGTCTTCAAATTGAAGAAAGAAAAAGATGGAATTGTATACTTATACAAAGCTAAATTGGTAGCAAAAGGTTACAGGCAAGTTCACGGCGTTGACTACGATGAAACCTTTTCTCTAGTCGCGATACTTAAGTCTATTTGGATAATCCTTGCGTTTGCCACGTTTCATGACTATGAAATATGGAAAATGGATGTCAAAACTGCTTTCTTGAATGGTGTTCTAGAGGAGATTGTGTTTATAACGCAGCCGAAGGGTTTTGTCGATCAAAAGAAACCAAGGAAAGGTATGCAAGCTTAAGAAGTCCATTTACGGACTAAAGCATGCATCAAGGAGTTGGAATAAACGATTTGATGAAGTAGTCAATAAGTTTGGCTTCATCAAGAATCATGACGAATCTTGTGTATACAAGAAAGTCAGTGGGAGTAAAATTGCATTCCTAGTCTTGTATGTTGATGACATACTACTTATTGGAAACGACATTCCTATGTTGGAGTCTGTAAAGAATTATCTTGAAAAGTGTTTCTCAATGAAGGACTTAGGAGAGGCACAGTACATATTGGCATCAAGATATATAGGGATAGATCTAAGAGGATGATTGGACTAAGCCAGATCACTTACATTGACAAAGTGCTATCTAGGTTCAATATGATGGAAGCCAAGAGAGGCCATCTACCCATGTCACATGGCACATATCTACGCAAGACTCAGTGTCCCAAAACATCTGATGAGCGTAGAAAGATGAGTGGTATTCCGTACGCTTCGGCTATTGGATACATCAAGTATGATATGATTTGTACAAGGCCGGATGTTTCATTAGCACTCAGTGCAACGAGCAGGTACCAGTCAGAACTAGGTGAGGCACATTGGACTGCTGCCAAGAACATCCCAAAGTACCTGAAAAGGACTAAGGATCAGTTTCTGGTTTATGGTGGTACAGATGAGTTGATTGTAAAGGGCTATACGGATGCAAGCTTTCAAACCAACAGAGATGATTTCAGATCACAGTCTCGGTTTGTGTTCTGCCTTAATGGCGGAGAAGTAAGCTGGAAAAGTGCTAAGCAAAGCACTATTGCGGATTCTACAACTGAAGCCAAGTACATTGTTGCCTCAGAAGCAGCAAAGGAAGCTGTTTGGATTCAGAAGTTCATCGAAGAACTTGGGGTTGTCCCCTCCATTGAAGGACCAGTGACTTTGTATTGCGACAATAGCGGAGCCATTTCCCAGGCAAAGGAGCCTAGGAGCCACCAGAAGTCCAAGCACGTACTGCGGCGATTTCATATACTTCGAGAGATCGTTGAAAGGAAAGAAATCGAGATTTGCAAGGTTGGAACTGACGACAATGTCGCGGATCCATTGACTAAACCGTTGCCACAAGCGAAACACAACGCACATGTAGCATCCATGGGAATCAAGCATGTTGGAGACTGGATTTGATTTTCTAAGTTTTGTTTTAGAACATTTGTTAGATCTATGTTTAAAACAAATGGTTTCACCATTTCATATTTATGAAATTTATTATTTCATATTCATTTAATTTTGGTTTAGTATTAAATGATAAGTCCATGTGATTCAAAACATTCAAATGGGATGTCAAGATGGATTCTTTGACAAAGAAACACCCATAAGTGAACTTGAATATTGAAGTCACAAAGGATCCCTAATCCAGGTCATTGAAAGGTGGACGACCAATGACTAATGAAGATTAGATTGCAAGTAGATTTTTTAGTTCTGTTTCTTGAAACTAAATTGACTGGATGTCAGAATCTTTTGCATAGATACGTATTGGATCTTATATCGGATTAACCATGAGAACACTTTAAGAAATTAAAGTCATGTCATAAGTAGTTCTCATTAATGGTGATTAGAACCATTCCTCAGAACATGAGAGATTATGTCTGCTTGTTTAAGAATTAGTTCTCTTTGATACTAGCTAAACATCGCACCGTAAAAGGAGGCTATAAAAGTAGTTATTGGGCGTTCTATGAATCAAATTGAGTGTTGATAGATTGCAAGAATGGATTGTCCTCCTATCTTTGATAGGATATGGTGTTGTTGTGTAACAAGGCATCTCGGAGAGTTAGATACTGTAAAATGCATGGCCGTGCTCAGAATGGTTAAGGCTTAACCTTTTGTAAAATTTTAACAGTTGAGCTCTGTAATCCGAGAAACACTTCTGGACCTAATAAGGATGAGTTGGATCTTACCTTATCTTCAGTAAGTAACACTAAGTGACAAAGGAATGTGAATGCACAGTTGTCTAAATGACAAGTGGGAGACTGAAGGAAATATGTCCTTCACCCAAGGTGCATTAAGTCTAATACCAAGGTTCAGATTAATTGCGAACAATTAATTCAGTGAGATCAAGTGATCGGAACAGCTAGATGGAGCAATGCTTCCGATCAGTGAGTTCTAATGAATATTAAGCTCACAACTTACTCTTGACTGAACCTACAAGGTCACACCAATGGCATGTAACAGATCACCGGATTAAATAAATCGGAAATTCATTTAATAGCTTTTCGGGAATTAGTTTTGGAAAACGTATTATACGATACGACCTTGCATCGGAATCGTATATCGTATCGCGAATATTCGTAAGTTGGGCGAAACAAATAATTGTATCGTACGACGGTGATTCGTCGTATACGATAAATAATAGCCGTAAGGCATTAGTCGCGAATACGAGCCGCAACAGAATTTCCGGTCTGTCGAGCCAAGCACGCAAGCGCGCAAGGCCCAACGAGCCAGCAATGTTGCGTGCAGCAACAAGCCAGCCCGCGGCACGAGTGTGCGCGCAGTTGGGCAGCAGCGCAGCAAGCGAACAGCAAGGCCCGCGACCCACTGCTGTGTTGCTTGGCTGCCGCATGGGCTTGCGTGAGTGTGGGCATGTGTGTGGCCGGTTAGGGCCTTGTACCTTGGCCGGTTACACACAAATATAACCTTAGGGTTATATTCCACACTAGTCAATAGTTTTCCAACATCCAGAAACCTAATTCTAATATTACGTTCTTCATTTTCTCTCTGTGAAAACTGTTCATCCCGAAAAGTAAAAACTCTTGAGTGATTGTCTAAGCTGCAATTATAAAGACGGATCTGAACGTGACGGTGAACCAAGTAGAGGAACGACAAGTGGAGTTCTTTGTTCGTGTTCGTTGACATATTATTCGGGAAAACACGCTTCGAATGTAAGTTTGCTTAATATGTGCTTTATACATGTTTCTTGGCTTTGGGGATTGTTCCGCACATGTTATGTATGTTTAACTGTATTCCCCAACATTATTATTATTATTATTATTATTATTATTATTATTATTATTATTATTATTATTATTCATACCGGAGGCAATATATATTAAATAAACTAGAAACACTACAATAAGTTAGTGGGAAGCCGATATACTATATGGGCCCCCACTCCTTTAGAAATAGTGAAACTTATCCTAGTGAAGATATTTGCACACCTCGTGCCCCCAGTATCTTGAGCCTTAGAGAACTTTTGTATCCATTTAAACAACACAATTTCATCTGTCTCCAGCCCTCGATGAAGAAAATGAGAAAGGTAGGAAACCGTACCCAATTGCCGAACACTTAGCTTTGTACTTGCTCCACTTACGATGTGTCGTGTCTATCACAACACGTCCAAGCACAAAGTCAAACATCCCATTTTGCGTCAGAAGCGATGACCCAGTCAAGTCCACACACATAAATCAAGACCCTCATCCCAAGAATAGAGTAGCATATCTGCTGAAAGGAGAGGTTTGTCGCCTCCCCCACATAACCCAATATCAACCTCCTTACCCGCTTGAGATCCCAGAATGATAGCAGACATCAACCAAATTATCACAAACAACATTTTAGTAATTACTTTATTTAAGTGAGAAAATAATTTTATAAAAGCAAGGAATTGTTATGGTGTTACATGATGAGTCAGCAAGTTTGAAGGCAGAATGCGTAACTGGTGTTGTTAGCTTCAGACCTTGTAACATGCATGAGACCTAACAAAAATATCGTTTGGATCGGATTCGGATCGGGTCCATTCGAGTCTGGTCATTTCAAGTTATTTTTCTCTCGGGTCGGTTTCGGGTATGGGTCAGGTCCATTCAGGTTTTAGGTAACATAATTTTTTATAATTGTGTCGGGTCAGGATTTGGGGACAATATCGGATCGGGTCATATCGGATCGGTTCGTATCAGACCGGTTCATATCGATCGGATTTTTTGGGTTATATCTGGTTTTTCGGTTGGATCAGATTTTCCGAGTTTCGAGTTTTGAGTAAGTCCTTTAGATTTAGTGGTCATTATCATAATATTATTAAAACTTTTTCCTATAACACAGAAGAGTATAAATTAATAAAAAGAAAATAATAAAAATAATGATAGTAATAAATTAATTAATAATAATAAAATGAGAAGATAAAAAAACTTGTATTTAGAACTAATTGGTAAATTCGAGTTTCTCTTTGATTCGGAACGGTAAAGGTTGATTTAAATTTTACAATTATATTCGGTTCGGTTAACTCGGCTTCGGGTGAGGATCGCTTCGGGTACGTTGGTTCGGGTCGTTCGGGTATTAGGTTATTTCAGGTCAAATCACTCCTGAGTTGGTTTCGGTTTCGGTTCTGTTCTATTTGGTTTTCGGGTTAATTTTGGATCGTTGTTTTGTACGGGTTACAAATCGGATCAATCGGGACGATTTTTCGGGTCCGGGTCAGTTTTGCCAGGCCTAATAATGGGTCAACAAGTTTGAAGGCAAAATGCGTAACTGGTTCCTTTAATTGGATATTTAAGATTTATGTGAACAAGGCGGAGAGAAGCAAGGGTCAGATTACTCCATAAGCTTCGAAACGCAATAAAGCTAACTTCTGTTTGGTGCTTTAACTTTGATTTTCTAAATTTTTCGCACTGTTCTTTAGTTGGTATCGATGCTCGAACCCATGATCTTTCTTTCATTGACGTACAGTTTTAAACACCACTTCAAATCCTCAGCTTATGACTTTAAATTAACCAAAATATGAGAATTCTAAGGTGATACTCCTATTCAGGATCACCATAATGTGTTATTTATTTTATCTTTTTTTATTTCAACAAATACAGTTTCTTATTTTCTTTAAATAATTTGTAATATTTGAAAATCTTTTTCTAAAATACATATATTTTGTAAAACCAAAAACCCAAAAAATTAAATACACTAATCCCACCCTAATTAAGTTTGCATCCGGCTCGTTACGCCACCGTCGTGACCGGAGATCGACGAAAGAGAGGATGAGAGCAGGTAGTTTTGGTTATCGGCGAAAGGGGGGAGGGGAGGGGTAACTTCAGTGGTCGGCGAAGGGGAAGAGGAGGAGGAGTGTCTTTGGTGGACTGGTGGTCGGGGAGAAAAAGAGGGGCGGCGATTTGGTGGTCGGCTAAAGGGGAGAGAGAAGGGGCGGCAGCTGGTGGTTTGGGTGGTCGGATAAAGGGGATAGAGAAGGGGGGGCATTTGGGTGGTCGGTTAAAGGGGAGAGAGGCGGGACGAGGGCTGGTGGTCGGGGAAGACGACGGTGAAGTACGAAGGCGAGGGCGGTGGGGGTAGTCGAGAAGTCGAAGAAGAAAATTAATTGATAATTAATTATGTTTTGTATAAATTGAACAAGAAAGAAGCTAAAGGAGTTGGAAGATACATCAATAGTAGAGATTTGGGTCCCAAAGGTCCTGGGTTTGATACCCATCAACAACAAAACTAATCTTTTGTTTTACACCCAAAATGCTATGTGTTCTTACTTTTTTAGTTTTTGTTTGATATACATATTAAAAACTATTCATAAATTTTTTATAATTTTTTTATATTTCAATTATAAGATATTAAATAATATTATACTAGTTTTAAAATTATAACATCAAAAAATGATTATGGGAAAGTGTGATAATGACCAATGGCGTAGTTGACTATATCCAAACTGTATTTTTGTGTTTTGGTAATAACCAATGGCGTATTTGGCTAGATGCAAACTGTATTTTACTGTTCAGGTAATAACCAATGGTGTAGTTGGCTAGTTGCAAACTGTATTTTTTTTGTAATAACCAGAACACAAAAATAAAGTTTGCATTTAGCCAACTAAGCCATTGGTGATTACCACATGAAAATGAATAAAAACTTCAAAATAAATAAATGGTGAGCTAAATGAATAAAAAATGAATAAACAGTGAGCTTTAATGAATGAAACTTGAATTTTAAATATTTAAAATTTAATCTTAAATTAGTAAATCGAGCTAGTTAAAATAAATGATCCTTAAATTACTTTTAAAGCAAAATTTTATACATTTATTTAATTTAATTCAAAAAAATTCGATAAAAATATTAAAAACTATTCATAAATTTTTAATAATTAACAAAATTTTTATTTCAATTATAAGATATTGAATAATATTACACTAGTTTTAAAATTATAACATCAAAAATTGATTATGGGAAAGTGTGGTAATGACCAATGGCGTAGTTGGTTAGATAGATGCAAACTGTATTTTTGTGTTTAGGTAATAACTAATGGCGTAGTTGGCTAGGTGCAAACTGTATTTTAGTGTTCTGGTAATAACCAATGGTGTAATTGGCTAGATGCAAACTATATTTTTGTGTTTTTGTAATAACCAATGGCGTTGTTGGCTAATTGCATATTTTTTTTTTTTTTGGTAATAACCAGAACACAAAAATAAAGTTTGCATATAGCCAACTAAGCCATTGGTCATTACCACACATTGAAAATGAATAAAAACTTGAAAATAAATAAACGGTGAGCTAAATGAATAAAAAAAACTTGAAAATAAATAAACGGTGAGCTTCAATGAATAAAAATTGAGTTTTACATATTTAAAATTTAATCTTAAATGAGTAAATCGAGCTAGTTAAAATAAACGATCTTTAAGTTACTTTTAAAGAAAAAATTTATACATTTATTTAATTTAATTCAAGATTTTCCGATAAAAATATTAAAAACTATTCATAAATTTTTAATAAGTAACAAAAATTTTATTTCAATTATAAGATATTGAATAATATTAAACTAGTTTTAAAATTATAAAATCAAACATTGATTATGGGAAAGTGTGGTAATGATCAATGGCGTAGTTGATTAGATATATGCAAACTGTATTTTTGTGTTCTAGTAATAACCAATGGCGTAGTTGGCTATATGCAAACTGTATTTTTGTGGTTTGGTAATAACCAATGGCGTAGTTGGCTAGTTGTAAACTATATTTTATTTTATTTTTTTGTTTTTTTTTGTTTTTGTAATAACCAGAACACAAAAATAAAGGTTGCAAATAGCCAACTAAGCCACTGGTCATTACCACATATTTTAAATGAATAAAAACTGGAAAATAAATAAGCGGTGAGCTAAATGAATAAAAAGAACTTGAAAATAAATAAACTGTGAGATTCAATGAATAAAACTTGAACTTTAAATATTTAAAATTTAATCTTAAATGAGTAAATCGAGCTAGTTAAAATAAATGATCCTTAAATTACTTTTAAAGCAAAACTTTATAGATTTATTTAATTTAATTCAAGATTTTTCGATAAAAATATTAAAAACTATTCATAAATTTTTAACGAGTAACAAATTTTTAATTTCAATTATAAGATATTGATTAATATTAAACTAGTTTTAAAATTATAACATCAAAAAATGATTATGGGAAAGTGTGGTAATGACCAATGGCGTAGTTGGTTAGATGCAAACTGTATTTTTGTACTGGTAATGACCAGTGGCGTAGTTGGTTAGATGCAAACTGTATTTTTGTGTACTGGTAATAACCAATTGCGTAGTTGGCTAGATACAAACTGTATTTTTGTGTTCTGGTAATAACCAATGGCGTAGTTGACTAGTTGCAAACTGTGATTTTTTTTTTTTTTTGTAATAACCAATGGCGTAGTTAGCTAGTTGCGAACTGTATTTTTATTTGTAATAACTGGAACACAAAAATAAAGTTTGCATATAGCCAACTAAGCCATTGGTCAATACCACATATTGAAGATGAATAAAAAACTTGAAAATAAAAATGTATAAAAATGTATAAAACTTGAAAATGATTAAACGGTGAGCTTATTTTAAGGTCCAGTTTTATTCATTTAAGGTTCACGTTAGTTCATTTAAGCTTCATTTTTATACATTTAAACCCAACTTTTATTCATTAAAGCAACGTTTATTCATTTTCAAGTTTTATACATTTCAATTTACCCCACAATAATAACGAAAATTCATAAGATATGTTGAAAAATGAGATAAAAAAAATAAAAACTAGCTAAAATCAATAATAATCATTCTACATAGGTTTCAAACTCTTGTTCTCTAACCTATATCTCTTAATGAATACCAGTGCTCCATTAACTAATTTATGTCATTTTAGGAATAATTAATTATTTAAAGATTTACACTTTCCTCTCCCCCCTGCGGATTACCACCCCTTCCCGACCACCCATAACTGCTTCCTCTCCTCTACCTAACGCCGGCCAACCATAACTGCTTCCCCTCCCCTACCTAACGCCGACCACCTTTCCTGACGTCCATCACCATCAAAGTTGCCCCTTCTCTCACCTCGCACCCCCTCCCCGACCATTTTCGATTTGTTCGTATCTCTTTGCCGACAACCTCCCTTTCGCCCCTCCCCCTCCACCGCCTCCTCCCCTCTCCTCCTCGACTTCAGTCCCTCCTCTTCCTTCTGTCCATGATCTCTGACCACCGGTTCTCGAGGTGGTGGTTTGGGCCGGTAGAGGGCTGTAGAATTGATTTGTTTAACTTGTTTAATTATCTAAAATAATTAATTATTAAGCTAATTAGATTTTTAATTAGTTAATTAATAAGTAAATATTATTTCAATCTTTTTAGAAAATAATTTTCACAATTTATAAATTTATTTTACAATTTATCAATAATAAAAGATAAAAAGCAAAAAAAATAAAAACGGAAAGGGACCACAAAAAATAAGCCATGTGGATAATTATGGTGATACTCAATAGGAGTATCACCCTAGGCACATCCACCAAATTAGAATATGTGCTATCAATGTTAATAATTTAATGCCCAATGTTTGAGTAACCATTTACGATAAAAAAAAGTTAATAATTTTTCTTTATATACTTAAATCATATATAAGGTTTATTTATATTTTTTAATTTTTTTTAAAGTTATTCAAATCTTACATGGAATTGTTAAAAAAGTGTAATACGTAGTAGAAAATAGGAAAAAGTGTTGTACTTCATTTTTAAAGGTTTGTAAGTTTGCAACCCAATGTGCAATTTGTAATTTAAGAAATTTCTTATAAAATCTAATATATATATATATATATAAGAAAAATCTAATATATATATATATATATATATATAAAGGAGACATATTTTCTGAAATATTAGAGCTCCACCTAGGATTACTAATGGTTTCGGCCAATGAAAAATAAGATTTCTAATTTATTTTTGAATTAAAAAAATCGATTGCCTTGTAGATAATTAATTAGGTGCCACGTAGATATTTTAATTAATTAATTACTAATATACACACTCCATCTAAAATCAAACACTATAATAATTTTTTAAAAAAATCTAAAATAAAATTTATTCAAAATCAAACACTAATCTAAAATAAAATAAATAAAATTCATTGTCCAATATTAGAGCGCCATGTAGGAAATCTAATGGTTTCGCAATGAAAATAAGATTTCAAAATTAATATTGAATTAAAAAAGTCGAGTGCCACGTAGATAAATAATTAAACGCCACGTATCTCTAATCTAACATTATTTTAATAACTTCGACCTAATTAATTAATCTACTATTAACTATAGCCCATAGGAATCATGAACACGACCTTTATACGGGATATAGGGGACATGCTAACTTCTCTAATTAATTGGAATATATGTCAATATGTTAACTACTTGACAAGGTTGCCATGAATCAATACCTAGTATTTAAAAAAGAAAACCAGCTCCATTTTAAGGACACGTAAGCAACACCATTTTGAAGACACGTGGCAGACACATAACCATCACCACTTAGAAGACACGTGGCCAAGAATACATAATCAATTCTTCATTTAATACATAATAAGTCACCTCAACATTTCATATTTCCCTTTTCAAATTTAGTTTAACCATTTAGAACAATTTAATTAGAGACATTGATTAATACATTGGCGGTTATGGTAAATCAAGAATCAAGAATGTTTCAGATGGTTATAATTCTCAGGTTAATGAATCTGACTATTTATTAAACCTACATGTTTACAATTTTTTATAGATTGACATTCCTCCCTGATTTATTTTGCTAAATTTCTTCATTTTGAAGAATTTTACTATTTTCCTATAGGTGGGTGGAAGTTAAAATTATGTTATGAACTTATAATTCATTCCCGCCCCATTGTTTTCTGGAAAATATTTCTTCTAATGATCTTGGTATTAGTTAATGTTATTAATATATTCATTTTTTTGGCCCATTTAACTCAACAGTGCATCTTCTTTGCATCCCGGCCCGTTGCCTGACTTGCCTCAATCGTCATCATATTTAAGTTTTAAAAAATCGACAAGCATGGATGCATTTTTGTTTAGAAATCTGCATGACATCTATTACTACCACACCCCTAACTCTGTAGGCATAATTCCGAGCTTTAAAAAAAATGGTTTAGTCTTTGATATTTTCCAGAATTTTGACATATCATGTTTGGTTAGCTTGATCAACAACTCTTAATTCTTAGGTCATTTTCCTTTTTGGTAGTTTTCTTGATTTTGACGCAAAGGATATGGTGCGAAATTTCATGTATACTTGGCAACTGAAACATAGTTTTTAATTCAACAAACAACAATGGTGAACTTCTTAGAATATCGAAGATTTGTGGATTTCTTTGGTTTAATCCAAAAAATACATTTACTTAACTTAGTTACTCCCTCCGTATTTATTTATGGGATACACTTGCCTTTTCGGCCGTATTTATTTAAGAGATACACTTGCCATTTTTAGTAACTTATCAACCCCACCATCTAATTAAATAATCTATGTAATACATCATATTTTCCACCATCCTATTAAACAAATAATTTTAGAACTACACCCCACCCCACTCCCTAAAATGACATGGTCCCCACTTGTTTTACTTATTAAAATATCTACCCAACCCCACTTGTTTTATTATTTAATTTCATTCAACGCTTTTTCTTAATACCCGTGTCCGATCAAGTGTATCTCTTAAATAAATACGGAGGGAGTACTCAGTAGTATCATATTTATCTTATTCTTTTTTTTTTTTAAACCCCTTGGATAAAAAGATATACACCTAAACTAATAATGTAATTGTGGTCTTGTGGGAGCTCATAATACGCAATTTAATACACCCAATATATATTGAAAATTTTAGTTTGCCTACGTATTATCAAAATTATTAGTGAAAGTTTTTAGTGAAGTACTACGTATTATACATTTATACATTTATTATTTTGGTGTGTCAATGTACTAGTTTTTTTAAATGAGTTTCCTAAAATATAGCCCGTGCGTAGAACGGGCCAATAGATAATTTTGCTTAATATACAACTACTGCAACCGGTAACATATGATTTAGAGTATCAATTTTAACGCCATATAATTAATCTGATGAAACAACCGCAAGGTAAACGCAGACTATGGTTGAAAAAATGTCGAATTAATTAAGGGACGTGGAAATTAATTTGATTGAATTAGTAGTCATGAATTATTAAGGGTAAGAAAATAAGAATTATAGAATTATTTAAGGGAAGTGGGTATTCTGATTTTTTTTTATTGAATTGTGTGTTATGTATTGTAACTGAATTATGCCAATTGAATCGACGTACTCATTTTTTTTAACTATAACTAAGTTACTTTGGTGGAAATCATTTAATTTTGGTCGAATTATTAAAATAATTAGATTAGGTCCCGTGCACGCACAGATATTTAAAAATTATTATTTGACCATCTTTTTTATAAAATTTTATTTGAATTATTTATCCCTTAAATCTATTGCGTAAATAATAATCTCGAATGTACTCATTTTATCATATTTTAACATACTACGTATTATATATTTTATATGTTTAATATGATGATCTGACTAAAATATTTGATGTATTTAATATGCTAATTTGACCAAAATATCGAGTAAGAATATTTTCTATTATTGACATGATAGTTTGACTAAAATTTTACCAAAATTTTAATAATGGCATATTTCATAATCCTATATTTTTTCCATATATAAACATTTATACAAAAGGAGAAAAAATAATAAAAAAAAAAGAATACAATAAATATGTCTTTTTAGGAAAGAGTTTTCAGCGGGAAAATTTTTCACCAGGAAATGACACGTGTCATTCCTGGTGTCTCTTTTAGTATATAGTAATAGATGTTAGATTAGAGAGATTCTAAATTACTAATGTTATTTTAGAGAAAGTGGCAAAAAGTTTGTTACGAATGAGAATTTGCAAAAATATAATGCAACCAAAGAGAATTTTCCCTATAGTATTTATAAGAGAACGTTAGAATTGGAAGCTTCGATCTACATCCTTCTCGTAATTAGAAACCTCCAGGAATTCACAAGGAAACCTTCCAGGCCTCCTCCTAGAGGTTTCTCGCTAACTGTTGTACCCGGATACAACCAGCTCTGGCTGTACCCCCTAAAAACGACGCGCTCATATTGTTTGTTCATTCTTGTCGACTGTTTTTTTTTTTATTGTACTGTTTGTTCTTTCTTGTTGTACTGTTTGTTCTTTCATATTGTTTTTTAAATTCATCATCAAATTTTCATAATTGTTGTATTTTTTGTTCTTTCTTCTGGAATTTTATGTTCTTTTTTATATTGTTTGTTCTTTCTTGTTTATTTGTTTCATATGGTTAATGTTCATAATTAAACTCTTCATTAATCTTTTATTCTTTCTTTTTGTATTGTTTGTTCTTTCTTGTTGTTTTTTAAATTCATTCATCAAACTTATTGTTGTATTGTTTGTTCTTTCATGTTGGCTTTAAAATTCATCATAAAATTGTTCATAATTGTTGTATTGTTTGTTCTTTTTTCTGGAATTTTATGTTCTTTTTTATATTGTTTGTTCTTTTTTGTTGAATTATTTGTTCTTTCTTGTTTATTTGTTTGTTCATAATAATTATCTGCTTTATTGTTTGTTCTTTCTTGTTGTATTGTTTGTTCTTTCATGTTGGCTTTAAAATTCATCATAAAATTGTTCAGAATTGTTGTATTGGTTGTTCTTTTTTTTTTTTCTGGAATTTTATGTTCTTTTTTATATTGTTTGTTCTTTTTTGTTTAATTATTTGTTCTTTCTTGTTTACTTGTTTGTTCACAATAAATATATGGTTAATGTTCATAATGAAATTGTTCACTTCATTAATCTTTTATGTTTTTACAAGCGCCTATATTGTTTATATCCAAATAAATAAATAAATGTTCATTTCCAAGATAGTAAATGTCCATTCCAAATAAATAAATAAATAAATGTTCATTTCCGAAATAGTAAATGTTCATTTTTGTAGTTTATTTCCAAATAAATAAATAAATGTTCATTTCCAAAATAGTAAATGTTCATTCCAAATAAATAAATAAATGTTCATTTCCAAAATAGTAAATGTTCATTTTTGTACCAGTATATTAATGTTCATTTTAAACAACACAAAACGACATCGTTTTGGATGGGGGTACAGCCAGCTTTGGCTGTACCCGGGTATAGCCAAAAATTTGCGTGCTGAACATGTTCCTCCGTGCACATTGCATTCCAAACTCCACGGCCCATTTAGGCCTAATTTTTGCCCAAATTTTTGGCTGCATAGCTATGCATGCAATTTTGCATGCATATGAGCTTCACCTGCTTCGTTTTAGCAGTTTCAACCTTCTTTTTTTTAGTGCATTATTACGTTTCTCTTTTTTTTAAAAAAAATTTAAATTTAAATTTTTAATTTTTTTTCTTCTAAATATTGTAGAACGCTTGTTTTCCCCAAAAAAATCTCATTATTTGAGTAAGTTGCAAGCACACATAAGAAACAAACAAATGGACATTTTAAGTAACTTAATGAACATTCATGTTCAAAAAATGAACATATCATCTATTTTTCTATATGCTTCTTCTATTTTAGTTCTATTTCTATATGCTTCTAAATTTTCTGCTTCTTTCCTTTCGGCTTCCACTTTTTCGCTACACTGGTCTTTTTTCTCTTTCTATCTGCTTCCTTATTTGCAGATTCTTTTCTTGTTGTTTTTGCCTTCAATTCTTGTAGCCTCTCTTAATACCACATCTTCCATTTCTGAATCGGTTTTTTTATTTTTTTGGCGCATTCATATTAACCTTTTCCTTCCTGCATGAAAATCATAATGTTGTTAGTTGAACATTGTTCTGTATAAATTGAACATAAGACTTGAGAATTTGAACATCAAACAAAGTGTTCTTATTCATGAACATATGATAGTTTTATAATTAAGTTGAATTTAGTTGAATATGATTCGTTATAAATTGAACACGAGACTTGAGAAACTGAACATCACACAAAATTGTTCTTATTTGTGAACATCATCTTTTATAAATTGAACATCATCTTTTATAAGTTGAACATGATGAGTTATAAACTGAACATGACAATATTTAAAAAGTGCCAATTTTGATATTTTAGTAAATAATAATGAACATCTGCTTATTACTGTTGCTACTTGTCTTTTAGTTGAACATGATTATGTACCTAATTCTTTATAAGTTGAACATAAGATTGAGAAATTGAACATCACACAAAAGTATTGATCATATATTAGTTTTATAAGTTGAATTTAGTTGAACATGATTTTGTATAAGTTGAAAATAAGATTTGAAAAATTAAACATCACCCAAAAGTGTTCTTATTTGTGAACATCATCTTTTATAAATTAAACATCATATTTTATAAGTTGAACATAATGAGTTATAAACTGAACATGACAATATTTAGAAGGTGCCAATTTTGATATTTTAGTAAAGAATAATGAACACCTGCTTATAAAATCTGAACATGATATTTTAGTAAAGAATAATGAACATTTGTTTTAAAGAATGCTTTTGGCTCGTTGTTTGATGGTATACTGCTTTTTTATATATTAATGTTGATGTTTGCCTTTTAGTTGAACATGATTCTGTATAAGTTGAACATAAGAATAGAGAAACTGGACATCACACAAAGTGTTGAAGATGTCATAGTTTTATAGGTTAAATTTTGTTGTACATAATTCTTTATAAGTTGAACATGAGACTTTAGAAACTGAACATCACACAAAAATATTGAACATATATTAGTTTTATAAGTTAAATTTCTTTGAACAACATCACACCAAAGTGTTGAACATATCAGTTTTATAAGTTGAATTTAGTTGAACATGATTCTTTATATGTTTAACACGAGAGTTGAAAAACTGAACATCACACAAAAGTGTTATTATTTGTGAACATCATCTGTTATAAGTTGAACATGATAAATTATAAACTGAACATATATAACAAATTCAAAATTAATATTCAGCAATAACTACCACAACCACCACGAACTACAATCCCAACAACAACATCAACAACACAATATCAAGTTACCAAATGTAGTTCAGTCTACAATTCTGAACATCGAACTTTATAAATTAAACCCGAACGGTGATAGATCTAAAATCGCAGCATAAAATTGTTGTTTAAAAAAATGAACACCTACATATATTATTTTGAACATCTATATATATTAATTTTAACATCTCCAACCACGAAATCAATTAACGACAATATGTAAATTAAAATCACAATCAAATTTGGTGACGAAACTAACAAATTATTAAACACGAATTCGCAGCAAATGAACCTTGAATAAATGCAAACCTTGTTCATGACATCGTCATTTTTCAATTACCTACCCATTTGATGTATAATAAAATGGGGTTTGATGAGAGAGAAAATGGGAAAAGGTCAGAGGAGAGAGAAAAACGACGATGTCTAGAGATAGATGCATACCTATGCAGCCATTAATTATTACTAATTTTTGTTCTTTCATTATTACCGTCACATAGTACCCTGGTTCATATTAATCTTTACGTAACCACGTTAAATCCTACGTAAAAATGTTATACCAAGTGCTTGTTGGTTTAGTGGTGATTGAGGGTGAACTTGTTACGGAGAACCCGTATTCGATCTCCCGCAATAACAATTGAGAGTGGACTGGAACCTATCCGTCCAGAACTCGCCCCGAATCCAAAGTAACTATAAGGGTGAATTGGGTGCTAACACCAAAAAAACAAAAAAAAAAATGTTGTTCATGACATCGTCGTTTTTCAATTACCTCAAAAATATCTGTAATGTGTAAAAAAGGAAAAAACTTAAATTCATAATTCATCATTCACATCAAGTTATCAACAATTGAGATTTACAACCAAAATAATACACAAGTTCTCTTCAAAAGAAACTATAACTTCATCCCTCTTTTGGATTCTCCGAGCAAGAGAAATATAGTAATTAAGGTTCCAAACTATGTGCAAATTCAGCCATTCTTGAACTCCAAAATTTCATACTAAAATTCTTTTCAAGAAAAAATGTTACTACCTCCGGTTCGTCGCGTTTTACTAGCCCCAATTGACAAAAAATGTGAGACATTTTTCGTTCAACTGGGACAACTGGGACATATAAAATGAGACGGAGGGAATATTCAGTAAGGCAAGCTCTTAGAACTAGAGCTAATAACCAAGGACTTAAGCTTAGTGGTCTCTCCTGTAGCATTAGCCCTTCTAGTAATCACCTCCATATTTTTATACAAGCTTTGTTGTACCATCTTCTTCATCAACCTCTTCCCTTCACTAGTTTCACCTTCAGTCATCGGCGAACCCGGTGCAATAAACCTTGTTTGTGGCCCGGAATGAGGCCCAACCCTAACTTGTCTTTCATCTTTAAACCATTGTAGTAATTTCAATGCTCTCTTTTGAGCTAAAGGACTCCCTAACAAGGCAACTTCAAGCAAAGTATGAACAATTCCAGATTTCGCCATCTTATCTCTTTGTTTGGAGCTTTGATGAGCTAAGATCATTAATATATATGCTGATAGTTCTTGACATTTAGGCCTATCTTCCCATGTTAGTATATCTATCAAACTCTCTGGCATCATCGCGCTATCTTCTAACGCCTTTTTACCCATGAAAGTTACTACTAAGTTTCCCAATGTAGCAAGAGCTTGTTCGGAAATAGTTTCCCTAGATGAAGATAGTAAGCTTAAGAGAATGTCCACGACTCGAAACGAGATCAATGGTCCTGAGTTCTCTAACACAGTAGAGAGGTTGTATAGAGTGCCAAGGCATACCTCTTTTGAGTTTTCAGTTGTTGAATTTGATTGGAGAATGTTTAGTAGGAAAGAAAAAAGTGTGGATTGGTTGAAAGAAAATTGAGTGTTGAATAGTGATGATATTGATAAGAGTAATAGGGCAAAATCATGCCTTAATTGTTCATCTAATTCTTCAATATTTAATGGTAGTTTTGATAAGATTCCTGCCTCCAATATTAGAGCCTTGTTCCTGAAAAAACAACTCAAACTCATTAGCATGCAATACTAATTTCATAAGTATCCAATTTCATAATTAAAGTGTTATTTCCTTCGGTTAAGTTCCTCACTTTATCATTTTGTGTGTGTTGTTTTCAGTGTACTATTTCGTAGTTTGATCATTAATAACTTAGTTATGTATTAATGAAAATTATATAAAAAAAAATATTTGAAAAATTTATGTTGAAATGAATTCAGTGGTATCTAACAGTATCGATAATGTTTTTTCTAATACGTTAACCACAAATTATAGCCAAAATTTAAAAATTTAATCACATTAATAATAAATTTGGTGTACTTTATGAAACAGAGGAAGTAAAATAGTACATGCTGGACTTATCGAGATGATCGATCACCGTCCATAAAATTTAATAGTAAAATGTATTTGTATGTTAATATATGTGGATTACACATTTATAAACGTACATTTATAAACATTAAGGATACAGCACCTTAGCTACATACAATTGAATATAAATAAAACCCAAACACAAGAGACAAAATTCAATTCCAAAAGCCAAAAGCATTAGACAAGCATTACATTAAGCTACATTAGTAATATTTTAAGACAAGATCAAAATGGACCAATAAGTCCACAACGATATGTAATGTTGGTGTAGAACAAGGTCATGTGTGACGTAAAGTTGAATAATAAGTTTGGTCTTTCTTGGAATTATGTATATAAATTGAACTATAAGTCAACTTTAAGCCCACAAATGACTTTAAGAGATCAGGATCAGCTTAGATCACCAAATAATAGGTCCTTATTAGAATATTCCCATCATACTCCGTATAAAATTATTATGGAGTATAAAATTATATAATTAATAGAGTTATGAATAATGATAAATGTCCTAACTATTAGCTAGCTTGGAGTGGTGCAAATGTCAGCTTGGTGGGTGTCATTCCACCACCCCCAACTCTTCCAACCACAATAAGACCAAGTGGACAAGAGGCGCACCTTGCGCTTCCTATCATTATTAACTAACATTTCATTCTATTTTGACTCCTGGTGCCAAGGATTGGTCCGGTGTGTAGGGAGGCATCATTGCATGAATGACGATATATAATGAAGACGAAATTCAATCATAAATTTCAATCTTAAGTTTTGAGTACATTTATAACTAATTAATTAAGTTATGTAGTAGTTACCATTAGTATATACAGTTTCCCCTAGTGTTCTAATATAACCTTTTTAGCTAGGCAATGGACAATATTTTTTTTTTTTTGTTATCCCAACTAGTTTGGCCCGATGCTCTTGTTCTTTCATGTATGAAATATATGCGCACTTAGTGTACCTTAAATAAAAATAGCGCAATTTGGATTATATACCCGGGTGCACAATGTTAATTGTGCACCCCAATGAACATTCATTGAAAATCTAATGAACATGGAGAATGATTTCAATGTACATGTACAAGTGGAATATTCGAACTATATGTTCTTTGGATTTGAACTATATGTTCTTTGGGTATGAACAATATGTTCTTTGTATTTGAACTATATGTTTATTTAAAATCAGGGTGCACAGTGAGCATTGTACGCCCAGGTGCATAAACCATATTTTGAAAAATTTGTAGAGATATTTTAAGAAAAAATTAAGAGGAAATTTTTTTGAATTCGGAGATGACACGTGTCATTATTGATATCTGTTTTAGTATAATGTAATAGATATATACTACGAATACTACTATCATCATTTCACCATCACTTGTACATTCTTGTACCTTAACAAGTTAATGGGTGGTACAAAATTCATTGCAAATATCATATCCGCATAATTTTCTGGTATTTTTCACCATCGCTAATGCTTTTTATATAAATAAATTGACACCCTTGCAAATACGGTTTCGTACGTCGGTGTTATAAATTTCCACTAGTATAACATTTTGATTTTCGTACCTATTAATGAAAACTACTTAATTTAAACTCCATAGCACTGTCATTACCTAACTTTGTCAGTAAATTTTGGTGATTACATGCTGGATTATGGCCTTAATTAATTGTGTTAATGTGGTTTATACTGACACGATGACATCACATAGCTCATCGAGTCACACGGAGTAGTGCCTAAAAGATGGTACAAGTAGAAAAGTAGCAATATCTATTTCAATTACAAGCTCTCATATTGGATATAATTAAGATCATGATGTAATACTTTAGGTGGACTTCCACTATTTATATAGTCCAGGCGTGAAGAAGACGTGTTCATAATGAGATTGGATTTTGATTTGTCAATTAAATCTTGAAGATAGAAATCACTCAGTGCTTGAATCCATATCTAAACTTTTAAAGCAGTTGCAACGAAGATAGAATGAGGAAACTTTATACGGAGTAACTGGTTAGGAAAACTTTTTATGTAAAAAAGGGTGAATTTCATAGAGAATAAATGTACGTTTTTACTTTATGCCTAATTAATAAGTCACGTCGTATAATAAGGTACACAAAAGCTTTTGAAGGGAATATTATGAATTATAGCGGAGGATTGCGGTAGTTCTAATTGTTATAACCATTAAATAATTTGTACTTTTTTTTAATCAAAAGGTCATATGAGACTAGTTTCTCTATTTACATAAAGATAGTAGGTTAATAGGTTTACTCTAAAACCAAATCGCTTTTTATTAATAACAAAGTTTTATTTATGAAGGTAAAACACAAACCATAATTTTGCACATTGAAAAAGTGCAATTTAGTAAATGAAAAAAAACATAAAATGTACAAAACCTTATATCATTAATATAATTTTTAGAGACAAAAAAGGATTGCTAATAGTTTCATTCTCTAGCAAGTGTCCCACTTTTATTTGAAACAAGATATGGAAAGGGAAAGAAAACAAGAAGCCAAATAGAGAAAACACCCTACCATGTCGAATGACTCGAATTGTCAATTTGTCAAGCAACACAACTTGCACTTTTTGATCTTTTTCCATTTTCAGTACAATTGGACTTTGATAAAGATGAAGAACATTATTAATCATGTTCACCAAATAAAGTTTCTACTTTTTGATACATTTCATCCAATAGCTAAGTCCGTGATTATGAAAATCTCATCTACATCACGTACTGTTCGATCTCTGTAACTATACGAGCAAATGAGCAATGTAGAAGTATACAATTTTCTTTGTAACCCTTCATATAAATCATAACTTGATTTTAGACAAACAAAGTAACATCAATGTTACATTTAACTATACAATCATCAAGTAATATTCAAAGTTAAATATTTCTTAACGAAATAACATGAACATGAAATTAAATTCTTTTTGGTAGCAGATTATCATGAAGTGACGTTCAAATTAATTTTCAAGAAAATTAACACCCATGTAACAAATTTTCATAAAATTAAATATGAAACATAAGAAAACTTACGTGAAAGTGCCGTCAGAGAGATGATTCAAGGCTTGAACAGCCAATAAGCGCCGAGAAACAACGTCAGAATCCACCATAGCAACCAAAGGAGGAATAACACCCAACTCACCTAAACTCTTTCTCATCTTAACATTTTCCGACGCCAAACGTTTAATCTCCTTAGCGGCGTTTTCTTTCTCCGCCCACTTCCCAAAGAGGAGCTCTTTCACCGCCCTCTGCAACACCGCGCCGTCAGCCCGGTCGCCGCCGTCGCTTTTCCCCTGCATCACCTCCTCTGTTTCCTCTGCTTTCACTTCTAGTAAATCATTATCATTGTTAATAACATGAACATTAAAATCATAAGGCAAAGGCAAAGGCAAAGGCTGTTTCTTGGTGGGTTTTTTGTGTTGGATAAAAAACCGACGCATTTTTAGGAAAAATTGAAATTTTGATGAATAAGTGACGACCCATTTTGATGATAAAGAAGAGGAGGGTTTTTCTTGCATTTGCATGTTTGATTTTATTTAATTTTAAGTTTTAATTTATGGGGTTTGAAAGTTCAAATTTCGTTGAAGTTGGGTTATATAGTGTTGAAAAAAAAAGTGTGGAATTATTTAAGGGAGGTGGGAATTAATTTGAGGGGCACATGCGAGGGAACAAGAGTGTCTCAATCTGAATCGACGAAAGTGTGACATTGAAGAATTTTTTGAATTATTTTATAAAAGTTTGCAGAAATGAAGTGTATATCTCGTTTCTCGGTATTGCCTCACGTGGAATTCTATTCTACCTCCATTTTGTTTCGTCAATTGTTGATACTTTCTTCCTGGTTGTGGATTCTCATATATGTCATGTGTGTGTTTATTAGGGGTCATAATGAGCCGAATCGAGCATTAATTCAATACTTTGCGTTGGCTCGACTTGGCTAGCATTTAGCAATAATTTAAACGTAAGTATGAGATCTTCAACTTGTAAATAACTGAAAATAAGGTCAGTAGAACAAACTTTAGCTCATGCACCTCAAAATATATGGTTATACTTATGTGATAGTGTGTAGAGTTATATTTCCTCCGTTTCATAATGACTTTTCAGTTTTTATTTTCACATTTGTCAATATATATTTTATATTATTTTTATCTCTAGTTATATGCATTTGTAAAATTTATAAAATTTGGTATTATTAAAGAACTTATTGGGACGAATAAAAAAAGACCTTAATTCAATATGTTTTTCTTCTGTATTAGAAAAAATTGACAAGTTTCTCTTCAATGATGAATGGTGTCAAAATTGGAGTAGATAATAAGTCATTATCCAATAATTTGTCTTTTTAAAGTAAAGCTTAGTTCTAAACTTCTAATATGTTGAATTTATTAAGGTCTTGACCTGCAGAGTTTTAGTTGAGCCAAGTGACTCGTGAATCGATATAATCTTGATTATGAAGTTCATACTGTTGGAAATTCTAGCTAGAAAAACAAAAGGAAAGAGTTGAAAATTGAAAGGAGGGAAAATATCTCACATTGATAGAATACCAATTAACTAGCTTCTACCTTTATTTGTAGATTGGTGGTTGAGTGTATTATTTGTTTGAGGAATTGGGAAGAGGGGTTATGGTGCACACACACGCAACGACCGAGTCGGGTAGGACTTGGGGAATGCAATGTGCGGGCGTGGGGTGGGTTGTAGGCCCATCTATTCTTTGTGGAAGCCAATAGTTTGCTTAGCCTATGTTTTCTTCGTTTGGTTAGTCTGGTCTGATTTTTCATTTTGTTGGTCTAGTCCGATCGATTCTTTATGGTTTGGTCTGAACTTTTCTAGATTATTATTATTATTATTATTATTATTATTATTATTATTATTATTATTATTATTATAGGAAAACACCATAACGTTACAAGCTTAACAAGGTATAAAGATCAAGTGAACTACAAGAAGTTGGAGGGGAGCCGAGATACAATCTGGGCCCCCACTCCTCTAGCTATGGCGAACCCGATCCTGCTGAAAATGTGGGCAGCTGCCCATGCCCCAATGTCCTGAGCCCTGGAGTACGTCTGAACCCGCTTCAGCAAAGAAACAGCCCCTTTCTCTAATTCCCCAAAAAAAGAGAAGGAAAAAGGAAAGAAACCGTAACCCAAAGCCCTACAATGTGCCGCATACTTATCCTGCTTCCACTGTGCTGCAACCGCCACAACCCGACCCGGAATGAAACCTGACAACCCAGATTGCGTCATAGGGGAAGACCCAGTCAAGTCAACACACACATCTAGACCGCCATCCCATGAGTAAAGCAATATATCTGCAGGACGAAGAGCTCCATCGCTCTCACTAGTCAGCCCAACATCAACCTCCTTGCGAGCAGAAATCCCCGACCGATAGCAAATATCCAAAAGGGTATCACGAACAACATTATGTCGATGTTTGATACCCACAATCCCAGCACAAGACACGGCATGATCCTCATAAATGTCCCCGTCGAAAACCCGAGAGCAAGCAGAACACGGCGTCGAATCAGAGAACAACGGAATACCCAACCGATAGCAAAGAACCGAACGATAAGTCTTACCGTTCATAGTCTGGCCTAACCCCGAGATGGGGACTGCCCGCAACCAAGCTGAGGAGTGATCCCCCTGCTGAGATTTCCATAGGGCAACAAGACGTGAAGATAAGGAGTAGGCGGATTCCGCATCAGCAATAACCTTCGTGAAATATATGTCTGCCAATTTCTTCATGAGTCTGGGGGCAGCGATCTCACTAGGGCTACGCATAAGGTCAGTCTCCACGGTCCTGTTGAAAAGACCAAGAGCATCATCAAAGGCCGGTCCCGGACCTTCAACACCTGAAAGCCGAAGAAGCGAATCCTGCAAACCAGAAGACTGCAAACGGGATGCAAGAAAAGCATAATGCCGAACATCACCAGCTGAATAAACACCCAATCCTCCATAAGAATAAGGCAAGGTGGCAAGGCGCCATTGCCAGTCACCGAACCCAGGTCCCGAAGCAACCACGATGCGCTCTAAAGAAGTCCGCAGAGCCACATCAAAAGATAATTGGGCGGCTTCGAAAAAATGAGGCGGACAAGTGCGCATAGCAAAGTAGAGTTTAGAAACTCCAGTACACGCACGAAGAAGCAACAACTCACACTGGGGATAATGAATAGATATCATTATTATTATTATTATTATTATTATTATTATTATTAGTAATAAATAGTAAATAGTAAATAATGAATAAATAATAAAAAATAAAAATTATATATAATTAATATTACGTAATTAATAATAATAATAATAATAATAATAATAATAATAATAAATAATAATAATTAAAAGGTCCTGATCTAATATGATTTGATAAGATTTGATCTAATAAGTAACAATGACAAGGTGAAGAGAACGTGACCTTAATTCCTTGTTATGAAATCTTCTCTCGATTAAGTAACAATTAGAATCAATCAAGCTTAATGACAAATGATTTCGTTTTAATTACTCCCGAGCACTAATTATAATATATTTCTTTCCATTTTCCCAAAACACATTTTCACATAAACAGAAACATACATTCATCTTCTGTAAAACTCTCTTTCGTTCTTCGGGCAATATTTTGGCCTCAAATCAAGCCTTGTGACTGCACACAAGTCTTAACCGCAAAATATCTATTGTACTGGGTAGCACAAAATTGCCTTTTAAAGCAGTGGTTCGACCACGGCACGATAATTATTATGTTCATCAATCACTAACATTGAGACAAGTTGTTTTAGACTTTTAGCTAATTGCTTTATTAGTTAGACCTACAGCCAACGGGTTAATTTATCTTTCGTGCTTGTTTTGAACTCGAACCATATCTCTCTTGCTTCGATTATCTGCTCTTTTTTCCCTTTTTATTTAATTCTAGAATTTTAGCCTGTGCGATGCACGGATTATATTAAATTGTTAAGTTAAAATAACACTCCTATACATACCAATTGCTATATTTATATAATAGATTAGATTGGTTTTTGATTTTGGATTGAATTTCATTTTCGTTTTATTTTTTAATTATTAGAGTGTTTGATTTTGGATGAATTTGTATATTGGATTAGTGTTTGATTTTGGATTGAATTTATTTTAGATTGGTGTTTGATTTTGGATGAATTTTATTCTAGATTTTTTTTTATTTATTATTTGAGTGTTTGATTTTGGATGGAGTTGTATATATTAGTAATAAATTAATTAAAATAACTACGTGGCACCTAATTAATTATCTACGTGGCACTCGATTTTTCTAATTCAAAAATAAATTAGAAATCTTATTTTTCATTGGCCGAAACCATTAGTATCTTAGGTGGCGCTCTAATATTTCAACAAATATGCCTCCTTTATATATATATATATATATATATATATATAATATATTAGATTCCGAAGTTACTCAAACTTTAAGCTTCCTTAATTTTTCTTCTCGCATCCAAATTTCTAAAACCAACTTTTTCACTTCTTATGTTCCACATTCCTTTTCGTCCTCCCCTGTATATTATTAGGGTACTAGATTTTTATGCATGCTACGCATGCATAAAAATTCCAAAATATAAATAAACTAGTTTTAAGCCCGTGCGATGCATGGGTTAATATGATTGTTTTTTTTTTGTGTGTTTTATTATTATAGTCCAATTTTTTTATCGGTTGATTTGAAAGCCAATATTACAAGATTTGTATTTATAAAATATCAAATTCAAATAATACGGGATAATAATTGTTTCTTTTTTATATATTCAACAACAATAAGTACTCCGCATAATATGATATAGACGACTTGAGATAGACATCTAATTAGATATTACAACATGATTCTATCTTTATATTATTGCATTTTTTCATGTTAATCTTCGGTTTTTATAGAGGGGGAGACCGGGATGGGGGATATTTATCTTTGATGTTAACTTTTTAACCACAATACGTTTCGTGAAACTTTATTATAATTTTTTTTTAATTGGATGATATAAAAGTTTTGATGCAAAAGATAATTATTAAATTTATCTTTTTTTTGACAGAGAAGTATTAAATTTATCATACATAGCAAAATTCTATTTTAGAAAAGTAACATTTAATAATTTTATAGGATCCCATTAAAAAGTAATAAAATACTTTTGTTGAGTTGAGTTCTCAAGGTTGAAACTCGTAAAATTTTAAAAGACTACTTATATAAGTTAAGCACCAATGTTAAGGGGAACATTAAGTTTTTACTTGATTAATAGAAATAAATTCGTTTTGGCTTTATTTTTGCACGTAAGATATTAATTTTTATCGTTTTACACTATATTAAATAAGATGACAAATTTGTTTTAGGTTATTAATTTTTTTGTTCCGTTGGACAACTATGTGGTGCTACGCTTAACCTTTTCAGAAGGTAAAATCTACACTTGTACTTTAAGCTCCTAGCATAGTAATGTGACTGCATGGAATAAAATTAATTAATAAATGCATATTATATAGATAAGTAGTACTCCCTCCGTCCCATATTTATAGTCATGAAACACGGGTTTTAAGAAAATGAAATATAGTACATGGGAAACTGGAATAAAGTACAAATGATAATTGATTTTTATGGAAAAGTGGAATAAAGTAAATGTGAAAGATAATATAGTGCAGAGGGAAGTGGAATATAGTACTTGTTTTTGTTTTATTGTGTTTTATATGCATTTTTAATTAATATAGTACATGAGAAATTTAAAAATTTAATATACACACATAAGTAATATATACACATGTTATCGAATTGAAAGGCCAAAACTTAAGATGTACTCCCTCCATTCCTTTTTGTTGTTCCCATTTCCTTTTTTGGCGTTTCTTTTTGTTGTTCCCCTATTGAATCTTTACTATTTTTGGCCATAGTTTTTTTTACCAATTTACCCTAAGATTCCCCACTATTTACCAAAAATACCCTAAGATTCTACCCTTTCCCACCCACTTTTACCCCACCCGCCTTATTTAATTATTTAACCTAACCCCACCCCCCTCCCTTTATAACCCGTCGCTATCTCTTCTCACTCTCTCACCTCTCATTCTGATTTCTCTCTCTCACCTCTTCGGATCTCTCTCTCTCTCTTATTTCACTCTCTCTCTCTTAAAATCCCTCCCCTGTTCTTGAGAAAACCCTAGGTTTTCCGCCTCTGTTCTGGGTTTTCCTCTCCAAATCTCACAAATCTGAAACGTTTTCGCCGAAAAACTTTCATAAAAATTACTCGGATTCATTTTCCGATCAGATCCCCTCTATTTTTGTCCCCTTTTTGGTCCCTAATCGTCGCTGATCTTTGTTTTTCTAGTACGTAATGGGTTCTTCTTTGTCTAGAACTCGAGGTGATTCTGGGGTGGGAACTTCTGGTCAAAGAATCCCCGATTCCAACTGTGATTGGGGATCCAAGTGCAACTGTCCCAATAACGAGCATTCCTACTCCGCCGAATATAAAAACAATCTGTATTTGGCCCAAAAAGAAAATACGAGTACTCGAAACTATTTGGAAGAATGGTTTCGGAAGAGGGAAGTGGAGCCAGGAGAGGAGGTTGAGTCAAAATATGACGATCGGAAACCCACTCCCTCAGATCTGCGTTTTTTCGGTGAAGGAGATTCCGATGAGGTATTACTTTTGATTTTTTGCGATTTATTTAGGGTTATTGATGTCGGTTTTATTAAAATGGTTTGATGATTGTTTGCATGTCTAAAAAAGTGGGATTTGATAAATGTTGGATTTATTTGGAGTATTGTTCATTAAACTCGGATTATTTATTGGATAAGTTGCTCTGATTTCCCATTGCATGTGTTAAAAATGCAGATCTGATATTATTTCGAATTTGTTGGAAATTTTTTGGAGATTTGTTGGATTCAATCGGGGTTTTTATGTTATTTTTTGCTCTGTTTTCTCATTGCATGTTGTTAAAATTGAGTTCTGATTTTATTTTGTGCTCTGTTTTTTCATTGCATGTTAAAATTGAGTTCTGATTTTATTTGGAGATATTTGGAAATTATTTGAAGAAAATCGGAATATTCATGTGTTTTGTTGATCTGTTTTCCCATTGCATGTGGTTAAAAATGGGATCTGGATGTATTTGGGATATTATTTGAAATTTTTTGGGTAAAAATGGGATCTGGATGTATTCGGAAAATTAGTTGGATTTTAATGGAATTATTGTGTGGTTTGCTCTCATTTATCTCATTGCATGTGGTAACCATGGTGATCTGAAATTATTTGGAACTTTATTTTGAGTTGTTTGATTAAATCTGATTTTAATTCATGGTCCCCTGTTATGTTATGATGGCACTAATCATGTTGTTTGTCCCCTATTGATTGCAAGGAACCAAGTGGGTCTGATTCATTTGATCTGGTGTATGTTGGAGAGTGTGAAAATGAGAATGGTGATGCTGTTGGGTCTCCAGGGCAACTTTCATCTGGTTATCCCTCCTCAAAGAAAGTTGAAAAGGGAAAAAAATCGGCTTCAGCATCTGATGATGCTTAGATAAGTTTGTCTCCTTTCTCCCTTTTTTAATTTTATTGAATGCTGGCTAGCTGTGGAGTCATAAGGTGGATGCCAACAACTGTGATCTGTTGTTGGCCAGGGGTGTTGTTGTTTGGATGATGATGTTGTGATTAGTTGTATGGATGTTGATGTTAGATAATGATGTTGGTATAATGATATTGATAATGATGATTGGATGATGGTGTTTCCATATGGTTATGAAATTTTGTGGAATGTTGTATGTGTGATGAACATGATTTGATGACTTAATGTCCCATGTTTTATGGTATGTTTTGTGTATGATAAATATGATGCTTTGGTGAGTATGAGATTTGATCAGTATAACTATGTTTTGAAGGAAATAATGCCCTTGGTCTAAGTATGCATTCTATGTTAAGTCTAATAAATGCGGTTCAGTATTAATTAACAAGTTAATAATTCAGTGAGATCAAGTGAGCTGAATGCCTAGCTAGAGGCCGCTTCAGTTCAAGTGGAATTAAATGATATTAATCCACAGCTTACTCTTGACTGAACCCGTAGGGTCACACAAATAGTACGTAAACGGATCAAGTATTTAATGGCATTAAATACTCCATCTATGGATATTCGGAATCGACGGATCTTGGTTTCAGTGGGAGCTGAGATCGTCACAGGCAAGAAATGAATACTCCGGAAACGATGATATTGCCGGAAACGGAAATATGGATCGTATCGGAAATATAAATATTATCCAAGTCGTAGATGTTGCCGGAAACGGAAACATGGTACGTATCGGAAAATATTATCGGAAATGGAAATATTGCCGGAATCGGAAATATTGCCGGAAACGGAAATATTGTCAGAATCGGAAATATTATCGGAATCAGAAAATAATTCCGGAAACGGAAATATTAAATATTTGTTCGAAATGGAAATTAATTCCGGAATCGGAAATATTAAATATTGTTCGTATCGGAAATGAATTCCGGATTCGGGAATTTAATCGGAAGCGTATCGTACGAATTAGCATCGGACGAGGCCCGCTAGACGAAGGCCCAGCACGAAGCCATGCCATCGCCCAGCGAGCCAACACGCACCATCGCGTGCCAAGCCTCGACCAGGCCCAGCGCAAGGCCAGGCCCAGCCAAGGCCTAGGGGCGCGCGCGCGAGAGCACAGCAGTAGTGGGCCGAGCGCTGTGCGCCTAGCGTGGGCCGCAAGGCTTGCGCGGGTGTACGGTGCTCGTGCAATGCTTGTGCGGGAATCCTAAAGCAATCGGGATTCGAAATATGATTAAATCCTAAAACTATTAGATAATGATTATTTAATTAGAGTCCTAGTAGGATTATAATTAAATAAATTAGTATCCTAATAGGATTCCAAATCCTTTTCCATAACTCTATAAATAGGTGCCTAGGGTCACATATTTACATAGAGAATTCAAGTATTCAAAGTGAGTTTTTGAGAGCAAAATTCAGTTACACAATTGCCTATAAAGTGCCGAAAATAATAGTACCTTAAGGGCGATTCTAGTTGGTCAATCTTAAGGCGGATCCGGACGTGCTGTGGACTATCTACGGAGGGACGACACCTGGAGTCCTAAAGACTTGTTCTTGTTCGGTTCGGGCGCAGCTAGGGAAGGCACGCAACAAAGAGTATGCATCTAAACTATGCTAAATGATTATGTGTAAATAATATGTTTTCCTGGCTTTATGGTTTTTCCGCATGATTTATGAATTGTCATATGTATCATAACCTAACAGTGGTATCAAGAGCCTCTTATTATTTTCATAATCTAAATTGCATGAACATGGTTAAATATTACAAATTTGCAAGAATTAAAAGGGGTGATTAATTTTCGTAATTGTTAATTAATTGCAAATTGCGTTTATTTAATTATACGTACGCAGTTTTTCGGCAGTTTCTTCGTTACTCATCCAAATCGAATGATTTTTGTGTCAATTCCACATGTAAAAGGCATTCTAAAATTTTGACAAAAACAGTATTTTTCGGCCGAACCCAGAATTCTCAAATTCGAAGCCTAACTATGACTTTTCGGAGGTTTTAGTTTTTCGAATGCAAAATTTCGTAAATTTAAGATGTTAAATTAAATATTTGCGATTCTTGTTGATAAATCTTGAATTTTTGATTGACCTACTGTATATGTTTAACAAGTTTGAATGCCTAGCCTTGTTAATTATACAATCTAATTTGTAATTATGATTAATTTGTTGAAAATTGGAATAATTTAGAATTAATTTGATTTTCATAATTAGTTATAATTTAATTAGATACCTATGATTAAAAACCACCATAAAAATTGTAAATTTATGTTAAATTTTAAATTTTTATGACCTAGACTTGAATCCATGTTAATCGGAAATCAATTGAATAATAAATTTTCGATTTTTGGCCCTAAAATTATGAAATTAATATTATTTATTAATTTGTCATTAATTTTAAATATAAATTTTAAATTTTTATGCGATTCGCTCATATAACTTGCACGCACAAAGCAATGGACGCTACGTGTTACCCTTAAGGGGTGTTGTATAGTGCGGGCATGTGACGACGAGCAAGGGAGCTCGTCGCCCATGCGGCACGAATGCAATGAGCAAGGCCATGGTGCACGAGCACAAGGCAGCAGCCCTGCCTTGTGTCGTGGGCTGTGAGCAATGGACGAATGGGCGAGGGCGTAGCAAGGCACAGCAGTCGCGTTGTGGGCAGCAAGGGAGCTGCGCCACAACACGCACTGCCTCGCGCAAGCGTGCGGAGCCTCGCGCGCAGCGAGCGCAAGCTGGCGTGCCACGAGTGCTACGCCCAGCGTCGATGCCTAGCGCAGCGAGCGATGGCTCGCAGGATTAAGTCGACAAACTGTGCTTACCTAAGATGTTTTAGGATTAAGTCGACAAACTGTGCTTAGTTCTTCAATGATTTTAGGATCTTGGAATCATTTTATTCACACCTGCCGGAACACATAACTTGAATAAAATGCTTAATAAACATTAAATTATGCATGTATGCTAGAATTTAAGTTTATTAAGAGAAACTGTGAATGGTTATTTATTTGTTTATTCTTTTCAATTGTAGTATTTAATATGGCAAACAACAATTCATTCAACATTCGATCAATTCTCGAAAAGGAGAAATTGAACGGGAAGAACTTCCTTGACTGGCAAAGGAACTTGCAAATAGTTCTTATGCAGGAAGAAAAGGAGTATGTCCTAGAAGAGGCGATGCCCGAAGCCGCAGGCGACGGGGTCACTCAGGCAGCCCTCAATCGTTGGATTGATGCCAACAAGGATGTGAAATGTCTAATGCTCGCCACCATGAGTGCGGATCTGCAGAAAACGTTCATCAACTCAGATGCTTTCACAATCATCAGTGAGTTGAAGAACATGTTCCAAGATCTGGCTCGAGTCGAAAGATTCGAGACTCATAGGCAAATTCTTGAGACCAAGCTTAAGAAGGGCGAGCCCGTAAGTCCACATGTTCTCAAAATGATTGGACTCATTGAGAATATGAGTCGGCTGGATCAGCAATTTTCTCAGGAAATGGCTATAGACACCATCTGTTAGGTTATGATACATATGACAATTCATAAATCATGCGGAAAAAACCATTAAGCCAGGAATACATATTATTTACACATAATCATATAGCATAATTTAGATGCATACTCTTTGTTGCGTGCCTTCCCTAGCTGCGCCCGAACCGAACAAGAACAAGTCTTTAGGACTCCAAGTGTCGTCCCTCCGTAGATAGTCCACAGCACGTCCGGATCCGCCTTAAGGTTGACCAACTAGAATCGCCTTTAAGGTACTATTATTTTCGGCTAAATGGGCAAGAGTTATGGCTGATTTTTCTGCTTAAAAATCCTAGTTTTGAATACTTGAAAACTTTTGTATAAATAATGACCCCTAGGCCCTTATTTATAGAGGTATGGAAAAGGAATTGTAATCCTACTAGGATGTGGATTTGTTAATTAGAACTTTATTAGGACTCTAAATAACAAAGCAATTCTAATAAGATTAGGATTTTAATCTTCGCACGAATCCCAATAGAATTAGGATTTCCGGCATACGCATCGCACAAGCCGTGCACCCGCGCAGGCCTTGCGGCCCACGACAAGCGCACAACCCATGTGCGGTGCTGCGTGCGCGCGCGCGCCCTTGGCTGGGCCTGGCCTTGCGCTGGGCCTGGTCGAGGCGTGCGTTGCGTGCGGCTCGCTGGGCGATGGCCTGGCTTCGTGCTGGGCCTTCGTCTAGCGGGCCTCGTCCGATGCTAATTCGTACGATATGCTTCCGATTAAATTCCCGATTCCGGAATTCATTTCCGATACGAACAACATTTAATATTTCCGATTCCGGAATTAATTTCCGTTTCGAACAAATATTTAATATTTCCGTTTCCGGAATTATTTTCCGATTCCGATAATATTTCCTTTTCTGACAATATTTCCGTTTCCAGCAATATTTCCGATTCCGGCAATATTTCCATTTCCGATAATATTTTCCGATACGTACCATGTTTCCGTTTCCGGCAACATCTACGACTTGGATAATATTTATATTTCCGATACGATCCATATTTCCGTTTCCGGCAATATCATCGTTTCCGGAGTATTCATTTCTTGCCTGTGACGATCTCAGCTCCCACTGAAACCAAGATCCGTCGATTCCGAATATCCATAGATGGAGTATTTAATGCCATTAAATACTTGATCCGTTTACGTACTATTTGTGTGACCCTACGGGTTCAGTCCAGAGTAAGCTGTGGATTAATATCATTTAATTCCACTTGAACTGAAGCGGCCTCTAGCTAGGCATTCAGCTCACTTGATCTCACTGAATTATTAACTTGTTAATTAATACTGAACCGCATTTATTAGACTTAACATAGAATGCATACTTGGACCAAGGGCATTATTTCCTTCAGTCTCCCACTTGTCCTTAGGGACAAGTGTGCATTTCCTAATTCCTTTGTCGCTCGATGCTTGCTCTTGAACATAAGGTAAGAGTTGTCATCCTTATTATGTCCAGAGGTGTTTCTCGGTTTCAGAGTTCAACTGATCAAATAGACAGATAATCATAGCCTATGATTCATCCGAGCACGGCCATGCATTTCACAGTTTCTAGCTCTCCGAGTGGCCTTGTACAACTTTTAAGCATCTCATCCCGATTTATGGGAGGACAATCCCAATCTTGCGATCTTGAGATTAGACTTCGTTTGATAGGTGATTACCTGAGCGTTGCCTTTATAGCCTCTTTTTACGGTGCGACGGTTGGTCAACGTCAAAGCAACCAGTTCTCAAACAAGTAATCTCAAATCACTCAGGTATTGAGGATTTAGTGTCTAATAATTTTAATGAAATTTACTTATGACATATTTTCATCTCTTACAGTAAAGTTTCATAGGTCTTGTCCGATACTAGTCTTCCCAAAGTAAGTATCTATGCAAATGATTATGACATTGCCATGTCCACATAGTTCAAGAAACAGAACTACTAGTCATCTTGCATTCTAATCGTCTAACGTTTTCTATGCGTCCAATTTTATAGAAAACTCCAACTAGGGACCATTTTCAACCTTTGACATTCAAGTTCACTTGATAGACATTTCTTAGTCACAGGACTGGTCCTGACAGTCTATCTTGAATATATCGTCAAATTGAAGGGACTCATCATTTAATAAACCACAAATTAAATGGAAAAATGAATTCTTTTCATTTATTGTGAATGATTAACCAATAATGTTTTACAAAGATTTAAACTCTAAAACTTTAAAACATTAAACAGAGACATCAAAGCCATTCTCCAATATGCTTGATTCCCATAGCTGCAGTGTGCGAGTTGTGCTTCGCCTGCGGCAGAGGTTTAGTTAATGGATCTGATATGTTGTCATCAGTACCAATTTTGCTTATCTCGACTTCTTTTCTTTCAACGAACTCTCGTAGAAGGTGAAATCTACGAAGTACATGCTTGACTCTCTGGTGGTGTCTAGGCTCCTTTGCCTGTGCAATAGCTCCGTTATTATCACAATACAGGGCAATTGGTCCTTTAATGGAGGGGACTACATCAAGTTCACCTATGAACTTCCTTAGCCATATAGCTTCCTTTGCTTCTTCATGTGCAGCAATGTACTCCGCTTCAGTTGTAGAATCCGCAATGGTGCTTTGCTTAGCACTTTTCCAGCTTACTGCTCCTCCGTTGAGGCAGAAGACAAACCCAGACTGTGATCTGAAATCATCTTTGTCGGTTTGGAAACTTGCGTCCGTATAGCCTTTAACAATTAATTCATCATCTCCACCATAGACCAGGAAGTCATCTTTGTGCCTTTTCAGGTACTTCAGAATGTTCTTGGCAGCAGTCCAATGCGCCTCTCCTGGGTCTGACTGGTATCTGCTCGTAGCACTGAGTGCATACGCAACATCCGGGCGTGTACATATCATAGCATACATTATTGAACCAATCAATGATGCATATGGAATCCCATTCATTCGTCTACGCTCATCAAGTGTTTTTGGGCACTGAGTCTTGCTTAGAGTCATTCCATGAGACATGGGTAGGTAGCCTCGCTTGGAGTCCGCCATCTTGAACCTATCAAGCACCTTATTGATATAAGTGCTTTGACTAAGTCCAATCATCCTTTTAGATCTATCTCTGTAAATCTTGATGCCCAATATGTACTGTGCTTCTCCTAGATCCTTCATCGAAAAACATTTCCCAAGCCAAATCTTGACAGAGTTCAACATAGGAATGTCATTTCCGATAAGTAATATGTCGTCGACATATAATACTAGGAAAGCAATTTTGCTCCCACTGACCTTCTTGTATACACAAGATTCGTCTGCGTTCTTGATGAAACCAAAGTCACTGACTGCTTCATCAAAACGTATATTCCAGCTCCTGGATGCCTGCTTCAATCCGTAGATTGACTTCTTTAGCTTGCATACCTTTTTAGCATTCTTTGGATCCTCAAAACCTTCAGGCTGTGTCATAAACACAGTTTCTGTTAAAACGCCGTTTAAGAAAGCAGTTTTGACATCCATCTGCCATATTTCGTAATCGTAATATGCATCGATTGCTAACATTATCCGAATAGACTTTAGCATTGCAACTGGTGAAAAGGTTTCATCATAATCCACACCGTGGACTTGCCTGTAACCTTTTGCAACCAATCTAGCTTTGAAAACTTCAAGTTTCCCATCCTTGTCCTTTTTCAGTTTGAAAACCCATTTGCTTCCAATGGCTTGGTAGCCATCTGGCAAATCGACCAAATCCCATACTTGGTTTTCAGACATGGAGTCTAATTCAGATTGCATGGCTTCTTGCCACTTCTTGGAGCTAGGGCTCGCCATAGCTTGTTTGTAAGTCGCAGGTTCATCACTTTCAAGTAATAGAACGTCATAGCTCTCGTTCGTCAAAATACCTAAGTACCTTTCCGGTTGAGATCTATATCTTTGCGATCTACGCGGGGTAACATTTCTAGATTGACCATGATTCTCACCAGATTCTTCTAAAGATCTCTGAGTTTCATCCTGAATGTCATCTTGAGCATTCTCTAGAGTTTGTTGTTCGACTCGAATTTCTTCGAGGTCTACTTTTCTCCCACTTGTCATTTTGGAAATGTGATCTTTCTCCAAAAAGACACCATCTCGAGCAACAAATACCTTGTTCTCAGATGTATTGTAGAAGTAATACCCCTTTGTTTCCTTTGGATAGCCCACAAGGATACATTTGTCAGATTTTGGATGAAGTTTGTCTGAAATTAATCGTTTGACGTATACTTCACATCCCCAAATCTTAAGAAAAGACACATTTGGAGGCTTTCCAAACCATAACTCGTATGGAGTCTTTTCGACAGCTTTAGACGGAGCTCTATTTATAGTGAGTGCAGCTGTATTTAGTGCATGTCCCCAAAATTCTAATGGAAGTTCGGCCTGACCCATCATTGACCTGACCATGTCTAGCAAGGTTCTGTTCCTCCGTTCCGACACACCGTTCCATTGTGGTGTTCCAGGAGGAGTCAATTCTGATAGAATTCCACATTCTTTCAGATGGTCATCAAATTCATAGCTCAGATATTCACCGCCTCTATCAGACCGCAGTGCCTTTATCTTCTTGCCTAATTGATTCTCTACTTCACTCTGAAATTCCTTGAATTTGTCAAAGGATTCAGACTTATGCTTCATTAGGTAGACATAACCATATCTACTGAAGTCATCAGTGAAAGTGATAAAGTAGCTGAAACCACCTCTAGCATTTGTACTCATTGGTCCACATACATCTGTATGGATTAAACCCAATAGTTCATTTGCTCTTTCTCCAACTTTAGAGAAAGGTTGCTTTGTCATTTTGCCAAGTAAACATGATTCGCATTTACCATATTCCTCTAAGTCAAATGGTTCTAGAATTCCTTCCTTTTGAAGTCTTTCTAAGCGTTTCAAGTTTATATGGCCTAATCGACAATGCCACAGATAGGTGAGATCTGAATCATTCTTTTTGGCCTTTTTGGTATTTATGTTATATACTTGTTTGTCGTGATCTAAAGTCCATTGACTAATCTAGCAGATCCATAAAACATCTCTTTAAAATAAAACGAACAACTATTGTCTTTTATTAAAAAGGAAAATCCCTTAGCATCTAAGGAAGAAACTGAAATGATGTTTTTAGTAAGACTTGGAACATGGAAACATTCTTCCAGTTCCAAAACTAGCCCGGAGGGCAACGACAAAAAGTAAGTTCCTACAGCTAATGCAGCAATCCGTGCTCCATTTCCCACTCGTAGGTCGACTTCACCCTTGCTTAACTTTCTACTTCTTCTTAGTCCCTGTGGATTGGAACATAAGTGTGAGCCACAACCTGTATCTAATACCCAAGAAGTTGAATTAGCAAGTATACAGTCTATAACGAAAATACCTGAAGATGGAACGACTGTTCCGTTCTTCTGATCTTCCTTTAGCTTTGGACATTCTCTTTTGTAATGGCCTATTCCATCACAATAAAGACAGCTTGATGTGGACTTGTCCTGCTTTGATTTAGCATTGCCCTTGGGCTTTCCACCTTTCTTGAACGGTCTCCTTCTAGCCTTGAGTAAATCTTTGGCTTCACAGTCCAGTATTATTTCAGCCTTTCTGACAAGGTGAACAAATTCTGCAACTGTTTCTTCTCTTGGTTCACTTAGGTATAGTTGTTTGAAGCGACCAAACCCACTGTGTAGTGAATTGAGCAAGATAGAGACTGCCATCCTTTCGCTTATTGGTGTTCCTAGTAGACTTAGGCGATCAAAGTATGAACGCATAAGATCCACATGGAACCTCAGTGGGATGCCTACCCTCTGTTTAGTGCGAAGGAGCTGAACATGTGTTTCTTGGACCTCCATCCTATAACACCTGTTGGGAGAACTAACCTTTAGACCAGACATTGATTCAATCAACTCATGGACGTTCAGGTCCCTGTCCTCCGTGCTTCCACGACAGATATCCCTCAGATTCTTGATGAGCGTAAAAGGTTCATAGGCTACAAACCTTTTAGCCCAATCATCAGGGATATTGTTCAGCATGAGACTCATAACCTTTTTGAGATCCGCATCCCAGGCGTAAAATATCTCAGGGGTCATGTCTCTGGCATAGTAGCTTGGCATGGGATGTGACAGTACATACTCAAGTCCATTGAGTTTGACTATTTCAACTAGCTTAGCTTCCCATTCAAGAAAATTTGCCAGGTTCAGCTTGACCATAAGCTCAGAACCCATGATGATGTTTTGATTGTTGTTTGCCATATTAAAAACTACAATTGAAAAGAATAAACAAATAAATAACCATTCACAGTTTCTCTTAATAAACTTAAATTCTAGCATACATGCATAATTCAATGTTTATTAAGCATTTTATTCAAGTTATGTGTTCCGGCAGGTGTGAATAAAATGATTCCAAGATCCTAAAATCATTGAAGAACTAAGCACAGTTTGTCGACTTAATCCTAAAACATCTTAGGTAAGCAAAAGCCTTTTGCTAATAGTCTAGAAACTATTCTTGGTTGATAGGTACGTCTAAGAACTTATTAGGTAAACCTATCGATTTTGCCACGACATAAAAGGACTCCTTACTTATATCGTTGAGTTTCACCAAAACTAACATGTACTCACAATTATTTGTGTACCTTGCCCCTTTAGGACCAATAAGTAACACCTCGCTGAGTGAAAACTATTACTAGATTGATGTAAAGGATATCCAAGCAAGTGTATATTTTGGCATGGCACCTTTTAACTCAATTTTTAAGTTTGGAACTTAAGGCTCTTACTATGTTGGTTAGATTTTAAGTGAACTAAAATCCTTAATCATGCAACATAATCAAGCCACAATCTTATGCATAATTAAGACATATTTAAAGCAATAAATAACTTAAAGCATGCATAAGATAAATGTGATCTAGTATGGCCCGACTTCATCTTGAAGCTTTGACTTCAAAGTCCGTCTTGAAAATCTCCGTGGGAGGCACCATTTTCTTCAAATAGGATAAGCTATAATTAAAACTAATTACAACTATTTGATGGTACGCAGACCATATTTGAATTTGAAAAACAACTTTGGTACTTTAGACCAATTACATTCAAATTAATGGTACGCAGACCATATTTTCTATCCTATTTGGGCCATACTAGTCACTTCATAACCTGCAAAACAGTACATATACAATATATACCATTCACCCATTCATTATCATGAATGGCCCACATAGCTGGTTAGTTAAAACACATTATGCATCACGTAAACATTTGCAGCAATTAATCAAGGGCACTAATAATCTACCAATTATTCAGTCCTTATTAATTCTAATCGAGTTGTTTTAACCTTAAGGATTTGTAGACCTAATCAAGAGTTTATGACTAAAAGGGCTCCCACTTAAACCAATAAATTCATATGCTTTACTAATTTTAAACATAAAAATGTATTTCTAGTCTAACCGGAAACATACAAATTTAATTAAAATTTAAAGCTCATATAAATTTATAATTGAATCCAAAAAGTTTAATTTAATTTCAGTCGTATTTAAATTAATTCATGATTTTAATTTTAGTAAAATAATTAGAATAAATAAAATTTATTATAATTACAATATTCAAAATTAAAATCCAAGAAAATAATTTAAATTATTAATTTTAAAATTAATTAAAATTACGTAAACTGAAAATTTCAAATTAAACATTCAAAACGATCTAATCGCAACGCAAACACCCTACGCATCGCACGTCCATGGGCCACACGCACACAGCCATCGCTGGCCATGTGCGCGCAGCCCATGCGCTCGTCGCATAGCTGCTGCATTTTCCCATCGCAAGCCATCGCACAAGTGGTGCTCGCTGCGCGCACATGGATGGAGTATTTAATGCCATTAAATACTTGATCCGTTTACGTACTATTTGTGTGACCCTACGGGTTCAGTCCAGAGTAAGCTGTGGATTAATATCATTTAATTCCACTTGAACTGAAGCGGCCTCTAGCTAGGCATTCAGCTCACTTGATCTCACTGAATTATTAACTTGTTAATTAATACTGAACCGCATTTATTCGACTTAACATAGAATGCATACTTGGACCAAGGGCATTATTTCCTTCACCATCGTCCATTCTCTTCATAGCGGGTATGATCAGTTCAAACTGAACTACAGTATGAATAGTCTGGACAAAACGCTCACTGAGCTTCACGGTATGCTGAAGACCGCTGAAAAGACGCTCAAAAGTGATAAGCAGGATGTGCTTATGGTGCGTGGGGGCAAGTTCAAGAAATCTGGAAAGTAGAGGAATGCTAAGAAAGGTGGCAACAAGGCCAGCCCAACTAAGCAAACTGGCGCCAAATCTGTAAAGAGGAAGGTCAGTCAACCCACTTCTGAATCCGAATGCTTCTACTGCAAGAAGAAGGGGCATTGGAAGAGAGATTGCTTGAAGCTAAAGGAAGATCAGAAGAACGGAACAGTCGTTCCATCTTCAGGTATTTTCGTTATAGACTGTATACTTGCTAATTCAACTTCTTGGGTATTAGATACAGGTTGTGGCTCACACTTATGTTCCAATCCACAGGGACTAAGAAGAAGTAGAAAGTTAAGCAAGGGTGAAGTCGACCTACGAGTGGGAAATGGAGCACGGATTGCTGCATTAGCTGTAGGAACATACTATTTGTCGTTGCCCTCCGGGCTAGTTTTGGAACTGGAAGAATGTTTCCATGTTCCAAGTCTTACTAAAAACATCATTTCAGTTTCTTGCTTAGATGCTAAGGGATTTTCCTTTTTAATAAAAGACAATAGTTGTTCGTTTTATTTTAAAGAGATGTTTTATGGATCTGCTAGATTAGTCAATGGACTTTATTTATTAGATCACGACAAACAAGTATATAACATAAATACCAAAAAGGCCAAAAAGGATGATTCAGATCTCACCTATCTGCGGCATTGTCGATTAGGCCATATAAACTTGAAACGCTTAGAAAGACTTCAAAAGGAAGGAATTCTAGAACCATTCGACTTAGAGGATTATGGTAAATGCGAATCATGTTTACTTGGCAAAATGACAAAGCAACCTTTCTCTAAAGTTGGAGAAAGAGCAAATGAACTATTGGGTTTAATCCATACAGATATATGCGGACCAATGAGTACAAATGCTAGAGGTGGTTTCAGCGACTTTATCACTTTCACTGATGACTTCAGTAGATATGGTTATGTCTACCTAATGAAGCATAAGTCTGAATCCTTTGACAAATTCAAGGAATTTAGAGTGAAGTAGAGAATCAGCTAGGCAAGAAGATTAAGGCACTGCGGTCTGATAGAGGCGGTGAATATCTGAGCTATGAATTTGAAGACCATCTGAAAGAATGTGGAATTCTATCAGAATTGACTCCTCCTGGAACACCACAATGGAACGGTGTGTCGGAACGGAGGAACAGAACCTTGCTAGACATGGTCAGGTCAATGATGGGTCAGGCCAAACTTCCATTAGAATTTTGGGGACATGCACTAAATACAGCTGCACTCACTATAAATAGAGCTCCGTCTAAAGCTGTCGAAAACACTCCATACGAATTATGGTTTGGAAAACCTCCAAATGTGTCTTTTCTGAAGATTTGGGGATGTGAAGTATACGTCAAACGATTAATTTCAGACAAACTTCATCCAAAATCTGACAAATGTATCCTTGTGGGCTATCCAAAGGAAACAAAGGGGTATTACTTCTACAATACATCTGAGAACAAGGTGTTTGTTGCTCGAGATGGTGTCTTTTTGGAGAAAGATCACATTTCCAAAATGACAAGTGGGAGAAAAGTAGACCTCGAAGAAATTCGAGTCGAACAACAAACTCTAGAGAATGCTCAAGATGACATTCAGGATGAAACTCAGAGATCTTTAGAAGAATCTGGTGAGAATCATGGTCAATCTAGAAATGTTACCCCGCGTAGATCGCAAAGATATAGATCTCAACCGGAAAGGTACTTAGGTATTTTGACGAACGAGAGCTATGACGTTCTATTACTTGAAAGTGATGAACCTGCGACTTACAAAAAAGCTATGACGAGCCCTAGCTCCAAGCAATGGCAAGAAGCTATGCAATCTGAATTAGACTCCATGTCTGAAAACCAAGTATGGGATTTGGTCGATTTGCCAGATGGCTACCAAGCCATTGGAAGCAAATGGGTTTTCAAACTGAAAAAGGACAAGGATCGGAAACTTGAAGTTTTCAAAGCTAGATTGGTTGCAAAAGGTTACAGGCAAGTCCACGGTGTGGATTACGATGAAACCTTTTCACCAGTTGCAATGCTAAAGTCTATTCGGATAATGTTAGCAATCGCTGCATATTACGATTACGAAATATGGCAGATGGATGTCAAAACTGCTTTCTGAAACGGCATTTTAACAGAAACTGTGTTTATGACACAGCCTGAAGGTTTTGAGGATCCAAAGAATGCTAAAAAGGTATACAAGCTAAAGAAGTCAATCTACGGATTGAAGCAAGCATCCAGGAGCTGGAATATACGTTTTGATGAAGCAGTCAGTGACTTTGGTTTCATCAAGAACGCAGACGAATCTTGTGTATACAAGAAGGTCAGTGGGAGCAAAATTGCTTTCCTAGTATTATATGTCGACGACATATTACTTATCGGAAATGACATTCCTATGTTGAACTCTGTCAAGATTTGGCTTGGGAAATGTTTTTCGATGAAAGATCTAGGAGAAGCGCAGTACATATTGGGCATCAAGATTTACAGAGATAGATCTAAAAGGATGATTGGACTTAGTCAAAGCACTTATATCAATAAAGTACTTGATAGGTTCAAGATGGCGGACTCCAAGCGAGGCTACCTACCCATGTCTCATAGAATGACTCTAAGCAAGAATCAGTGCCCAAAAACACTTGATGAGCGTAGACAAATGAATGGGATTCCATATGCATCATTAATTGGTTCAATAATGTATGCTATGATATGTACACGCCCGGATGTTGCGTACGCACTCAGTGCTACGAGCAGATACCAGTCAGACCCAGGAGAGGCGCATTGGACTGCTGCCAAGAATATTCTGAAGTACCTGAAAAGGCACAAAGATGACTTCCTGGTCTATGGTGGAGATGATGAATTAATTGTTAAAGGCTATACGGACGCAAGTTTCCAAACTGACAAAGATGATTTCAGATCACAGTCTGGGTTTGTCTTCTGCCTCAACGGGGGTGCAATAAGCTGGAAAAGTGCTAAGCAAAGCACCATTGCGGATTCTACAACTGAAGCGGAGTACATTGCTGCACATGAAGCAGCAAAGGAAGCTATATGGCTAAGGAAGTTCATAGGTGAACTTGGTGTAGTCCCCTCCATTAAAGGACCAATAGCCCTGTATTGTGATAATAACGGAGCTATTGCACAGGCAAAGGAGCCTAGACACCACCAGAGAGTCAAGCATGTACTTCGTAGATTTCACCTTCTACGAGAGTTCGTTGAAAGAAAAGAAGTCGAGATAAACAAGATTGGAACTGATGACAACATATCAGATCCATTAACTAAACCTCTGCCGCAGGCGAAGCACAACTCGCACACTGCAGCTATGGGAATCAAGCATATTGGGGAATGGCTTTGATGACCCTGTTTAATGTTTTAAAGTTTTAGAGTTTAAATCTTTGTAAAACATTATTGGTTAATCATTCACAATAAATGAATAGAATTCATTTTTCCATTTAATTTGTGGTTTATTAAATGATGAGTCCCTTCAATTTGACGATATATTCAAGATAGACTGTCAGGACCAGTCCTGTGACTAAGAAATGTCTATCAAGTGAACTTGAATGTCAAAGGTTGAAAATGGTCCCTAGTCGGAGTTTTCTATAAAATTGGACGCATAGAAAACGTTAGACGACTAGAATGCAAGATGACTAGTAGTTCTGTTTCTTGAACTATGTGGACATGGCAATGTCATAATCATTTGCATAGATACTTACTTTGGGAAGACTAGTATCGGAAAGGACCTATGAAACTTTACTGTAAGAGATGAAAATCTGTCATAAGTAAATTTCATTAAAATTATTAGACACTAAATCCTCAATACCTGAGTGATTTGAGATTACTTGTTTGAGAACTGGTTGCTTTGACGTTGACCAACCGTCGCACCGTAAAAGGAGGCTATAAAGGCAACGCTCAGGTAATCACCTATCAAACGAAGTCTAATCTCAAGATCGCAAGATTGGGATTGTCCTCCCATAAATCGGGATGAGATGCTAAAAGTTGTACAAGGCCACTCGGAGAGCTAGAAACTGTGAAATGCATGGCCGTGCTCGGATGAATCATAGGCTATGATTATCTGTTTATTTGATCAGTTGAACTCTGAAACCGAGAAACACCTCTGGACATAATAAGGATGACAACTCTTACCTTATGTTCAAGAGCAAGCATCGAGCGACAAAGGAATTAGGAAATGCACACTTGTCCCTAAGGACAAGTGGGAGACTGAAGGAAATAATGCCCTTGGTCCAAGTATGCATTCTATGTTAAGTCTAATAAATGCGGTTCAGTATTAATTAACAAGTTAATAATTCAGTGAGATCAAGTGAGCTGAATGCCTAGCTAGAGTCCGCTTCAGTTCAAGTGGAATTAAATGATATTAATCCACAACTTACTCTTGACTGAACCCGTAGGGTCACACAAATAGTACGTAAACGGATCAAGTATTTAATGGCATTAAATACTCCATCTATGGATATTTGGAATCGACGGATCTTGGTTTCAGTGGGAGCTGAGATCGTCACAGGCAAGAAATGAATACTCCGGAAACGATGATATTGCCGGAAACGGAAATATGGATCGTATCGGAAATATAAATATTATCCAAGTCGTAGATGTTGCCGGAAACGGAAACATGGTACGTATCGGAAAATATTATCGGAAATGGAAATATTGCCGGAATCGGAAATATTGCCGGAAACGGAAATATTGTCAGAATCGGAAATATTATCGGAATCGGAAAATAATTCCGGAAACGGAAATATTAAATATTTGTTCGAAATGGAAATTAATTCCGGAATCGGAAATATTAAATATTGTTCGTATCGGAAATGAATTCCGGATTCGGGAATTTAATCGGAAGCGTATCGTACGAATTAGCATCGGACGAGGCCCGCTAGACGAAGGCCCAGCACGAAGCCAGGCCATCGCCCAGCGAGCCAACACGCACCATCGCGTGCCAAGCCTCGACCAGGCCCAGCGCAAGGCCAGGCCCAGCCAAGGCCTAGGGGCGCGCGCGCGAGAGCACAGCAGCAGTGGGCCGAGCGCTGTGCGCCTAGCGTGGGCCGCAAGGCTTGCGCGGGTGTATGGTGCTTGTGCAATGCTTGTGCGGGAATCCTAAAGCAATCGGGATTCGAAATATGATTAAATCCTAAAACTATTAGATAATGATTATTTAATTAGAGTCCTAGTAGGATTATAATTAAATAAATTAGTATCCTAATAGGATTACAAATCCTTTTCCATAACTCTATAAATAGGTGCCTAGGGTCACATATTTACATAGAGAATTCAAGTATTCAAAGTGAGTTTTTGAGAGCAAAATTCAGTTACACAATTGCCTATAAAGTGCCGAAAATAATAGTACCTTAAGGGCGATTCTAGTTGGTCAATCTTAAGGCGGATCCGGACGTGCTGTGGACTATCTACGGAGGGACGACACTTGGATTCCTAAAGACTTGTTCTTGTTCGGTTCGGGCGCAGCTAGGGAAGGCACGCAACAAAGAGTATGCATCTAAACTATGCTAAATGATTATGTGTAAATAATATGTTTTCCTGGCTTTATGGTTTTTCCGCATGATTTATGAATTGTCATATGTATCATAACCTAACATGTTTTGGATTAGTAAAGGCATGAAATGAATATAATTTGGGGATAGGGTTTGAGTTATTTCAGTCCTCTCAGTGTGGCCTTGTGTTGAATGCTTAATGTCCAAGCATGTCCCTTTAGGATACAGTAATGTCCCTTTATTTATTGTGATCGATGATGAGTCTTTTTAATCCTGAGGAACAAGTCTTACTAACCACAAATGCTCGTGCTGCCATTAGTATCAGTAATGATATTTCTCGGGCGCTAAGTGTTTGTGGTTTGGATTTGTTTTAATGATGCTTGGGGACATTCTGAGATCAATATTAGGAGGTTTGTGATCTTCAATGATGTGATTGTTGATATTCTGAGATCTTTGTTTTGATAATTGTCCTTTAACTTCTTTTGTCCAACGGAGTGAATGTCATTTCACACAATGAAATGTGAATATCAATCATTCCATTGGGCAGAAGAACGTTAAAGATATGATAGTATTGAAACTACTTGATCAATGATGTGTGTCAATATGTCTGAGAAATGAAACCCTACATGTTAATGATCTGTTTAATGCTTCATGTCCCATGAATCAGTGGAGGTCTGTGATGAGTCTTTCATTTGATGAGGTTCAAACCCTATGTTTTGATCAGTTCATGGTGATCTGATGCATTGTTGATTGTTATTGTTATGCTTGATCTGTGATGAGTCTTTCATTTGCTGAGACTCAAACCCAATGTTCCAATAACACTTGTGCACCATTAGCATCATTGATGCTCTTCCGGAGCTAAGTGTTAGGGGATAGGGTTTGTGTCAATGATGCTTGGGGACATTCTGAGATCTTATGTCATGTTAGACAGGAGAGGCAATTCATGTCTTGCAAAACATGTATAATGTGTTTCTGATATTCAATGATGTTAGTGTTGATATTCTGTGATGTATGTGTTGATAACCTGAGATATTTGATTCTAAACATGTCCTTCATCACCAATTACAAAAGGGAATACAGATCATGTCACATCATTGATTGATCATGTATCCCCTTTGGTAAATTGGTGATGAGGTTGTAAATCATTTAGAAACAAATCTGTCAATGATGTAAAACAACTTAACTGAGATTCAATGATGTTGCCTTGTTCATTGCTTCCTTGTTTTTGCTGCTTTGTTCTTGTTTCCTTGTCCATTACATCTTTTGGCACATCGGCATCCAATTGGGAAGAATTTCCATCTGAAAATGATGTGATATGCATTCTTTCCATTTGGATGCCGATGTGTTTAGAGATGTGATGTGATAAAGTTGTGTACTTATGCCTTGTGATCTGTGATGAGTCTTCATTTTATGAGTGTCAAACCCTATGTTTTTCAATCAAACTCATGCACCATTAGCATCCATGATGTTTTTCAGGAGCTAAGTTTAATTGGAAAGGGTTTGATTCAATGATTTTTGGGGACATTCTGAGATATTTATGATTCTTTGTTTATGTGAGGCATATTCCATGTGTTATCAATGATGAATTGATTGTTTTTGTCAAAATTACATCTTTTGACGCATCGGTTTCAAAGTGGGAATAATTTCCATCTGAAAATGATGTGATATTATTATTTATTTCCATTTTGAAGCCGATGTGTTTAGAGTTGTGATATTGCAAATGCTGCCTTGTTCTTAATTACCCAATGCTGCCTTGTTTATAGTGTTGCCAATGCTGCCTTACCTCTTCTGCCTTGTTCTTCCTGCCAATGCTGCCTTGTTCTTGTTATGTACTTCTTCCTTGTTTATTGCCTTGCCTTGTTTACTCTATATTGATGTGAATAAGAATGATGAAAAAAAACTTTACTAAACTTAAACATGAGATTCATTCATTGATGCTTCCAAAAGATATGCTTACAAAATGTTTTGCCTACATGTTATGCTTGCATTTAAGCTTACAAAAGTGACACATTGGTTTTACTTGTCAATTTAAAAACATGTCCCCAAAACACAAAAAGTTATCTAATTGTTTTCACTTTGCTTCACTGGTTTGCTTTCCATTCATCATAGAGTTGCATGCATTCATTAACTGCCCATATAGGTGCCTTGACTTGCTCTGGCAGTCTGCCTTCATCTTCTAAAATCTTCTTCTTGTTGTGTGGAAGTTGGTAATCATTGTTGCCTTTGTGTTTTAGAATCTCATTAGAAACAAACTGTAATGTCATCCACACATTAGACAATGTCTTAGGATGCAACTCATTAAAAGAATCATACACTGCTCCACTTAAGTCCTCCACAGTTTTAGGCATTTTCTTGTGCATAAGTGATTGTATTGACCTGAAAAATCCCAAGTCCAAGATGTTGCAATCTGGACTGTTTGCTGGCTGTTGAGTCAACACGAAAGTGAACCCATCTTGTTTGTAGTGTAGTTGTCATTCAGGATCATTTTGCAATATATGTGCCTTTGCATTATCTTGAATGATATAGATGACCTTTTCCCCTTCATGTGGTGGCCACTTAGCCTTGATTGCTGGAAGTAGCTTGTTTATCATCATTGCCCTTGTCTCTATTTGATTTACAGACTTCACTGGCTTTGTTTCAATGGTCCCCTTGAGTCTGTTTTTTGATGTCCTCTTGGCTGCAATTGCATTTGTGAATGGAAATATGCCTATTTTACCATCAAATTCACATTCCCCATTTTCACCCCACCTTGGTCTGGCTACTGCTGCCATGAACATGAATTTTGGTATCTTGGTTCTTGAACTTGCACTTCTGTGTGGATAGGGTTCATTGTTTGCAAGATAAACTCTCTGGTTTTTTTGAGTCAAATAAAACCACTTCTCATCAATATGAATGAAGTCATACATGCTGTAATATGTTGGTTCTTGTGGTATAGTGTAGTCCATTATCAGTCTGATTGCCCACCTTATCTTTGCCATTTTGCATTCTTCTGAAATGCCTGGATGCAAGGGACTTGAGTGTGGCTTTATAATTTTCCTCTTGATGAGCCTCCATACTGTTGTTGGTCCCAAATTCAGCATTCTTGCAAGATCTACGATGCATGTTCTGTCCCCCATGCCTATTTGTGCAATTGAGTCATAGGAGACTTGAACCTTTTTCCTTCCACATCTGTGATATTGGCTTTGCACAATATATGAATTCATTGCTGCCTTCTGTTTCTTTTCTTTGTCCCATATTTTGCCTATGGTTTTTCTGGTGTAACCATATTCTATGACTGCATCCCTTATTGCCCCATACAACAGAGTTTCTGAATCTGGAATCTTTCTATTGAGCAGGAACACCAATATTTCTAGCCTCAATTCATTATTTATTCTTGGAGTCCTTGGCTTGTGATGATCTGTTGTGTGTGTTGCTGTTTGATGATGATGAGGTGATGCATTTTCTGATGGTGGTGGAAAGTTCAAATCAAAAAGAAATGGTACCTCTTGAAAGTTGGTAGTTTGCTGCTGCCCTTCCCCTTCTACTTCTGGTACTTGCTGTACATATTCAGTGTTGTTTGGTACATCTTCATTAAACCCAATGTCCCCAAAATCAGCAGCAGTATTTTGAGAAGCTTGTACCAAGTCAGCAGCATCATCACCTTCCTCCGAGTCAGAATCGGAGTTAATGCCGTCGCCTTCATCATCAGAAAAACCGAGGAAATCGTCATCCTCTTGATCTGAAGCCATTAAGTCCCCTGTTTTTTTGCTCTTTAATGCTGAATTGAGGAAGAAATTTTGGTGTATTTATTGAACTTGGTTTTAGTCAGATTTTGTTCTTTTGTGGGAGAAAGTGACCCTATTTATAAAGGGAATTCACTTTTACAACCCTCAAAAATTTGGAGGGAAAAATGTAATCCCCTGTTTTTTTTTATTTGGGAAAATTTTGGAGGGAAAAGAGAAAGTCAAAAGTTTGGCCAAAATTTCCAGCCAAAAAAACGTGATTCATTGTTTGCTGCTTTCTGATTGGTCCATGTAATCTCAGATGGGTCCCATGGCCCCATGTGACTGAATTTTTTTGCTGATTTTTTTCAACACTTTAATAAATATCTACTTTTCCCCCAATTACTTTAATACTTTCTCTCTCTTTACTTTATTCTTTTTCTTACACACAATCATTATTCTTACACCCAATCATTAACCATATCCCAATACAACCCAAGATTCAGTTTTCTTAAAATACCCCCAACATTCCTTATGGGTATAACAAAAAGGAATGGAGGGAGTAGTATATATGTGATGCACTTGACTCTGCGTTAGGTAATGAGTAACATACCTCTAAATACATGATATATACTCCGTACAATATAAGCATAATAATGATTCGGTGTACGTATAAAGTATGACTAATGGTTAATACCTAGATACGTAGATATTTTGACTTCACTACTTAACTAATTCTATATAGTACCAAGATAAAATAAAAACACATGTTGCTCCTACAAATTATTGAATTCAAGTTAAATTAAAATTTAATATCAATTCAGCTTGTTACCATGTCAAAAAACTACATAAAAAAAAGTTAAAAAGAACTTTGCGGAGTATTAAAGTTAATATATTTGACATTAAATTAGATGTTAAATATAGATGATAACAACAAATTGAACTATATAACATCAAATCAAAATACAAATATGTAAAAGTATATATTCTTTTAAGGAAATTGTAAAAGTAAAAGTTTACCATATGCTTTATAAATGTCCTTACTCCAAACCATATATTTTCTTTAAGTTATATAAGCTGCAAATCTAGAAAAAACTATTGTCAACAAAAAAATTTGTTAAATCCAAAAAATAATAATTTAAACCCTTACCGTTAATATATCAATCAATAAAGATCTAAATAACAAACTACTCCGTATATATTCAAATTTAAATTCAACAAATATAACATTTGATATGGCCGGAAATATGGTAAAAAGAAAATAAGTTAAAGTAATTAATTACATCTAATAATCAATCAGTTAAAAGTTTACCTTACAACTACGAATTTTGCATCATAATCCCCCCTCCAACTATAATTTGCATATCATTGAAAGAAATTTCAATAAGAAAAAATTATTAAACTCACATATAATTTTCTAAACTAAAATAATTAATAATAAGAAGAGTAGAAAAAAAATTCAAAACCCAATGCCATACGCCCATATTATGTTCTTTGTACATGATAATATGTTCTTTGTACATTTTATAAGGTTTACAGGTTCTTAAGGGTGCTTCCAATTGGTTATCTCACCAACAATTCAATCTTCTTCAAGGAAATAACTCGCAAGGGCTTTGGCATACCACGTGTAATACGTCGTTGTAAACAAAGTCAGGACAACAATCGAGGGTCCAACGGAGAAGAGCTTGCTACCACTTTCGTTTTAAATAGTTGGGTTATAGTTGGTAATGTAAGCTTTGTAAGTTTCTTTAATGTTCTTAGTTTAAGTTGTAATGAGTAAACTTTTAAGTATGCAATATTAAGCCTATGTCAAAAAATAATAATAATAATAATAATAATAATAATAATAATAATAATAATATGTTATTTTATTTATTTTTCAAAAAAAATGCTACGTGGGAGTTGAAGCATATTGCACAACTCCACTACATTATACATTTATACTCCGTACAAAACAATATAGTGGAAAGAATTTTAGTGATTATCACAAAAAAGGATAAAATATATCTTTTGTGATTATCTTTTTCCTCCGCAAAAAATTGAATTCTAAACCTTTTTCAATTTTAGTGTAACTTTTTTTATCTAGTTTTTTAATAAATCTGGAATTAGTTAGTTATAATTGATGACATGGAAGTCTTATATGGAACTCCGAAATCTCTTCAAAAAACTCCCAAATATATATATATATATATATATATATATATATATATATATATATATATATATATATATATATATATATATTAGATTAAAGCAACTAGGGTGTACTAGCGCATGCATAAATAAATTATTAAATTTAAAAATAATTGAAGGGTGTTTTGATAATCTAGGTTATGCTCCGTTCTATTAGACCTATTTTGACTGGACTTATATTATCTAAACTTATCTGAAATTAATTGAACTTATCTAAACTTATTTAATCTTAAAAAAACTTATTTTGTCTATAATAAACTTAATTGTGTGTTAAAATGTCTGAAAAAAATATTTTTGCTGAACTTATATTATCTGAATTTAACTGAACTTATCTGAACTTATCTGATCTTATCTGAACTTATTTTGTCTGAAATAAGTCGAACAGAACAAAGCCTTAACATCAAAGTAATTGAGATTAAAATTGATTGAAAAAACAATACAAAAATGCTACAATAATTTTTATTAGTTAAAAGTCATATTATAAGTAAACATTTTTTTAATGTATGTTCAGCCGATGTCAAAACCAATAAAAAAACAGAAAAAGACTAGCAAACGTAACCTGAAGCGAGGGCGGCGTTTCCCATATCAGATATATTTTTACAAAAATATATCACCCCACTAAACGACAAAATAGGGACAAGACAAGCATTAAAACATGTGGCATTTTAAAAAACAGATGCCATTATTACAAAGCGATGCCATTTTTCAAAAACGGATGCCATACTCCAAAACAATTGATTTTGTAGCGTTTGTCTTTAGCCTATTTTGTCGTTTAGTGGGGTGATATATTTTTGTAAAAACATATCTGATATGGATGTTAACTTCCTTGAATTGACAACATCAATTTTTTCAATCTATTACTATAGACTAAAAGACACACCAAGAATGACATGTGTCACGTCCTGACGAGTCCTTGGTATTTTTCCTTCTTTTTTTGCCGAAAAGATCTATTATTATATACTAAAAGACACATCATGAATGACACATGTCACGTCCTGGTGAGTCCTTGGTATTTTTTTCCTTTTTTTTGCCGAAAAGATTTCACCATATTTTAAAGAATCTCATCATTCATTTTATTTTATAGAAAATCATTCCTTATCTAATTGATATCTTTTATCAAATTTTTTTATTTGTAATGCATGTTATAAATATATTTATATTATATTCTTTTCAAAATATATTAATATAGCAACATACATCTTTTGTACTACGTATTATTCTTTTACAATTTCATTTCTGAACAATCATTAAATAAGTACACTACTTTATTTTAAATAATACCAAAATATTACGTGTTTCTTCTTTGCGAGATTGTTTGTGGCACATTTTTAACTACCATGATCAATAACTATAACTATCAATCAATCCATCATTTACTATATACTTAAAGACACGCAAAACCCCCTCAAAAAAAGACACGCAAAACAATGCACGTCATCTCTTGGTGCATCCTTTATTTTTTTTAATTAAAAATACATGATATAGATATTTATATGGAAAGAAAAAAAAATAATCTACATTGGAAACAATTACATAGAAATCTATTAAGGCTTAAATTTTTTTCATAATTAAGCCTCAATAATCAATGTATCTATTACTATATACTAAAAGACACACCATGAATGACACGTGTCACGTCCTGGTGAGTCCTTGGTTTTTTTTTTTTTTGCCGAAAATATCTATTACTATATACTAAAAGACACACCAGAAATGACACGTGTCATGTCCTAGTGAGTCCTTGGTATTTTTTCCTTTTCTTTTTGCCGAAAAGATTTCACTATATTTTAAAGAATCTCATCATTCATTTTTTTTTTTGATAGAAAATCATCCCTTATAAATAATATCTTTTATCAATTTTTTTTTATTTGTAATGCATGTTATAAATATATTTATATTATATTCTTTTCAAAATATATTAATATAGCAACATACAGCTTTTGTACTATGTAATATTATTTTTACAATTTCGTTTCTGAACAATCTAATATATATATATATATATATATATATATATATATATATATATATATATATATATATATATATATATATATATATATATATATATAAAAGAGGCATATTTGCCGAATTATTAGAGCATCATGTAGGATTTAATTAAAATCCGACGAATGAGAAAAGAGATTTGTATTTTATTTTAGAATTAAAAAATATATAACTGACACATAAATAAAACAGACGAATAAGATTAATTAGAGTGCCACATAAAACCTCCATATCATTAAGGGTAATTTAACATAAATACCATGTATAAAATAATATGATAAGATAAGTTGTTGCATCATATGGATAGACCCAGTAAGTTACAAGTTTGATTAAGGTTTTGTAATTTGCAAAACAAACAAAAAGATAAAAATAAAGAATTGGGGTTAAAATATAATATCAACTTCTCCAACCTATAGCTAGCCGCAAACAAAATTTTATGTTTTGGTTCATTATCACATGGTTAATATAATTGTTGATAATTTTATGTTTTGGTTAATTATCAAGATTTTAATTATTGGTTCATTTTAAAGTTGCATCGTCATTTGGTGAATTTTATCAAGTATTGAATAAACGAAGAAACTTATGTCTTATGATTCTATGTGAATACCCATTTATTTCACACGTTGCAACAAATTGTATGTATTTAACAAAATAGAGTATACGTAATGTATCTTTTAGTTATCATAATATTTTTTTATTTGAGATTTTTTTTTATTTAGTGGTCAAACTACTTTTTTATTCGAATGAGTGACCTTTTATACATTGGACCTTAATCTTTTACCGCCAGGTCGACAAGATCTCATTAATAGTGGGGTCATATGATACACCGGTAATTTTTGGCAGAATTTTGAAAGTAAACCGGCACAGGTGGTGGATGCTATACATAGCCAGGTTTTGTTGCCTTTCCCTTTTCAGTTTTTTTTCTTATTTACTTTAATTTACGTATTTTTCTCCGTATATAAAAAGCAGAAAGAGAATTGAGTGATTTTTCAATTAATGTCATCATTCGTTATTGACGTTCTTTTGCTATGGTTATAAGATTGGCCATTGAATTGCATAATTGACAGAGGTAGAGGTATCAAAAATAAAAAATAAAAAATATGTTGTATATTAAATGGTAGATTTATAAAATATATGTAAAAAATGTATGGGGTAAGATATTTACTCCATGCATTTCTTTATAGTTCGTATATATCTTATATTTTTTTTACGTTATTTGGGAGATTTATTGTAACGTGAAACGTACCACAATCTTAATTAACAACAAATTTCAATCACAATCTATATGAATAAAGATTTGTGTCGCACGGGCTTAAAATGTAGTTAAAAAATAAATCTAATATATATATAAAGGAGGCATATTTGCTGAACTATTAGAGCGCCACCTAGGATTACTAATGGTTTCGGCCAATGAAAAATAAGATTTTTAATTTATTTTTGAATTAAAAAAATCGAGTGCCGCGTAGATATTTAAATTAATTACTAATTACTAATATATACAATTCCATCCAAAATCAAACGTTCTAATAATTAAAAAATAAATCTAAAATAAAATTCATCAAAAATCAAACACTGATCTAAAATAAAATTCAATCCAAATTCAAACATTAATCCAATATTAGAGCGCCATGCAGGAAATCTAATGGTTTCGACCAATGAAAAATAAGACTTCAAAATTATTTTTGAATTAAAAAGTCGAATGCCACGTAGATAAATAATTATGTGCCATCTAGATATTTTTACTAATTAATTATTAATATTTCTTATATACAATTTCATCCAAAATCAAACACTATAATAATTAAAATATAAATCTAAAATGAAACTTAATCCAAAATAAAAAAAACCAATCTAATCTAATATATAAAATATCGAAGTTGATATATATATATATATATATATATATATATATATATATATATATATATATATATATATATATATGAGTTTTATTTTAACGTAACAATTTAATAGAAATCGTGCATCGCACGGGCTAAAATCTAGTCATTATAATTACACTACTTTATTTTAAATAATACCAAAATATTACGTGTTTCTTCTTTGCGAGATTGTTTGTGGCACATTTTTAACTATCATGATCAATAACTATAACTATCAATCAATCCATCAATTACTATATACTTAAGACACGCAAAATTCCCTCAAAAAAAGACACGTAAAACAATGCACGTCATCTCCTGGTGCGCCCTTTATTTTTTTAATTAAAAATATATGATATGATTATTTATATGGAAAGAAAAAAAATTAATCTACATTTGGAAAAAATTACATAGAAATCTATTAAGGCTTAAAATTTTGTCATAATTAAGCCTCAATCATCAATCATCAATCTATCTATTAGTATATACTAAAGGACACACTAGGAATGACATGTGTCACGTCCTGGTGAGTCCTTAATATTTTTTCCTTTTTTTTTGCTGTAAAGATTTCACCATATTTTAAAGAATCTCATCATTCATTTTTTTTGATAGAAAATCATTTTTTATCTAATTGATATATTTTATCAATTTTTTTATTTGTAATGCATGTTATAAACATATATTTATATTTTATTCTTTTCAAAATATATTAATATATCAACATACATCTTCTGTACTACGTAATAATATTTTTTTTTTACAATTTTATTTCTAAACAATCATTAAATAATTACATTACTTTATTTTAAATAATACCAAAATATTACGTGTTCCTTCTTTGCGAGATCGTTTTTGGCACATTTTTAACTAGCATGATCAATAACTATAACTATCAATCAATCCATCAATTACTATATACTTAAAAACAAGCAAAACTCCCTCAAAAAAAGACACGCAAATCAATGCACGTCATCTCCTGGTGCGACCTTTATTTTTTTTATTAAAAATATAGGATATGAATATTTATATGGAAAGAAATAAAAAAATTTACATTGGGAAAAAATTACGTAGAAATCTATTAAAGCTTAAAATTTTTCTATAATTAACCCTCAACCGTCAATAATCATCGATAACTGTATACTAAAAGATACACCATAAATAACACGTGTCATCTCCTGGTGAGTCTTTAAGGATTTTTTTTTGTTTTTATAATTTTAAAAAAATTTATTAACAAAACTTAAAAAAATGGAGAAAATAATTCGCCGTAGCTATCAATTCTTATTGAATAAAGTTAATTGTAGTCCATATTTCTCATATGCATTATATAAACTTTTTGTTTATTATAAATATGGTGTTAGTATCTTTACAGGCTTGGGGTGTACGGAAGATTACACTGGTAGACAATGGTAAGGTGGCCATGTCTTAATCCACTGAGATAGTCGTTGTATACACTGGAAGATTGTCTCAATGGTGGTCAATATAAAGCCATAGATGCAGAGAGAAGCCTCAAATCCATATTCCCAGTTGTGGTATACGGTGTTAAACTTGTATTAAATGACTTTCACTCTACCCATTTTATTCATTGACTTCAAGCCAAGCTATACGAAGAATATTCCATTGAATCTTATTTTAGGTTTGTGTTAGGCGCCTTTTTCCTTTTTGATGTATGGCAAAACTCTTATTAGGCCCCCAGTGATCAGTCAATTAAACAGTGAAATCCATTAGATATATTACTCAGATTTATGAACCCAATTATTGAATTTCCAGTGAATTTCTTGAGTGTATAACTATCTTGAAAACATGTACAAAGAGTGTGTATGGACTGAATTCCTGAGAAGTTCTTGTGTTTGGAGTATTTTCTATCATAAATATCCATTTGCTTACTTCTGTGAGTCAAACTACAAATGGGTATATATTATATTTATGTTTATAAATAAGGAAAATTTGTAATTATTAATCCACTATTTGCCCGATTTTCTTTAATTAAGCCTACCTATGCGATATTTCTAAATAATCTAACCTTTATGACCCAACTACTATTATTAAGCCTAACAAGTTACCAACCTGCTATAGGCGGTATTCACCCTTATGTGGCATATAACAATTATAATTTTTTTTTTATTTTTTTCCCCCTTATTTTCTTTAATTGCTATTTTAATTTTCGTTCCTCTCTCCTCTGCGATTGTCTGCTTCATCTCTGCACTCCTCTCCATTATTTCTCTTTTACCTCTTCTCCACCATTGTCGATCCCTCATACGGTCATACCTCTCTATTCGAAGTTCATCAAAAATAATCAGCAATTGTTATGGCTGAGGTAAAGCAATTGCCTGTTGGATCTAGATTTTCTTCAAATTCAAGGTGTTTTTTTTCTTTTTAAATTTTCAACAAGACCACAATAACCAACATCCCACAACATAAAAAAACTATATTATTGCAACAACTCGGATTTTTACGAACTGACCATAAAGGAAGCCCAAAATTCAAAATTTACCAAAAAGGGAACATAAACGCTAAGGTTCGTAAATTCACCTTCAATTGTACGATTTTGGAGAAGAAAATTGAATGCACGTGGATGAAGTCACCTATTTCCACAAGAAAATCGCTGATGATGTCATGAACCAGTATAATTGTGGTTGAAGCAGCAGTAATGGAGGAGAGAGGAATTGAAACACGGTACAGAGAAGAGAAGGGTTAAGGGTTTTTTGAAAAAAAAAATGAAATCCTTGTTTAGGTGGCAAGTGATGATGACGTGTCCAATATTTTAGGAGGGAAACCAACCTTAGGTTGTCAACGTTTTTAATGTTGACTTTGTAGCAGGTAACCGGTCATCTAGGCTTAATAATAGTAGTTGGGTCATAAATGTTGGATTATTTAGAAATATCGCATAGGTTGGCTTAATTAAAGAAAATCGGGCAAAGGTTGGATTAATAATTACGAATTTTCCTTGACTTTGTAGCAGGTAACCGGTCATCCAGGCTTAATAATAGTAGTTGGGTCATAAAGGTTGGATTATTTAGAAATATCTCATAGGTAGGCTTAATTAAAGAAAATCGGACAAAGGTTGGATTAATAATTACAAATTTTCCTATAAATAATTGATGAACATAAGGGGAAAGATGGGTTTTCAGTGTTTTGAATTCAGGTGGTTGGGAGTTGTTATATACTCTGGTTCTGTGCTTTACATGTAATTTTTCTAATGCGTTTATATGCCTATGGAAAAGAAACATGATCAGATCTAGATTCAAATGATGAACTTATTTTATTAAATTTTTTTGTAAATGATTTTTAAATTATTAAAAGTATTACATAAAAATATTTACGGAGTAGTAATAATCGTGCGTTGCACAGGTACTAAACTACTTTTATTTTACTTCATACTCAATATTAAGAACTTATTAAGAAATGTTTACCCTACTTTAAAATCTTGGATACGTCACTGCATACACTTAGATTGCAAAAATCGTCCAAATACACTAAAGTCCAATTTATTTGGAAGGTACTAGTATTTCATGCTGTTTTGTAATAAAAAGGATAGAGAACATTTTAGACTCTAACTTTTTTCATACTGTTTCATTTACTGTCTGGTGAGCTAAAAGCTCAATTGCATGTTGGTTTACACTTTCGAATTCAAATAAGGACTTGTGGGTGCATGAGTGGAACACGCATGGTGTTATCCAAAATGTTTTAGATTTTGTTGCGTATTTTCAGACAACAATTGACTTGTACGAGAAACATGTAATATAGGACATGTTTGAAGCTTTTGGTATTAATCTAAATTTTACAATGTATTTTTTATTTAAAGTATTATGTAATTAACTAAATATTATGTAATTTAATTTTATTATTTTATTTTTTAAATGCAGCTCGAAATCTTGGCCTCGCCCAGATAAGGTACGGAGGTAAAAGATGGTGGACAGGGAAATCATCAACAATTTTGTATGAACTCAAAACAATAATTGGAAAAGAGCCGGTTCTATATTGTGTTAAACACGAGAAAAATCACGTGAAGATTTGGTTATTGTACGAGGTGTAGTTGCACAGGGACACGACTACATTTCAGTTGTTGGACACCAACCAACCTTGGAATAAAGGCGAGTGTAAACCGGATGATCATATTCTTTACATTGCCAAGACAGAGTGACTCCGATCCATAAAATTTTTAGGTGATTATTGATTTTTCTTATAGTATACTTATGCTTGATTTGATTTAACTAATTCTATCATGTGCGGTGAATTGGTGTTGATGAACTTATTTACGAAATATATTTTATTTTGTAAACTTTTTTGTAAATGATTATTAAATTATCAAAAGTATTACATAAAAATATTTACGGAGTAGTAGTAATTGTGCGTTGCACGGGTACTAAACTAGTTTATTTAATGAAGACAATTTTTATTGTGCAACAAGTAGTAGATGAACTACAAATACATATCTGATATGTGTGGCAACACACATATCAGAGCAAAATACAAAATAGCAAAAAGATAAAAAATTTGCTGACAATTTATTTTTGAGATTGATTATGAATAGAAAAAAAAAATGAAGAATGATACTTTTTTTTAAAAAAAGGAACTTGTTTTAAAAGAAATTGTATTGTTTTTTAAATAAATGGTACTTGTTTTACAAATAAAGGTACTTGTTTTTTTTAAAAAAATGGTACTTTCTCCTCTACTGTAAAAATTCTAAGATAGTCATCATAAAGATGACCATGGTAGGGAATTAATAAGGTTGTCTACATCGCTGGTAACTAGCGAAATAAGGACCCCATACCCACTTTAAAAAATAAAAAAAAATTGGAAACATGGCCCACCTTTAAATAAATGTGTAAAAGTGTTGTTAACTTGTTATATACTGTCATTTCTAATATAAGTATAGTCATTGTTGTATTAAAATACTGTCACAATCACCCAAAAAAAGGAAACTATGTATACAACCGTAATGAAACATAAAAAGTAAAGAGACCACTTAAATGAATGGATAAAAGTGTTGCATATTAAATGAATGGGTAAAAGTATGTATACAAGTGTTATATAAGTATTGTCATCGTTTGCATAAATACTGTCATTGTTGTATTAAAATACTGTCATTGTTGTACTAATTACTGTCATTGTTGCCCATATGTAGTACTTTGTTTGACTTTTCAACTCATGAGATGGAATTACCATTTTACCCCGGGTATGGGGTAATTGTGCCGCTGGTTACCAGCGATGTAGCCTCCCTCGGGAATTAATATAGACCACACAAATTGATTTTCTTTTATATTTTCTTTTTTTCTTTTACCTTTTTTTTATCCAAAAATCTTTTAACTGATTTTTAGAAATATGAAAAATCAATATATTTAATTTTGTGAAAATCAATAAATAATTTCCAAAAATAATTAGGGAAATAATTAACTTGTGAGTGTTGTTAATTCATGGTTTAAGTTCAATTCTCTCTCCTCTCTCTGTCCTCTGGCGGCGCCGGAAAACTCACCGGCGAAACCGCCGAAACCAAATCGAGGCTCCTTCTCAACTCTTTTGCCCCCGACATCCATTCCACTCCTACTTCTCAACTCTCTCAGTACACCATAAGATGATTTCCATCATCTTCAACATCTGCTCATACTACACGAAAAAAAAAAATTGGTTGTCGAGAGATACAACGTTTCCGAACGCAGATTAATTTGATGATATGGAGAAATGGTTGTCGAAGTTTGGTTAAGAATTGTAAAAAAAATGGTTTCTCAATTTTTCAGATCAGTGTTGCAAAATTATGTTTTAGATCTAGAAAATTTTCAAATCAGTGTTGCAAAATTATGTTTTAGATCTAAAAATTACTTTGTAATGTTGTTTGGTTGAATTTAAAGTTACACATTGACATTTTGGGTGCATGTAAGCTATTGGGGGTCCGGGGAAAAAGAAGCTGAAAATTGCGTTTTGGGTTTGAAGGAAGAAGACGATGAACAGTAGTTTGTGGCCACTACCAAGGTACAATGATGATTAAAATAACCACGCACACTAGGGCATTACCAAGTATCTTTACGGACATGACCAACCATATAACACCATATTTGTATACCAATTGGAATGGTTCTATATTTAAGTTATTATCTTTAAGTAATTACCAAGATCACTCATGGTACTCTTGGTATGAGATTTAGTTAAAGTATTTTCATTTGATTGTTACCGAGTAATGGGTTAGTAGTTACCGTAGAGAAAAACATGGTTCTAAATTTAAGTTATTATCTGTCAGTAAGGACCACGATATCTCCCGGTAGCTACCCACATAATAAATCTCAAAGTGGAAAGGTAAATTTTGTGGTAGTTGGGTATGAGATTTAGTTAAAGGATTTTAATCTATAAAATAGATCTCCATATGTATTTTCCCCACCAAAATAATGGGTATTGGTTAGGGTCAGGGCTTTCTCATGGGTAAACATTTTTAAGATCCATTTCTATTGCAATGAATATGTGTGTTGTACTTATTGGGTCCGTAAAGAATGCTACTAGTGAGTAAGGTGTACGTAGTAAGTTATGATGTTACTTTAACTCTAACTAATAACTCTTAGAGACACAGGGGTATTTACATTTGGTTTAACATTAATAAGGGGTCGACGAGTTCATCTATGAAACTAATAGTGAAACTTATATCAATATACTACTTAGTGGTGTTACACATTTAATTTCTCTAGATATGTAGTTGTTTTTTGTTTTTACTAATAATGACAACAATTGAAATTCTAATGGATATTGTTTTTTTAATCGCCACGTGTTAGAATGTTGTTACTATAGGTAACACACATATAATAAACACCAATGCCCGATGAATGCGAGAGTGAATGTTGATGAGGAAATGGACTATAGGTAACACACATGTAATAAAATCCATTGCCCGATAAATGCGCGAGTGAATGTTGATGAGGAAGATCCATTTCTATTGCAATGAATATGTGTGTTGTACTTATTGGGTCCGTAAAGAATGCTACTAGTGAGTAAGGTGTACGTAGTAAGTTATGATGTTACTTTAACTCTAACTAATAACTCTTAGAGACATAGGGGTATTTACATTTGGTTTAACATTAATAAGGGGTCGACGAGTTCATCTATGAAACTAATAGTGAAACTTATATCAATATACTACTTAGTGGTGTTACACATTTAATTTCTCTAGATATGTAGTTGTTTTTTGTTTTTACTAATAATGACAACAATTGAAATTGTAATGGATATTGTTGTTTTAATCGCCACATGTTAGAATGTTGTTACTATAGGTAACACACATATAATAAACACCAATGTCCGATGAATGCGAGAGTGAATGTTGATGAGGAATGGACTATAGGTAACACACATGTAATAAAATCCAATGCCCGATAAATGCGCGAATGAATGTTGATGAGGAAGTAGACTATAGGTAAAACACATATAATAATGCCCAATAAATGCGAGACTAAATGTTGATGAGGAAATAGACGAGTTATTTAAAACCTCTTTCGATATTGAACAAATACAAGTGACACGTGTTATTTAAAACCTCTTTCTATATCAACTACAATTGACAGAGAAAACACATTAATCTAATATTTACACGTTATTGAGAGGGCGGCTGGGATCAAGCTCCAAGTGAAAAATCAGTTGTATTATAATCTTACTTAAATAAGAACAAGATATCTTTAATGGTTATTTTAAATGTACAAGTAGTATGATATGGAGATAAGAAAAATAGAATGACTAAGACAACTTAAAATTAGTTTAAGAAATTGAGTAATGAGTTGATTAAGTCTATATTTAATGTCTATAGAAGTTAACTTGGTATGTACCTAGATATATACTGGTAATTACCTTTATTATATCGGTGACATCGTGATTAAAAATTCGACCAGAAACGACAAAATAATTGTTGGCGGGACTTTAAATTTTTTTAAAAAATTTACTTTCTCCCAAATTTTCAATTCGCGGGTCATCCGAAATTCCTTGCCAAAAGTTTTATAAAAACCCCAATATTTTCTCTCTCTTCAGAAAACCTTTCTCTCTCCTAAACACCCTCCTCTAGTCCTCTCCCTCTTACCAAAACCCCCTCAATTTTGAACTCCGGTAAGGTCTGTTCTTAGATTTGCTTTGAAAATTCTTATTTTGCTTACAGAGTTATTGAATTTTCAAATTTCAGGTACTGTAGTGTATAATTTCGCATATCAATTGTCGCCGACTACACTTAAGTTCTCGTGTTCTTTTGGCAATACACTATGATTTTGAGGTCAGTTCATCCAAAGTACCAATTAATTATGTTTACGGTCTAAAAATTAAACTAGAATTGGAAATTATTGTTGCAAATCTTGCAGATACTTTTAAATTTCCTTTGATGTTGAGGGACGAATTGTACTTTTTTTAAATCTGATGTCTCACATGAATTTATACATTGATGTTGGATCTCCCTCTCAATCTGAAGCCCGCAAGTGAAATTATTGGTGGCCTGTGTGAACTTTGGTTTGGAAATTATTGTTGCAGATCTTGCAGATCCTATTATTTTTAGAACAATTGGAGTTGAATATTTATTCAGTAAAAGGGTTAATTTCCCCTTTAGGTTTGTATGAATATACTGGTGTCATAGTGTACCTTGATGAGCGTAGTTAGAACACAGGGGAAATGTTGTTAAATTTGTATTTTATTATGCATACTGATTTTGTTTGCTTAACTACTGCAGAGGGGAACCTCTTTATGAGTTATCTGTGTTGTGAGTTCATATGTCTGGATTGATCCAAGATTCATTACTTGGGAACTTAATCACCACAGAATGCTAAGGCGAATGCATACAAAGGGACTCTTCCATTCTTTATACTGATGGTGGGGAGACGGGCTCACTTATGGATTTATGTTCACTTAATGATTTGTAAATGTATTACTTATTTCTATGGTGATAGCAGTAATTAGTTCTTAAGTTTGGAACTCTCCATCGTGACGTTGATTAAGATGCTTGTAAGTTGGCGGTGACCAACCGACAGCGTGCTGGCTACTCCGCATGAACTACGTTCTTTATTGATGCTATAGTCGTAATTTTTCTAAGTTTGTTTCACCATTATTTTTTAAGAGGATCTAATTCGGATTTATTAGAGTTCAAAGTCGTTAATTTTTCAAAATGTAATAATTCATATTTGTAAAGTGAGTACTTGAATTCCCACTATAAAAAACTTTTGTGATGGGTTACTAATTAATGATTCGGTAGTCACCAAGGTATGTGGCTGTCACAAAATGTTAGGATTCCATTACATTTATGGTCCTTAGGAACAACTTGATTCCCCACTATAAAAACCTTTTGTGAGTGGTTACTAATTAATGACTCGGTAGTGACCAAGAAATATATATGGCTTTCATGATTTATATGTGCTTGAGTTTGATAGTGTCCTGTTCAAACTTGGTAACTGCCAGAAACTTAACCGTTCTCGTATTTTAACAGTTCAAATCTATATGGCTTTTGGCAAGATATTTCAAGACATCTTTTATTTTCTAGAACTAGGTCTTGGACATAACCGTTCTCGTATTTTAACAGTCGTATGATCAATTTCTATTGCAATGAATACCTGGTGTACTTATTGCATTGCATGGTAACTATGTAACTTTTACTCTTAATTGTGATGCCTAAAGACATTAGAATTCCCATTTGGTTCAACATTAGAATTCCCATTTGGTTCAACCATATTGGGTTCACGACATAAGTAAATAATAAACTAGTTTTTGGGCTAGGGCGATGCACGAAGACATTGTTTGGATAACTTTAACCAACAAAAATAGTTTGTGGTTCTTGGGCAAGATATTTCAAGACATCTTTTATTCTCTAGAACTAGGTCTTGGACATAACCGTTCTCGTATTTTAACACTCGTATGATCAATTTCTATTGCATTGAATACCTGGTGTACTCAATGCGTTGCATGGTAACTATGTAACTTTTACTCTTAATTGTAATGCCTAAAGACATTAGAATTCCCATTTGGTTCAACATTACAATTCCCATTTGGTTCAACATTAGAATTTCCATTTGGTTCAACCATATTGGGTTCACGACATAAGTAAATAATAAACTAGTTTTTGGGCTAGGGCGATGCACGGGGACATTGTTTGAATAACTTTAACCAACAAAAATAGGTTGTGGTTCTTGGGCATGATATTTCAAGACATCTTTTATTCTCTAGAACTAGGTCTTGGACATAACCGTTCTCGTATTTTAACAGTCGTATGATCAATTTTTATTGCATTGAATACCTGGTGTACTCATTGCGTTGCATGGTAACTATGTAACTTTTACTCTTAATTGTAATGCCTAAAGACATTAGAATTCCCATTTGGTTCAACATTACAATTCCCATTTGGTTCAACATTAGAATTTCCATTTGGTTCAACCATATTGGGTTCACGACATAAGTAAATAATAAACTAGTTTTTGGGCTAGGGCGATGCACGAAGACATTGTTTGGATAACTTTAACCAACAAAAATAGGTTGTGGTTCTTGGGCAAGATATTTCAAGACATCTTTTATTCTCTAGAACTAGGTCTTGGACATAACCGTTCTCGTATTTTAACACTCGTATGATCAATTTCTATTGCATTGAATACCTGGTGTACTCAATGCGTTGCATGGTAACTATGTAACTTTTACTCTTATTTGTAATGCCTAAAGACATTAGAATTCCCATTTGGTTCAACATTACAATTCCCATTTGGTTCAACATTAGAATTTCCATTTGGTTCAACCATATTGGGTTCACGACATAAGTAAATAATAAACTAGTTTTTGGGCTAGGGCGATGCACGGAAACATTGTTTGGATAACTTTAACCAACAAAAATAGGTTGTGGTTCTTGGGCATGATATTTCAAGACATCTTTTATTCTCTAGAACTAGGTCTTGGACATAACCGTTCTCGTATTTTAACAGTCGTATGATCAATTTCTATTGCATTGAATACCTGGTGTACTCATTGCGTTGCATGGTAACTATGTAACTTTTACTCTTAATTTTAATGCCTAAAGACATTAGAATTCCCATTTGGTTCAACATTACAATTCCCATTTGGTTCAACATTAGAATTTCCATTTGGTTCAACCATATTGGGTTCACGACATAAGTAAATAATAAACTAGTTTTTTGGCTAGGATAACTTTAACCATGTTTTGTTGCCAAAAATAACCAAAATTAACTCAAACTCTTATTAAGTTTTTTCTTTTTTAATCACATTATAATTCAACCACAAAAATATAAAGTGTAACATAACATAGTCAAGTCGATAAGTGGTTTACATCTGCATAAAGTGGTCACGAGGATAAGTCATTAGCATTCATATTAATAGTAATAAAATTTGAAAAAGATATACTTAATATTTAATTAAGATAAAAAGGATCATCTACACTTTAGTATATGAGATAGTAAATTTAATTAATTTTCAATATTGTTTGTCTATCGTTGTAGTGTTGGTAGTGACCATTAAGTAAGTCAGTAAGTACTGTGATAAAGTGGAATATTATTAGGACTTTTAAGGTAAAAGAAACCTAAATTTTTGGCCCGTGGTTCAAAATTGAAAGTCCTTTTTTAGTTTTTGTTTTCGCGGGTTAGACGAAAAATATCCCCAAAATTTTGAACTTATACCCTAATTATTTTCTCTCTCCTCGCATAACTTCTCAACTTCTTTCTCTCTCAAAAAAAACCTCTCTCTTAAAAACCTTTGCATTCATCTTCCAGTAACTGCTCAACCTTACGGTAGTTCTTGCTCTTCTTTCCATTTTTTAATGTTTCTTCTTTTCTTTCTCTGCAAAACAGTCTTCCATTTATAATTTCAGGTACCCCGGTCTTGATTTCGCGGAAATATTATCCGCGACTACAATTCAGGCTGATCAGGTAATTCGCTTCTCGTTTTCTGTTGGTATAACACTTGAATTCCGCGTCAATTAAACCAAAGTATCATAAAATTTGTAATTTAAGGATTGAAGGTCTACAACTTGGGGTTTAGGGTTTAGGGTTTAGGGGGTTAAGGGTGTAGTTGTTTTGTATTGTGTATATTTACGAGCCATATATTTATGACGGATGAATATCCCATAGAGTAAATAAATCTCATGTTCATTCTTACATGATTATGTACAGTGATGTTTAATTTCCCTCTGATTCTTGTTGCTCTGGTAACTGTTTGATGAATATTGATTTTTTTTGCATTCCAAGTATTTTTGTATCTGTTGTGTTAATAACAATGGAAATGGCCAACAATGAGGTGGGTTAGAATAGGATAAATGGAGTTTGGACATGTTCTTAATAGGGCAGATAGAAGATAAATTGTTGTTCTGGTAACTGGATGAATACTGATTTCATTTGCATTCCAAGTATTTTTGTATCAGTTTCTTTAATCAAACTGGCTATCTTTATAACAATGGAAATGGCCAACAATGATGTTTATTTTCTGTTATGAGTGTGAGATGTGTACTCAATTGTTGAGAGCCTAATTTACTCTCGTTTAATATGAAGGTGAAATGGTAAGGCCAAAGGAAAAAGAAGTCAAGCGGAAAGCGCCTGCTACCAAAGCAACGCCCCCTACGGGTTCAAAACAAGCAGGTATTTGGAACAATAAGAATCAGTCTGCAAAATGTGCTTGACTTGAAAAAGGTAGCAGTAGTGATTTTATACCTGATATAAGGTTCAAGAATGAAGACTACCAAAAACTATTCCCAGTGAAATTCGGAGAACGACCAGTTTGGCTTTCACTAAAGGCAAAGCGGAAATTGTGCATGATTGGTTTTCGTTCCAAGGATGGGATTTCCTCCTACAGTATAAAGGGAAGGTATGGGAAGATCTTGTGAGAGATTTCTACACCCACATCGAGCCCTTCGGTAAAAAGGAAGGGTTTCTTCGTACATGGGTGAGAGGCGTCACGATTTATCTAGATGACGAGAAGCTGGGAAGTATTCTCGGCATTCCGCATGAGGGGATCTATGATGATCCTGGGCTGTCTTGGAGTAAACATACAGATTTTAAAATCGAAGATTGCGTGAAGGCCTTGCTTGACGACAATGATTCCGCGAGAGACAGTAAGCCTCTCATTCAAGAATTGCCACCGCTAAATCGACTACTACACCTACTAATTCATGGAACCCTCAATCCTCGTCCCGGTAGAAAGTCATGCCTGACTTACCTTGATGTCTTTATTATGTTTTGCATTCTTCTGAAAAAGAAGATGAATCTCCCTAGAATGATTATCAACAATATTCGGAGTACGCATGAAGAAAGCAGGACAAATAATCTGCCCTATGGTATGTGGTTGACAAAGGTGTTTAGAAACTTTAAGATTGATACTAGTAAGGATGTTGGGCACACTAGTGCATGTCATACATTTTCTATCTCTACGCTCACCAGAAATATGAAGTGTACATATGATAAGGTGAACTCTGTATGGGTTCAGCCAGATGGTACCCAAGCAGGTATTGCTGCAGTGAGTAATCAAGAATCTGACCCACACCATGGTGGAGGTGAACTGGACATGCAGGTTCAAGGTGAAGATCCAGATGGTTGTATCAAGGAGCTACATCCTAGTGTGTTCACCTTTGAAACTGCATTACGGGTTGGCATGGTCGAGGCGATGTTAATACATCTGCACCCGAATATATTTACTAGAGAAGTGATGCTCGAAATTCACGATAAGGTATTTACATCACTCAAATCGGAGTTCGATAGGGGTGGACCTAATGAAGATCCCCCTGAAGAGGATCTCTTTCAAGGCCGCAACACTGAAACTGATAATTACGGCTAGTTTAGATTCCTTTGCTTGAAATGTTGTAAAATATTTTTTACATACCCTAAACCCTAAATATCTGTTCACTGCAGAAGTTGATGACGGTGATGAGGGTTCGAATGGTGTTGAGGATGGTGATAAAGTGGAGAAGAAGATGACGATGCTACCGGACCTGGAAGATATGATGAAGCTCCAGCAGATAATGAAGCTCCAGCAGATGATGACGACACTACGGAACCTGAGCGTGAAGATGATGTAGCTGCAGAAGATGATGACGACGCTGAATCTCCAGAAGATGATGACCACGCTACGGAACCTGGAATAGATGATGGAGCTACAGAAGATGATGACGACTCTACCGAAACTGAAACAGATAATGACGACGATGCATTAAGCAGTATGGTAACTTATTGGATGGCCATGATGATTCATCTCACCGTGTTATTAGTCTGAAAATGATTTTAATTTTGTATATGGTTAGCAGATACTTATTTGCTTTTGGTTAGTACTTGTGAACTAATGTTTTTGGTTAGTACTTGTGAACTAATGTCACCGGACGTGACCAAAGTATGTTGTTGGTCTGTGTTTTAAGTCTGTGATTCTTGGTATCACCGAGTTCATGTTGGGAAAGGACCAACTCTAGATTAAGAACCCTTTATTGCGTTGCGCATGTGATGGAGAATTGTTTTCTTTAAACGTATGAGAACAGTTTCTGGTTGTGTCCTGCTGTTGAAAAGGTAATTAACAAGACATAACAGGGATGGAAGCAAAACAGGGAAGGCAATGCAACAGAAAGCATACCTTTAATCACAATTTAAAAAACTTAATCACAATTATAATAAACACATCCATACGATGAAACAATAGCAATACCATGGTCATTTTTACTTAGAATTTTTAAACAAGTGTCGTTGAATAATTAATAAAAAGATAAACATTCAACATTCAATTTGATTTACCTCAAATAACTAATTTGTTAACAAATTAATGACATTCTGAACCTGCTGGTACCGTCCAAACATGTATACGGTGACTACCACGAAGAACTAATTTGTTAACAAATTAAACCTGTGATTCTGACTAACTGGGTTCCTATACCCGTTTACAAAAGAGGGTTACCTATTCGAACCGCTGCTATCCCCAAAAAATTTACAAAAGTAATCTTATTGCCCATTTTCTCATTTGATTTTTGTAGGTGCCCAAATGAGGAAATGTGCAACAGACGACCCTGTAACTACCAATGCTGCCTTGTCCCCCAATCAAAAAAAGTTGGTTCTGTTTTGTATTGGCTAACTTCATAGCTGTCAACGGCTTCATAAGCCTCACCAATGGTATATGTTCCTGGCATTAAATGCCCCAAAAGGAAAGACGGCTCACAAAGGCCAGTGTTAGAGGTGGCAGCCGGAGTAGTCGGTGGTGACTGGTTGAGGTCAATGGACTTCGGCTTCTCGGGACTGTTGGATTTCTCTTGTGGCTTTGCGGCTTTCTTTTTAAGTCCCCTGTCGGCTTGCAAAACTTTAGGATCACCGATTCCGACCAATGTCGCTTTCTTTGGGATTCCCTCGGCTTTCTCATCATGGATTTCCAGAGAAATCAATACCTTTGAAAAAACATTCTTTAACCATAGTGACCCTTTGTAAGATGTAGCTGCCAACCTGCAGATTTGTATGCCTAACCCATTTAAATATGCAAACCGACCAACCAACGCAGTATCAGTCTGCTCTTTAAATTCGTCCAGTGTGTGACCATATGACAGGCTTGTCTTAGCATATTTCGTCCATCTTCGAAGTATACAACCCCTTGGTATCTCGTTCATGCGTGCATACTTCATTACAGCAAACATGTGGCGACAGGGTATGCCCACAGATTCCAACTTCATGCAGCAGCAATACACCTTGTGGTGCTTAACAATGTGTATTACAACGTACTGTGCTTTCTTGTACTCAGTATTACTCAACCAAAAAATATTAGTTACCCCATCCAAATGGTTCTTATCCTGCCTAAACTTTACAACAAGATGCGATGACTCGTAGTTCATCTCTTTGCATAACATATTGTACGAGTTCCTTTTGTACACTGTTGCAGCATGTGTTTTCACACCTGAAAGGACCCCTTTGATTATCGGAGTTGTGTGCTTCGTTTGGTAGTCGAGGCCTGATTCTGTGAACCTTATATCTTTCAGCACTTGATCATACAATCCAACAAATTTGTACAGCATAATTTTTTTATTAAAAACTGTCTTCATTGAGCTGTTCATTGATTCACACCGTTGTGTACTTCTCATACCTGCATAAAACAAAATCAGTAAAAAGGGTAGTGACCTAAACATAGTAAGGTAGGTTCCGTGCCAAAATATAAAGGGGTAGGTGAAATGTGTAGTGCCCAAAATATGGTATGGTAGGTACCCTATCAAAATATAAAGGGGTAGGTAAAATGGATAGTGACCTAAATATGGCTGTGAACTACTTACCTCCGAAGAAATGACCATGCATGAAACATTCCGCCCATTTTTCCTTGTCATTGTAGAGTCCCTATGCCCAAACTTCTTTCTCATAACCGTACGTGGTAATTAGCTCCTTCCAAGCCTGCTCAAACTCGGTGGGCGTACGACATCTGTCAACACATTTCATGAAACCACTGCAGAACGTTTTTGAGCTATGTGCTTTTACATTCCTCATTAAATTCCACAAACACATCCTATGTACTGCCTTCGGGAAAACAACTGATATAGCATTTGCCATTGCCTTGTCCCCGTCAGTCAAAACAGTGTGAGGAGCGACGTTATCCCCTGCTTCAGTCAACTGCTCCAATATCCACTTGAATGTCTCCTCCTTTTCATGGCTAACTAGAGAAACAGCCAAAACAACACTTTGCCTATGGTAATTTACACCGACAATCACCACAAGCGGCTTGTGGTACGCATTTACTTTGTATGTGGTGTCAAAGGCAATGACATTGCCAAATGCCCTGTAATCATTACGGGACGTCCCATCACACCAAAAGAGTTTATCCAGAGCATTATCTTCGTCTCGTGTATATTTCAAGAAAAACCTAGGGTCAGTATTCTGTTTCCCGAGCAGGTATGCAAACACGGCCTCCGTGTCCCCATCTGGAATTTCTTCCTTCTGAATTCTTTGACAAGCATTGTACAAGTCCTTTTTAAGGAAAGGTAGTTTGTCAGGACCACCCGCTTGTTGAACTAGATTCCTCACTGTCACGGCAAAGTCTCTCACGAACCAAGAGTCGTCACTTGGATTCCACTTGAACTTGATTATAGCTTGGCACCCACATCTAGTTTCCGGTCTTGACGGGCGCTTCCTATTTGGGTTTTCCAAGTACTTTAGCTGGCGTGCACCTTCCCTGCTGCACATCAGGTTTTTTGATGTGAATTTACCATCCAATTTTCTCCTTACAACTGCTTTGTTTCGTGCTCCGAAACCTTTTGCCTTGGCATACATATAATAAAACGTTACACACATTTTCATTGACGCAAAGGACAATTTCTTCATATCGTCAAAATTAAAATCTTCTAGTGCTTTTCCGATTTGTTCCCATACTTCAGGGGAAATGAAGTTTTCTGGAAGATTTTCGAGGTCTACACCACCAGAACTATCATCATACTCATCATTGGAGGGTGCTACTGATTTCACGTCATCAATCGGTTCATTGTGTGCGCTAGAATTTTTATCCACAGCCATTTATACCTAAACACGAACGAGTATAAGTACCTGACGACATTGTGTATATAAGTACCTAAACAGTGTAAGAAATTAGCATGACCATTGTGTAAATAATTAGGCGACTAGCAACAATAATTACCTAATGTATTTAGTGATGATAAAAGAGTTCCCACCTGCATAGAACCTGTAGTTATCACCTACCAATCTACAATACAGGTAGCTACTAGCCTACTACTAATAATATTAATGGTTGCTAAAGTGTGATTTAGGTACCAATTACTGTAAAAGTCATTCCTTTTGACATAAACCAACGGACAAGTGAATTGTTATTTTTGAAAAAATTAAACACACTCCACAACTCAATTGCTACATAATTCTCAAAATTGAATGAACTAGGATTTACGAAAGAGTATTGTCAAAAATTGAAACCAAGGTAAAAGAACCGAATTATGAAATTACACCACGTACCTGAGAAAAGAACCGAAATATAAATCAAGTACATTTATTGCTTAGCTTAAAAAGTAAAAATTTACCTTTAACAATGGTGGTTGGAGGTTGGAACCCCAGGTTGGAACCCTTAGATGCTTCCAAAATGAGATTTGGATAGTGAGAGAGAGAAGTTTGTGCATTTAATGAAGGACAAATATCTTAGTTAACATAATATAAATTAATCTTATAATACTTCCTAAGTTCAGTTTGAATTTCAAAAGGCATTACCTTTTTTTAAAAAAAGGGAAACTATTAAAAGACATTTCAAACCCCCGCATTTCCCAATTCGAATTCCCCCCTTCTCTCTCCACTCCATTCCTCTGCTTCTTTGGTATCATCCTTCAACTTTTTAAATTCCCAACTCAATTCCTCTGTTCGCGTTGTCACCCCGCCGTTGAATTATCCGATTCAACGCAGAATTCACCGATTCTCCGCTCAAGTCTCTACTTCCCTCGCTTCACTGAATATCGGTACTACTTAACCCTAATTCAGTTTGCATGCATGTGTTTGATTAATATAAATGATCTTCTCTAATGAATTAAACTGTTGGTTGGGTGTCTTCGATTTTGTATATGTAAGTTTATTGGAATGAATTAAGGTGTTATGTATATTGAACTCAATTTGGGTGTAGTGAATTTTGTATATGTTGGTAAATAAATGGTTATGTTCTAAACGAAAATTGCACACGCAGAAATTGTTACTCTGTGTATTGATTCGTAGTTGCGTTTTATGGTTTTTTTAGGTATCTACTCATTAAGTTTTATGTTACCTTAATCAGGGTACAAACATGTCTCCGAAAGTGGCTAAGAAACCAAAGCAGTACACATGGAATCCAACATGTGAATTGGAACTTCTTATATCAGTTGTTAAGGGATTGGATAGGAATAAAAGAAGAGTTATTCAAGAGATGGGTTTTGAGAATTTGTTTTGTTTTAACTGCAAAATAGTGAGAAAGACGATGTACAAATGGATCATGGGCCACTTTGATACAAAAACTCGAACACTCAACATCAACAAGGTTCCAACAGTGGTGTCTCCAAGGCATGTAGAGTACCTGCTTGGGTTTGAAGACACTGGTTTAGACATTATAGAGAAACGTCTTACCGTAGCTGTTCCAGATGAATACCGTCGCCTTGCGTCTACTACTGCAGACTGCTTGGCCAGGGATATGGTTCGTTTAGATCACGACAGTCACCTCTTCAAAGAAACTTTTACGATGTTCTTCATTGGCACTTTTGCATCCCCAAATGTGATGAAAACTTCCAGAAGCGATTTGCTCCACCTAGTTATCTATCCTAAAAGAGCGGTGAAATGGAATTGGGCAAAATACATTCTTGACAATACTGTTGATGCGGTATCAGAGTTCAGTATCTCCCCTACACCACCAATAGTGTTGGGGGGGTGTCCTCTTTTGTTGATGGTAGGCTGTCTTGCCCATAAATTTATTTGATGAGTGTCCTATGTCCAAAGTGTGTGGGATTATTTTTGGACTGCGCAAGTTAAGCAATATGTGAATTAGTGGTAGTTTCCCTCGTAAGCGTTTGGTTTGATACGTAATTTATTATGCATCATCCTTTATGTGCTCTATGTGATCCTCTGGAAGTGTCCATATATGTGTTTGCTAACGTCCATGTGGAGTCTATTAATTGTCCATTGTTCACCATTTGTCTTAAGTTGGCAATTTCCACGTCGTTTGTTGGACCCTACCAGGATCGAGTTTTTAAAATTCTACTTAAGGAATATGTGAATAAGTGGTAGTTTCCCTCGTAAGCGTTTGGTTTGATACTTAATTTATTATGCATCATCCTTTATGTGCTCTATGTGATCCTCTGGAAGTGTCCATATATGTGTTTGCTAACATCCATGTGGATTCTATTCATTGTCCATTGTTCACCATTTGTCTTGAGTTGGCAATTTCCACGTCGTTTGTTGGACCCTACCAGGATCGAGTTTTTAAAATTCTACTCAAGAATAGGTGAATTAGTGGTAGTTTCCCTCGTAAGCGTTTGGTTTGATACGTAATTTATTATGCATCATCCTTTATGTGCTCTATGTGATCCTCTGGAAGTGTCCATATACATTAAAGTTGGGGTCATCGTTTTTTGGACCCTACCAGGATAGAGTTTTTAAAATTCAACGCATCCTACTCTGTTAGTTTACACTTGAGTTTATATTTATTAGACGTGTGTTTTGAAGACCCTTTTTTTAGAGTACTCTACCACAAGTTCTTTGGATCAACTCTGCAATTATTCACTACCTAGGATCCGTGATTGGAGTGACAAAGCCACCGAGAACTTGGATAATCATATTTTCAGCTTTGTGAACGATTACCAAACATCTAATGTAAGTACTTTGGACCATATTATTTTTCTATTTACATTATTTGCAAGTACTAACATGCAAGCATGCAAACCTTGTCGCCAGCTTATGAAGTTAATCGAATCTACGTAGTTGTCCATCTCGCGTAAGTTGGTCATAGATCATGATCGAAAGATGGAGTTAATGTTTAATCTTGTCCTTGACAAGCTTGAAGTGCTAAGAACGGATGTCAGCACTATGTATTACAAACAGAGTTAGTAACCATTTAAAACTTTGGTAGATATACTTGTGCTTGTGTTTTTTAAAACCCACATTTATCTAATTTCATTTGCGGTGGCGATGCAGTTTTTATAGAGAACTTGTCGAGGGATAACAATGAAGGCCTATCGGGAGGACAAATAACTGGAGGAAATAGTGCAGGGACAGGAAATGATGAGTATGGAAGCGAAGAGAATAAGGAGACGGTTGCCTTGGAAGTGGTGAAAAAACAGAAATCTGACGAAGGTAGTAGGTTTAGAATTCGTGACCTGCCTGCTGAACAAGGAATATGATCTAGGAAGCTGGAGAAGGATAGAGACGAAAAAGATAATAGTGTGAATGTCGAGGAGTCTGGTAAAGACGCAGATAACATGATGGCAGATGAGGATGGGACAGACGCAAGAAAGCTGAATGAAGAGGAGGATTATCAGAGAATACAGGAGGAGAGGGAGAGGTTAGAGAAGGAAGAGAGGGAGAGGTTAGAGAACGAAGAGAGGGAGAGGTTAGAGAACGAAGAGAGGAAGAGGTTAGAGAAAAAACAGGAGGAGGACAGGGAAATGGAAAGACATGAGCTGGAGAAACAACGTCAGGAGGATAGGGTGGTTGAGGAAACAGACGGGCAGGAAACACTGGACGGTGAGGAAAGTGGGTGTTTGAATAGCGAAGAAACAACTAAGAATATGAACACGGAGGAGGCGAAGCTGGAGACAGAAGAGAACAAAGAGAGAGATAACACTACGACAGAAAAAGAGAACATAAAACTGGAGGAGGAGAAACAGGAGCAAGAGAGGGTGGATATGGCGGGTCGAAAAGTGGTGGAGGAGCCGGGGAGCCTTTTGGCGGAAGCGGAGAAGAATAATTCGCAGGATAAGACTAATCAGCAGATGCCGGTAGGGGAGGATGAAGAACCTGGTGATGAAATGCACAACAATGATGGTGACAAAGGTAATAAGGATGACGACGCAGTGGGTAGTTCGAGTGAGAGTGTCAAAGGGAACGCCGGTGATGATGTGGACAACAATGATTGTGGCCCGAAAAACAAGGTGTGCGACAAAAATAGTGAGGATGACGGTCTTGTTGGCGGTGGTTCGAGAGAGAGTTTAAAAAGGAAAGCATCAGATGCCCCTCCGCCAGAGAAAGCACCAAAGGAACAGAAGGTAGTAACTCATTTCCAGAATTGCTAATGTCCATACTGTGCTTGTTTCACTAAGTTGGTAATGTCCATACTGTGTTGTCCATACTGTGCCTACCAACAGAAAAGATCTCATTTTGTACTTTGAAATATGAATTGTTTGCGTGTTTCACTAAGTTGGTAATGTCTATGATAATATGATGGACATTGCCAACCCCAGATTTTTTTCCTGTTATTTAAAATTACAGTTATCTTTGGACTTATTGATATTCTGTGTCAGATTTTTGCTGGTAAAGATGAACAAGTTCTACCCTTCAAAATTGAAAGGTCGAAAATGAGAGCTTCCATGGGAAATATGTTGACCACCTCTGCAAAGCACATAGCTGAGTATGTGTTTGACGATCGAAGAGATAAATGGTAAGCTGAACTTCTTACGTGTGTTTTGGTAACATAGAACGGTGTATATGAATTTTATATTTGGGTTGGTCTGGGTTGTATGGATTCCACAGTGAAATTCTCGTCAAGTGCAAAGAGTTTGACGCATCAAGGCTGGAGTTACGCAATTTGTATCCCACGAGCTTAGTGTCGGACCAGGTAAGGCTTGTCTACGTTTATGTTTCAGCATCCATTTTCAATCATCCCTTAAGTATTTATCTAATATTTATCATGTGGTAAATTTGGCTTGCATTCTGGTCTCGGTTGAGAATCCTAACTTGTGGTGTATTCCTACGACCCTACAGGTAAGTAATGTATTAAACTATACATCATTTCCTTATATAGAACATGCGTGAATATACATCATTTCCTCTCTCGTAGGTTATGGACTTGAAGAAATTACAGGGCGGGACCATTGGGTGGAGCTTGCCATCGTATTTGACCGGTGATCCTGAAAAGTGCTAGAAGGTGATTTTAAGTTGGCAGTTAGTTATGGATTATTTTAGGGTTAGTTACCGACAATCGACATGAATTAATATTTACTACTTTTTGCCTGTTATGCTTTGCTTCTTTGTAGATATACATCCCCTGTTATTCAGAAAAACCAGATCATTGGTTTCTATTGGTTGTCGACATTTGTGGGAAGCAGGCTCAAGTTTATGATTCAAGTTACTCCGCTGGGCCATATAAAAAACGACAAAAAATTGCGCGAGACCAGGTGTTTATGAGTATTACGTGTATGTGTTTTACAAGTATAATCACAAGGTTTCAGCCGCTTACAAAAAAACGGTTATTTCAAAAACCAACCAACTTAAACATGGTACTCACCGAAGATACAACTTAAATTCTCTTGGATGGATAACACCATATTTGTATAACACCATATTTGTATACCAATTGGTCATTACCGACTTTTGTATAAAACATGGTTCTATATTACAATACTTGAGTGAGAAACCCTGATTATAGTACTGTTGAAGACCCTTACATTAAATCGCCCACCCTTAGCGTAATAGAAATATATAAAATCTCCATTCTTGATATTCAAATCAAGAACGAACTGTTGCCATCCAAGTCCGATAACCACGTCCCCCTTGGAACGCCACAAATGCACGTGCCACGTCCTTGCTGTATGCGCCATTCGTAGGAACCCATGATCCATGTCTCTACTAACAATGTCACGCACCTTATAACTGAAGTTTCCCGGTACATTCTGTTAAAACACGCAAAAAATTGTTAATTTCCATCACAAACAGGAATACCATATAAAAAACATTTACATGGAAAAAGTTGCATAATCACAAGCAAAGTTAGGGGAAACTTTAGCATACCACTGTCTCTCTATTTTTCTCTTTGTCAAAGAACAGAATAAAATACTTGGACTTGAACATCGCCATTGTGACCGCTTGTTCTTTTCAGGATGAAAATGTTTATACGTTTGGTTTCTTATATAGAAGTCAGAAAAACGGTTTCAACCGCTTACAAAAAAGGTTATTTCAAAAACCAACCAACTTAAACATGGCAGTTATCAAATAAAAATATTGAAAAAAATAGTAACTACCCATCAGATAATAAAACCGTTGTTATAATTATGGTAGGCACCATATAAGAGCTTGGTAATGCCCAGGTGGTTTACACAACGTGAAGGTAATTCCCATAACTTATCTTAGCACCTACGAAGTAAAATAAGTGTAGCCGTGTAGGTACCCCATGAATGACTCGAGAAGTTAATTTCGTATAAGGTACCCCACTAGTTAACAACAAAATTATTTGCAAATTTATTATCTTATGCAAATGAATATATACTTTCATTAAGAGATTTGCTTCGTTCAAAGAACTACAGTTCCGTTGGTAGTTACCAAACGGAACTTGGGAGTTGATGGGAAACAACTTCTGGTTAACATCCTAAATTCAAAAATATTCGAACATACATAACATCCTAAATGCGAATCACTAATGGAATCCTAAGAATACTCGAACAACAACTTAATTCTACTTGAATAAAACCACTAATGCAACTACAATGACTACAAACATCAAGAAACCCATGAATAGTAACATATGATCTGCTCCCCCATTCCTATTCATGAACCTCATTCTCGGGTACCTCAACTCTTCAATCTCTTTGTTCATAGCATTCATCTCGATTTTCATCAACCTTTTTTCCAACAAGAGCTGGTTAATGACATCCCTCTGCCATGTAGTGTTATCCAAATCTAGCCACCAGAAATAGTTGCATCTCCTTGTTTCCGTTTCTCGATCATAGTACTTGCAAGCAATGAATTTTCTACCTGGATTTTCACGAGTACAAGCAGTTAGCCTTGAAACAGCAGCTCCACAATAACAATAATCACGTGGTCCATGAACCTGCAACAATTAATTGACTTTTAAAGCCCAGATTATGAATCCCCCAAATTTTATAAACGAAGAACTCTAATTTAAGATTTTCAAAAATTACCTGCTTCACAACGCTAACCATGCTGATAATAGGGGCAAATTACCGAATTTTGTTAGCTTAAGGAATTTTAATTGGAAAATTGGAAGATTACTTGAACAAATTTGGGGGATTTGACGAATTTGTTTTTGAGCTAGGTTTAGGTTTGCTAATGGAACTACGGTTTAAATAGAGGTAGACGGAAGGAAAACAGGACCGAAAGCTCTTAGAACCATATAATTTGGGTCCCACAAGAGGAATATGTAAACAGGTGGTTTGACGGAACCGTTGGATGGCTAGCCGGTACCATGTCAAAGTTAGGTACTTGCCAACAACACACAGGATATTATCAATAACCTGGGGATGCAAGACGGTGTTACCTTTCACATCAAAAGCCTTCATGATATAATTACTAACTAACAACTAAATAATTCAAATTCGAATTTCGATTAAGCTAGCCAATAACAAACATGAAAACTACTCAAAAATAAACTACCGATTAATCTGTAACTTAAATAACGTATATTTTCAAGATGTATAAAAAAATATTTTGAGGATTGATAATTTCCACATAAAAGAATCAACATATTGCTTAACAAGATAGAGATAAATAGTATAGAAAAAAGGATACAGAAAGGTAAGTGGTAAGGGGTTACATATAACGAATAGTAGGTACCAATTCACAGCGTGGTAATAGCCAGATGGTATACACACCATAAAGTTGAGAGTATTGGGATATCTAAAGGTGATTACCCTACTGCATGTTTGGTGACTACCAAGTTAAATTAGTGTTCGAGTCAATCAAGAAGTGATTTTCTATTAATCCATCTTAATACATATAACAAAATAGTGATTACCATGAATACTGACATATGATAACCACAGGTAACCCAATTAAGAATACTCGAACAACATCTTAATTCTACTTGAATAGCCAACGTATAATTCAATTTATCAATCAAATACAGTGTTCTTAATAGGTTCAATAGCTAGATTCAGTTCCCTCACCCGTTGTTCCACTTCATCATACTGGTCAAGCAATTGTTTGATAAACTCACATAGTTGAGGGCGGTTTGCAATGTGTAATGCCTCGTGAAGCGACATGAACAAATTCCTTTGGATTGACCTTAACCTTATCTTCTCTTCCTCGCAAATTTTAAGGCCGGTTATCATTTCCTTATTCACTTCTGCAATTCCTTTCTCCACTTCATCATATCGTTCGAGCAAATACTTCAAAGTTTCTGAATCATTGTCATTGCCTTCCCAACGTAGGTTGGTTGTCCTATCGGATATACATTCACGTAGAAATTTCTTCGCCTGCCTGATTTCTTCATTTGCCCTCGTAATGGAATGATTGTCTTGGGGTTTTGGGGGTTGTTTGTATGAGGGAGCCATTTCCGTCGAGAACAAGAGGGGAAAAAGAAAGAAAAATATGGATGGTTGTTTGAAATGAGAAAGAAAGGGAAGTGATGGATATTGGAAATAAAAAACAGACCTCTATTTATAAAGGTGTTATCAACTTAACAGACATTGGATTCTGCTTTCATGGTAGTTACCTGGGTAATTTACCACGGTTTGAACTTATGCTTGGTAATCACCTATTATTTTCATACCTTAGTCTTCCAACAATACCTGACTTCTTTTAAAAAAAAGCATTAAAATTTATTTAAAGTCTTCAACAAGTTCATTGATTGAAATGAGTGGTCGTATCCTACTGTTTCCATGCGTGGTAGGTACCTGAATCATATGTCATAGATTAAATGCATGTAGGTACCTAGGTCTGTTTCCATGCTTGGTAAGTACCTGAATCATATGTCATTGATAGAATGCATGTAGATACATAGGTATGTTTCCATGCTTGGTAGGTACCTGAATCATATGTCATTGATTGAATGCATGTAGGTACCTAGGTCTTGTAGACTTGCATTGGTGGGTGGGGTTGTTCAAAGCAAGCATTAATTCGCCAACTAACTCTGCCACATTAGAACTATATTCATTATTGCATGTGCTTGGTAATAACCAAATCCTTCAGTGGTAGCCACCATAAAACATTAACATGTACTTGGCTACTATTAAATTGATCAGTAAGTTACTTTGTTTACATTGTTTCCAAATCATACAAGGACGTTGCATTCCAAAAGGTATCATTAATCTAACTATGGATCCAAAAGGTTTCGGTTTAACTATCATTCCAAAACGGTTACAGTATGACATGCTACGTTGCTGTCCAAAATATACATGTACGTCAAATTTTTCTTACTCGCGAACTGGAATTACTTGAAAACTTCAGAAGACAATCGTTCGACAATGGCGCGATCATTGAACTTACTTGAGACGAGCTTGGCCAAACATTTTAGTCGTTCCACCAGCATCTCGGCCGTCTGCAATTTGGCTAAAATGTACACCATTCAATGGAAACACAGTTCGAACGTTTTTAGTTACAGTTTTTCATATAGTTAAATTTCCAAGGAATAATATCGTAAAAAGAGTTGTTACCGTATAGGATATGTTAGGTATATCATGAACGTTTCCATCTTCGATATACTTGATTACATACATGCCACAATCATGTCTGAACAAACAAACATTAAATTATCAATCATCATCAACTAACTGATTAGTGTGAGAATATTAAATAAGATACGACTAGTGTGACATATGAAAATCACAATTCATACCCGTTCGGTTGGATCTTGCATTGAGGTTTATTATAAGAAAAGTGTGCAACATCTTGAAAAACTGCATTCAACCTATGATTCTTGAATACTTCTGACGCCTTCCTTATCTATTATAATATAGCATTTATTTTTTAGCAATTTTACTAGAGTATTGATTTGATCATGGACCAACATTGGTAAGTTCCTAAAGTATCCCTGGTACTCACTAAATAAACAATTTCAATTGTTCTAAACGACTACAGAAAAATGTAAACAAGGCAAAATTTATTTCTTACTGACCAGATCTAATGCGAGAGTGAATCGTGAACTCGAAACACCAATAGAATCCATAATCCACACCTCTTTATCATGTATTTTGACGACCAACAAAAACCAATGCTCACAGGATTCATTTTGAAAATCATATGCAGGAATGTACACCTACAATCACCAAACAAACAAAATTATTACAATAACTAGTTGTAATTTAAGGAACGGCATTGAACAATTGTATAAAACGTGCTAATCTGGGTCAAATCATCAGGTAGATATGAAGCGGTACGTTCCCAAGCATGTTGAATTAAGTTTTCGTTAGCCACATACGCGTTACGTACATCATTTTTCAGAACAACAGCCTATAAGAAACGTTTGGTTTGTTGGTCAGTAGAACTCACGCCTAAATAAAACGACCCAAATATAGTATTCTTAATATATATATTGTTTACAGATTTTACTACCTGGAATAAAGTCGGCAAAATCAACTTCGTATTCCCTTCATGCGGTGCGCGACGTTCCAGATCATACAAGTACATGTCAATAAACTGCAATTAAAAAATTGTGTTAACAAACAATTTGATACTATTAGATTATTCAACGCCAATAGTAATACGTATGTGGCCTGTAACTCTTGAGTCTGGGTACACAACATGCGATTCTCCAAATGTGAGGTACATTTGGTAACCTGGGGGCCAGTATGCAGGGTAGCCGGTGTTCTCTCGAGCTATATGTTGGCATATTTGTCTTTCCAATGGAGTTAGGGAACTCAAGCAGTCTAGGTAGATAGGACTTGGGCCTTCCGCTGATATGTTGGTGTGATCACTTGTATGAATAACCTGGTTCACCTGCTTCATTCGTTGCAAAGTTTGAATGGGAGATGATGCTTCCTGCACATCATTGTTGTTGTCCCAATTAAAGCGTATAAAAAGAGACTGTTAAAAAAAATCCACATTCTCTAGGTGATGACCAAGTACGTTCACGGATATTACCATATCTGGATCTCTCAAATCTACCTGGGGTGATGAGAATACTTCACTAAGTCGTGGCCCATCCCGCACAACTCAAAAAGAAGCACATCCAATGGCCAAACAGTGTTCCTTATCTATTAGGTGGTGATCAAAATTACAAGAAAAAATCACAACGTTTACTGTGAATAGGGGTGCTTATGAGCTCCCCGAACTCGCGAGCTACTCGAACCCGACTCGGTCAAAGCTCGGTCAAAACTCGACTCGAATCAGCTCGACTCGAGCTCGAGATCGACTCGAAAATTTAACGAGTCGAGTCGAGCAACTTGATACTCGACTCGAAAAGCTCGAGAAGCTCGAATTATATATACATAATAAAAACTGTTATAAAAATATAAATGTTTTATTTTATCATTTTTATTCATCATTTTATGTTTTTTAATTCTTTAATAAAAATATTTTTTTTCTTCCTAAAATGGATGAATAAGTTATTAAGGACAAAAAAAAATGTAATTCGGCTATATGGATTACACTATTTGGCAGTCAAAATGTCTTCTACCGTTACTCCAACGTTGGTACATAAACAAGGGAGGAAAGAAGGAAATAAGTATATTAATTTTGTCCCACATGGGTAAATAAGTGGGGGAGGAAAGAAGAAAATATTATATTAACTTTGTCCCACATTGGTAAATAAGTGAGGGAGGAAAGGGGAAAAGGGTTATAAGTATTACTCTTTGAGTATGAAAGTGTACAAATCACTTCCATTGGGCTTTCATTTGGGCTAATGGATATATTGATTTGGGGTATAAACTTACTTTTTATAAGATTTAAATTTAATTTAAGTCGAATTTAAGCTCAATTTTGGGTTTTCAAATCGATTACGAGTCGAGTTTTAGCTTGAGTGCTTGTGTTTTCGAGCCGACTTCGAGTCGAGTTCAAGCCGAGTTCGAGCTTGAGTTTAGTTTTTGAGCTCGGCTTTGAGTTTTCGAGCTGATTTTGAGCCGATTTCGAGTCGAGTTCGAGCTCGGGTTTAGTTTTCGAGTTCGAGTCGAGTTTGAAAACTTTAAGCTCGCGAGTTTTCGAGTCGAGTCGAGTTTAACTATGAGTTTTCGAGTTCGAGTCGAGCTTAGCCAAACTCGAGCTCGACTCGGCTCATTAGCATCCCTAACTGTGAAAATAAAACAGGGATATACCTCCTCTCTAGGGTTAATAACACCAGGACTTTTTGGTGGTCTTCCCCTCTTTGGTTTTTCTAGAGGTAGACCTTCCTTCATAACTGCAGGACTTTTGGGCGGTCTGCCCCTGTTTGGTTTTTCTGGAGGTACACGTTCCATAATGACTTCATTTTCTCCTGATTGCTCTGAACCAACATTAGTCTCCTCTTCCTGTTCCCCCGCACATATTAAACGACCAAGAGTCAGTTCGCTTTTACATTAATCAAATGCCAACAATGTAATTCATAGAGAACGTTTGGTCATATCCACCTCATAATAGGTTGGCATATAAATATTAAGTGATGGCCAATACCCTCTTATAACTACGAAAGATGAACATAGTGCCCAAGTGAGTAAGTTACCAGTTGTTTATCTTTGTTACAAAGACGAGTTCCTCTTCTTTTTGTAATTTTTCTCTCTGGCTGATTAGCATCGTACGTTATGCCGCCTGTATTGTCAGGACTCTTCTTAGTTGGAGCCTTCTCGGTTGTTTTCTTTTCCACCGAACTCGTCACAGGATCTTTTTTCTTTTTATTGACCACATCAAGAATTGGGAATTCCATTAAAGTGTCCATCCCATCAGGGAACTGGGATGCCGTGAAGCGAATATCTCTAATGTTGATTGTTGGACCATCATCATCATCATCCGGGACTACTCCGCTTTCATCCTGGTCAATAATCAATTTCCTTTTCACAGAATTCCCGACTGGAGTTAAGAACGGAGAATGTCCTCGATTACCCTTTAGGCTGTTATCGTTGATAGAGAATGGGGAATCCGGAGAACATCCTCGATTACCCTTTAGGCTATCGTCGTTGATAAAGAATGGGGAACTCGGGGAACATCCTCGATTACCATCCCCTGTTTTCATCGACTTAATTATGAGGTCCTTCACTTCTTTCAATGCATACTCCAAGTTTCCAACCCTCCAATTGAGTTGATTGACATGGTTTTCTATAACACTCATTCGTTATTCAAGCAACCATGACATAAGAGAAGGGAAAACAAATAAGAAATTATCCAAACCAGAAACAAATGAAAGACTTTTGTAATTCTAATTTAATCTACTTACATCTAAAACAATTTCAAAGGGAACCTTTTCCATTTGTATCTTGTATCCCTTCGGACATGAACAACACCGTAGTTCGCCGTTACTAACCTGTATTTGGGAAGTGACCCGTATACCTCCGCCTGCATTTACAAAGAAACAAGGACCCATAATCATTATAAATTCTACAAATTATAAATTATATGTACAATTCTTTAGGGTTTAGTGCCCAATTCACCTGAGAAGGGGCTTAAATTGAAATTAAAGAGAGCGAATTTAGGTTTTAGAAGAATAGAATTTAGGATTATCCTTTAATGTACAATTCTGGGAGTGAGTTGAAGAGACCGAAATTAGGTTTAAGAAGAATAGAATTTAGGGTTTGAATGTACAATTCTAGGAGAGAGCAAGAAAGTGTAGGGGAGAAAGCGGGAAACAGAGAAGAAGGGTTTCACTGTTGGGAGAAAAAAGGGGGAAATTACGGACACGTTTCACTAAATCATCATTTTGAATTGTGTTTGGGTACTACCCTTGATTGATGTTGGCAATTTATGTAATACCTTAAGAGAGGTAGCTACCAACCATGTTTACGGATACTATCCTTGCAGATGTTAGTAAATTCATAAAGACATAAGGATGGTAATCACCACAAAAGATTTTGGATACTAGCCGTAAACGATGTTAAAGAACATAAGGATATTCAGTAAAAACCTCGGTTCCTTCCTTCTCCCATGGCAGCGGCAGACCTGCAACTTTTGCCAAGCAAATTCCAGGCATGATAACCATCATTAAATCGACGGAAATTCCAGATTTAACACTAAAACATTATTATTATTCAACATATTTAACACTCCCGACGAATTGCCAAACTTCCGTCGGCACTCCATTGTTTCCGGCGGCCACCAAAGTCTGTCATTTCTCATTTCTACGGCTATGGCTACCGATAATTGTTGCAAATTCTATGGAACAAGCACCGACATTCATTGCTCTTTAACACCTCCCTCTTTTGATTTCCAGATCTAACAACCCAAAACCCCGAATTTCAGATCTAACAACCCAAAACCCAGAATTATGTGGTAAGATACAAGGACGAAACTATTAGAATATAAAAGAACTCCGGCGATACCCATGAACGATGAACGTCGAACGATGAACGGCGAACGATGAACGAGCTTTGTGAGGTCCATCACTGATTTTCCGGCAATCGGAACTCCGGCGAAACATTGGGCCAGCTTAAGCAAGAGGAGAGAGAAATAAACTTAATTGTTAATTAATAAACTTAATTGTTAATTAAGTTTCCTAATTATTTTATTTATTAATTTCAGATAATACAAAAGGTATTTTTGGAAAATTCAGAAATTACAAAAGGTATTTTCATAAAAAGAATTTGTGTAATCAAATTTAAAGATAAAAGAAATAAATTGATTAAAATATATTATTTTCATTAAATTTAAAGATAAAAGAAAAGAATTTTGTGTGGCCCATATTAATTCTAAACAATGGTCACTTTTAAGATGACTATGATAGAATGATCCCCTCTACTGTCGTCTCCTTCTCTCTATTTTTTTTTCTGATTTGATTGTTTTGTCTTTTTGTGTTTTTTCCTTTCCTCTTGCATTTTTCTCTAATTTGTCTCATTGTGGATGATATGTGTGTTCCCACACAAATCAGATATCCGCTTGGACAACCTCACTGGTAGTACGATACTCCCTCCGTATTTATGTAAGGGATACACTTGGCCGGGCACGAGTATTAAGAAGAAGTATTAAATGAAATAAAATAATGATTCAAGTGAGGTTGTGTAGATATTTTAATAAACAAGAGGGGACCATATCATTTTGGGGGTGGGAGGTGGGGTAAATAATTTGTTTAATAGGATGGTGAGTCATTGGGTAAATTAGATGTATTATTTAATTAGATGGTGTGGTTGATAAGTTACTAAAAATGGCAAGTATATCTCTTAAATAAATACGGCCGGAAAAACAAGTGTATCTCTTAAATAAATACAGAGGGAGTAAATTCGAGTCCGGATCCTCTAGAGTTTTAATAAAACTCTACAAGGTAGAGTTGTATCTAAACCATACATTTTAAAATCAATGGCTCATATTGATGAGAAAAATAGGGGGAATTTCGGAAAGATAATATATGAACCATTGATTTGTCATTCAATGGTTGATATGCTCAAACTCTACATTGTAGAGTTATTTTAGAACTCTAGAGGATACAAAACCCAAAAATTCCAATTTCAGTCTATTTGCTAATTTAAGGAAGTTAAAAAATACTAACACTGGTTGCATCTATTGCATGATAAAATCCGTTATACGTTTATACCGTGGTTCCTTAAGGTTTTATTTGGTTGGGAGAAATTGGAAGAAAAAGAAAAGAAAAGAAAGGAAAGGAAAAATAACGTTTCTTGTGTTTGGTTCCAAAAATTAGATGAGAATTTGAAGGAAAGGAAGAGAATTGGAAGGAAAACTCAATTCATAAAAGTTCCACTTTCTTTTCCTCCCAAAATTGGAAAAATTTGAAAAGAAAGAAAAAATTAAAATATGTCAGGCAAAATATTACTCCGTAAAACTTAAACCCATGTTTTTTCTTCCCTTCCTTTACAATGTTGTAACAAACATGGGATTCCTATCATTTCTTTTCATCATACCAAAAATGAAAAAAATATATTTATTTCCTTTTATTTCTTTTCCCTTCCTTTTAATAATATTGAACCAAATAAAGCCTAAATGTCTTGTTCCAAGAATAGACCAAATAACATTTCAGTCACTAATTTGTTGAGAGAGAATAACTGTGATATCACGGTAAAGGTCGAGATTTCTTTTGCAAAGATAAGCTTGTACAATTCTATCAACCCATCATATTGCTGTCGACGTAAATTTTGTCGTATTTGTTACCCAAAATTAGCCATGATAACGAATTTGCATAGTGGCATATAGTGCTACTATGAGGTGTGCCATAACTGTTTTGATGCCCCAGACCTTATCACACCAGAACTAGTCCAAATTTTCAAATATGGGTTCCATTGCGACCATTGTAGGCGGTAAAACTATTTTCCGAATATCCCAAATTAGTAATACATGACTAACATTTGCAGACAGAAAGGGTATAATTGAGGCGTTCTTTTCACCTTCAGATTTCAACACAATCGTCATCATCAACTTCGTCTTCAATGTCCCAGTCTACTTCAAATGAATTAGCTGATTTCTGTAACTCTGTTAGTCCAGTGATATCCTCCAAATACGTGGGGTGGTTAATTGCCTTCAAAATGAATTCCATTCCATTCTTTTGGAATTCTGATACTACCTGAGAATTTTCAATTTACAGAAATATGAAAGAAACCAAAAAAGTAGATAAACACTAAAAGATACTCCTTACTTCTAGTTAGATTTTCTATGATGGTTATATTCAAGGCTTGTTCGTTGTCAATGTAAATGCATTTATTTTCAGTAAAGAAGTCATTTAAAATATTTCATTGGAAAATCCAGAATTCACAAAGTAGGTGATGATTCAAGGTAATCTTGGCGGGAAAATTTGCAAAAAATAATTTGGGATTGGATCTTTTGGTTAAAAGGACAGAAAGGTCCATTCATTTATTTAAGATTGTCAAATGTGTCAGATCACAAAGCACAATCAGAAGATAGTTCCAAAAACATCCACAAAGAGCAGCATCATATGAAATTGGTAATGGAGAGGGCACCCAAAGTTCAGGTACATGATTGGTTTCAGATAGGTCTTCGAAATTAAAGGGGAAAAAACAGGCTTTCCATAGTTGAGTAACTCAAGAAGTCCACTTCAGATAGGAATAACCAGATAAGTATCCATCTGTGGACAGTCCTAACCTCAGGTATCGAATGGAGAGAACAACCCACACAGACAAATAAGGGGAATAAAATGCATTGCATGATAGTCAGTATAACTTACAGTTGTACTACAAGCTGTGCAGATGTTTGACGCATGACCAACAAGTGTCATCAGCGAAAATTGAGAGAGCGATCCTCGTATTTGGTGTGGAATTATACCAAGAGGTTGCTCACTGCTTCCACTATCACTTAAGCCTGAATTTTCAGCAGGTGCATACATCCTGTGCAGAATTCAATAATTTATATAGAATATAAATTAAACAATGATAAGTGAAAAAGGAACAAGTTCACTCCAATGAAGTTAACTACCCGGAGTGCACAATTATATCTGCAATAATATGCATATGGTGAAAGCATCTGAAGTAAAAATAACATTTTCTAGACACATACATACAAGTTCCAATTCTATAGTTCTAACATGCATAACCAATAGAGGTTAAAAGAGTAATCCTGAAAACAACATGAACAGAAATTTACCGAAGAGGATGATGGAGAAGGCCCACTAAAAGCTCAACTACAAGCGCAGAAGCAATCGGAGCAAGACCTGGACGTGTGACTGTACATTGTTGGTCCAGAGTGCGGTTGGCAGTTGACTGCAAAATATATAGACACGTACAAAGATGCATCATAACAACTACTGATGCAAACAAGAGGAAAAAGGGATAAAAGAAATGCGTAATGGAGATGAAAATTACATCAATTGGCGCGACCACATCATTGCAAAAATAGCAGCCCAATCTAGTCTCCTTGTCTTTATCCCCTATAGATAAGTTCCCCATGCCAGACGACAAAGCACTAGCCGCTTCACAGGAACTGCCAGCACCAGCACCAGCTCCATGGCGCATAACCAAGAAGCTCTCAAACCCCAGAGCAGCATTCATAGTAATCTAAATGAAAAACTATCAATCAGTAAAAACCAAGAAATTTTTGCTAAAACGTCAGAACTAAAAGTCAGCAAACTAGCATCATTTGATTCTAGATCTGATCATGTTTCTTTTCCATAGGCATATAAACGCATTAGAAAAATTACATGTAAAGCACAGGACTAGAGTATATAACAACTCCCAACCACCTGAATTCAACACACTGAAAACCCACCTTTCCCCTTGTGTTCATCAATTATTGACAAACATAAATATAATATATACCCATTTGTAGTTTGACTCAAAGTGCCAAAATATGTGCTACAGAAATTTGTGGCATTGACAGGCATGTTGACAGGCTTAAACTTCTATTACAACAATAAATGATCAAAATGTCAGAAGAGAAGAAGTAATAAGTATGTATTCAGCAAACAACCTTATTAGCACTAGCGCTGAGGAGCGTTGGAAGCCATCGACTTTCCCTTGTATCAGTTAATAAGAAAATTACATCATGGGAATTAACCAATTCCTGTAGTTGTCTACAATCATCCAACACGTTGCTCTCCTCTTGAGCAGACACTGGATGCCCAGGCATAGGGATGGCCATCACAACACCTTTTGCATCCTAATATTTGCAGGAAGAAGTCCAATCATGCACCCAAATTAAGGGAAGCAACCAATCATTCAGCCAATATGAAGCCAATGAATAAAATGGGTAGAGTGAAAGTCATTTAATAAAAGTTTAACACCGTATACCACAACTGGGAATATGGATTTGAGACTTCTCTCTGCAGCTATGGCTTTATATTGACCACCATTGAGACAATCTTCCAGTGTATACAACGACTGTCTCAGTGGATTAGACATGGCCACCTTACCATTGTCTACCAGTGTAATCTTCCGTACACCCCAAGCCTGTAAAGATACTAACACCATATTTATAATAAACAAAAAGTGAAAATGAGGCATACTCATCCTGCGATCCAGACAAAGTAGGCACTTACCATCAGTGTTCGAGCAACCTGGCATCCCAGAGTGCCTGCCCCAAGAAGAAGACACCTAGTAGAAGATAAAAGACCCAAGTCTAGAGAAGGTAAAGCCCGCCATCTCATCAACTTCAAATTCAAATCTGCAGCAGATTCAGCCAACCTGTGAATGTTGACAAGAAAAGAAACCATTACATAATAATCCCAACAAGCACAAAAGCAATATATGTGGGCAAGAAGATATTGATATCATACCTCGTAGGATCCATAGATGTAGCGAGGTTAATGGATCTTACTAATTTTTTTCCTCTATCAAGTTCCCATCCAACAGCTTTAGGTACATGACCATGATCCTTCAATCCTGCAAAACTATCCTTTTTAGATGAATTGGTAGCATAAAACGAAGTAAATCAATTAAGCCTACACTTGTGGGTGGGGGGAGGGGGGAATGAAAAGAATTAAAGAAGAGACCAATTAAAAAGAAATGTCAGGCATCCTCTTCCAATATACCTTGTGGAGATATCAGAGCTTCACCAACAAGTGACAATCCCATATCAGCAAAACCACGATTTTCACGATAGCAAAAGAATGGGACAGTTTGCAGGTTCCATCTTGTATGCAAAAAAGCAAGAAAGTTCCGAAGAGGCCAACCAGGATGGTTTGTAAGATGACAAGGATCATAAAAGCCAAACAGAACCTGCATATCGCAGAGTATTAGAATCACAACAGACTATATTCACTAGAAGTCTAGAATTTAACTTAATTGGAAAAATAAAGAAGTTCAAGCACATTGCCAAACCTTCTCACTGTCCTGTTGGCAGGATTCCCACTCATTAAGATGGCAAACTCTAGCATGTGAATTTGAAGCAATAGTAACAAGGAAGAAGGGAATACCTACATAGTATCAATAAGGTTGTCAATGGATATATATACATGGAAAGAGAATTAAATGGCTGTTTAATTCATTCATAGTTTGGTAAAAGCCGGAAGATTATAAACTTCTTTTCCAGTCAAGAGCGAGAAAGAGGAGCTTACATGCAGTGACTGTTGAGCTACGCCACTCGTTGCAGGCAGCAGACACAGACTCAGCCTATGATGCCAATAACCTAAATGTTAAACAGAAAGTAATATCGGAAATCCACAATATAAATTGATTTTCGTTTTTTTACACACCTCTTCCAAGCTGAACCACTCTGAAGCAGGTTTCAGATTAACTAGGGTTGCTGGAGGATCAAGCACCAAAGCAGGAAACGCAACAGAGTAGTAGAACCTCCATGTTTTGAGGTCAGCAAATGAGAGAAGAAGAAATCTAGACAGTAATGCACAGTCTTTCTCAACATTTCCATTACGAATATCATCCCAAATCTGGCAATCCAACAAATAAACTCATTCAGACAAGCATATTAGCCAATCAAATTTACAAAACATAAAAACACAAGGCAATGGAATTATGACACACCTTTCCAGCTTCTTCTTTCAATAATTTCTGTTTGTCAAGCTGACGGAAGCCCTCTATTGTATTTGTATTATAGAGTGTTCCAGGGACATCACATCTGTTTCTATTTGTATGGCTTGAACTGGTTGATGGTGAATTTTCACTAGTTTCAGATGGCAAAGATTCGGAAAGAAGATTTAAGTGGTTTGATACGTGATGATATGAACATGGTGCAAAAAATCCTGCCAAATCAGGAATTCAAAAAGATCACACACATAAAATATCTATCAAAACACTTCCAGTTCTAACCATTACAGCAATTAATTATCAGGGTATAAAGAGATCGGGAAGTTAAAGAGAGACCAGGACATGGAAAAAAGGGATTTAATGTAAGACTGCCAGTGGTGAAAATGTCTACTGTAAGGTGTTTAATCTCTCTTGCTACTAGTAAAGGCTGGAAACTATTTCAGTTGGATATCAACAATGTTTTCCTTCATGAGAACCTTGATGAAGAAGTTTACATGAAGGTCCCTGAAGGTGTTCATGCTCCTGCTGGTCATGTTTGTAAACTCACCAAGTCACTCTATGGTCTCAAACAAGCCTCTAGACAATGGTTTGCTAGATTGCTTGATGAATTAAAGTCTCAAGGCTACAACCAGTCAAAAAATGATTACTCTCTATTCATTAAACATCAATCTTCTCACATCACTATTGTGGCAGTGTATGTGGATGACATTATTGTCACAGGATCTGATGAAGCTGAAATCTCTTCTTTGAAGGCCCATCTTCATCAAACTTTTAGCATTACTGATGGTCATCAAAGACTTGGGTTTTCTCAACTATTTCCTTGGGATTGAAATCAGTCACATTACTGATGGTTATATCCTTACACAAAGGGAATACACTAAGGAAACGTTGTCTGACTGTGAGCTTGATATTTCCAAGCCTGCAGTCACTCCTTTTCCTCTAAACCTAAAGCTTACCCCAGAAGGAGAGAATTACTCCAATGTTGATCTATACAGGTGCTATGTTGGTAAGCTTAACTTCCTTACCCACACAAGACCAGATCTTGCCTTTGCTGTGCAATCACTCAGTTTATGCACTCCCCTAAGCTTGCTCATGTTCAAGCTCTCACTCACACCCTCAGATATGTATGAACAGCAAGACAAGGGATCCTTCTAAAGGCTACAGATCAAATCACTCTACAAGCCTTCTCTGACTCTGATTGGGCAGCTTGCTCTTTCACCACAAGATCAGAAGATCAGTCACAGGCTTCTTCTTGGTAATTCACCTATAAGATGGAAATCTAAAAGGCAGAATATAGGGCAATGTCTCAAGCTGCCAGTGAGGTTTCATGGATAGTCAGATTGTTGGAGGAATTGGGCATCAAAGACTTGAAACCAGTTCAGCTGAACTGTGACAACCAATCTGCCCTTCACATTGCAAAAAATCCCATTTTACATGAAAGAACAAAACACATTGAGGTGGATTGTCATTTCACTAGGGATAAAGTTCTTGAAGGCCTTCTCCAACTCAATTACCTCCCTACTCAGCACCAGTTAGCTGACATCTTCACTAAAATTCTCCCTGGCTGTCAACACAGGATCCTATCTTCCAAACTTGGCATGGTTCATACCTTACCCACACCAAGTTTGAAGGGGGGTGTTGGGGTACACTGTCCAAGATCAACAACTAATCTTATTATTTCGACTGTCCTTAGATGCATCAGCTCAACAAAGAACAAGCTGCTACCTGCTCAACCATATCAGCATGCTGACAAGCTTAACTACCTTCTGGAAGCTATGACATCAGCTCTAACAACTTATCCTACATTCTAGGGATTCAGTTAGAAGTCTGTTTGCTACTCTTAGTTGTAATAATGCCTCACTGATAATTGTAGTTGCTGAGTAGTATTTTTGTAGCTTTCTTATTGGTTGGAAAACATCACCAATCATGTTGTATTTATAGTTCTCTCAGCTGAAGTAATTCATTTATTCAATTCATTTCAGAAATAAATGAAATTCTCTCTAATAAACTCTAATCTCTTCTTCTCTCAAAGCTTGCTGATATTCAGTTTCAAGCAATGAACTCATCCTAAATGGTGAGTTCTAACAAACCTCACCTTTGTTTAACTATTTAAGCAAAAAAAAAAAAAAAACAGATGACAAACAAAAGAGTAGCTAACTTGTTAATGTTTTTCATCAGAAGTAAAAGAAGTGTCAAATAATAAAGTCCAAAGATTGAATCTTAAGCGTCACCCCTACCTGGCTTGGCTGGCTACCCCCAGTTCCACCCCAAAACAAGCACAAGATCCTTCAATTGATCCATGATTTTTTTATCATATACTTATTCACAATCAAGTGGAATAATAGAATACTAACATCTGAATATCAATTATTCTAAGTTCATAAACGCACCTGTAATTCCTAACAAACATAGTTCCAAATACAACAATAACAGAATACTAACATCTAAACATTAATTACGAATGCCTATCATAATTGGTAAGCTCGACTCATGGTTAAGCCGAACTGCTAGTTTCCGAATACAAGAATATCCATCCCAGACTCCCAGGTCATTACGGGCGTATTTTCTCAATCTAGGGAAATGTAAAGGTTCAAATATATCGTGCCAAAACGCATCCTTTCAACAAAATTGAAAATTTTAAACATTACTCCCTTTCCTCATAACTAAATCAACAACTAAACCTGATCAAAACCAAACTTTCAAACATATCAATTATGCTGGAAACCAAAATTTATTTAACTGGGTAACATATCTCTTGCAAAATTACGCTGAATGACTTAATCCCTAATTCAACTTTAATCTCCAATTAAATCAAATCAATGCCAAGCTACCAACAACAATTTCCAAAATCCAACCAACATTTATATTATAAAAAAAATATCTGCAAATTGAAGGAAAGATTTACCAGAAATAGAAACTGCAGATTCATCGGTTTTCCAGAGATTGAGCTTCAAAGAAGAAAGTCGATGCCAAAAACCTTCGTCAATTGAACTTTGAAGAGGTGCAAATTGCAAAATCGATGCACTTCCAAGTTTCTCAATTACTTGATTTTCCATTGCAAATTTCAAAGCTTATTTGACTTGTTTGATCAAAAGTTTGAGAATTCGCTTCTTTTTCCTGCTTCTCCTTGACTAATCTAGTTTTGTTTCTTTGGTGTTTTTTTTTTTTTTTTAAAAAGTCAATAGGCAATTCGGAGTCCAAGCAATCCTCTTGGATTAAGCGGAAACACGAGATCAAATCCAAAGAGGTTTTCTGAATCTATACTAGGTATACCATTAAAATGGTAAACTAAGGGCAAAATAGTAACTTAAGTTGTTATATTAAGGGTTAAATGGTAAATTCATATAATAAATTGAGTCTGGCCCATGATAAGTAACATTTATCTTTGACTTGTGAGTACCAAACTATGTTGTTTGGAACCAAATAAAAATGAAACCATGTTACCAAACTGTGTTGTTTGGTATTACATGAGAAAATACAACTACTTTTCTTATACTAAACTATGTGGTTTGGACTAAATAAAAATGCAGAATATTAGTATACCATTTCAATGGTATACCCAGTATAGATTAAGACTTCCTCAAATCCAAACGGAACATACTCCCGGCACATACACATTGTGGTTTTTATTCACGATATTCTAAAATTATTATTTGATTATTTTTATAAAATATTTTTTGCTATTGTATATAGAATAATTATACTTCCTCCGTCCCGGAATACTCGATCCGGTTTAACCGGCACAGAGTTTAAGGTACTTGAATTGACTTATTTATTTTAATAGGTAGTAGTTGATAGTGGGGTATTATTTTAATGTAGTTAGTGGGAGGTGGGTTAAGAGGTGGGGTTGAGGGAGAGTAGGGATTGAATTTTTAATTATTTTTTGTATGGAGTAGGGGTAGGTGGGTTAATAGGGGTGGAGTGAGAAATAATATAATATTGTTAGAATATTTCCATTTTTAGAAACAGGTCAAGTATTAAGGGACGGCCCGATAAGGAAAACAGGTCAAGTATTCCGGGACGGAAGGAGTAACATTTTAAACATATTTATTTAATTATCTAATTTACAATTTTTTTCCTATTACGTATTGCATATTTTATGCTTAATATGCTGATCTAATATCTAATATATCTATCTATATATATTATATTAAAAGAGAGGAAATCAATGTGGTGATGACAAATGTCACTCATTGATTTGCCTATCTTATAGATATTAAAAAAATTATAAAATAATATAAAATAATTGATTCTATAATTATTTTGTTAACTTTTACCTCAAAAAAATATTTGATTATCTTTTCCTCAAAATAAACAAAGATTTCATTCTATACATAAGGAATATTTTTAAATTATATATTATTTCTATATTTGTTAACAAATATAACCAATATAAGATTATATTTTTATAAAAAATTAATCCATTATACCAGAGTACGTAGTAAGATTTTTATAAAATTTAAGAGTAGTCTACTTATTTGTATTTCATATTTACATAATTCGAATACAAATAAATTAGAAAATCAATCAATTATGAATAAGAGTGTATAAAAAATTATAATAGTACTCTATAATATTTTAACAACTAAATGCGATAATTATAACCGTCATTGATTGTACTATTTTATACGTAATATACTTAGCAACTAAATTCGATATTTATCACCGTCATTGATAGTAATATTTGACTACTTTAAAAAATACGGAGTATTATGTAACTTCAATTCTTTAAACATGAGAAAAAGTTGTGTAATCTAATCTATCTACTACTTTACACGTAATTCCGAAATTTTTTATATGCGACTATTTGATTTTAACACTAGCTGTTATATTCACGCATATCTATACTTTTTCTGTTTTTTGGTGATTATTACTACTTTATGATGAACATAGTCATGTCTCCGTAGCATTTTGTTGGATTTGTCTAAATACTTACATAATACTACCATTTTTTTAAAATATTTTTTACTAATCGATAATTCAAGATATAATAGTTGAAGTTATTTACTAATATCCGTGAAAATAAAACTGATTTATCCAAAAAAATGGAAGAAGTTGTAAACAAGAAAAATGATGCGCGACTACGTAGTCCTCTCTACTTAAAAAAGCTCCTCTAAATATTTTAGGCTAATCAATGGACTTACTCCGTATATTTTAGCCGATTTTAACCAAACATATGTATACGGAGTATTATACTAAAGGAGAGGCAAATTGATGTGGAGATGACAAATACAACTTTGGTTTGCCTCTTTTATAATATTGGTAAATAACCTATGATAAAATAATTAATATACTTTGTATATATATTTTACCTAAAATCTTCTAATTACTTATGGTAATAATTGATTATACTACGAATTACTTATTTACTCATGTTAATAAATTTCTTAATTTTAAATCTTTATACTTCGTACTATACTAAAAGAGAGGCAAATCGATGCAGATACGACAAATGTCTCTTTCTGATTTGCCTCTCTTATAACATAAATGATGACTAATTGTAAGTATTGTAGAGTTTCGTTTAGAAATTGTGTCATATACTGAGTACGAATATGTTCAAACGTTCATTTGATCGGTTATTATTTGTAATCCAATGAAAAATCTTTGCATACAATTTCCGATAACCGATATAGAAAATCTTATAATAGTTTAACTTGGATTATCAATTATATTATTATAATACTATCAACTTTTTAAAAATTTGTGTGAGTTAACCCTATGATTGGGGTCCAAGTTTTACAAAAAATCACCAATTGAGACCTCGCCTTTTTTTTTGTCAATAATTGGGACATCATCTTATTTTTTTAGCCAAAGTTAACTATGGTGGTTAAAAAAATGTTAAGTCCTTGGGTTATGAAATAAGAAATATAATTATAACCTTTTATTTTTGCAAAAATACAAAACTAATTAAATTAATCGATTGTTATTCTTACACCTCCAATATCCACCTCTTTAACAAACATCACCGGAAACTACCAACATCGCATTAATTTCTATTTTCTTTATTAATGAAGTTCGTCCATTATAGTTCACAGTTCAACGATAAATTGATAAAAAAAAATTGATAAAAAAATGTTAAGTAACTAATTTCTAATATTTACATAATTTTACTTCGAAACCAAAATGTTCCCTTGAATGTTTTAACATAGAGCTATAAAATGGTCATGTCAAGGGCGGCACGGGCCAAAACTTAATGAAATTGGTCAGTTCGGGTCATAAACAAGTCATATTTAGTCAGTCCAAGTGACCTATTTAGCATAGCCCAACCCGCTCTGACCCATATTTTTATAAAAGAAAATGAGTATACGAGTCACGTCCTAAAAATACTCCGTAGTCTGTATCAATCTATCATATTTCTCACTGCATGTCACCCCTTTAAAATGCATCTTCATTTGAAACAATGGTAGAACGTCAATTTACTTTCAATCAATTTTAAGGTATAAACATCACTAAGTAAACATAAAAAATAAAAATAAAAACCTGACCATAACAAATCGATCAAAATCAACACATAAACAATAAAATTTAGCAGCATTAATATCATACAAAATCACAAAATTAACCAATTCAATCATTAATCTCACAAAAAAGCACAATTTTTTTTTTTTGAGGGGAACAAAAAATCACATAATTAACAAGTACCAATTAACTTAAATCCAAAGACGAACAAAATAAATCCGAGTTGACCCCATGATTGTGAAGGAAATAATGCCCTTGGTCCAAGTATGCATTTAACATTAAGTCTAATGAATGCGGTTCATTATTAATTAACAAATTAATAATTCAGTGGGATCAAGTGAGCTGAATGCCTAGGTAGAGGCCGCTTCAGTTCAAGTGGAATTAATGATATTAATCCACAGCTTACTCTTGACTGAACCCGTAGGGTCACACAAATAGTACGTAAACGGATCAAGTATTTAATGGCATTAAATACTCCATCTATGAATATTCGGAATCGACGGATCTTGGTTTCAGTGGGAGCTAAGATCGTCAAAGGCAAGTAAAAGAATACTCCGGAAACAATGATATTGCCGGAAACAGAAATATGGATCGTATCGGAAATATAAATATTATCCAAGTCGTAGATGTTGCCGGAAACGGAAACATGGTACGTATCGAAAAATATTATCGGAAATGGAAATATTGCCGGAATCGGAAATATTGCCGAAAAGGGAGATATTGTCAGAATCGGAAATATTATCGGAATCGGAAAATAATTCCGGAAACGGAAATATTAAATATTTGTTCGAAACGGAAATTGATTCCGGAATCGGAAATGTTAAATATTGTTTGTATCGGAAATGAATTCCGGAATCGGGAATTTAATCGGAAGCGCGTCGTACGAATTAGCATTGGACGAGACTTGCTAGACGAAGGCCAAACACGAAGCCAGGCCCGCGCCCAGCAAGCCAAGCGCCCAACACACACGCCAAAGCCTCGCCAGGCCCAGCAAGGCATGGCGCGCGCGCGAGCTATATGGGCTGCGAGCAAATGGGCTGCGAGCTGTGCAGCTCGCGTGGGCCGCGAGGCTTGCGCGGGCTGTGCGGTGCTCGTGCTCGTGTGCGGTTGTGTGCGATACGAATCCTAAAGCTATTGGAATTCGTTATATGATTAAATCCTAATCCTACTAGATAGAATTTATTTAATAGAGTCCTAAAGGGATTCTAATTAAACTAATTGGTATTCTAATAGGATTCTAAATCCTTTTCGATGCTCTATAAATATGTGCCTAGGGTCACAAATTTATACACGAGGTTTCAAGTATTCAAAGCTAGGATTTTTAAGCAGAAAAATCAGTCAAAACTCTTGCCTTATTTAGCCGAAAATAATAGTACTTTAAGGGCGATTCTAGTTGGTCAATCTTAAGGCGAATCCGGACGTGCTGTGGACTTTCTACGGAGGGACGACACTTGGAGTCCTAAAGACTTGTTCTTGTTCGGTTCGGGCGCAGCTAGGGAGGGCACGCTACAAAGTGTATGCATCCTAGACTAATTATATGATTATGTGCAATTAATATGATTCCTGGCGTTAAGGTTTTTCCGCATGATTTATGTTGTTCATATGTATCATAACCTAACAGTGGTATCACGAGCCCCTTATTAATTGCATGATCTATAATTGCTTAAACATGGTTAAATTTTACAAATTTGCAAAGAATTAAAAGGGGTGATTAATTTTCGTAATTGTTAATTAATTGCAAATTGCGTTTATTTAATTATATGTACGCAGTTTTTCGGCAGTTTCTTCGTTACTCATCCAAATCGAGTGATTTTTGTGTCAATTCCGCATGTAAAAGGCATTCTAAAATTTTGACATAAATACTAATTTTTGGCCGAACCCAGAATTCCCAAATTCGAAGCCTAACTATGACTTTTCGGAGGTTTTAGTTCTTCGAACGCAAAAGTTTGTAATTTTAAGATGTTAAATTAAATATTTACAATGCTTGTTGTTAAATCTTGAATTTTTGATTGACCTATTGTATATGTTTAACAATTTTGAATGCCTAAGCTTGTTAATTATACAACCTAATTTGTAATTGTAATTAATTTGTTGAAATTTGAATAATTTAGAATTTGATTCGATTTTCATAATTAATTGACAATTTAATTAGGTATCCATAATTAAAAAACCATCATAAAAATTGTTAATTTATGATAAATTTTAAATTTTTATGACCTAGATTTGAATCCAAGTTAATCGGAAATTAATTGATTAATGAATTTTCGATTTTTCGCCCTAAAATTATGAAATTAATATGATTTATTAATTTGTCATTAATTTTGAATAAAAAATTTTAAATTTTTATGAAAAACGCTCATAAATGTTGCACGCACAAAGCAAAGGACGCTACGTGTGACCCTTAAGGGGTGTTGTATAGTGCGGGCACGCGACGACGAGCAAGGGAGCTCGTCGCCCGTGCGGTACGAATGCAGCGAGCAACCAAGCATGGCTCGCGCACGAGGCAATGCTGCCTGGGCGTGTGTGCTGTGTGCATGGGCGATGGGCGATGAGGCGTGGCACAACAAGAAGAGGCGCGCGCTCGGGAGAGCGAGAGCTGGCCGGGTCGCCCAGCGAGCACTGCTCCGCGCACCAGCAAGCGCTGCCTCGCCATCGATCGATTGCTCGCGCCCAGCAAGCGATGCATCCCTTCGGTAGCTGCTGCGAAGCGAGCTAGCATGCTGCGCGCAAGCGTGGCTTGGCTTGCTGCGTTTGCGCGTGGCAGCTGCTGCTTGTGCCATGGCTATGCGATCAGTCGAGGGGCATTGATGCCTCGTGCACTCGATGGGGCTTGGGCGCAAGCCTAAGTGCCTCGTCGTGTTACGATTGAGTCGTTTTGATTTTAATTTGAAATTTTCAGTTCGGAAATAATTTTAATTAACTTTAAAATTAATAATTTAAATTGTTTTTTCGGATTTTAATTTTGAATATTATAATTATTATAAATTTTAATTTATACTAATTATTTTACTAAAATTAAAACCTTGAATTAATTTAAATTCATTTAATTCAACTGAAAATAAATTAAATAAATGGATTCGATTATAATTTTATATGAGCTTTAAATTTTAATTAAACTTGTATGTTTCCGGTTAGACTAGAAATACATTTTTATGTTTAAAATTAGTAAAGCATATAAATTTATTGGTTTAAGTGGGAGAATTTTTAGTCATAAACTCTTGATTAGGTCTACAAATTCTTTAAGGTTAAAACAACTTGATTAGAATTAATAAGGACTGAATAATTGGTAGATTATTGGCGCCCTTGATTAATTGCTGCAAATATTTATGTGATGCATAACAATGTGTTTTACTAACCAGCTATGTGGGCCATTCATGATAATGAATGGGTGAATGGTATATATTGTATATGTACTGTTTTGCAGGTTATGAAGTGACTAGTATGGCCCAAAAGGATAGAAAATATGGTCTGCGTACCATTAATTTGAATGTAATTGGTCTAATGCACCAAAGTTTGTTTTTTTTCAATTCAAATATGGTCTGCGTACCATAAAATAGTTGTAATTAGTTTAATTATAGCTTATCCTATTTGAAGAAAATGGCGTCTCCCATGGTGAAATTCAAGACGGAGTTTCCAATCCATTTTCAAGACGGACTTTGAAGTTGAAGCTTCAAGATGAAGTCGGGCCATACTAGATCACATTTATCTTATGCATGCTTTAAGTTATTTATTGCTTTAAATATGTCTTAATTATGCATGAGATTATGGCTTGATTATGTTGCATGATTAAGGATTTTAGTTCACTTAAAATCTAACCAACATAGTAAGAGCCTTAAGTTCCAAACTTAAAAATTGAGTTAAAAGGTGCCATGCCAAAATAACACTTACTTGGATAACCTTTACATCAATCTAGTAATAGTTTTACGCTCAGCGAGGTGTTACTTATTGATCCTAAAGGGGTAAGGTACACAAATAATTGTGAGTACATGTTAGTTTTGGTGAAACTCAACGATATAAGTAAGGAGTCCTTTTATGTCGTGGCAAATTCGATAGGTTTACCTAATAAGTTCTTAGACGTACCTATCAACCAAGAGTAGTTTCTAGACTATTAGCAAAAGGCTTTTGTTTACCTAAAATATTTTAGAATTGAGTCAAAATACATAATGTGCTTAATTCTTCAATGGTTTTAGGGTCTTGGAATCATTTTATTCACACCCGCCGGAACAATACATTCGAATAAAATGCCAATGAGTTGTTTAAATTGCATGATTGCTTTAATTTCAAGTTATTATTCATGATAAATGTTTAGACTTTGTATGATTCAATGTATGTTTTAATTATTGTTTATAATTAAATATCTTTTACTGCAATAAATCCTTTTAGAAAGGTAACAGTAAATTTCCTCGATTGGTAGTGAATCCAAGAACGATTCACGAAAATGAGAGAAAATGAGAAATTTAAATGTACGTTTCTTTTAGCGACTTTTATGGTTGTTTTCGAGTATCAAAGTCGAATGGCAAACCGATTGGTGCTTGTGAATTCAAAATACACTGTAGTTTTGAGATCATAAAGCATTGAGTTTAAACGCTCATCTTTACCAATGGTTAACAACCTAAAATCTTTTTCCATTTAATTCTCGAATGAGTCTAGTGTTAGGTTATGATACATATGACAATTCATAAATCATGCGGAAAAACCATAAACCCAGGAATACATATTATTTACACATAATCATTTAGCATAGAATAGATGCATACTCTTTGTTGCGTGCCTTCCCTAGCTGCGCCCGAACCGAACAAGAACAAGTCTTTAGGACTCCAAGTGTCGTCCCTCCGTAGATAGTCCACAGCACGTCCGGATCCGCCTTAAGATTGACCAACTAGAATCGCCCTTAAGGTACTATAAAATTTCGGCAATTTGAGCAAGATGTGTGTTTGAATTTTCTCTCAAAAACTCACTTTGAATACTTTGAAACTTGTGTTATAAATTGTGAGCCCTAGCCTCATATTTATAGCGGTATGGAAAGGGAATCGAAATCCTATTCAGATACAAATTAATCAAACCTAGAATCCTACAAGAACTCTAATTTAATTAATTTATCAATTAGAATTAGGAATTTAATCATTAACCGAACTCTGCATGTTTTAGGAAACGTGCACGAACACAAACACTTGCACACACACGCACGACAGCCACGATGGGCCTCATGCGTGCGCGCGAGCAGCAGCCCACTCAGCGCCCGCGCGCGCTGCGCGCTGCGCGCGCTGTGCGCGCTGTGCGCGCTGCGCGCAGCCTGCTGGGCCTGGCCTTGCTGTTTGTGCGGCGCGCTTGGCTTGCTGGGCGATGGCCTGGCTTCGTGCTGGGCCTCGTCCGGCAGGCCTCGTCCGATGCTTATTCGTACGATGCGCTTCCGATTAAATTTTCCGATTCCGGAATTCATTTCCGATACGAACAATATTTAATATTTCCGATTCCGGAATTAATTTCCGTTTCGAACAAATATTTAATATTTCCGTTTCCGGAATTATTTTCCGATTCCGGTAATATTTCTGATTCTGACAATATTTCCGTTTCCGGCAATATTTCCGATTCTGGCAATATTTCCATTTCCGATAATATTTTCCGATACGTACCATGTTTCCGTTTCCGGCAACATCTACGACTTGGATAATATTTATATTTCCGATACGATCCATATTTCCGTTTCCGGCAATATCATCGTTTCCGGAGTATTCATTTCTTGCCTGTGACGATCTTAGCTCCCACTGAAACCAAGATCCGTCGGTTCCGAATATTCATAGATAGAGTATCTAATGCCATTAGATACTTGATCCGTTTACGTACTATTTGTGTGACCCTACGGGTTCAGTCAAGAGTAAGCTGTGGATTAATATCATTAATTCCACTTGAACTGAAGCGGCCTCTAGCTAGGCATTCAGCTCACTTGATCTCACTGAATTATTAACTTGTCAATTAATACTGAACCGCATTTATTAGACTTAACATAGAATGCATACTTGGACCAAGGGCATTATTTCCTTCAGTCTCCCACTTGTCCTTAGGGACAAGTGTGCATTTCCTAATTCCTTTGTCGCTCGATGCTTGCTCTTGAACATAAGGTAAGAGTTGTCATCCTTATTATGTCCAGAGGTGTTCCTCGGTTTCAGAGTTCAACTGATCAAATAAACAGATAATCATAGCCTATGATTCATCCGAGCACGGCCATGCATTTCACAGTTTCTAGCTCTCCGAGTGGCCTTGTACAACTTTTAAGCATCTCATCCCGATTTATGGGAGGACAATCCCAATCTTGCGATCTTGAGATTAGACTTCGTTTGATAGGTGATTACCTGAGCGTTGCCTTTATAGCCTCCTTTTACGGTGCGACGGTTGGTCAACGTCAAAGCAACCAGTTCTCAAACAAGTAATCTCAAATCACTCAGGTATTGAGGATTTAGTGTCTAATAATTTAATGAAATTTACTTATGACAGACTTTCATCTCTTACAGTAAAGTTTCATAGGTCTTGTCCGATACTAGTCTTCCCAAAGTAAGTATCTATGCAAATGATTATGACATTGCCATGTCCACATAGTTCAAGAAACAGAACTACTAGTCATCTTGCATTCTAATCGTCTAACGTTTTCTATGCGTCCAATTTTATAGAAAACTCCGATTAGGGACCATTTTCAACCTTTGACATTCAAGTTCACTTGATAGACATTTCTTAGTCACAGGACTGGTCCTGACAGTCTATCTTGAATATATCGTCAAGTTGAAGGGACTCATCATTTAATAAACCACAAATTAAATGGAAAAATGAATTCCTTTCATTTATTGTGAATGATTAACCAATAATGTTTTACAAAGATTTAAACTCTAAAACTTTAAAACATTAAACAGAGACATCAAAGCCATTCTCCAATATGCTTGATTCCCATAGCTGCAGTGTGCGAGTTGTGCTTCGCTTGCGGCAGAGGTTTAGTTAATGGATCTGATATGTTGTCATCAGTTCCAATTTTGCTTATCTCGACTTCTTTTCTTTCAACGAACTCTCGTAGAAGGTGAAATCTACGAAGTACATGCTTGACTCTCTGGTGGTGTCTAGGCTCTTTTGCCTGTGCAATAGCTCCGTTATTATCACAATACAGGGCTATTGGTCCTTTAATGGAGGGGACTACACCAAGTTCTCCTATGAACTTCCTTAGCCATATAGCTTCCTTTGCTGCTTCATGTGCAGCAATGTACTCCGCTTCAGTTGTAGAATCCGCAATGGTGCTTTGCTTAGCACTTTTCCAGCTTACTGCTCCTCCGTTGAGGCAGAAGACAAACCCAGACTGTGATCTGAAATCATCTTTGTCGGTTTGGAAACTTGCGTCCGTATAGCCTTTAACAATTAATTCATCATCTCCACCATAGACCAGGAAGTCATCTTTGTGCCTTTTCAGGTACTTCAGAATGTTCTTGGCAGCAGTCCAATGCGCCTCTCCTGGGTCTGACTGGTATCTGCTCGTAGCACTGAGTGCGTACGCAACATCCGGGCGTGTACATATCATAGCATACATTATTGAACCAATCAATGATGCATATGGAATCCCATTCATTCGTCTGCGCTTATCAAGTGTTTTTGGGCACTGAGTCTTGCTTAGAGTCATTCCATGAGACATGGGTAGGTAGCCTCGCTTGGAGTCCGCCATCTTGAACCTATCAAGCACCTTATTGATATAAGTGCTTTGACTAAGTCCAATCATCTTTTTAGATCTATCTCTGTAAATCTTGATGCCCAATATGTACTGTGCTTCTCCTAGATCCTTCATCGAAAAACATTTCCCAAGCCAAATCTTGACAGAGTTCAACATAGGAATGTCATTTCCGATAAGCAATATGTCGTCGACATATAATACTAGGAAAGCAATTTTGCTCCCACTGACCTTCTTGTATACACAAGATTCGTCCGCGTTCTTGATGAAACCAAAGTCACTGACTGCTTCATCAAAACGTATATTCCAGCTCCTGGATGCCTGCTTCAATCCGTAGATTGATTTCTTTAGCTTGCATACCTTTTTAGCATTCTTTGGATCCTCAAAACCTTCAGGCTGTGTCATAAACACAGTTTCTGTTAAAACGCCGTTTAAGAAAGCAGTTTTGACATCCATCTGCCATATTTCGTAATCGTAATATGCAGCGATTGCTAACATTATTCGAATAGACTTTAGCATTGCAACTGGTGAAAAGGTTTCATCGTAATCCACACCGTGGACTTGCCTGTAACCTTTTGCAACCAATCTAGCTTTGAAAACTTCAAGTTTCCCATCCTTGTCCTTTTTCAGTTTGAAAACCCATTTGCTTCCAATGGCTTGGTAGCCATCTGGCAAATCGACCAAATCCCATACTTGGTTTTCAGACATGGAGTCTAATTCAGATTGCATGGCTTCTTGCCATTGCTTGGAGCTAGGGCTCGTCATAGCTTGCTTGTAAGTCGCAGGTTCATCACTTTCAAGTAATAGAACGTCATAGCTCTCGTTCGTCAAAATACCCAAGTACCTTTCCGGTTGAGATCTATATCTTTGCGATCTACGCGGGGTAACATTTCTAGATTGACCATGATTCTCACCAGATTCTTCTAAAGATCTCTGAGTTTCATCTTGAATGTCATCTTGAGCATTCTCTAGAGTTTGTTGTTCGACTCGAATTTCTTCGAGGTCTACTTTTCTCCCACTTGTCATTTTGGAAATGTGATCCTTCTCCAAAAAGACACCATCTCGAGCAACAAACACTTTGTTCTCAGATGTATTGTAGAAGTAATACCCCTTTGTTTCCTTTGGATAGCCCACAAGGATACATTTGTCAGATTTTGGATGAAGTTTGTCTGAAATTAATCGTTTGACGTATACTTCACATCCCCAAATCTTAAGAAAAGACACATTTGGAGGCTTTCCAAACCATAATTCGTATGGAGTCTTTTCGACAGCTTTAGACGGAGCTCTATTTATAGTGAGTGCAGCTGTATTTAGTGCATGTCCCCAAAATTCTAATGGAAGTTCGGCCTGACCCATCATTGACCTGACCATGTCTAGCAAGGTTCTGTTCCTCCGTTCTGACACACCGTTCCATTGTGGTGTTCCAGGAGGAGTCAATTCTGATAGAATTCCACATTCTTTCAGATGGTCATCAAATTCATAGCTCAGATATTCACCGCCTCTATCAGACCGCAGTGCCTTAATCTTCTTGCCTAATTGATTCTCTACTTCACTCTGAAATTCCTTGAATTTGTCAAAGGATTCAGACTTATGCTTCATTAGGTAGACATAACCATACCTACTGAAGTCATCAGTGAAAGTGATAAAGTAGCTGAAACCACCTCTAGCATTTGTACTCATTGGTCCACATACATCTGTATGGATTAAACCCAATAGTTCATTTGCTCTTTCTCCAACTTTAGAGAAAGGTTGCTTTGTCATTTTGCCAAGTAAACATGATTCGCATTTACCATAATCCTTTAAGTTAAATGGTTCTAGAATTCCTTCCCTTTGAAGTCTTTCTAAGCGTTTCAAGTTTATATGGCCTAATCGACAATGCCACAGATAGGTGAGATCTGAATCATTCTTTTTGGCCTTTTTGGTATTTATGTTATATACTTGTTTGTCGTGATCTAATAAATAAAGTCCATTGACTAATCTAGCAGATCCATAAAACATCTCTTTAAAATAAAACGAACAACTATTGTCTTTTATTATAAAGGAAAATCCCTTAGCATCTAAGCAAGAAACTGAAATGATGTTTTTAGTAAGACTTGGAACATGGAAACATTCTTCCAGTTCCAAAACTAGCCCGGAGGGCAACGACAAATAGTAAGTTCCTACAGCTAATGCAGCAATCCGTGCTCCATTTCCCACTCGTAGGTCGACTTCACCCTTGCTTAACTTTCTACTTCTTCTTAGTCCCTGTGGATTGGAACATAAGTGTGAGCCACAACCTGTATCTAATACCCAAGAAGTTGAATTAGCAAGTATACAGTCTATAACGAAAATACCTGAAGATGGAACGACTGTTCCGTTCTTCTGATCTTCCTTTAGCTTTGGACATTCTCTTTTGTAATGGCCTATTCCATCACAATAAAGACAGCTTGATGTGGACTTGTCCTGCTTTGATTTAGCATTGCCCTTGGACTTTCCACCTTTCTTGAATGGTCTCTTTCTAGCCTTGAGTAAATCTTTGGCTTCACAGTCCAGTACTATTTCAGCCTTTCTGACAAGGTGAATAAATTCTGCAACTGTTTCTTCTCTTGGTTCACTTAGGTATAGTTGCTTGAAGCGACCAAACCCACTGTGTAGTGAATTGAGCAAGACAGAGACTGCCATCCTTTCGCTTATTGGTGTTCCTAGTAGACTTAGGCGATCAAAATATGAACACATAAGATCCACATGGAACCTCAGTGGGACGCCTACCCTTTGTTTAGTGCGAAGGAGCTGAACATGTGTTTCTTGGACCTCCATCCTATAACACCTGTTGGGAGAACTAACCTTTAGACCAGACATTGATTCAATCAACTCATGGACGTTCAGGTCCCTGTCCTCCGTACTTCCACGACAGATATCCCTCAGATTCTTGATGAGCGTAAAAGGTTCATAGGCTACAAACCTTCTAGCCCAATCATCAGGGATATTGTTCAGCATGAGACTCATAACCTTTTTGAGATCCGCATCCCAGGCGTAAAACCTCTCAGGGGTCATGTCTCTGGCATAGTAGCTTGGCATGGGATGTGACAGTACATACTCAAGTCCATTGAGTTTGACTATTTCAACTAGCTTAGCTTCCCATTCAAGAAAATTTGCCAGGTTCAGCTTGACCATAAGCTCAGAACCCATGATGATGTTTTGATTGTTGTTTGCCATATTAAAAACTACAATTGAAAAGAATAAACAAATAAATAACCATTCACAGTTTCTCTTAATAAACTTAAATTCTAGCATACATGCATAATTCAATGTTTATTAAGCATTTTATTCAAGTTATGTGTTCCGGCAGATGTGAATAAAATGATTCCAAGATCCTAAAATCATTGAAGAACTAAGCACAGTTTGTCGACTTAATCCTAGAACATCTTAGGTAAGCAAAAGCCTTTTGCTAATAGTCTAGAAACTATTCTTGGTTGATAGGTACGTCTAAGAACTTATTAGGTAAACCTATCGAATTTACCACGACATAAAAGGACTCCTTACTTATATCGTTGAGTTTCACCAAAACTAACATGTACTCACAATTATTTGTGTACCTTGCCCCTTTAGGACCAATAAGTAACACCTCGCTGAGCGAAAACTATTACTAGATTGATGTAAAGGATATCCAAGCAAGTGTATATTTTGGCATGGCACCTTTTAACTCAATTTTTAAGTTTGGAACTTAAGGCTCTTACTATGTTGGTTAGATTTTAAGTGAACTAAAATCCTTAATCATGCAACATAATCAAGCTTTTGATCTCATGCATTTTAAGACATATTTAAAACAATAAATAACTTAAAACATGCATAAGATATTTGCGATCTAGTATGGCCCGACTTCATCTTGAAGCTTTGACTTCAAAGTCCGTCTTGAAAATCTCCGTGGGAGGCACCATTTTCTTCAAATAGGATAAGCTATAACTAATTACAACTATTTGATGGTTCGCAGACCATATTTGAATTGAAAAATAACTTTGGTACTTTAGACCAATTACATTCAAATTAATGGTACGCAGACCATATTTTCTATCCTATTTGGGCCATACTAGTCACTTCATAACCTGCAAAACAGTACATATACAATATATACCATTCACCCATTCATTATCATGAATGGCCCACATAGCTGGTTAGTAAAACACATTATGCATCACGTAAACATTTGCAGCAATTAATCAAGGGCACCAATAATCTACCAATTATTCAGTCCTTATTAATTCTAATCAAGTTGTTTTAACCTTAAGGATTTGTAGACCTAATCAAGAGTTTATGACTAAAAAGCGCTCCCACTTAAACCAATAAATTCATATGCTTTACCAATTTTAAACATAAAAATGTATTTCTAGTCCAACCGGAAACATACAAATTTAATTAAAATTTAAAGCTCATATCAATTTATAATTGAATCCAAAAATTTAATTTAATTTCAGTCGTATTTAAATTAATTCATGATTTTAATTTTAGTAAAATAATTAGAATAAATAACATTTATTATAATTATAATATTCAAAATTAAAATCCAAGAAAATAATTCAAATTATTAATTTTAAAATTAATTAAAATTACGTGAACTGAAATTTTCAAATTAAACATTCAAAACGATCTAATCGTAACGCAAACACCCTACGCGTTGCACGCCCATGGGCCGTACGCACACAGCCATTGCTGGCCATGTGCGCGCAGCCCATGCGCTCGTCGCATAGCTGCTGCTTCCCTATCGCAAGCCTCCGCACGCATTGGTGCTCGCTGCGCGCGCCAGCGCTCATCGCACGCGAGCTATCGCTCGCAGTGCGCGCGCGCGACATCGCTCGCTGGGCGCGCGACATCGCTCGCTGGGCGCGCGAGCCATCGCTCGCTGGGCGCGCGACATCGCTCGCTGGGCGCGCGACATCGCTCGCTGTGCGCGCGAGCCATCGCTCGCTGGGGCGCGACATCGCTCGCTGGGCGGGCGACATCGCTCGCTGTGCGCGCGAGTAATGCTGGGCGCAGCGCTCGTGGCACGCGAGCTTGCGCTCGCTGCGCGCGAGGCTGCGCGCTCTTGTGCGAGGCAGCGCGCGTTGTGGCGCAGCTCGCTTGCTGCCCACACGCGACTGCCTTGGCTCGCTCTTCGCCCATGCCCATTCGTTCATTGCTCGTGGCACACGACACAAGGCAGGGCTGCTGCCTTGTGCTCGTGCACTACGCCCTTGCTCATTGCATTCGTGCCGCACGGGCGACGAGCTCCCTTGCTCGTCGTCGCATGCCCGCATTATACAACACCCCTTAAGGGTAACACGAAGCGTCCATTGCTTCGTGCGTGCAAGTTTTATGAACGAATCGCATAAAATTTAAAATTTATATTTAAAATTAATGACAAATTAATAAATAATATTAATTTCATAATTTTAGGGCGAAAAATCGAAAATTTATTATCCAATTGATTTCCGATTGATATGGATTCAAGTCTAGGTCATAAAATTTAAAATTTATCGTAAATTCACAATTTTTATGGTGGTTTTTAATCATAGGTTTCTAATTAAATTACAATTAATTATGAAAATCAAATTAATTCTAAATTATTCTAATTTTCAACAAATTAATCATAATTAATAATTAGATTGCATAATTAACAAGACTAGGCATTCAAACTTGTTAAACATATGCAGTAGGTCAATCAAAAATTCAAGATTTATCAACAAGAATCGCAAATATTTAATTTAACATCTTAAATTTACGAAATTTTGCATTCGAAAAACTAAAACCTTCGAAAAGTCATAGTTAGGCTTCGAATTTGAGAATTCTGGGTTCGGCAGAAAAATACTATTTTTGTCAAAATTTTTAGAATGCCTTTTACATGCGGAATTGACACAAAAATCACTCAATTCGGATGAGTAACGAAGAAACTGCCGAAAAACTGCGTACGTATAATTAAATAAACGCAATTTGCAATTAATTAACAATTACGAAAATTAATCACCCCTTTTAATTCTTGCAAATTTGTAATATTTAACCATGTTCATGCAATTTAGATTATGAAAATAATAAGGGGCTCGTGATACCACTGTTAGGTTATGATACATATGACAATTCATAAATCATGCGGAAAAACCATAAACCCAGGAATACATATTATTTACACATAATCATTTAGCATAGAATAGATGCATACTCTTTGTTGCGTGCCTTCCCTAGCTGCGCCCGAACCGAACAAGAACAAGTCTTTAGGACTCCAAGTGTCGTCCCTCCGTAGATAGTCCACAGCACGTCCGGATCCGCCTTAAGATTGACCAACTAGAATCGCCCTTAAGGTACTATAAAATTTCGGCAATTTGAGCAAGATGTGTGTTTGAATTTTCTCTCAAAAACTCACTTTGAATACTTTGAAACTTGTGTTATAAATTGTGAGCCCTAGCCTCATATTTATAGCGGTATGGAAAGGGAATCGAAATCCTATTCAGATACAAATTAATCAAACCTAGAATCCTACAAGAACTCTAATTTAATTAATTTATCAATTAGAATTAGGAATTTAATCATTAACCGAACTCTGCATGTTTTAGGAAACGTGCACGAACACAAACACTTGCACACACACGCACGACAGCCACGATGGGCCTCATGCGTGCGCGCGAGCAGCAGCCCACTCAGCGCCCGCGCGCGCTGCGCGCTGCGCGCGCTGTGCGCGCTGTGCGCTGCGCGTGCTGTGCGCGCTGTGCGCGCTGCGCGCTGCGCGCAGCCTGCTGGGCCTGGCCTTGCTGTTTGTGCGGCGCGCTTGGCTTGCTGGGCGATGGCCTGGCTTCGTGCTGGGCCTCGTCCGGCAGGCCTCGTCCGATGCTTATTCGTACGATGCGCTTCCGATTAAATTTTCCGATTCCGGAATTCATTTCCGATACGAACAATATTTAATATTTCCGATTCCGGAATTAATTTCCGTTTCGAACAAATATTTAATATTTCCGTTTCCGGAATTATTTTCCGATTCCGGTAATATTTCCGATTCTGACAATATTTCCGTTTCCGGCAATATTTCCGATTCTGGCAATATTTCCATTTCCGATAATATTTTCCGATACGTACCATGTTTCCGTTTCCGGCAACATCTACGACTTGGATAATATTTATATTTCCGATACGATCCATATTTCCGTTTCCGGCAATATCATCGTTTCCGGAGTATTCATTTCTTGCCTGTGACGATCTTAGCTCCCACTGAAACCAAAATCCGTCGGTTCCGAATATTCATAGATAGAGTATCTAATGCCATTAGATACTTGATCCGTTTACGTACTATTTGTGTGACCCTACGGGTTCAGTCAAGAGTAAGCTGTGGATTAATATCATTAATTCCACTTGAACTGAAGCGGCCTCTAGCTAGGCATTCAGCTCACTTGATCTCACTGAATTATTAACTTGTCAATTAATACTGAACCGCATTTATTAGACTTAACATAGAATGCATACTTGGACCAAGGGCATTATTTCCTTCATCTAGACCCTAGACATTCGAATAGATCGATGCTTAGAGAACTTTAGAAGCTTCTGGTAAGATCATCTAGTTGAAACAAAAATATTTAACATAAATGGTAAGAACTTTGTTGGAATGACATTGGACATGTCTAAACAAAGTATAAAAGTCAACACTAGAGAATTCAATTCTTAAGGCTATTAGAAAAGGTACAAGAAATAGGAAAACAAAGGAACAAATGAAAGGAATTTACAATTCCGTTTCTACATATAAGTTAACGCCCCGACTTTTCGGCTCCTTAATTATCGGTAATAAATCGCACTTAGATGATCATTAGCAGCGGAATTAGGCTTAATTGATCCTGGGACCCGTGGGTATGGGCCACAAATAAAACAATCCTTATTAACATTCCATAAATAATACAATATTCCCAAAATAAATACAATTCAGTATTCTTATAACAACCTTAATAACCAATTTCCATAATAAATAATCTCTCAGCTCGATATCGTGTCTCCATAATAAAATACCAACTCCAGTAATAACTCGATCTTCTTTGAGCAACTTGAGCCCCTTAGTCAACCTGTACATCGTCATAAAAATAGAAAACAGGAAAAACACAGAAAAATGCCAAAAATGAGTGGAAAACTCAGTAATATTACTCCAGCCCGTCAAAACGGTTTTATTTTGAAAATCATTTGGCACATATCAATCATTAACATTTATTGTTCGGTAATAACTAACTTAGTCTCGTTATTTTGAAAACTGTGTCGGCAAGGAATCATTTCCTTTACAGCTCATTGGCAAGTACAGGCTTTGGCGGGACTTTTCTTACATCTTTTCAGGGGGGAACTGTTTCCCTTTAACTTTAACTTTGACTTTAACTTGCCTCCACCTGTAACTTGCCCATTTACTAATTCAGTTCACTTTTCCATGCCGACAAAAGCAACATCGTCTTTCTTTAAAATAACTTTATAAATATCGTAATTATTCCCGAACAACGTCTTTAACATCATAACATAGTAACATATTAACATAATCGTACTCATAAAACTTTAACTCATACATCATATCATCATCACATAAATCACGTAATATTCATATAATCACAAATAATACACATACGGACATATAACCTTAGATGTTGGACATAAAAATAACATAATAATACTTTTAGATACATGCATAAATATAATTGCTGAACATAATAGTTACACATTTCATATACGGGCATATAAACTTAAATGTTGGACATAAACATTACCTCAATCGTTCAACCAAACGGCTTAATCCTTAAATATCATTAAGTATAAAACCACAAATTCTTCTCCATTGGTTGAATCCAATTTGCAACTCTACGTTACTCAATATTAGAACATATGAACCAAAAATTAGAGATAGCCTATTTACAAAAATAATGCTTTAAATTTATAATCCAAAAATATGGGAATACATTGTCTTACTCTCAGCTTTTTAAAAGCCCACCAAAATGAGTTCTTACTTGATTTTAGGCCCACTCAAACTAGTAACACCCTTTTCTATCGCAATTTTTTGGCTGCCCTCGGGTACAGCCAAGCTGGCTGTACCCCTAATCAAACGACGTCGTGTGATGCGGGTACAATCAGCGCTGGCTGTACCCCCCCGAAAACGACGTCGTTCAGCGTATTTTTATCCCCTTCCTGAGTTTCCTAAGTTTTCTAACTCTTTTTTTTTTTTTTCTTCTTCTTCTTCAAGTTGCGATATATCTTGTTCTTAGGGTTTATTTCGATTTTTTCTCTCCTATTTTCTCTCTCCTCTGTTTCCATGGAGCTCGTCTGGAATTTTAAGTACATTGATGTCAGAACGTAAGTTTATATTTTTATTATTTTCATTTATTTGTTTTGATTTCAATGTTTTTGGTTTTGATTGTTTTCGATTTTATATTTTGATTTTGGATAAAATGTGTTTAGAATTCAATAAATTAAACCGACAAATGTGTGATCATATATATGAAAACGTATGAAAAATATCATTTATATATAAAGTTACAAATAAAGAAGAAAGAAAGAGTTGTTCAATAATAAAGAATAAACCATAAAAAATAAAGAACAAACAATTCCAAATGAATGAACAAACAATGAAACCATTATGAACAAATATGCAGAAGAAAATGAATTGTAAAAAAATGCCAAATTCTACCTATTTTTTGTAGCAATCTTTCTTTGTACCAAAGATTTTGAAGACTCTTCTTGATCTATTTCACTGTTATTTGAATAATATATTTTTAATATACATGCTATTTTATATAAAAATTATGAACGATTCAACTAAATTGAAAATTCATATTAATTTTTACCTTGATGTTTTTTGAACTTCAGGCTGTGATTTTGATGAAGATTTCTTATCTCCTTCACTGTAATTTGAATAGTAAGGTGTAAACGTACAAGTCATTTTATATAAAATTAATAAAAAATTATTTAAAAAGCTAAAAATGGACAT